>NC_135785.1:138254794-138921044 GCF_051106095.1 Pogona vitticeps
ATAAGATCCAGCAAAGAGAATCTTTCTGGGCAGAGAGTCCTCACATTATTCATAACATGAGTCTCTAAAATGCTTATTTCCCAGTGACCTAGGGAAGGCAGTGAGCCTTTGCCATGAGCACAACAGAAACTTCCTAGAGACTTCCTCCATGAGATCCAATGCCTTATGCAGCAGTAAAGGCAAGGTGGACAAGACCAAAGTAGCATACCATCGCCTGTGTAGAATTAGCACTAGAATGTTACTTAGCAAAAGTGGATGACAATAAAGATGATGTTGCACAAAAATAAAGTCATGTTTGAAAAGCAACCTGCATATTATGCCATTAAGAGGTTTTAATGAGAGGGACTTTAAGTGAATGTCAATCACTTAGTGTAACCAATTGTTTCCCTCTGCTCTTCAGTTTGTATTTCCCACCTTTTTATCTTAGTCAGGGTCTGCCATAGTTCAGGTTTAGTTTTAGAAATGTATAAGTTAGAGTCTTTTAGTGTTCAACAATGTCTGTGTTAGAGATAAGTTCAGTAATTTCAGTGTTCTGAATATTTATGCAACCAGTAAGCTAAGTAAAGAAACTAATTAAGTGAAGAAACTAATGCAGCTAGCCAGTTAAGATACCTACTATTTAACCAGTGAATATGTTTTTGTGCTTGGATATGAAGATTTTGTAAATAAAAGAGAAACATTTTTATTCTTTCTAATCCAGAGTCTCTGACTATTTATATTGAGTCTGTATTCCACTTGAAGTAAAGTGAGATAAATTTTACTGAAACTGACTATACCATAAGGGGTGGTGAAAATGAGGGAGGTTTGTAAATTAATATACTAATCTAATGTCAAGATTCGTTCCTTTGAGTGAAAAGGGGGTTAAATTTAATATTGTAGTGAGAATGCAAAGTCGTGCCTGTAAACATCAAGTCAATGGATGACTGATGGCATGCAGCTGGAACAAGCTTAGGTAATGCTTGTTAACCACGTTCAGCTGCTATGTCTGCAGTGATAAGCTGCTCTCACTATTTAAGCAAGAGAGTGAGAACAGCACTTTGCCACTCAGTTGTGAGTCTGGTGGTCATTACTTCTGTGAATGTTATGTTGCTCTGAGAGATCTATGCCTATGTATATAATGCCCTGTATATTTGTCTGACCAATGCTAATATATCAAGTCTAATATATTATGCTATAAGTCTTATCAGAACTCTCTTTGTGTTTTTCCTTATATGTCCACATCTTTGCTCTGCTTATAAAGGGGATGATTTGAAGCTACCAGATAAGAGACTCTGTGTAACTTGTTATCTTGGGCTCCAAGTTTTGTTTTGCTTAACAGAGTGCTCTTGGAAATTTCATTATTCAAATCTGACTCCAAGCTTCTGGAGAGGCAAATGCCACATCTGCTTTTGGAGTTGGACTCACGCCAACAGCTCGGTGGATCTCTATCTGAATAGCTGCATAGCTGGAAGTTTGTTTTTCATTTTAAACCAGTGTTTTACTACATATTCTGCTCACTAAGTCACATACCGATCAACCACTGTAGTGTAAAGGGGGGGAAGGTGGGGATATTTTGATCCAGTGAAAGAAGTAGAATCAGAAGAACTTAGAAGGTTCGGGGATTGTGTAATAATGAAACTATGATACTGGAAGATACAGGCCAGGTAAAACAAGATGGAGAGTTAACTGTTAAGAAAGAAAAGATATCCAAAGCTGAGGGCAATACGGGTTGAGAGCAAAATGTTGGGGAACAGTTGGAGACATGAGTAGACTGGGTGTCCCAGTACAACCCAGTGTGATGATCGCCCATGTCACTCACGCCATTCATAGTCTTGAGCTGATTTGCATGAGCCTATGAGAGGACTGGAGAGGCGGAATCAGCAGCTACATGAAGTTTGGCGGGAGAAGGAGGTGTCAGATAGGGCTGGTTAGTCAGAGAGAGAAGGGGGAACAGATACTGAGAGATAAAGCTAGTTAGGAAATGAGGTAGAGAAGGTGGTAATGATATAGCAAGAGAAAAGAAGTATGTACTGAGAGAACTGTCGATGATTTGCTTGTGTACAATGTTTATCTGTTATTATTCAATCTGCGTCACTTTAATAAATAAGTTCTGTTTCTGTTCACAAGTCAAGTGTTCAGACAAATGTCATTTATATTGTGGACTGAGGTAATCCACTGGTGGCAGCAAGAGGAAAACGTGATGTGAACCTTTCTGAGGGAAAGACAAGCAGGGGCCACAAGGGCGACTGCTACACCCAGTACACAGCAACAATTGTCCTCATCCATCTGGACACAAATACTGTGATAATCAATTTGAAATAGTTCATATCAGCAATAGCAATAACCAGGAATACTTCAGAACAAATGGATACACTGTTTTATGAGCTTTGTACTGAGACTCTGAGGAAGGATTTCAAGTCAAGAATATGGAAAGATTATTTTTCCCCTGCTGAGGCAAAATGGAACATCAGAAGAAGATGGCACCAAAGTTAAAGGGCTGAGCTGGTCCTGAAACTATTCCCTAGTGAGTACTATGTTACTGGAGAAGAAAAAAAACCTGGAATCATTCTGAAAAACAAGTACTTGTTTTGTAATATGTGAGTAGCTGCATAAAATATTAAAGAAAACATGTCCCAGCCAAAGCCAATTTGTCATTTACCCCAGCAAAACACCAAGAAACCCAAGACAATTAAATTATAATTCTCTCCATTCATTTTCTCTCCTACACACATATTCACACGGATGTCTCCACAAAATCTCTTTACTATTCATGAACTATATTTTCAAATCCGGAGACAGCAGAACAAATTGACAGTACTTTATGTTTTCTGATTTTCAGAGGTCAAAATCTGGAGCTTCTGCAAAACAACATCTTTTTATATGTTAGTGCTGTTTCACTGAAACAAACTGAGTGGAACAACAAACCAAGATAAGCCTAAGGCAAATACGAATTACCGTTAATACATTGCCTTCACTTCTCTCTCTTCTTTATTGCCAGTCAGAATATTCCCCCAGAGGTGAACAATTCTCATTCTAAATAAGAGGCTAATACTAAAAATGTCCTTATGTCAGGAATGAGCAATATCTTTAGGATATTAAAATGTGAGCAAGCAAGATATTCTCATGAATTGTCTAAGCATTTTATTTGCTTATAATTTATATTAGGGCTGTTCAAGTTTCTTCAGATGAGAAGTTGATATGACCAAATTGTGGACCTAGTATTACCTAGCCTTTATATTAGAGGAATCATTTCAGATCTCTGTAGGACACAAAGAAGAAAGTTCAGTGGGGACAATGTTGGTAGTAAGCAAGGGTCTGATATCTGAAGTATTTCAGGTTAAATAACTGGGAGTAGGGAGCTAAAAGCATTTGTGGTTATTTTGTAAACCTTGGGGAAACTACAGTAAGATTATGAAAAAGGTTTGCACATTTTGCAAAAATGTACAAAGCTGAAAATTGTGCGAGATTAAAAATTCATGTATTTTAAAATAATTCAGAAACTAACTATTCAATGGGAGAAATACATAGTAACATGCTGTTAACCAATGGGGAATAGAAGGCATATGTTGGGACAGATCCATTGTGATGGGGGCTGCTTGCAGAGTGGTATGGGGGCACCCCCACCCCAGATCATGAGCCATCCATGCCTGTACTTTCAGAAAATAGTTGCCAAAATAAGCAAAGATTTCCATGCAGGGAAAAGAAGGTGGATTGTCATGTAGTCTGCAAATGGGGACTCTGAGAATCACAGAAAAGATGAAATGATCAGATTTTCACATCTCTAGTTGCAGATATACAATGTTCCAGGTGAATATTCATATGACTGCAATAATAAATGGGTCTTTCCTTGAGGGCAGGTTTCCCTCTGCCCTCAAGGAGACACTCATTAGGCCCATAAGAAAGAAATCTAATTTGGTGGTGGACGAAATTGGCAATTATAGGCCCGTCGCCAATAGTTCTTTCATGAGCAAAGTAGTCGAGAGGGTGGTGGCTGACCAGCTTCAAGCACATCTGGATGAAACAGAAGCCCTGGATCCTTTTCAGTCGGGCTTCAGGCCATGCCACGGTACAGAGACTGCATTGGTCGCCCTGTATGATGACTTGTTGAGGGAGGCCGACAGCGGTAAAATTTCTTTGTTGGTCCTCCTCGACATCTCAGTGGCCTTCGATACCGTCGACCACGATATCCTCCTGGGGAGGCTCTCTGAGTTGGGTATCGGTGGCTTGGCTGTAGCCTGGCTCCGTTCCTTCTTGGAGGACCGCCCCCAGAGAGTTCAGGTTGGGGAGAGTATTTCGGCCCCATGGAGTCTCAATTGTGGGGTTCCACAGGGGTCGATCATCTCCCCAATGCTGTTTAAAATCTATATGAGGCCGCTGGGTGGGGTCATCAGGGGATGTGGAGCATTGTGCCATCAATATGCTGATAACACCCAGCTCTATATTTCCTTTTCACCAACTGCAGGTGATGCCATCCTGTCCCTCCAGCACTGCCTGGGGGCCATACAGCAGTGGATGCAGGAGAACGGGCTGAGGCTGAACCCGGACGAGACGGAAGTTCTGAGGGTGGGTGGCCCTGTGGATAGTAGCTTGGGAAACTCCCTCATGTTTGGGGGGGTGGCCCTGGCCGCGAAGAGTGGGGTCTGCAGCCTGGGGGTACACCTGGACCCGATGCTCACTATGGAAACGCAGGTGGCATCGGTAGTCCGCACCGCCTTTTTCCACCTTTGGCAGATTGTCCAGCTGCGACAATTACCTATACACGGGGGCACTCACTACCTTAGTACTTGCGCTCGTAATTTCTAGAACTAGAAACTGGGCTTTCTCGGTGGTGGCTCCTTGTCTCTGGAATAACCTACCTCTGGAGATTCACGCTGCACCCTTGCTGGGTACTTTTAAGAACCAACTAAAAACATGGATGTATAGGCAGGCCTTCCCTTCCAGTTAATTCCTGTCCTCTTTCCTTTTTTCCTCTTTATTTGATTTATTTTTATTTTTCCCATCTTATAGAATCATTTAATTAATTAATTGTTATAATTTTTTTAGAACTGTTATCCTTATGTTGTAAGCCGCCTAGAGTGGTCGAAATGACTAGATAGGCGGGGTATAAATACAATAAATAAATAAATAAATAAATAAATAAATAAATAAATAAATAAATAAATAAATAAATAAATAAATAAATAAATAAATAAATAAAAAATAAAGACATTTGAGATACTGAGACACCTATATTCCCAATCTTCCACAAATCAAGCCTGAAAGGTCCTATGTTTAATGTTTAAGAATTTTTTTATCCAGATGTGCAAACAAAACCAAACTAATTTGCACTTTCCAGACTAAAACACATATTGGAACAGAACTCTCTCTGTGTGTGTGTCAGGTTTTTTTACCTTATTTTTTGGAACTTGCAAAGCAAATCTTGGCTCAAGGATGCATACATAAATGTGCATTATTGGGAAGATTTCAAATTTTAATGTTTAACCAGAAGTTTTGGGGAAATGCATACAAGAATGCATTTTTATGAGTGAAATGCATTTTGAGGGGAAATGCTTAGCATTTGAACGTGCAGTTTCATGCAGTAGTCTAAGTTGTAAATGGGACAAAGTGGACATATGATTGAACACATGTGAAACTGAAGGGTCTAGAAAGAGTTATCTCCTCTTCTCTAATGTAGAAAAATTTTACTTAACCCTTTGGTCTCACACTGATGACCTACTGAGCATTTACCTCCCTAATCTGTTTTTCTTCTCTATGGGAATGGAGTTATTGGGACTAGCTTCTCTTCCCACTGTTTCTTCTGCATTCTTTGTTCTATCAACTGAAACGGCTATTCACTTTCAGTGAAAACAAGCTAAACTGATATTTACATGACCTTCCCACCTATGCTATTAAAGAAACTCATCCACTGCTGATGAATGTGAATAGATGTGTTTAAAGGTTGAGTGAACATAAAAGTTGCTTCGCTGGATCAGACCAAGGTCACCTAGCCCAGGATTCTGTTTCCCAGATGTTTCTAAGAAGTTTGGAAAAGAGAAGGAAGGCTTTTCATACTGTTTGTCCCTTCAGCATCTGTGTCAAAAGATAAACTGGCTGTCAAAAGAGGAAGGAGAATAGGCTATTATGAGTGAGGATAATCAATGTGTTATCCATATTTTTGTCAAGAAGATCAACTTCTTTTAAAACAGCAACATTTTCACCGTAGTTGTACTGATGTATGCTGAAGATGTGAGGCTATCCAAAAAACTTGCCTTAACCCAAGCCCTTCTTGACTTGTATTAGATCAGATGGAGAAGTAGCATTTTCTTTCTTTCTTGAGCTAGAGTTTTGTTTTTAACTATTCACCGCCCATATGTGGCTCTTCTTTTCCCCACTGTATTCTCTCACAATTACCATGTGAGGTAGGTTAGGCTAAAAGATTGTATTTTTTGGCCCAAGGTCACCAGTGAGATTCATGGTTGAATGAAGATTTGGACCAGGTCTCTTGAGACCTAGTCCAATACTCTCACTACAGCACCACTTCCTCCCATTTTGGAGGTATATTGGGGGGCAGGAGATCCTGAAGCTTCAAAGCTTTTCCCAAACTATTTGTAAACATCCCTCCCTTTATGTGCTGTTCTCTTACCTAGAAAGATGTTTGACTTTGAACAATGAAGATGAATATCTCTTTTCATAGACTTAACCCATTGTTATTGTGATAAAAGGCTCACAGCCTTAGTAGCATTGTGCATCTGACAGTGTAGAAATCAGTTTATTGGATTTTGATTTTTCTTTAATAAGCCAACTTATATCTTTGCTGGTATATGTGATACAAAGTGCTTATAAGGAAAGTAATAATCATTTTTATATTAATACTGATGCTTTGGTGTATTGTATAGGCTTGACATTTTGCTTATTTGCTGTCTTATGTTGTAAACTGCCCAAAGTAGCCTCCGGTTAGGCGGGTGGTATATTAAATCAATCAATCAATCAATCAATCAAGCAATCAATCAATCAATCAAGCAATCAATCAATCAAGCAATCAATCAATCAATTCACCTACATGCTACTTTTCTCTAGAGTTGCTGAGAAATTCCAACTGCTCTATATAAGGCAACATAGTTTGTGGATAAAAATGATGATGAAAACAGAGTTTTCTTCTGGATTATACACTTCTTCCAAATCTTGCACTTATTCTGAATTACCCATATACTTCTCAGCTCAAACATTTATTTCAAAATTGTGTAAATTAAGGAAAGCTGCATACAAAAATACATATATTAGGGAGTAGAAGAGGAGTATCTTAGAGAAAACTGAAGACAAAAATAAATTCAAATTGCCGTTCTATTTTTAAAAATTGCAGAATGATGCATATACTGAATAGAACAGATTTATTACTGAGCATATGCTGCACTGACAAGGACTAGATAGAATGGTTCATATATTCCCTACTTTTGTGAGCTTTGGGAATATTAGCTTTTGGTCTCTTGCAGCCAGAACATCATTTGCTCAAGTTTGTGCAAATTTTCATATCTCACATATCTCACTTATGTAGGTTTCTTCCATGAGAATGTTTTTCTTCCATTAAAACTTGATGTACATCGCGTTAATGGCTCCTTGACAGTCCTTGTTATACTCTCTTGAGGCTCTTGATGATGCTACAATTCTCCTTTTAGAGTTGTCCATCAATTTTGCATAAAATGAAATTTTAAGGTGTCTCTGCTTCCAGAGTTGCTACTGCTTTATTGCTCTATTCAGTTGTATGAATTCCAGCATTAGTAACAGAAGACTGTATTCAGTTTTAGTGGTAGTTGTATCCAACTCAGAGACTGTGAAATAATAAAAATAATTATTTTCAAGTCCAGAAGGCTTCATCTTTTCTAAATACATAATAAGTTACCTACACTACTGCTTATTCTAGGGATTTAGTTAGGCATCCTTCAGTTGCAAAAGACTATGGTATCATACTCTGTATGGAGGACTTGGAACAGCCTCTAGTGTGGCTGAGGAGGCCGATTTGAGAGTGACAATCCCTTCCACACTGAAGGCAAATCCAATCTGTCCCCTGTCCAGCTCACTGATTTTGCTGCTTTTGTGACTTCCTCTTTGCCTTGGCCTGCTGGACAAGGATCTCTTCAAAATGGGAGAGGCTGTGATGCAACGCCTGCCTCTAAGCTGAATGCTCAGATGTCAGGTTTTCCATCTCTTGAGATCCATTCTTAAGGCCTTCAGATCCCGCTTGCAGATGTCCTTGTATCACAGTTGTGGTCTCCCTCTGGGGCAATTTCCCTGCACTAATTCTCCATACAGGAGATCTTTTGGAATCTGACCATCAGCCATTCTCATGACATGCCCAAGCCAATGTAGACGTCGCTGTTTCAGTAATGTATACATGCTAAAAATTCCAGCTCATTCTAGGATTACTCTATTTGGAACTTTGTCCTGCCAGATAATACCAAAAATCCGTCGGAGGCAACACATATGGAAGGTGTTCAGCTTCCTGCTGTGCACAAAGGGTCCAGGACCCACTGCAGTACAGGAGTGTGCTCAGGACACAGGCTCAGAGAAAAATTCATGTTGGGTCCTTTTATGAGTGCCTCTCCTTTTCCGCATTTTGCATACTGTTCCTTTCTAGTAACATGAAAAGTAAAGCTCCTTTTGGGTTATATCTTTTCAGGGGTTATATTCATGTTTGTTTGTGCTCCAGAAGCTCTACAGAACCCATAAAATTACTCCAAAAAAGAAGGGAGTGAGGCAACTTAGAACCAATATATTCAAAAACAGGGTTGAGGTATATATACCGGTATATATACACACACCAACCAGTTCCAAAAGCACCCTAAAATTTGAAAAGAGAAAGCAACAGTATTAAATGAGTGTCATCACATCCAGTACAACACAGCTTCTGGGCAGCACGATGGAGACAAGGACACCGGCTGCCTGGCACATGCCAAAGAATCCAACAACATACAACAGTACTGTCGTATTCCCCATGTGCCCATGGATTGTTTCACCAAACAAAGGTTCAAGCCAAGAGCTCTTCAGCTGCCATCAGTTGTTCACAACAACTTTCAATGTTACTGACAGAGGTCCAGACAACATGTCAATTTATATAAAGCAGAAATAGTTTATTGTATCAAAGAATAAAGGTTAAATCAACATCTTTTGTTGAACTAAACAGTCCTTAAGGGTCTTCATTGGTTCATTACACATCAGTCCTTGCTTAGCAATCCAACTGTCTACCCCTAAAATCCCAATTCACAATCCTCTCGTCTTCTCCTCCTGCAAAGACTCTTGTATCTCATGACTCTGCCTCTCCAGCACTCTCATTGGTACATGGAGATAGCACATTAATATTCATGACTGGGCAGATGCCACAAGTACAAAAACCCTGTAAAAATACATTTAAGAGTATATAAACTGTAAATTAAAGAAATAACAATTAAAAGTAATCTTACCTTAATCAAATGAGTATAATATTTCTTCTCTTACACACTTACACACTTACACTTACACACACACACACACACACACACACAATGTCATGTGAAAAAGAAAGTACTGTCTCTTTAAATTTTATGGTTTTACAAAAAGTCATCTGGTCCTTAGCAGATCTGAAAATTAGGTAAATACAACCTCAGATGAACAACAACACATGCCATATTACACCATATCATGATTTATTTTACGAAAATAAAGCTAAAATGGAGTAACTATGTGTAAAAAACTAAATACATCCTTCCTGTTTCCAATTTTGAGGCCAATTAGCAGCCAGGTGCTATTAACCAAATGCCCTTGATCATCAGCAAGTGTGACCACCTCTATAAAAGCTGAGGTTTTAGCGGTTTGCTGGTTTGGAGCATTCAGGTGTGTGTTAGGACAATGCCAAGGAGGAAACACATCAGCAATGATCTTAGAGAAGCAATTGCTTGTGTCCATCAATCTGGGAAGGGTTATAAGGCCATTTCCAAACAATTTAAAGTCCATCATTCTACAGTGAGGAAGATTATTCACAAGTTGAAAACATTCAAACATGTATTGTCCTGATGCAGAACAGAACAACTTTATTGTTTAAAATCATAGGTCACCACAATATCAACAGCAACACAAAACTGCACTGACCCAGTATATCTATACATAAATTCAAGATGACATAATTTTGCTTCTTTCTTAAAACTTTTGAAATGGCGCATATTTTCTTTGCTGCAAAAGCAGATTTTGCTACCTGATAGGTAGTAGTTACATCCCTACCCACGAGCAGTGTACAAAGTTGAGCCAAGGTGTTTGTGGGGGTCTGTCACACAGGAGTCTGAGAATGCCAGCAAGAAGTTGACTTCTGATGTGCTCATATAAAGGGCAACTTAATAAATAATTGAAAGGATCTTTGACTTCTTCTGATCCACAGCTACAGAGTCTTTGATGAAATAGGACATTATCATATCTCCCCTCCAAAATGGCTGACGGCATACACTGAAAACGCAAAGCTCTGAATGCTTTTCTTAAAGGGGCTGAGGTTCTCCTGATACATAAACCCACAGAATTCAAAGAGGGTGTACTTTCTTTTTCACATGACTCTATCTGTCTTTCTCTATTCAATATCTTTTTTTAATTATTATTTTTATTTATTCATTTTTAAAACCGAGTAAGAGTCAGCTAATTGCCCCCTGATTGACAGGGTCAAAAGTTCAGATACCCCCATATTCCATGTGACCAATTGTCAAATACTGCAAAGTTTAATTGCCGTTTTAGTGAATCCTATTCTTTACTTCCACTCTGTATTCATAAGGGATTTAGTTTAGATTATACCTGACTAGGCCAGTGGTTTTTCCTACTTTCTTCAGTTTAAGCTTGAATTTTGCTATAAGAAGCTGATGGTCAGAGCCACAATCAGCTCCAGGTCTTGTTTTTGCTGACTGTATAGAAGTTCTCCAACTCTGCCTGCAGAGAACATAATCAATCTGATTACGGTATTGCCCATCTGGTGATTTCCATGTGTAGAGTTGCTTCTTGTGTTGTTGGAAAGGGGTGTTTGTGATGACCAGCTTGTTCTCTTGACAAAACTCTATTAGCCTTTGCCCTGCTTCATTATGAATTGCAAGGCCAAACCTACCTGTTTTTCCTTTTATCTCTTGAGAGTCCCCTGGACTGTGAAAAGGACAAGCTTATCCATTTTGAAATAAATCAACCTGAGTGCTGACTGGAAGGACAGATCCTGAAGCTGAGGCTCCAATACTTTGGCCATCTCATGAAAAGAGAAGACTCCCTGGAAAAGACCCTGATGTTGGGAAAGTGTGAAGGCAAGAGGAGAAGGGGACGACAGAGAACAAGATGGTTGGAGAGTGTCATCGAAGCTACCAACATGAATTTGACACAACTCCGGAGGCAGTGGAAGACAGGAGGGCCTGGCATTCTCTGGTCCATTGGGTCATGAAGAGTCAGACACGACTAAACGACTAAACAACAAAGTAGAGGAAATATGGCATTTTACATTGGAAATGTCACAGTCCTGTGCCCTTTGATTTTTCTTCTGTGCTTTCCAGGTGAATCTTGTGCAGGAAAGATACTATTCTGCACAGGAGTTGTAAAAATTCTGTGCTGTGCACTTTGCAATTTCCTCCGCATGCATGTGTGTGGGCAACTATGAATCTTCTTAGAAATAATGACATTTCTGATATTTTGTACTTTTTTGGGAATACATTTCCCATAGAAATCTCACTGTGAAATAGAATTATGTGGGTGTTGGAGTGTGTGTGTGTGTGTGTGTGGTTTCTCTCTGACAGTGTGAAGCTGTGGGATGCATATCCCTTTCATATTTGTATGATCACAACTGTGTATTCTAAAAATGAGAAAAGAGGCAAAATTATACTCCAAACAATTTTTTCATTCACAGACTTTTTTCAATATTAAATTATTTCTGTAGCTGTTAACTGAAATCAGCTAATTACAATATACCTGACTCCTTCACATTTCAGAAACAATTATAGTTTTGTTTGATTGACATTTAATTACAAGTTGGCAAATTTACGTAACCATGATTTCTCATACATTTCGATGAACTACTTTTAGGATAAGCTCCTTCTTTAAGACTGCATCAGTTTAAGCAGCTGCTCTGCTAGTAAATTCTGATCAAATGCTGAGCTCTTTTTTTTTTTTAAAGGAAGCTGAATCCAAAGAGTATAGGTCAATGTATTCTCGAAGGCTTTCACAATCGGGATCCAATGGTTGTTGTCGGTTTTCTGGGCTGTTTAGCTGTGTTCTTAAGATTTTTCTTCCTAACATTTCACTAGTCTCTGTGGCCGGCATCCTCAAAGGACAGGAATCAGAACTCTGTCTGTGCTCTGTTGCAGTTTGTTGGATAGTTGTCCCCTATTGTTAATCAGTGGAAAAATTATACAGGACTGGGGTGGAGAATGAGAGTCACCAAGAGAGAGGAAGATTGAGAGAGAGAGTGAGAGTGGGAAGGACAAAATATTATTCTGGCATTATAGGTCTAAATTCACTTCTTCAGGCACAAGGACTGTAAATACCATATCATCGTATATTGATATAAGTTTGTACCTGGTCAAAATATGGCTAGGTAAGGCTACAGAGAAAAGACAAAGTGGCTGTGACCGCCTCCTCCTACGTCACAGAGAGGACGCCACTTCACACTCTCTTTCTCAACACACGCTGCCACCAACCACACACATATATCTGACTCCTCAGACAAAGGTATGGATTTTAAATAAAAAGGATTGTTTATTATAACAAGTAAATAAGTTAATCACTATAATCTATACATAAATAAAGTATCCCCTCAAACACACTAACACTCAGACCTTATATACTCAGTGCTTCATAACTTGTACATGCCTTCAGTTCCTTTCAAGACCTAACCAAGTCCCTAGCCAGTCCCTATCTGGTCCCTCTTTTTTCACACATCATTCACTCCCCCCTTATATACATAACTCCACCCCCTGGAGTCCCACCTCCTGCCCTGCTATAGGCAGATGAGCTCTAGCACTACCAGTGACAGGCAGGTGACGTCATCGCAGCCGTCACATACCTCCCCCCTTAATAAGTTGTTTTGCGGTGAAAAGCTATAGTGCTTTTCATCACAAAACAACTGCAGGTCAAATATATCATCTAACACAACATTTCAATAACTATCATACACTTACCACATTTTCATGCATACACATACCTACAATTAATACTTACTTTAAATAATAAATGAACATATAACACGGCATCGAACAATATACTCAACATTGTAATACAAATCATAACAGTAAACGTTCAGATATACTGCAAGAGTCCATATCCATTCATCCGTTGTCTTCTGGTCTTCTGGATAAGGCATCAGCAACACAGTTCATTGTCCATTTGACAACCTTACCCTCTGAGTCATAGTCCTGCAAAATGCGAGCCCACCTCACCAGTTCACCATTCTGGGCTTTCATGGTCTTTAGCCATATAAAAGATGAGTAGTCCATGCACCAAATGAAATGTCTCTTCCAGACGTAGGCCTTCACTTTCTGGATCACGTAAATGATGGCCCAACACTCTTTTCCAATGGTTGACACTTGCTTTTCTTCCTTTCGAAGTTTCTGGATCAGGTAGGACACAGGATGCTGGTCTGCGTAGTCACCACATTGGTACAGCACGCCTCCTACCCCAGCCTTCGAAGTATCGATGAGGACGATGACTTCTTTATTTAAGTCTGGAGCATGCCACACAGGGCGGTTGGTTGATGCTTCTTTTAGCTTTCCAAAAGCCACCTTGCAGTCATAGGACCATGGAACAAGGTCACTGTTCCTTTTTTCCATCAGCTCTGGATCATTTTGTTGTAACACCCCTTTGGCTACATCAGGTTTGCTGGAGAACACTTCTTGATACTTAGTAACTAAAGTTCTAAGATCGCTTTGCTGTTCACTGGATAGAGAAGGGCTGATCTGCACCTCCTGCGTGTGGCACTCTTGTTGCCCCCTCCCTTCCCAGAAGGGCAACTCAGGTTCCTCTTTCCCAGCTGCTTTCATTGCAAACCGCACAATTTTCTTTTCACTATAAGAAGGCTTAAGGGCATTCACATGAACAACCCTTTTGTCTAGTTGTTCAACTCCCTCAAGAATGTCATCGAGGTTACTCATTTCATGAACAACTCCATATGGACTGTTCCAGTTCAGTTGTAACTCGTTCCCCTTGATGGGCCTCACCAGAAAGACCTCATCTCTAGGAATAAACTGAAGTTCCCTAGCCCCTTTGTCATACCACAGTTTCTGTTTGACTTTTTGTGGTTTTAGATTCTCCCCAGCCAAATCTAGATTTCTTTCGAGGTTGATTACCACAGAGTCTGTACATGTGATCATATTTTGGGGGTCTTCTTTAACAATCTGATCCCAATTTTGCTTAATTAGATCAAGCGGACCCCTCACATGTCTCCCAAATAATAGCTCAAAAGGGCTGAAACAAGTACTCTCTTGTGGGACTGATCTGTAGGCAAATAAAAGTAACTGTGGGTTTGGGTCCCAGTTATTAGGGTTCTCAGGTACATAGGCTTTAATCATCCTCATGAGGGTTCCATTGAACCTCTCTGCCAACCCATCACTTTCCAGATGATAGGGAGTATTCTCTAAGTGTTTTACTCCACAAATTTGCCATAATCTAGTTATAAGCCTGGATGTAAAAGACGGTTCTAAAATGTCCGCTTCAATGTTTTTAACAGGTGTTGAGACTTTTGGTAAAGGTCACATCTTAACTTCAGTCTCATCACTGGTATAACTCTGGCACACATCAACTTTCTGACAGAAATTTCTAATCTGTTTTTCTATTTCAATTATTGAACAATATTTATCTGGTACTATTAACAGGCTTCTAATCTCAAGTTCCCCTTTTGAAATATTAATCAGTTTTTCTTTGTAGAGCAACCCTTGTTTAGGGGATAATCCTTTGCCAGCCACTTTTCCAAAACAGCCTTTTAAAATAGGATCTGTTAGCTGCTCATGGACAAAAATATTTTCCTGAGGTATTTCCAGAGAAATTGCCTCAGCTTGGGGTAGATTTCTAACTTCCTCTTGAGAATCAGTAATCTTTCCTGCTGCCTCATTTTGTTCTGGTAGTGATTGTGTAATCACAAAGGCACTCTTGACATGCTTTGTTAAGTCAGTGCCAATAAGAAAAGGTGTAGGAATTTGAGAAGAAACCCCAACTCGCCAAACTCCCCGCCATCCTTGATAATCAATTAAAACATCTGCTACAGGCAAAATCACTATCTCCTTCCCAATTCCTTTGAGAGTCAAGTTCTGATCAGGAATCATACAATTCTGAGGTACAATATCTGAGTGGCAGAGGGAAACCTGAGAGCAAGTGTCTCTTAAGGCAGTGTAGTTATGTCCAAAAACTTTTATTCTGTCCCCAGCTGATTCCAGTAACTGCGAATTTGTCTGAATATACAGGCAATGTCTAATTTCAGCTATAGGCAGATCTTCATAGTTGCTTGTACTCTGCCCACTCAAAGTATCAATTTCAGAAGAGCTAGCTGCTGCCTCTGGTTGCGTTTCCATGGCTACAGAGCTACCTCTAGAGGGAGTCATCTGGCTGGTCTGTATACAATATACAGACTTGGCATCTTTTAAATTCACTTTCTGAGGAGAATTTTCTTTATTTTGTTTTGTATTATAACACTGGGAAGCAATGTGTCCCCTTCCCTGACAAGCAAAGCAAATTTTATCTCCCCAAGAGCTTTTGTTAGTGAATTTTTCTGATTTTTCTTTTCCCTCCAAAATCTGGTTCCTGGACTGGCTCTGCCCAGAAGTTTTATCAACAAAATGGCCGCCCATTTTAGGCTGACCCTGACCTAGCTTTTTGGAGTACTTTGGGTCCCATGTTTTCCTCATGCCTCTTCCCTCTTAATTCACAGGTCCCCTTATTTGAGAAATAAAATCAGCAATCTGAGCAGCCTGTCTAATGTCAGAAGGTTTCTTTTCCTGCACTAAATATTTAAGTTCACCATGGAGTAAGGAATAGAACTGCTCCAAGCCTACAATAGCTTGTAATTGTTGAAAAGTCTGTACATTCTCCTGTTCTAGCCACCTGTCCAAACACCTCTCTAAGTTAAAACCAAGCTGTGTATAAGTTTCATCTGATCTCTTTGTAAGCTTTCTAAATTTCTGTCTCAGGTGTTCTGAATTAATGCCAAATCTAAGAAAAGCCAACTTTTTAAACTCTGAATAATCTTTACTGAGTTCAATTGGCATATCAGCATAGACTTCGGCCATTTTCCCACTAATCAGAGACCTTAAAATTATCATTTTCTCTGCTTCTCTGAGAGAAAAATCTGAGGCTGTTCTCTCAAAATTGTAAGGAATGCTTCAACCGAATCCCCTTGTTTATAGGATGGAAATTTCTTTAAATCTGCTTTTGATAATTGGCTCTCCTCATTTTCCCTATTATTATTATTGTTCTGGTTCAGTAATTCCATTCTTCTTATCTCCAATGCTATATGCTGTTTCTCCAGTTCAAATTGTCTCTCTCTTTCCTCCTTCTCTAGGGCAATCCTTTCCCTTTCTATTCTTTCCTCCTTTTCTATTTGTTTCATCCTATATTCATGTTCCTGGGCTAATTGAATTTTCCTCCGTTCTGATAACTGTTCCCCATTAATTCCTTCCTCCTGCTCTGAGGTAAACCTGTCCCCTTCTTCATAAAACACCCCTCCAGCTCCTTCAGTCATCTCTGGAGACTTTGACTCACTTTCAGCAATTTTACTGCGCGTTAAAGGCATGTTTCTTGCTCAGAAGGCTCCTCACTATTTCCAAGCCTCTGTTTAAAATACTTTTTTCCCTTTCCTGTGTTAAGGTCTGATATATATATTAACAGTGTGCTCCAACTGATCTAACACTAGAAACTGTAACCAAGCTTCTCTAGCATCTTCTTTTCCCCTTTCCCTGGCCTCCTGCCAAACTCAGGGTACTTTATTTTATATTTCTGCCTTTGGCTGCTTTTATGTTCACTACAGCTCTGCCCTCTCACAAGAGCTGTTCAAAATGGAGAACCCTCAGCTTAGCTGTGCTTGATCTGTCCTCTCAGAGTTCACCTAACCTAGGACCCTCTGACCAAGTTGCCACAGCCTCTGCTTTTGGGCTAATCTCCCTCACAAAATTGACCTTACAGAGCTCCTAAATCAGTTGTCCACTCTGGAGCTTAAGTGCCTCTCTACTAGATTTGCTCCCCGTGAGTCAAATCCTAAAGAGTTACCCACACTTTCCCCTCCAGGTGACACTAACTGAAGTCCTTTTGCTCTGGTCACACTAGCCAAGGCTTTACTGGCCAACTGGACAACTGGACACCTTGTATCCCACACGCTGGCACCAATTTCTATTGTGACCGCCTCCTCCTACGTCACAGAGGGGACGCCACTTCACACTCTCTTTCTCAACACACGCTGCCACCAACCACACACATATATCTGACTCCTCAGACAAAGGTATGGATTTTAAATAAAAAGGATTGTTTATTATAACAAGTAAATAAGTTAATCACTATAATCTATACATAAATAAAGTATCCCCTCAAACACACTAACACTCAGACCTTATATACTCAGTGCTTCATAACTTGTACATGCCTTCAGTTCCTTTCAAGACCTAACCAAGTCCCTAGCCAGTCCCTATCTGTTCCCTCTTTTTTCACACATCATACACTCCCCCCTTATATACATAACTCCACCCCCTGGAGTCCCACCTCCTGCCCTGCTATAGGCAGATGAGCTCTAGCACTACCAGTGACAGGCAGGTGACGTCATCGCAGCCATCACAGTGGCCATATTAATTAACACAGAAATGGGACTATCAAGACTCTGACCTCTATCCCAGAAATAAATATTAATATTTCCACAAGAATCAAATTCAGATGGCATACAATTTATAACCCTGACAATCTGACCTCAAACTATCTAGGCCCACTACTTCTCCTTGATCATGATCAGTCTTCTTAAAAAAAATTGTTTCTTTGCTAAATGATCCTATTTTGGACCTCAAATGTTATGCTAGTTGTATGACTATAGTAATTTGAATGACTAGAAGATATACTGTATATAATAGGGGTAATGATGTGATTAAGCCAGTATTAAAATGCTATAATATCCAGGTAGAGAATGTAATCACAAGCACACAGCCTGCTGTAGTTATTTTATAATCCAATAGGTATAAAATTGAAATTCTTGCACAGCAATGAGGAAACTATTTAAAGTAATCAGGGCAGAGCTTTTGTGGGACTTTGTTAGACATCAAAATTTTTCTGGATTAAAATATTTTAAAGAAATGTGGTGTGACTTGGAATTAAGAGAGAAAAAGGAAAGAAGCTATATTAACTTGGCGAAAGCCAAGGAACTGCCAGCAAGTAATTACAGCCTCTTCCCCTCCTCTTACGAGCTCTTGCTCACCATAAGCCAAATGCAGAACAACTCTATGTCTGTTTATGCAGATGTTCTGTACATGTGATGTTCCTCTATTTCCAGCTGAGGATTGCATCTCTATATATTCTGAATTTGTAGATGCTTTCCTTACTCTGTGTCTGATTAGTGCCTAGTTTCATGGTTGTTGTTATTTTAACAGGACAAAGTCTAGCCTTTTTTTCACTATTTTTAATCCTTAAATATGCATATATGCTTAAATATGCTTAACTATGCATATTCCAGCTATTGACAAGGCTTTTTTCTGACTTGTGTTACTCAAATGCAAGCACTGTCCCCTCAAATAAAGTTTGCTTTAGCAATATTCTGCATGCATTTGAAATACGTATATTCAGAGGGAGCAGAAGCTCTTCTACTGCCTGAGTGTGAAATGAGTGAAGAGAGGCTATTGCTGTCCTAATCAGCCCCCCTGTATTCCTGCCTACCTCTGGACATGTTCATCTTTGCTAGATGACACCATTAAATATGTTTCCCATGTCAGAAGTCCAGCAGTAGGAAAATATGGAACCTTACCCATGTCATGGATTGATTTAGGTGGTTTAAATCTTGTACTGAAGATGGGATATGTAGTAGCGAACAATGTAAAATGGATTCCATATTGGTTCTCTGTATAAATTATTTCTGTATGCTGACAGTGTATTTCCAGAGGGTGTGGGAATGTTTTCTTGTAGGCCTGAAGAGAACATTCCTAGATAAGAAGACTGGGTATTTGTTATGGCGGAGCTGCAGACGTGCTAAAGACAACAACACCTGTTCCCATGAGAAGAGAAGAAAGAAGATAAGAAGGAACTGTTTACCTGACCTCGTGCCTTGATTGGATGACAGCGTGAGAGACGAAGAAGAAGGGGGGTTCCAGCGAAGCTTGAAAAAGGAACTCTTACTATGGACAATATCCTTTTTTCTTTCATACATTCTTTTACTTTTTGGACTACTGTTTTTCTAGGTCTTTTTGCTTGCTGGGCAGTGCAGGTAAAAGAATTGATAGAGATGTAGGGGACTAGGGAGAAAGGGGGGCTTAATGTCTTTTGCCTACCCTAATAGAGCTTTTTAGAGATTTTTTAAGATTTTTAGTGTTTTTGTATTTAAGGATAATTATTACTTCATTTCTATTTTGTAACAAGCCTTGAAAATGGTAATGTGCTGGCTTATGCATTAAATTGACTTTATTTTGTGAAACTTTATATCTTTTTAAATAAAATAATAATTATAAAAATCAATTGTTCTCTTGAACGGTATAGCTGTCTTAGTATTACCCTGAGGGGGAAATTGGACCACATTTAGCTACTGAGTCCTACCCTGATTGAGCTCAGTGAGTCTAAAGACTACATAGCTCATGTGTTTTTCTTTTTTGGAATTTTCTAAGGTTGCTGAAGCATCTTTTTAGGGCAGACTTGTAAGCAGAAGTTTTGGGGCAGCCCTTGGCTGAGGTTACCAGGACTCCACCCAGCCTAATGAGGGAGCACAGGCTTCTAATTACTCTCTCTCCAAACGGTAAAGCATCTCTTAGGAGAGCTGATGGATCACAACCCATACCCTAGGCTTCTACCAATGGACACAGCAGTTCCAAGAAGGGGTAAGATGCCACCATCAGAGTATCTTCAAGCCTTGCTGCATGTTTTATGGCAGGAGATCTGTACCACACATACACAAATCTGAACATTGATTTTACTGCCTTCACTGCTGCGGAGTGTAGGTATTTTAATCCAGTGTACAAAAGCCATGAACCAGAAATTTCCCGATCCTGAGAGACAAATGGCAGGCTAGGGCCACAGTGACAAAGGACATGGTTTGCATGCAGAACATCCTATGTTCAGTCACCGACATCTCCTGTTGGGAAGACGAATCAGCACAGTTGTGGGTAGCCACTTAGCATTAGAATCTGAGCAGCTCTCAACACACTTTCACCTTGCCGGATTTTGGCAAGTCCAACTTACTTAACACATTGTGCCAAAATGGATATGATCAAAAGGGATATTTGGGGCTGAATTAGGTGTTTCCCTACATAACCCTTAAATGGCCAATTTTGCCTGTGGTGGCTTCTAGAAAGACTGATTAGCCCATTTTAGGCTGTTTGTTTGCTTTTCTTTTGTTTTGGCTTGGCTTGGAAAGATCATGGGGAAGTTAGAGGTGCACTGGGGTCTTACCAGACAAAATCAGCTTGCATGTGGCAGGCCTGCTGAGGAAGGCAGGGACTGAATGTTAAAAGAGGGAATAATAACCTAGGTAACCTAAGAGGGAACTGGAGGACAAAGAAGATAATAGGCAAGAGACCAAGGTCTGCAAGAATAACATTGGGAGTAGTAGTGCCTCTGTGTCAACTTCCCTTGGTATCCCCTACCAAAGGTAGGAATAAGATTGCTTCATGGGAACATGACCCTAGTGGACTATCAACTCGCTCTGACACAGAAGAGCTGACTGTCAGAGGAGACAAGCTGCACCAGCCTGTTGGCTATAGGTCCTGAAGGACCACATGGACTAAATGGTCCTTCTTAAGCAAGGTGGAAACCCTCTTTGTAACAGAGAAGGACTGAGAACTGGAGATGGAAGACAGTGAGGTAGATTTGGTCAGACTGCTGCAGTGCAGTCTGACCAAATCCACTATGAGGATTTTGAAGTGTGTCTCCTGTATGATTGCCCCCCCCGGCTCATATGACATAGAAGTTTCAGGAGGTTCAGGAGGTGTTTATGAGAGAGACCCACTTTCTGTCATATTGTAAACTGTAGAAGTTTACCTGCAAAATCAAACCTCCAGGTAAGATAGATACAGTGGTGCCCCGTATAGCGAGGTTAATCCGTTCCAGATTAACCCTCGCTATACGGAATCATCGCTAAACGGGTAGGGGAAATGTATTGGAACGCATTAAACTTCGTTTAATGCGTTCCAATACCTTTGTTACTTACCCATTCAGCGAGGATTCCAGGTGCCGGCAGCCATTTTCGCGCCTTCGCTAAGCGAGGGCACGGCGCGAAAACGGCTGCCGGCAGCCATTTCCGGGCTTCCGGCGGCCATTTTGGAACCGCCGATCAGCTGTTTGGCGGCTCCAAAATGGCCGCCGCAATACCTGATCTTCGCAATGCGGGTTTTCCCCATTGCGAAGATCGGGTATGTTTCCGTATAGCGATCCCGAAAAAGTGATTGCTATACGGAAACATCGCTATACGGTGCACTCGTTAAGCGAGGCACCACTGTACTTAAATTTATTTAAAAATAAGTAAATAAAAACAGGAATAACTCTGGTCATTTTTGGAAAGTAGAATTAATTTAATATTTCTGATATTATAGTGGTAAAAGTTCCATGCAGCTGGAATATTGTAGAAGTGATGCCATTGTATGGAACCTCTCAACCCAAAGTCAGAGGTCAAGAGAAAGAAGGAATGATTGTATTACATGTTGCTTAATTAAATTGCTGAGATTGATTTCTCAGTGCATTTCACATCGTTAAAGTGCATGTGGAGCATTATTAAAATATAGCAAGGAGCTAGTCAGTTGTAAATTGCATGGTGCAGTTTAGGGAAAAACCAGACCAGGAATGGAATTGCCTTCATTTAATGATACAATAAAAGACTATAGACACTGCACAGTGCTTTCCCTTTCCAGAAGCCAGGATGATTTAAACATCTCTGATAACTGTCGCTGATGTCTCAGTCATCCAGATTTGCAAGCCATATTATAGTATTAGAAACTACATTATGAAAAAAAATATTCAGTGGATGGATTTTTCTTTTCCATAGAAATCTCTCCATCATATCCAAATGATAGATGAAAGACAATGGAAAGAGTTCCACAATGACATTTTCATTTCATATTTTTCCCAGAACAAATGCAAGTGGACACAGCCTGAACTTAATGCGTTTACAATTCAAAACTGTAACACTGAACTGCAGGCAAAGATGGGGGGTATTAAGGAAGTGGTAAATGGTAGAAGGAATGGGAATTATTTTGGTTGCATGTACCTAGCTATACAAAATCATTCTTAATATAACTCCAAAAGATTAACAAAAATGTATAAATCAAATTTTATTGAGTGCAGAAAGAAACAGAAGTTGCATTGTGAATACTGTAAGGTTTAAAAATGGTAAAAATAAACCAGAATGCAGCATGCAGTTCTAAGTTACAGTTTTTTCTGTCCAGTTTTCCATCTGTCTCTTTTCTTTAAGTATACAAATGAATTGGCTTGATTTCTAGTCATTTATGCAATTGGGTTTGGATTAGGTCAGTGATTCTTAACCTTTGTTACTCAGATGTTTTTGGACTGCAACTCCCAGAAGCCTTCACCATCAGCTGTGCTGGCTGGGGTTTCTGGGAATTGCAGTTCAAAAACACCTGAGTAACAAAGGTTAAAAACCACCGGTTTAGGTGACCACATGAAGCCCTCATAAACACATAGCATGACACATTGTAGCATGCTTGAGTTCACTGGAGTTGTTTCAATTATATACAGTGGTGCCTCGCTTAACGGGTGCTCCGTTTAGCGATGAAACCGCATAGCAACAAAGATTTTGCGATCACAAAAGTGATCACATTGCGATGTTTTAAATGGTTTTTTTTTTTTGCTTTGCGATGATCGATCGAGTCCCTGTTTCGCTTACCGATCATCGCAAAGCGACGATTTTAAAACAGCTGATCGGTGATTCCAAAATGGCCGCTGGGTAAAAAAATGGCCGCCCACTGTGTTTAGGGACGGATTCCTCGCTTAAGAGGATCTTTACTTTAAGGTCAGGTTTTTGCCCATAGGAATGCATTAAACAGGTTTTAATGCGTTTCTAAGGGCTTTTTAAAATTGCATAGCAACGAAATCACTTAGCACCACTGTATCATTTTTTATCTTCTTCTTTGTCTGTGTGGAGGTGACCTAGTGCTAAACCAATGTAGCAATGCAGTCATAAGGTGATCTAGTATTAGACTCAATAATTTATTTAACCAACAAAACAAAAAGCAATTCTGGGGAACTAGGGAGACAGAGTGTAAGGGTGGGTGTTCCCACTATCCCAAAAACCACACCCCAATTTACTGCATTACCAGAAGACCATCTAAAGTCATACCCCTGGTTGTTTTGTAGAATGAAACAATCACACAGGCATAACATTATTGGAATTGTTGCAGTTAAAAAAATGTAGAAGCCCTTAGTGGTGGTGGTGGGGAAGTCTGAATGGAAAGGAAAAGAGGATGAGCTGATTCACCTCAATCTTTATGTTGTGTGATCATTTAAAAAGTCTTGAATTCACCCATGCCAATTCCAGAAAAAAATGTGATTTGACTATATTTTCTTACACAGTTCATCTAAAACTTTTTTTTTCTGAATAGGAAGTGGAATAACATTTAGAGCTATTCCACAGTGTATCTAGACAAAAATTTGTACCCAACATCTATTTTTGCTAAGTAGTGAAAGGATACTAAGATAAAGTAGAACTAGCTAAACTGCACAAAAAATAATAAATTGCATGCCTCTATTCTTTCAGAATACTCTAGTATACAAAGAATTCTTAGAGATCTATCTTAAGAGAACCTGTCATATTTGGGAACAATGAAGAGTTTACATAAAAGGGAGGCTGTTTTAAATAAATGCTTGCAAGTTCTTATGATCCTCATAACAGACCCTTCATCTCTGAATTAACTCACAGTTAGAAAATACTATAAATGAACAGGCAGAATTACACAAACAATATATCTAAAGTTACATGCCATCACATCACCTCCAACTCATGATGGCTCTATGCATGAGTGGTCTCCAAAATTATTATATTGAAAACAGTCCTTAAAATCACTACTAAAAACACATTTAAAAACAACAGAGCACAACAATCCATTAAAAAAAGCCCCTCTCAGGCTGCCAGTTGCTAAGGAAGCCTGCCTGAAGAGAAAGGTCTTGCAGAAGAACAGCAAAGATGGGGCCAAACTAGCTTCTCATGGGAGGGAGTTCCCGAATCTGGAAGCAGCAACAAAGTAGCCTTCTCTCATGTTCCCATCAAGGGTGCCTGTGAAGGTGGTGGGACCAAGAGAAAGAGAATGTTGAACCTGCAGAAGTTTCCAAAGGTATGCTACAGCAATTCAGCCAAGAAGAAAATAGGGCATGTGTCACTGTGGCCAGATCAGACCTGTCAAGAAACAGCTGGCACATGAGTTTTAAATATGTGAGAATCCTGGCCACTGCAGAAACCTGGGCATTCAAAATATTAAAACAAGAATAAACTTGTATAAGCCAAAAGGCATTATAACTTCCAGTAAAAAGCAAATAAAAATATCTAAACTTTTAAAAGCAAAAATATATAAAGTAAAAAAGCATTATTTAGACTCCAAGCATATTAAGAATATAGAGGGCAAAACATTTTCTCACCCAGCCAAGCCAGTTAAAAGTTTAAAGAGGACATTCCATTTTTGATTTTGTTGGTTTTAGCAATCTTCGTATGCTGCCTTTAAGAGTTTTTCATGGAATGGATTTTTTCTGGGCTAGGGTGACTGTCAATCAATCCAGCAGAAACCAATTGTTCCTTTTCTGCCTTTGATTTTGGAGAGAGCCATGCCAGTCTACCTAAGAGTCTTTCCGTCTCCATTTTCTTGCTAGCAATTAGTTTGAGAGTTACGTACACACTCAGTTATGCTGTTAAAAGTGTGCTCTTATAGCACCCCATAACACTTAAAGTACTCTCTGGGCAGTTTACAATTTAATTATGCAGGTGAAATATTGCCCCTTCAGCAAGCTGGGTAATCAATTTACCAATCATGGAAGGATGGAAAGCTGAATAAACCTCAGGTCAGCTACCTGGGATTGAACCTAGGTCATGAGCAGAGTTTTGGCTATCGTATTGCATTTTAACCATTGTGCCATGAGGCTTAGACATGCTGTTAGTCAGGTGGCTGTGTTATGCCTGTTCCTGTAACCAATAATTTTTTTCTGCAGTATTCCTTTTTTGAACTGTTCAGAACTGTGAGAAAATAAAACTTTTATTCTTTCTCTTACCAATGTTTCAGAGTGAGTTATTAAGATTATAAGTCCCAGTTGATGAGATATGTTAAAGTGGAGGTCTACTCTGGGGAGACTTGAAGCTATTGCTATAGGTTCCTACACTTTCTGCTGTGCAGCTGGAGGTTTTTAGCTAAAATTTCACTCTACAAAGAGATTTTTCAGTGCCACTGCTAACTTGAAATGACTTTTTCACTAAAAGTCATTTCAAATCATTGCTGCTTTCTGCCAGGAAAAGACTGTCATCTGCATATCATAAATTATTGATATTTCTTCCACCAATTTTCATTCTGCCTTCATCTGAGTCTATTCTAGCTTTCTACATGATATATTCTGTATACAGATTGAGCAGATAAGGGGATAAAATGCACTCTTCTGTGCCACCTATATGTATAGGAAACCATCCTGTCTCTCCATATTTTCCCCTAATGGTAGCTTTGTGTCCATAATACAGGTTGTGCATGATGAAAATCAAAGGCTGAGGCACATCCATTTGTTTTAGAGCATCTCATAATTTCTCATGATCTGCACAGTCAAAGGTTTTGCTGTAGTCAAAAAAGCAAATTAAGACACAATTAGAAAAAGACTGTAAATGAACAGGGAGAGTTACATAAATATAAACAAAAAACAAAATATAAAAAGAGAGACAGAAAACAGTTTTACTTTTTGGTCATGGTATTTAAAAACTTCTGTGATGAGTTGAAGGCATGTAAATACAAGAAATCTATCTTGGACAAAATGGATTAACATCTACCAAAGTGTATCTTTGTCTGAAAAATAACGAATACAAAAAAGTACCCTTTTATTACTGTGAGCAATCCATATCATTTAACACAGAGTGGGGAATCTATAGATGGCAAGAGCCGATATCATCCAGTCACATTCCTTCCTTTCCTTCTTTTTCTTTTTTTTTCAGACATGAGTGGAAAATACAAGGGAGACATGGCATTGCAAAGGCAGAAGAAACCAATGAAAAACAGATCTCCAGTAGAAGGCGGCACTAGTTGGTGTCTATCTTCCAACAGAAAATAAAGCCCACAAAAAAGGGATTTTATTTGTTCTCCTCCCTAGACATGATCCTGTACAAGTGATACTGCATTTGTTTCATTTATTTATATACATAGAGTTAGACTGATATTTTAAATGGACCACTCCCAAATTTTATCCAGCCTTTTGAACTTTTGTATTGCAAGATTTGGGAATGACTGAGAAAATAATATTATATCTATGACCCAATGAGTGGGAACAAATAAGCACTTCACTTGTTGTCTCTCACAATTCCTCCCTTTTCATAAAAGTGGCTGAAAAGGCAGATGCATCAGTTGTTGAATTGTTACTCCAGATTGCACTAATAACAAGAAAGCTTTGTATCAACTGTCAGACCAATAACATGTTTAATTAATCTAACTAAAGCAATGATTCCTAACCTTGGTTCCTCAGATGTTCTGAGATTAAAACGCCCAGAAGCCTTCACCATTAGCTGTGCTGACCAGGATTTCTGGGAGCTGTACTCCAAGAACATCTGGGTTTCCAAAGGTTGGGAAAAACCGAATTGGAGAAATCATGGGACAATTACAATCAGCTTGGAGAAAGGCTTCAATTTGGAGTTTTTCACCACCAATTGACATAATTTTTGTGAAATAATAATTTCAGTTTACCAGAGTTATACAAGTCCCAGATTTTCCTATCTTGGGAAGTAAAATCCACAGAGTAGTGATATTACACCAGGGAGGCCTACAGTGTTGGTGGTTTGCATTTCAATTTTTAAACCTCTTGTCAAATCTATAGATAATATTTTGAAACCATTTATGTCTGTATATTGGATTTCACAGATTTCATAAACAAATTTTGTCCAGGAATTGTAAAGGAGGAAGACATACTAGTGAAGAAGGGCACAAGGTTTTACTACACAAATATATCACAGGATCAGACATTTGAAATCATTAACCTCTTATCAGATAAAAGAAAAAACAAAATTTCCTCCAACCTTTCTTCAGCAGCCCATAAGATGGCCATTTTTTACATGGAAATAAGAGGAAAAACATATAGCATTTTCTGAGAGCCTTTTCTCCAAGCATTTGGTGAAGTGCCAGAGATATCTAGGGGTCTTTGGTATTTGTATCAGAAGAGAGCACTTCTTTATTTTCAAATGGTAAATTTATTGAATGAACACATTAGATTTGATATGCAATATAATAGCTGAAATCTTGTTGCACAGGTATGCAAATACAGTTACTTTTGGAAATGACTTGCCATAAATGAAAAAGTGTTACATATTTACTCCTGAGACTTGGAATACTACAGATAAGTTCTAAGGAGATTGATTAACTTACAGCAATTCACTGCTAAACGTTATACAATTTGTTCAACTGCACAACAGGATGTCAGCTATTGTCACAGTACCTAGAGTAGCAGTTTACTAGATGGGTGATATGAACATTGAATGAATGAATGAATTGTCCCATAGTGCATATCACTCTTTGGGTGGTTTACAACAGTAAATTCAATCAAATGAAACCCAAACAATACAAACATACAACTAAATTGACAAACAATTAGTCCCTTGCCACAAGCAAACCTGACTTTAAATAAAATAAATATTTAAACAACTTAAAATCCCACATCTATATTGGTAAAAGCCACTTTTAAAAGTTCAGTTTTCAGCCATTTCTTAAAGACTTGGAGAGTTTCAAAAACTCAGCCAGATGGCTGGATTGACCAATAGCCTGACTTTGTGTAAGGTAGCTTCTCATGATTTTGATAACAATGAGCTTATTATTCTATGTGCTTTTGCTGTTTGTCCCTCTGTGTCTGTTCTATAATTGTTGTAACTTACTTGTCACCAGATTTGGGCTCAAGTAAAATTGTGGGGCAAACATGGAGGTTCTTGCTTGGGTAAAATATCTGAACAATAGGAAGAGAACCATGAAGAGCTTTGATAAGGCTAGCAAAGTTTCTCAGTGCCGGTAGATATTGTCACTGAGTCTCAGCTGAAAAAGAAATTCAAAATCAGTTTGCATATTCTTATTCAGTCAAAATGCCCAAGGGATTCTGAAAGGATAAAAAGAGTTTAGGTAAGATTACCAAAATTTCTCAAGGGGTTGGTTCTGTCATCTTTATGCTGAACTTCATTTTAAATATCTGAAAATCAGCTGCTTTACAGTAAAAATCTATAGGCTTTTTGCAGAGTAAAATTGTCTAATTGCACTTCGCATTTAAACCTCTTTCATTATTAAATATGAGGCCAATGCAAATAGGAGAAAATGGCACATAACAGGGTCATAAAACCATAGGATTATTTTTACAGCGGTTGAATGTTTATTACCCATGTGGCCTTCAAGTTGGGAAGTCACAAAGGTTGCCATTAAACTAGTGATATTTATCAAGAAATTTCTCAGGGTAATATAGGATATTGGAGATCCACTTTTCTTTTTCTCAGATTTTAAGAGGTTTTCTGCTTTTAGACACAGGCATGCACAGGAATACAAAAGCCATAAACCATAAAGTATAAATACACATAGGCATATTAAGGAGGTGTGGATTGTAAAGAGTAAATAAGACTAAGCATAGAACAAGTTTAAGCATGACATACAGATTTAGAAAATAGATTATAAATCATAACCATAGATAATAGATCATAGGTAATACATAGTACTATAAAAGCACTATAATCAGTAGTATAATTTAAAATGTATTTTAGGATTTATTTGGCAAAAAAAGAGAGTGTTAACAGCAAAATTTATATAAACTATTTCGGAGGACGAGTGCCTCAAAGAGCACTCTTGATCAGGTTATGACACAAAAGGAAACTAACAGTAGAAATAAGCCATGAAGTAGTCAGAGAGCTGGTGTCCTGAAGAATGAGAGGAGGACTGAGTTGATCCAAGCTTTAACACATCAACAGCTAAAAAGCAGCCACAACAACTTGACTGGAGTAGGATACCCAATGTGGGAAGGATGAGCATTCTGTTAGTGGAAAAGGTTAGCTAGAATTTGGAGGAGTGCTAGTTGTTAGCTTGATTTTGGAATAATTAGGGTTAATTAGCTGATCTCAGTTTGCTCATGGAGAGAGGAGTCAAAGGGAGATTAAAGCTGTGGGTCAGAATGATTCAGTGTGTTATCGTCAGCTTCGAGCTCCTATCTACTTTCTTTTGTAAGTCCTTACTGAGATGAAGATTGAACCTTCAGTTCTTTAAATGCTTTTTTTGTTATTTCTGTTCAGATTGTCCATCTAAAGACACTTTTAAAAAGTTTAAATAGACTTTTATTTTTGTCTGAAAAGGTCTCAGAAGGTAGACTGATGAACTAAGACTATAGAATGTGGAGAAAATGCTATAAAACCTCCTTCCCTAAGGCTGGTCAGCAATCTGGTTCCAAATATATTTTCCTTACATCTTGAGCAGTAGATTTGGGTCTGAGAAAGTTAAAGGAGCCTCAGGTATGTTAGAGTTGTACCATGTTTTCTCTTTATGGTTTATGTG
The DNA here is from genome assembly GCF_051106095.1 of Pogona vitticeps. Classification (NCBI taxonomy): domain Eukaryota; kingdom Metazoa; phylum Chordata; class Lepidosauria; order Squamata; family Agamidae; genus Pogona; species Pogona vitticeps. Next base: position 138,284,641 of record NC_135785.1, read on the forward strand.
TTTGGCATAAAAAGAAAAAGAAAGGGTTTCAGATTTCTCATGTGCACACATGCATTGGACCTCATGTGACTGAATTGGGTGCTGGAAAACTGCTTCAAATTTCACCTCAGTATAATTATCCTCATTTACTAGCCATGTAGCCAGTCCTCATTGATTGAGAGGCTGACTACATCTGCTGTTTAGTCAGCTATTTAAAGTGCTGCAGGGACAGGCTGATGCATTTTTAAAGAAGGTGGTCAAATGATAGCTTTGCTAGAGTGCACCAGTCTACCCCAGAGCATTCCATGATCACTCTGGTTTAGATCAGTTCCAGTGCATATTATAACTATAACTTATCCAAATCAAGCCTCCCTGTTTTAATTTGCCAGTATTGTGAAGTGGCAAATTAAAAGCAATCCTCTTTAAGATAATGATTAATAATCACTTCCTTTGCTGGGCTGAGGGCAGAGGAAGTGATTTATTTTTGGTAGTATGTAGATTATTGCTGAAACACTACACACACACATATACAGTATATACATACAATGTATGTAACTTCTTCATGGATTACTACCTTGTTGTGGCAAAGGGGCTTGAGTAACTCAGAGAAGCTATGGGCTATGCCATGCAGGGACATTCAAGACAGACAGATCATAGTGGAGAATTCTGACTAAATGCAATCCACCTGGAGTAGGAATTGGCAAGCCACTCCAATATCTTTCCCAAGAATGCCCCATGAAACAAAGGCTAACAGATATGATGCTGGAAGATTGGACCCTCAGGTCAGAAGGCATCCAACATGTTACTGAGGAAGAGTGGAGGACAAGTACAAGTAGCTCCAGAGCTAATGAAGTGGTTGGGCCAAAGGTGAAAGGACGCTTAGCTGTGGACGTGCCTGGAAGTGAAAGGAAAGTCCAATGCTGCAAATATAAATGCTGCATAGGAACCTGGAATGTAAGATCTATGAACCTTGGGAAGCTGGATGTGGTCAAACAGGAGATGACAAGAATAAACATTGATATCCTGGGTGTCAGAGAACTAAAATAGACAGGAATGGGCAGGAATGGACTTATAACAGCTTCTAGAACTGACACCAAAGAAAGATGTTCTTCTCATTATAGGGGATTAGAATGCTAAAGTAGGGAGTCAAGAGACAAAAGGAACAAGAGGTAAGTTTGTCCTTGGAATTCAAAATGAAGCAGGGCAAAGGCTAATAGAGTTTTGTCAAGAGAAGAAGCTGGTCATCACAAACACTCTTTTCCAACAACACAAGAGACGACTCTACACATGGAAATCACCAGATGGGCAACACCGTAATCAGATTGATTATAGTCTCTGCAGCCAAAGATGTAGAAGCTCAATACAGTCAGCAAAAACAAGACCTGGAGCTGATTGTGGCTCTGATCATCAGCTTCTCATAGCAAAATTCAAGCTTAAACTGAAGAGAGTAGGAAAAACCACTGGGCTAGTCAGGTATTATCGAAACCAAATACCATAAGAATACACAGTGGAAGTGAAGAACAGATTTAAGGAACTAGATTTGGTGGACAGACTGCCTGAAGAACTTTGGATAGAGGCTTGTATCATTGTACAGGAGGCAGCAACAAAAATCATCCCAAAGAAAAGGAAATTCAAGAAAGCAAAGTGGCTGTCCAATGAGGCCTTAAAATAGCAGAGAAGAGAAGGGAAACAAAATGCAAAGGAAATAGGGAATGTTACAGAAAATTGAAAGCAGATTTCCAAAGAATAGCAAGGAGAGACAAGAGGACCTTCTTAAATGAACAATGCAAAGAAATAGAGGAAAATAATAGAAAAGGAAAAACCAGAGATCTGTTCAGGAAAAATTGAAGATATTAAAGGAACATTTTGTGCAAAGATGGACATGATAAAGAAACAATGGGTGGGACCTTACAGAAGCAGAAAATATCAAGGAGAGGTGGCAAGAATACACAGAAGAATTGTACCAGAAAGATTTAAATATCCCGGACAACCCAGATAGTGTCATTGCTGACCTTGAGCGAGACATCCTGGAGAGTGAAGTCAAGTGGGCCTTAGAAAGCATGGCTAACAACAAGGTGAGTGGAGATGATGGCATTCCAGTGGAACTACTTAAAATCTTAAAAGATGATGCTGTTAAGGTGCTACATTCAATATGCCAGCAAGTTTGGAAAACTCAACAGTGGGCAGAGGACTGGAAAAGATCAGTCAATATCCCAGTCCCAAAGAAGGGCAGTGCCAGTATGTGGATCGAGAACTCTCAGAAGTACAAGCTGGATTTCGAAGGGGAAGAGGAACTAGTGACCAAATTGCTAACATGTACTGGATTATGGAGAAAGCCAGAGAGTTCCAGAAAAACATCTACTTCTGCTTCATTGACTATGCAAAAGCTTTTGACTGTGTGGACCACAGCAAACTATGGCAAGTCCTTAAAGATATGGGAGTACCTGATCACCTTATCCATGTCCTGAGAAACCTACACATGGGACAGGAGGCAAAAGTTAGAATTGGGTATGGAACAACTGATTGGTTCAAAATTGGGAAAGGAGTACGACAAGGCTGTATATTGTCCCCCTGCTTATTTAACTTATATGCAAAATACATCATGTGAAAGATTTTACTTTACTTTTACTTTATTTAGACTTATACCGCGCCCCTCTAGACAAAGTCTACTCGGGGCGGCTTACATGAGTGATAAAATATAATAGAATGACATACATAATAATACATAATAATAAAACCTACTAACTGATGCATATATACATTATCAAGATGGATAATTGAAAAAGACAGATCAATTAATTGACTGGAGGGAAGTCCTGCCTAAAGGGCCAATTTTTAAAATGGCTTTTAAAAATGCCCAGCGAGGGAGCCAGGCGGATTTCCATTGGGAGAGTATTCTACAACCGAGGGGCCACTGATGAGAAGGCCCGGTTTCTTGTTCTCTCTGCGTAAGGCCCCTCGGCTGTCCCTGCTGGCTTTGTCAGGTGATTCGAGTAGACCTGGGTGGGAGAAGGCGACCTGCCAGGTATCGAGGTCCCAAACTGTTTAGGGCTTTATACGTCATCATTAAAACTTTGAAATCAGTGCGGAAACAAATGGGCAACCAGTGCAATGCAGCCAGGGTGGGGGAGATATGCTGATATTTCCTCACCCCACTAAGGAGCCTGGCTGCAGCATTTTGCACCATTTGGAGTTTCTGCATCTATCCCAAAGGCAGCCCCACGTAGAGTGCATTACAATGGTCTAATCTAAAGATTACGAGTGCATGGACAAGAGGCTAGATTGGATGAATCCTAAACTGGAATTAAGATTGCCAGAAAAAATATCAACAACCTCCAATATGCAGATGATGCCACTCTGATGGCAGAAAGTGAGGAGGAACTAAAGAACCTTGTAATGAGGGTGAAAGAGGAGAGTGCAAAAACAGTCTGAAGCTCCGAAGATATGGAGGCAGTGACAGATTTTACTTTCTTGGGCTCCCTGATCACTGCAGAGGGTGACAGCAGCAAACAAATTAAAAGATTCCTGCTTCTTGGGCGGAAAGCAATGACAAACCTTGACAGCATCTTAAAAAGCAGAGATATCACCTTGTCAACAAAAGTCCGCATAGTCAAAGCTATGGTTTTCCCTGTAGTGACAGCTGGACCATAAAGAAAGCTGACCGCTGAAGAACTGATGCTTTTGAATTGTGGTACTGGAGGAGGCTCCTGAGAATCCCCTGGACTGCAAGGAGAACAAACCTGTGCATTCTAAAGGAAATCAACCCTGAGTGCTCACTGGAATGACAGATCCTGAAGCTGAGGCTTCAATACTTTGGCCATCTCATGAGAAGACTCCCTGGGAAAGACCTGATGTTAGGAAAGTGTGAAGGCAAGAGGAGAAGGTTGATATGGTTGGACAGTGTCATCGAAGCTACCAACATGAATTTGACCCAACTCCAGGAGGCAGTGGAAGACAGGAGAGCCTGGCGTGCTCTGGTCCATGGGGTCATGAAGAGTCGGACATGACTAAATGACTAAGATGATAGAAGGTAAGTCTGAAATGGGTGGAAGGGCAAGGGAACAAAATTTGTAAGTAAAGACAATGAGCATCTAGCAAGTATAACTTTTCAAATACAGAGAATAAATATGATTGTTTTTTTAAAAAATGTGCATTTTAAGGGTTCTCTCCACTTAGTCACATTTACATTGCATGTGCTATAGTCATAAGGGAACACATGATCTGAGTCTGGGGCTACTACGTATTTTCAGTTGCAAGTTCCTATATAAGGATATTGAAAAGTGTTATGAATGGGATTTGTCAATGGCTTCTCAAGGTGTGGCTGGTTATCTTCTAGAAAGAGACAGCTGTGCTTAGTCACAAAGCAATGTTGTGTCTACACAGTGTTCTGTTTCATGTAGATGTTTCCATAGCACTGCTTATGATGCATAAACAAACTCCTCATGTATGGGGTAATATATAAGAATATAATTTGGGGCAATAGAGAAATAGGGCAATCTTTTCCATGGAGGAAGCCTGGCTATACTTCTTTTGAGACCAGCATGAGCACAATGTATGTCCATGAGTGTGTCCCATAATACATGGAGTTGCTCAGCATGTAAATTGATGTGGAACATTTGTAAATTACTAATTTGGAATGATGATAAGTTAGGGATGGGGAAGTTTTCAGATGATGCTGTACTGCAACTTCCATTAAGCCTCATCATTAACTACATTTCCTATGACAGACAAACATCTGAAGGGCCACACATTCTCTAGCAATAATTTAAAAGTGTAAACCACAAACTAAGCTATAAGTATCTGATTATTTCCTCTGTCTACTTTTTGTCATTTCAAAGCTCCAAGAATAAAAGAGTTTATCAAGACTTAGGTGGCAAAACTTCAGTAGCAGTAGTAGAAGCAGCCATGAGGAAATAAATATGTCTGGGAATCAATTGGACAGGATTACATGAAGAATCATTAGTCTCCATCTAAGCTCTCTCTCTCTCTCTCTCTCTCTGATTGTTGCCAGGGAATTGGGAATTCACAAAGAAGGAACAGGAAGAGAAGGATATAGAATGACAAAGTCTCTGACTGCAACAATTCACCCAAAATAAAAATGAGAATTGAAATGGTAACTTAATGCCCAAGGAAGGTGACTTTCAGAGTCTGATGCAGATTTTTATTGTCCTCCAACATGAGTCATACATAGTGTTGGTTTATTTATAACAGCACAGCATGTTCTGTGGTACTGTAAATCCTTATAATAAAAAAGGGGGAGGGTGGACGCAGCAGAGCTGGCTCCACTTTTGCTCACATTTCTTTTAATAAGGCCTGAGGATGCTGATGAGTACAGTTAGAGAAACTACTTTCCAGGTTCCTCAGTGATAGCAGAAAATGAACAACACCTGAAGGAAAGGGTGGAATTATTATGAGTAACAGCATTAATCCTAGACCTCTTTACTGTGAAATAATTCAAGCTGTTTTCAACGCAGTCTCATACACATCAAAGGAGCTTTGGAAAAAGATGCCAGACGCTTAATATATATTTCTGTGAAAATAAAATAAATTAAAATACTGATTTGTGAAAGAAAGGATAATGAATATGTCTATGGAAACTAGAGCAGGAGGGAACAAATGCTAAGGTAGAGTTTTGATAAATAGGACAGAACTCATACAGCTGATCCCTCCAAGATGATCTTTAAAAAGTAGTTTTTGATTGCTTACCATCAAAATATTTTAACCATTGCTCTTGACCTGTGTTGAGTCACAGTAGATTCAGGTAGCTGGCTCAAGGTTGACTAAGCCTTCCATCCTTCTGAGATCTGTAAGTTGAATACCCAGCTTGTGGGGGGTGGATAATGTGTAGCTGGCATAATTAAACTGTAAACTGCCCAGACAGTGATTTAAGCACTGTGGGTCAGTATATAAGTAGTACACATTGCTTTTGCTTTGCACACTTTAACCTTATCTGTAATGGTAAGACCATAAAGTGCCAAATTCTCCTTTTTTTACATCCTGATACTAGACTGAAAATTTTAACTTAGTTGTCCAAATGTATTTGTAGATAAGGGCAGGAAGGAAAAACACCTAAGGCATGGCATGACTCTGGATATTTCAGAGTCGCTCACTTTTATGTCAGTGACTAGAGGTCATTGACAGAGTGTAGTTATTTCAGTTTTTTCAGAATAAAACAAACAATTGGGACCATTTTGTAGTACTTGCAGGAAAATGAATGTTACATGCTTAAACACTCTAGGTATACTGTGCCATGTTAGTAATATTATTCAACTTTCAGGCACTTGCTGCCAAAACCTAGCCATATTTTCCACATGTGGCTTCTTCTCTCTACAGAACATGCACTTCTAAGAATAAGAATGAGCAATTATTAAAAAAACCAATAAACCCTCCTGTTCATGAATGTGGGATATTGTTCTTCTGTACCCATGATTCAAAAGGCCAAGAAATGGCCTGATACTGTTGTATAATATTGAGCCTGCATTGCAAGCAGGAAAAAGGATGCCAAGCTTTTGATAGCAAAGGGCAGCCTGAATATTGACAACACCAATGGCAGCAGCCAAGGTGGTCTACAGGATATCCTCTTGTGCTTACTACTATTCACTAGACACCACGCAAGGGAAAATCCTAGAAGTTGACTCCTTTTTTCATCAGTTCACCACTTCTCACCCAAAGCAATGGTCAGGGCTGTTTCTCAACAAGTGTAAATGATAGAGAGCAAAAGAGGGTCTCTCCATATCCTGCCATATTAGTAGCTTTTTCCCCATAGTACAGGTTACCTATCAGGACAATCAAGTGCTGATACACACCCATTACTTTCAGAATAGCTCAGTTTTGTATGAGCTATACAGCCAAAGGCTTCACTGTAGTATATATGCATAGACTGACATTCTTCTGAAACTCTTTGGTGCACTCCAATAGTCATTGGATATTTGCAATAGGATCTTGAGTCTTCCTTTTCAGAATTCAGCTTGAACATCACACATTTCTCACTCCATATTCAGTAAGGTAAAAGCCTTTGTTGTAGCACTTGAGCATCACTTTGCTTGTGTGGGCAATTAAAGCAATGGTTCTATTGTTACTCTATTTCTTGGCATCTCCTTTTAAGGAATTAGAATGTATATTGAACAATGCTACTCTATTGTTTTCCATATTTGTTGTCATATTCTTCTTAGGATTTTGACAGATTTGGTCTCTGTGGCTTGAAATAGTTCTATTGGCATTCATTTATCCTTAATGATTTATTTCTTCCCAATGCTTTCAGAGCAGCTTTCACTTTATAGACCTGCATTTTCTTCATCATAGGATTGATTCCACTTCAAAGGAGTCTGTCATCCTATTATTTCTTTTGTATAGGTTTTCAGCATTCTGTTCCCAGTTTTAATTTTTTTCCTGATTAGATAGCTAGCGTCCTTGTTGGTCAGCATTCCTAATCTCACCTTAAAAGTCCCTTTAATTTCTTGGATCTCCTGGAAGGGATCTCTTTTTTTCCCCCTTTTGTTGTTCTCCTCTATTTCTCTTCACTGGTTATTGTCTCTTTGTCTCTATGCAACAGTTGCTGAAAAACTGCACTCAGGGTCCTGGCCCTATTTCTCTCACTTATTATTTTTGCTTATCACCTCTAATTTATAATTTTAAGTATTTCTATTCTTATTCATGTAGGGTTTTTTCTTTTTCTTTTTACTTATCTCAAATGTATTTTTGCATTCTTCTTAATAATATCTCTGGTTTCAATCCACAGTTCTTCTGATTCAGTGTCAATTTAATTTAGTAATGCAGATCTGTTCCTTATGTGGACTTTAAATTCATCAAGAATGTTGTTTAAATGATATTTCGGCACAACAATTTTTTGTGTGTTTTTCTCCCCAACATTACTCTAATGTTGGATATCAAAAGTTCATTATCAGTATCACAGCCCACTCCTGGTCCTAGTTTTAGCAGAGAGAATACAGCTTCTCCATCTCCTGCTTCCAATCACATAATCTGTTTGCTTTCTATATTGTCCCTCTGGTAATGTTCACATGTACAGCCATCTGTTCAGTTGGTTGAAGCATATATCTGCAATAAACAGACTGTTGGCTTCACAGAACTCAATGAAATGTTTTCCTGCTTCATTTCTGTCCCCTAGGCCAAATTTTCTAACAACATTTGATTCTGCTTTGTTCCCTACTTTTGCGTTCCAGTTGCCTATGATTATAAGCGTATCTTATTTTGGTATATGATTACTATATCCCTTCACTACATTAAAGGTGTGCATCCAATAAGTGTTTCTTGTTAGTTATTTGCACTGTAAAGTGTAATTTTTTCTCTTTCTTTTGGTTTGGTCAATGGCTTTAGCAGGGTCAGTTCTTTGTACATGTCAAAATCTGCTTCTGAGGCACCCCACTGCTTAGGCCACAAGCCAGTGCTGGTTCTGAAAGCATTCTTGGCAAACATAAATTTTTAACATAGATGACAAGTATCTCATTTTCTATTGCCAGTTTTCAAATTTCAGTGCTTTTATAACTCTCCCCATCACCAATCAAGATTTTCAGTGCAGGTAAGAGTTTGGTATTGCTTATTTCATACCTATACATAAAGAGGTGGTGTTATGGCAAAGCCCCGTTGGTAACTTGGCTATGTTGGTCCGACTGATCACAAGCACAATCCAACAGCATTTAAAGAACCACACATACTGTTTTGCTTCAGTTGGATAGGCAGCAGTTATGATTTTAAAATTGTGGTGATTAATGGAAACTTGGTTTATTAGACCTGAAGCTAAAATCTGATGACAGAAGTGTTAGACTATAACAGCAGGAATTAACAAGTTATTCTAGAAAGCATAGTTTTTGGGAGGATTAGCGGTAAGACCATGCTCCTTGAATGCAACATTAAAATGCTTTTATACCACTTCTCTGATCATATCTTCTGGAAGTGTCCGAATATGTAGCAATTTTGTATCTGCACCATCCTCACCCAAATGTACAAACTGGATTGAAACACAGGTGAATGCAGGATGATAACAGGGTAAAGCAAAGAGCTCACCCTATGAAGCAACACCGCAGTGAATCCTTTGTATCCTTTTTGACATTTGTAGGGTTAAAATCATGGCCAGTGATTTGGATTGAAGAAAGTTGAAACAAGAGTAGTACAGTGCTGATAGATTGAGCAACCCATAGCAAAGGAGAAGGTGAGTGATGCTGAAGCCTCCAACAAGGTCCAAGATCTCCCCATGACACTTCAATCTCTGGTGCCTCAGGGAAGTCTCATACTGAGGTTACTGTGCACTACATATCCCCTTGCAGCCACTCAGAGAGCCATTTCATGTAACTGTAGGGCAAAGAGGAGAACTTGCACCACTGTTTAGTTAGCTGTTTTGCATTCTGGAATATTCTTCTTTTTCTTTTGTTCTCTCTCAGCTTAGTTTCTTAAATGTTACTAAAATATTATGACACTATTAGGTTTGCCTATGTGTATGATTATGGAAGGAAGAATCATTGTTCTATGGGTTCTGAGTATAGCTGACACAATTAGGGCAGTGTATAGCCTCCCCAGGTCACCACTGTTCGCATTTAACCCCTTTGTTTAAGTACAGAGCAGATTTGGGAGGATTCTGCTTGTCCCCTGTAGCAATACTGTGTGGCTCAATGCAGTGAAGGGTTATACCATAGCTGAGCAGTATTCAGATGAGCCTGCTTGAATATTGGGTTGAAACATTTCTTTGTTCCTACTTTTCTTCCAATATGCACTGGAAGAAAAGAGGTGAATGAGGAGCAGGCTCAGTCATGTAGCACTGAAGTATGTTTTAGTGTTACAGTTACTGGTGTAATACCACTCAGGCTCATAGAGTCAGTGTAGTAGTAGTATTTGATTGGCAGGAACAATCAATCCAAGCTACCCTGTACTTTCTGGAGTTAGTTACAAGCTTCGTATCATTTGGAATACAAGTGTTGTTTTTATTTTTTTGTGTTTATTTATTTTTAGTAGCCCAGAAAAAGATATAACCTGTTCCTGCATTTGTATTGTTTTGGAGAACGCACAGCCTTTTCCTGATTTTTTCTGAACTGTGTGAGGTATCATACAATGGCCAGCCAGGGCCCCAACTGAAGAACAACATGAGTTCTTGAACATCATGGACTCTTGATACCAGACAAGCAGTACTTCATGCTGAGGAAAGCATTCACTAGGTAAAACTATTGATTTGGCTTTAATTTAGCTAATATTGGCTGTTCATGGTGGTTTAACTGGTCCATACACTGGTAGTTTGAAGAACAGACTGCTGTAATACTATTTAGTGGGGCTTCCCTTGAGGCTGACATGGAAGCTTCAGCAGGTCCAATAAATGCCATCCAGGTTAGTGGATAGAATTAATAAATACCAACATACTTCCCCAACCCTGGCTGCATTGTTCTGGTTACCTATTCACTTCTGCACCGACTTCAAGGCGATGGTTTTAATATATAAAGCCCTAAACATTTACGGACCTTGGTACCTGGCAGAATGCCCCCTTCCAGAAAGAACTGCCTGTCCTACTGCTTCATTCTACTGCTTCATCTGAGGGTGATGACCTCGAGAGAAGCCCGAAGGAGGAGGACTAATAATCAGGCCTTCTCAGCAGTTGTACCTAGACTCTGGAATCAACTACCTCCAGACATTCCCCTCATTTGTTATTGTTTGGTCGTTTAGTCGTGTCCGACTCTTCGTGACCCCAGCACGTCAGGCCTTCCCGTCTTCTACTGCAGTGGGAAGGGAGCAGGTGGCAGAAGAGGGGGGGGGGAGGTATTAGGTTCTCCTCCACCAGGCATGAACCAGAAAAAAATGAACCACAAACTTTCATTTTTCTGGGGTTTGTTGGTTGTGGATAGCCATGAACCACGAACCACTCTGATTTGTCATTTTTCCAATTTGTGGCCATTTCTGAGCTGCAAAATTATTATTCTTGCTAGTCAAGGTGGTTAGGAATCTGCTGGTGCCCTCACTAAAGATCTTGACATTAGCAAGTGTGAGTTTATGTGCAGAAAGTGCATTTTTTTGGGGGGAAAGCCCCCAAAAGCCCTGCTTATTTTTGTACAGATCTGTGCCATTTGCACAACTGTAAATTGTGCAAATTGTCCCCAAAAGGGATGATTGATGTCTTACTTAAGAATCTAAGCACTAGATAAGTTGCTTGCATCTTTCTTAACATTTATCTAGCCCTTGTGCTTGTTGTATGTGTGCTTTTTTGCTTCTTGGAAGAAAAGAGTACCAGAAACATTTTTTTGCAAATTATATGGACTCTAGTCCTTATCAGGCCTTTGGGGCTTGCGGTGTATGTGCATGTAAGCTCTGAATCTCATATCCCCCTTGTTTAGGATAAAGATCTGCATGGCTTTCTGATGGGGTGGATATCTCTGTGTCTCCACATTGTCACCCACACTGAGCTCCTGATTGAGCCTTACCCACTCTCTGGCTTAACAACACAATAGGCTGTTTGAATGGGAGTAAAGATGTCTTTATTATACTCAGATCCAGAGGCAAGATATTTAGTTGTACTCTAAAATTCTTCACTGTGGTGTGCCATTAAGTAAGACATCTATTTTATATAAATAAAAATGAGAAATGTTGCTGATTTTTTTTATCCTTATCCTTGGCGTCACAGGCTTGCCAGCAACAATGGTGGTGGACTTTTACCTCCCTTGTACTTTGCCTCAAACAGGAATATGAGGAGGGACACCCATCCAAGGCCTAAGGATGCAGGGTGTTGTATTGCTAATTAGATAAGAAATTGGGTAGTAGTTTATCTGAAGGCAAGCTGCTATGGCACCCAAGAAAGTCCAGGGGAAGAGTAAGGGTAAGCAGCCAGCAAAGAACAAGGCACCCATGGCACCCCTGTCGGAACTTTCATCTTCTGGTGTGGAGGGGTGGTCAGTGTAGGAATTAGTTTGTGCTAAGATTTTTTATTGATTGATTTTATTGATTTTTTTATTGCATACTTAATATGAATAGACTGGATGATTGTATATTCTGTGTTCTCCTATCCTTAAAACCCTTTTTACCATCCCTTCCACTTCCTTTCACCTTTTGTATTCCCTACCCTATTCCTAGTAGTTTAAATATAAAATATTTAATTTTAAAAAAAGGAAGAGAGGGAATGTCACAATTGGTATCTGCTGGTGAGATGACATAGCGTGAGTGCTTTGTTTGGGGAAACAAGCAGGGGCCACATGGTAAACATCACAACCTGTCCAGAATTTAGGCTGGATGGAGTATTTCTAGGAATGAGATAATAGTTGCTTCTATATAATTTGTACTCAGAGGTCTAGAAACTCATGGAAGCAACAAGTCAGTTCCCTGGCTCGCATCCATGCTCCTGTTTATCCTGAACTACTTGAACTTTGCTCTCCTGACCCCTGGCCCTCGGACTCTGGCATCGGACTACAGTTTGTGTCTTGGTTTTGATGATTCAGCATCTGTTTTGATCTCCCGGACTTCTGACCATGGACTGGCTTATCGGACTTTTACCTGCTGAATCCCCTGAGAATGTGACAACACCTTACCTGCAGGCATCCTTTCCTGCCCTCCTACCAGCAACAATGAGTCGGGATATGGCCATACCCATCTGTGCCTGAAACTGAATACAGCTAGGTACCTCTGCAGGCTCTTCCATTTGGAGATTACTCCCTTCCATTCTGACCCCTGCCACAAAGTTATAAAGTAGGTCCAGTTAATCATCCCCATGTTGCAATGGAGCAGGTGGTTCAACCCCACCTGCTTTGTTGGGAGTTTACTTCAAAGGGCTCGTGCTCGAGGAAGGTATGTTGTTACCAGCATGAATGCTCCATATGTGTCGGGTACCTTTCTAGTACGAGATGCTTTAAAGGATGGCCACATAAAGTGAGGAACAAGGAGGCAGGTGGAGGCAGGAAGCCAGACAGCCCTTCTGCCAATACAAAAGTGACCCAGCCCCATTAAAATTCAGCTGCTCGGTCTATGGCTGGAGCAGTATCTAAAGAGAGAAGACACTGCCTTCTTGATTGATGGGTTTCAGTTAGGCTTCCAAATCCTGTGACAGGTGAATGGAGGGCTGCATTTGTGAACAATTTAAAGTTAGTGATAGGAATGGAGAAAGTGGTTAGGGCTAAAATAGACAAGGAAGTGTGTGAAGGGAAGGTCCTTGGATCCTTCCTTCACTCACCAGTGCCCAACCTCAGGGTGTTGCCTCTGGGTCTTGTTCCCAAAATATTTCCTGGAGAGTTCTGACTCATTCATCACCTGTAATATCCAGAGGGTGAATCTGTAAATGATGGCATTTGACAGGAGCTGTTCATGGTGTAGTCCTGAAGTGTGGGAGCTGAACTGGCAAAATATGATGTCAAGTCAGCTGTTCACTTCCTCCCAATTCATCCTGATGATTTTGAATTGTTGGGATTTGCCTTCGAAGGCCCGTTCTTTATGGACAGGGCCCTACCAATTGGCTATTCAGTTTCCTGTGCAGGTTTTGAGCATTTCAGCTCCTTTTTAGAGTGGGAACTGCAATGCAGGATGGGATTAAATAGCTCCACCTACTATTTAGATGAGTTTCTTTTTTGTGGGAAGAGGCCTGCTGCAAGTTTTTGCTGGAGGCCTTCCAGACAATGGCCCATGAGATTGGGCTTCTATTAGACAACGAGAAAGCAGTTTTAACCTTCTCGGGTAAAGAACTAGACATCCAGCAACAGGCCTGTAGGCTGCTGGCCATGAAGATAGCTGAGCTTAGGGAAATAATGAATTGGTTAAATAGCCAAAGAAAAGTTACTGTCAAAGAACTTCAGGAAGTGGTAGGCCACCTCAATTTTGTTTACAGTGTATTAACACCTGGTAGAGCCTTCATTAGGAGGTTATTCAAGGCCATGAGTGGCTTACACAGACCTTTTCACAGAGTTAGGGTGAATGAGGGAATGAGGCAGGATCTGAAGATATGACTGCATTTTTTTTGGAACGTTTTAATGGTGTATCTTTTTGGAGAACTGAAATTAGTTTGTAGGTGGAGCTTCAATTGCAGACTGATATAGCAGGCTCCCTCAGGTTTGGTACTTACTTCAATGGGCACTGGTGTATGAAAATCTGGCCTGACAAGTGGCATGGAGTGGAGTTGACTAGAGATCTGACATTCTTAGAATTCTTTCCTATAGTGGGCACTCTTTATTTGTGGGGCTCAGAATGGGCAAACTCTGTGGTGAGATTTTGGTGTGACAACTTAGCAATGGTTCACATCATTAACAACCTAATGTCTAAATTTGAGCAGGTTATGAGGCTAGTCAGGGCATTTGTGTTATTGTAAAATTTAACATTGTTATACAGGCACAGCTTATTCACGGTCTAGATAACAGTATTGCTGATGCCCTGTCCTGTCAACAGTTCGAGTGGTTCAGGGCATTGGCTCTGGGAGCTTGCAGGTTACCTGAGGTTCTTTCATCAGAGGTATGGTGGATTGCTGCACGAGCAGAAAGGTTGTCACTTGCCCCAAGTACCCGCCGCAGGTATGAGGAGCATGTGAGGAGTTCAGTTTTTCAGGGAGGTAAAAGGATTAGAACCAGTATGGCCAGCCCCAGTGGAGCATCTGCAGAAGTTTGCAGTTTATATGCATAGGAAGGTTTTAACCCCTAATTTGATTCAGGGCACGATGTCCACACTGGCTTTTCAAGCTGGTTAGATTTAGCAGATTGTGGAATACAATGCATCAGGATGATTGTGAGGCAGCCACACTGATAACATTTTTGGGGGCTTTGAGGGTTAGCAAGGTGGTGGCAGCTGCTAAAACTGATATTTCACACATAGCCTTACAGTTTGCAGATGTGGCTGTACTAAATGGGAGCATTCAGTTACACAACTGGCAATCTAAGTCAGATCAGGTCTATAGAGAAAAGTATGTTTCCTTGCGGCCCTGCTCTGTTCCAGAAATTTGCCCAATACAGGTGTTGGGGACATTTTTGAGATGTAGTAAGGATAGTTGTTCTGCCACAGTGATGGTTCCCTATTAACCAGATATCAGTTTTGCTTACTGACCATGCTTTGACACAGATGGGCTTACAGAAGTGGTGTTTTAGGACACATTCCTTTTGCATTGGGGCAGCATCAATGGTAGCTGTGTTGGGGCGGTGGTCATCAAAACAGTACAGTCTTTAGGTTCATGACATGTCACAGTTTTAGACAGGCACAAGGCTGTCTTTTGCTTTATTTTCAAGACTTGGCTGGCCCATCTGGCATTGGAGGATCCAGATGGTGGGCCACAGTTTTATCTTTTGGGCAGCTAAGTACACTGCCAGGATGACATGGGACTGAGATTTAGGCCTGGGAGACTGGCTGGAATGGAAAGGATTAAGGGGCATGATGTGGGAGGAATTTTGAGATGAGCCTCCCCTGGAGTTTTGGGTTTGCCCCCAGACATTTTGTAGGTCCATTGAGTGACAATGATTTGGCTGAGCAATATGACAAAGCTAATATCGTGGATGTATTAAGGGACTTACAAGCCTGGAAGTGCAGGTTCTCTGTGACTAGAATCATTTGGTCCACCATTACCCACATTATGTTTGGAGAGCCGATTGTGATCCCCAGTATTTAAATTGGGCTGGGAGGAATGTTAATAGGAAGGTTTGTAGGGCTATAAATCAGGGCCTGGGTTCAGTTATAGGTCATCCAGATATCCATTTGGACAGTCTGGAGTTGTACAGAGGCAACGGAATTCATTTATTGGAACAAGGTATGGATACATTTTTGAGTAATATCTAGAGGGATCTGCATGCCAAGATTCTCAGACTGGTGAGGGAAAAAGAGCATATCTGAGCTAGCCCCATTCCTGTGGTGAAGGAAGAACAAGAATCAGTGAGTAGCCACAGAGTTCAAGGCCTGTCTGACCTCACAGTGCTGCTGATTGTGAGGTTACAGTGCTGGGGGGGGGAGGACATCTTGGGGTAATCCCTGGGACAAATGTCACCAATGAAAGGGGGCTTACAGGCTGGGGATGGTCGCGTCAGGTGCTGGCTAGCATTGCGCTTTCCAAGGGACCACATGACAATGGGATGTGGGACTCATTCAAATGTGGTTGGGGATAGGGTCCAGTGAGACCTTCAGCCTCAAACATGATCCCGCACTGCCGCAGCCCCCCCTGCTGGGGACAGGAAGAGTTAAAGTTACCTGTTCGATAAAATGTGGTCCTAGTTAATCCAGCACTTGCGTCTGGCCTCTTTGTTCTGGGGTGCGGGGGCAATGATGTTGTGCCTAAGTGAAAAAGAACAAGGAATGTATTGAATGTTATTCCCAATACTACCTTATAATGTTATATGTATCTGGTATACATTTTGTTTGTTTCTGAGAAGTACACAAAATTCTAGGACGTATTCATTGAGATATGAGAATTTGGCAAATGTGAATCATATTCCTAGGGAATTAGCAGAGAATGCCTGCCATTTCTCTCACAGTGCTCACTATTTATTCCTTATAACTTGTCTGTGCCACAATATGTTTTTTTGTATGTATGTGCTATTAATAAATAAACACAATTTCTTGTTTTATTCTGGATGTGGAACTGACACTGACAACAGAGAAAAAGGACTCAGGTGGCATTTGGTGGATAATCAGAGATGAGAAAAACAGGGGGGGTGTGTATGTTCGGGAGTCACAAGCCTCAGTAGCCATAATGACTTGTGGGATTCTGGAAGTCAGTCCACCACCCCCACAAACATTGGAACTGAAAGTTGTCAGAAGGGTGAAGTAGCTTTTCCTCCTGTTTACTTATACTCCAAGCTAAGTGGACCCAATTTTTATATTCTCATTGTCAGCCAGTGTTTTATTGGGACCATGCATTTGTCATGATAATACTTATTTTCATAAAAACATGATTGTAACATAAATATGAATCTTATTGTCATGTTTTATTTTAACAGAGCACAGTAAAAATAGTTCACCTTTACATACTAAGCAGGAATGTATTATCCCAGATCCATTGCCTTTTATAAGGATCAGATATTTTTGGAGAATAAGGACCATATTCTCATCAGCACAACCCATCACATATGGACACAAATAGAGAAACATCTGTGGGCCATCCCTTCATTCCAGCCTAGTTCCAATCAACACTTCTTTCCTTGCCCTAACACTGCGACACAAACTACCATCCCCAACAGTTTCTGTTAGCCTAGCAACATTGGACATTTGCTGGAGAGGGAAGAAAACAGGAAGTGCAGAAATGACTCTCATCTGTTCTTCATTGTTATATCTGACATCAAGTTAACTTGTACCAAAGTACATGCTACAAGACCTTGAGACCTTCCTAATGTGACCTTACTCATTCTTCCATTTAACATTTTACATATACAGTTCAAAACCTGCAATGAGAGATATGGGAGCGATTGTCTCTGAGCTTCAGCAAGTTTAATTTTTTGAGCAGAGGGTCTTGAGGGCTCTTTAGGGAAGAGGACTCTTAAACAGGAGGTTCCTATTTGTTCATCCATGATTATGCTGAAATGCACTACTACCCCACTAGACATGCAATCATTTGAAAGAAATGAGTCGGTGGGGAGGAATGCTACTCATACCTGACAATGGCTCTTTGGAGTTCAAATGGGTCTTAGAAGTGTCACGGAACAAAAGAGAAATTGCAGCACCAGATGCCACTAAGCAAAACAGCGTATCAGGTACCATTTATAGCTCTCTCTTGTACAGAGACTTTCCGTGCTGATTAACTGAGAAATTCCATCACTGTCATTTTGTGGACCAGAGAGCAAGATGATGCTATTTAGTAAGATGAATAAACCCCCTTGCTTGCTTGTTCACATTTACATGGTTGCATGAAGGTACATGGATATCATTATGACTATGGAAATGGATGTCACTGAAGTAATTAGGCACAACAAAAGATTAGTTGTCACTCCTAAGAGGAAAAAATAGTGATAGCACTCACTTCACTTTCCTAAGTGATTTGAGGTTCCAGCGGTGGACTGCTTACCTAGGTTCGTTTCTCTTTTGATGGATGCATAGCTTGGCAAATTTTACTGCTTGGGCTATTGTAGAGTAACTTTATCAGGCTCTGAAATGATGTCGCTATAGGCTTTTTCATGCTTTATAATATTTGAGTTTGTTTACAGGCATACAGGGTGAGTTTAGGTGGGGCACAGCTTAGACACTCTGATAGACAGGAATATTGCACAACCTCCATATCAGCCCTCCAGAGAGATCAACAACCCTGCATCCAAAAATGCTGCTAATTTACAAAGCTCATAACTCTGGCTTTTCTGGCTCATCCTAGGTCTCTGTTCAAATTGCAGACTAGTATTCTTATTACACACAACACTTAGATTAGATCTTCCTTAGACAGTGCCCCCATCCCACCTACGTATTTATTTAATGAGTCTACTCTAGTCGTGACTTTTATTAATGGGTTTCAGCCATCATATTATCTCTCAAGAAAAGGGCTTAAAAGAAAATTTAAAAATACACTAACTAAATTGGCATCCTAATTTAAAATGCCATTCACCTTCAGATTCTGTGGAGGCTAAGGGGTTAGTAGCTGAGCAGAGTTTGGCTTTAAATAATCAAGAAGTAGAAGCATCTTTGGTGTTTATGTTTGTTTCACTCATACTGTCCACTAGCTACTATATCCTTTAGTCAAACTCTCTCTGTATGTGTGTGTGTGTGAGAGAGAGAGATAGAGTGAGAGACAGAGACAGAGACAGAGAGACAGAGAGTCCATCCTCTTGTTACAATTCCTGCTCTTTGCTCACTGCTCATTTGCAAAAACAAACATTTGCCATGAAGACATAACTGCCAATTTAGGCTAACGAAGACAAATGGGATAATGAGCCGGATGGGGGCTCAGAGTGGAAAAATCCATCAGAATGCCCAGTGCTAAGTGGAAAGCTTCGCTGCCAGAAGGTCTATATGCTAATAGTTGCTTGATTTGCCAGCCTTGGCCCTACAATGTTCAACAGAATAGCAGAACATCCAGTGCATTACTGACATGACAGTAATTTGGATGTTAACCAGAACAAGGTCCAAATAACTAGTTTTAATACTATTCTACCCAATAGGTTGGTTTTTTAAATGATCGACCTGGGATTACCTCAGAAGATTTGTGTGTGGGTAAAGGACTTTCTGACAGACAGGCCACAGTCTGTAAGGATGGGATCTCACAATTCTTCTGCCTTGGTACTAAGTACAGGAGAACCCCAGGACTGTGTGCTAAGTCCCTTCCTCTATTTCCTGTATACACATGATTGCACCCCACTATATAACACCAACACAATTATTAAATTTGTGGATGGTACAACAGTGGTGGGGCTCATAAATAAGACCAATGAGTCTGCTTACAGAAAGGAAGGACAAGGGATGATACTCTGGTGTAAAGAAAATAATCTTACACTTAACATCAAAAAAACTAAAGAACTCATAATTGATTTTAGGAGGAAGAGAAATGCACATTTGCCATGTACATAAATGGTGAGGGAGAGGGTTGGTAGTGGAGAGGGTTGGTAGTTTTAAATCTCTGGGCACTTAGTGCCAGTGAAGAAGGCACAGTAGAGGTTGTTTTTCCTGAGAATGCTCGGGAAGTTAAATTTATCTCAGCATTTACTTCTGTCCTACTATCGCAGCACCATTGAGAGTGTCCTAACCTATGGCATTCTCGTATGGTTTGGGAGCAGCTGTGTGGCGGACAAAAAAGCTCTACAGAGAACCATTAAAATTGCCCTGAATATCATCGGGCTCCAGCTATCAACCCTGGATGACATCTTCACATCCTGCTGTCTGAGGAAGTCACACAACATCCTTAGAGACTTCTCGCATCCTGCTCACAAGTTCTTTGAACTGTTGCCGTCTGGCAGAAGATACAGAACAATTAAGACTCAGACCACACTTTTTCTCAATAATTGTTGTCCCAGAGCTATAATTGCACTTAATAATGAACTTAAAGACCACCAGCAGTGAACAGTTGGACAGTGTTACTTGGCCTGCGGTGCAGATGTTTGTGCTCTTAGTGGGGGATTTTTAGTGGACGGGGAGTGTTTGGGGATTTTTTATTTGTGTGCATGTGGGTCTGGTCTCTGGGTGTCTGTGTGAATTTTGTTGTATGTGTATACTATGTATATACTTAAAATGACAATAAATTTATTTGATTTATTTTGCAGTGTATAATTTGAATTGAGACATAAAAATGACATGCTGTCTTTCAAAAATTTCATTAGAGTACAGTAAGGTGTCTAAGATAAAGGTAAAAGTTCCCCTTGATATTTAGTCCAGTCATGTCCAACTTTAGGGAGCAGTTCTTGTCACATTCACCTCTATGAAGCACCTACCTTTTGTGTCCTCACAAAGGTTCCAGTCTTTGTTTCCCTCACTGCCACCAGTGGATTACCTCTGTCCACAATATAAAAGACATTTGTCCA
Source organism: Pogona vitticeps (assembly GCF_051106095.1). Classification (NCBI taxonomy): domain Eukaryota; kingdom Metazoa; phylum Chordata; class Lepidosauria; order Squamata; family Agamidae; genus Pogona; species Pogona vitticeps. The sequence continues at coordinate 138,304,992 of NC_135785.1, forward strand.
AGCACTTGTCTGGTAAATGCAAACAGAACTTATTTATTGAAGTGTAGCAAAGTTAGTAATAATCACAGATGTTCTTCAGATGTTCATTGTATACAAGCAAATCATTCACAGGTCTCTCTATACAAACAGTGGTGCCTTGCTAGACGATTGCCTCATGGGACGAAAAACTCACAAGACAATTGTTTTTTGCGATCACTATGGTGCCTCACAAGACTTTTTTCTATGACCGTGCTTCGCAAGTTGTGTTTTTTTAGACTGATGCTTCACAAGACATTTTTAGATCAATGCATAGGGAACCTCGCAAGATGATTTTTTCACAAGATGACGATTTTTAAGGAATGAATTAAAATCGTCTTGCAAGGCACCACTGTACTTTCTTCTTGCCATATAATTTCCACCTTCTCTATCTATTTATCTTAACCAGCTTAGCTCTATTTCTATCTCTTCTGACTCTCTTTCTCTGACTCTGACTGACTCTTCTCTGACTCACTCCTGACTGACTCTTGACTGACTGACTCCGCCTTTTAACTTCTCTCTCGGCTCTGCCTCTCAACAACGTTAGCATACAACATGAATAATACATGAATTATTTTGCATAACAATGGGTAAATGCTACATACCTCCACCCTTAAGTATGTTTGTTTGGAAGAGGAAACATGTTTTCCATCCCAAACAAACATACATCATTGCATGAAACTTTATTTACCCTCTGGCATCATTTTACAAGCAATAACAATATTTATTATAACAATCAAAATCTCTTTTAGTCCAGACATTCCAATACAATTCAATAATATACTTTACCTTATCATTTATACTTACTACATTTAACATTTGAACTTTACAGGAACATACTAGGATCAGGAAACTTTTACATAGATAATTAACCAGTAAACCAATAGTCCATTCCAGTTCGTTTTAGAAGTCTTGAATCATTCTCCACGTTTCAGTTCATCAATGTTCAGTTTTTCCACATTATACACAAACAGAACATTTCTTATAACATTATCAGCTTGGTTTATCCCTCCCCCCATTAGTCATTTGGTTTTTGAGGCACGAACTGAGTCTCTTTTACTCCATGGTTTGCAGAGTCCAAGTCTTTCACCTTCCCGTTGTAGTAAGGTGCGCCATGGACTGCCTCCTTCAGCTGGACACACGACTGCTGGCACTCAGGGGTCCCTCTGATGATCACTGGCTCCTTCTTCCACATTCTCTTCTGTCAACTGGAAGTCATCGGCCACTTGGTTGTCCACTGGATGTCATCTGCTGGTCGTTTCTTAGTGACGTCTGCTCTAAGTCTGGCTTGGGGCTTCACTCTCTCAGCTGGGGAAAGGGTAGGCAGTTCCCTCTCCTCCTCCCGAACATCTCTGGATGCGTCCCTCTTTAAGTAGTCAGGGCTTATGCCTTCCTCCTCACTCACACATTCACTCACAGGTATTTTCATTGAAATCTTTTCCCTATGTGGGGGACCACTATCATGGGTCACTTTAATATTCTCATGCAAGTTTCTCTTAAGTGTAATCAACAATTGGCTTGTTTTAGACGCACTGAGTATGTTGCCTGAATCTATTTCTTCATTCAGTGATACACTAGATAGGGGGTTAACTTACAAGGATTTAAGGACTACTTGTTCCGCCCCTGCCAAAAGCAGTTTTCTCCCATCTATAGTTCTCAGTTCTATTACTTGGTCCTCAGGACAGAATACTCCTTCCTGGGCCTCATACAAGCCTTTCTCTTTTTCAGGAGTACTTCCCCAAGCTTGGCTCTGCCACTTCTAAGGACTTTTTTTTTCTATATAAAAGCTCCTTATCCAGGCAAGACCTTTCAGGGCAATCAGGAGATAATAAAGTGGGTGTACTTGTGGCTGGTTCAAAGCAACCTACCAAACTGATTTCCTCCTTCTGCTCCTGAGCCAAACAATTTTTATTTGGATTCTTTAGAAGCAGAAGGTCAGCTTCTCAATGATAATTACGCTGACTTCCAAAGAGACTTTTTCCCTCCAGGCTTCCCTCTGCTACTATATCTGTTTCTGCAGCAGTGGGTTATTTCTGGCCCCCTTGTGAGTGTGTAAGTACAAAAGCACTCTTAACATGCTCTATCAGATGTAAACCCTCTCTATATGTCAGGTCTTTTTCAGTCATAGATCTCTCTGGGTGTTCAGGGGTCAGTGGAATGGGATTCTCTCTAACGTTTGTAGTACAATCATTCAAAGTTCATCAATACAGGAAGGATCATTAGGGTTTTTCAAAATAACCTGCTCAGCCATTTTGGTTACCTCATGGTTCTTTTCTAACTTGGGGCATCCCTGGATAGATTCAGAGGTTTGGGATTCCAGTTTTCCCTCAGAGATTGTTAACTGCTCTCTCAGGGAACTTGTTACTTCAAAAGCACTCTGAACATGCTTAGTGAGATATAGCCCGATTAAAAAAGGTGCAGGAATTTGATCAGAGATTGCCACATCCCAAATTCCAACTCAATATCTATAGTTTATTTTCACTTTATCCATGGGTAAAATCACTGGAGTAGAACTTATTTCCTTGATAGTAACAGTCTGGTTTAAGAGAATTTGTTTTTTAGGAATCACCTCAGGATGATATAGGGTTATGTTAGAACAAGTATCAACCACTCCTACATAAGACTTTTCATTAATAAGTATCCTTTCACCAGGGTTATAAACTAAAATATCTTCTGCCTTGAATGACCTGGGCTAGTGGCAGATCAGAATTTTCTGTTGTGCCAGTTACCATGGAGACAGAACCTTGGTTACTGCTTCTCTCAGTGGCTTCAGCTGGTTTTAAACTGTAAACTTTCTTGGTCTGATTATCATCCTTCCCATTTTTAGTTTTGTTCTTCATACAATTGAATTGTAAATTAGCGAACTCTCCGCAGTTATAACACTTGTAAGACCTTCTCTCATTCTGAAGAGACCTGTTCAATGGTTGTTGTGGGTTTTTCAGGTTCTTTGGCCGTTCTGAAGGTTGTCCTTCCTAACGTTTCACCAGTCTCTGTAGCCGGCATCTTCAGAGGACAGGAGTAGCACACTGTGCTCTGGTGCAGTTAGTCGGAGAGTTGAGTATTTATAGCTGTGGGTTCAGCTTTTGTCCTATTCAGGAGATGGGTGATAATGGTGATCAGTGTGTTTTTGTTGTGGGTCTATTGTTGTGATAAGGAGAGGACTGCACTGGCACTCCACAAGGTTGTGTCCTCAGTCCACTACTGTTCTCCATTTATTCATCAGATTGCACCAATAACCATCCCAGTAATAGGATTATCAAATTTGCAGATGACACTACACTAGTAGGACTTATTTCCGGGGATGATGAGTCTGCGTATCGGGATGAGGTATTACAGCTATCCCGCTGGTGCAAAAAAAAACAATCTTCTATTTAACATCCAAAAAACCAAGGAAAAAAAGAGCAGACATTCAGCCACTGTATATAGATGGAGTTTGTGTGGAACAGGTGGTTGAATGTAAGTTTCTTGGGACCATCATAACAAATGACCTGACTTGGAGTGCAAACACCACTGCGTTAATCAGGAAGGCGCAACAACGGTTGTATTTTCTAAGGATTCTTAGAAAACAACAATTGACTGAGAGTTTGTTAACCACCTTCTATCGGAGTTTGATTGAGAGCATATTATCCTACTGTCTCTGTGTATGGTTCACGAGCTGCACAGTAGCAGAGAAAAAGGCAATTCAAAGGGTGATTAAGACAGCCCAAAACATCATTGGCTGTTCACTCCTCTCTTTGGAAGAATTGTTTAAGAACAGATGTAAGAAGAAGATATCTAACATACTGAAAGACTCCTCTCATCCGGGACATTAGCTCTTTAAACTATTACCATCGAGAAGGAGATTCAGAGTATTGAAAGCAAGGACAAGCAGATTCAAGAACAGCTTCTACCCAAGTGTAGTATTGAGTTTAAATGCGGGGTCATAAGTTTTTGGTGGAATTTTAATTGCTGGGAGAAACGGGGTATCTATATTTGTATGGTGAGTGTTGTGTATATTTTAACTTTTTTTGTAGTGGTGTTGTCCAGTTTTACCTTGGGGAAGAGCACCTCATTTCATTGCACCCACTTGTGAGTGCAATGACAAATAAATTTCTTATGTCTTATGTCTTATGAGAGGAGAAGCTGAGGAAAAATCAGAAGGACCCAGTACAAAATTGACCTTTCCATGGGGTATGGTATCTATTTTAGGTGGCAGTGGTGTGCAGGTAAGTGGCCAATATGGTGGCATACCACCAGTATAACAAATGATCTAACCTTCTTCAAACTGTTTCTGATAGTGGGAGATGTATGGTTATGGGTGGAGAACTGGGCCAACTCATGTGTTACCTTCTGGTGTGACAACCAGGTGGTGGTACACATAGTCAACTCTCTCACATCTAGATCCCAGAGTGTAATGAGACTGGTTAGGGCTCTCACCCTATGATGTCTGCAATGTAACATAACATATCAAGCTAGACATGTGGCAGGGGTGGACAACTGATGGACTGGTTCAGGGCATTGACTCCCATGGCACAGGCTCAGATGGATGTCCTGGAGTATGGAGTCTTGGAGGATGGAGGTCAATAGAGTCATGAGCCTGGCAGTGGCCTCCAACACTCGGCGTAATCATACCACGACATGTACTGAGGTTGTTGTTTTTTAATTTTGACAATAATCTAGTCCAATTTTGTGTATATCTCCACCAAAAAGGTTTAGCACTCAGGTCAATACAAGGCAAGATGTCAGCATTATGCCAAAACACAGGGATGTCAGGATACCACTGGTGACTTCCGTATTCAGAAGATGTTAGAAGGCTGGAACAAAGAGAGGGCTGGGGTAAAAAGATATGCACACACCTATTTCACCAGCAATCTCCAAGTGAGTGAACTGGTGGCATCAGGAAAAAAAGGAGATCTCTTTATCCTCCTTGCAGAGGAAGGGCATGATGGTGTCAGAAGAGCAAGTGATTCTTCACCTGCGAAGATCCAAGACTGACCAAATCAGGAAGGTCCAGGTCATAGTGCTGGGAAGATGTATGATAGCTGAGATATGTCCTGTAAGGGCAACATGGGAGTAAATGAACCTCAGAGGAGAGGAAGAAGGTGGTTTCCTGAGGCATGACAATGTGTCACTGCTCTCCAATTATCAATTTTGGAAAGTGACTTCCCAGGCCTTATGAAAGGATGGGATTCAAAGGTAGCAATTTGGAACTCATTCCTTTCGCATTGGTGCTGCATCCACAGTGGCAGTGTTGGGCTACAATGTCAAACATGCTAAAAATGGAAAGGTGGTCATCCCAAAGGTATTGTGCTTATGTGCATCCTCTGTCACAGTTGTAGGTGCTGGAATTCTTATTTTGTCTTCTTATCATTACAGGTTGAGGGATGCTGTTGTCTCGCATTTGAGCTTGTTTATGTGGCTACAGCTATGTGTTCTGGGTGGCTAAGTATGCCAGTATGACCACCTGGGTTTAGAGCTTGGGCCTTCATGCATGGGCCTCTTTGGAATGGAGGGGACAGAGAGGCATGCTCTGGGATGAGATCTTGGAATTGGCATCCCAGGGTACTCCGGATGTGCCTCCTGATGTTGTGTTGATCCACATTGACTTGACCCAGAGAGTGGGCAAGTCTCTGATATTGCAGATTATTGCAGATCTAGAAGCTTTTGTGGCATGTTTCCCCAGAACAAGAATAGTGTGGTCAGCAATCATTCCATGCAGGGTGTGATCCTAAATGCATTGACAGGTCCCGGAAAGGAGTCAACCATGAGTTTGTCAGGGCTATAAAGGCCTGATTAGGGACAGTGATCTCACACTCAGACATTAGGGCTAGTTGTCTCGAGCTGTATAGGACAGATGGGGTGCACTTATTGGATTTGGGGTTACATATTTTCTTACAGGATTTCTATGGGGGCCTTAGGCCCAAAGTTTTGGCTTGGTGGGGAGCTCAGGACATACATTGTAGCCCCTAAGCAATGGTGGGTAGTGCTAAACAGGATAGGTTCTGGTGAGTTCCAGGGGGGTACCCAGTGGGTGCAAGGCACCCTTCCTCTCGGAATTGCATTTACAGAAGTTTAGCTGAGGGGAGGGAAAACAATGAGACCCCAGGGGACGCTGGACACTTAGAGTCTAGAGACTCGGGTAGAGGGCAGCCTCAGGTACTCTAGTGTGGATGGCTGAGAGAATGCTGCGGGGTATGACAGTGCCCTCTTGGTGCAGGAACTCATTGGGGGAAAGTCTGGACTGGTCGGTCAGGATTGATGTAGGTCCCAGAACAGCAGTATGGCTGGCCCCCTTGGAAAATAGATAGTTAACATTTTAAATAAGTTAATAAAGTTGTGGCTGTAGTTTAGTCCTTTCAGCCTTTCCGAAACCCTCCCCCCATTTTATACTGGGAGAGGCAGAGTTTAGCACTGTGGTGATGTCTATGGTTGGGATGCTCCAGGAGGGATGATTCTTATGCCATCAATCTGTGTTAAGAAAAAAAAAGCTGGGAAATAAGAGGGAAAAAAGGTACTCTAAAGGGGAGATGTTGCCAAGTGCGCAGAGGAAGTGAAGAAAAGGAGGAGGAATCAAGGAAATCACATCTGGATGTGGAAACAGCAAGAAGCATCAGCAAGCAAGATGGATTGTAAAAAAAGGCAAAGTGAAGCAAAGCCTGATAGGCGGCACTTTTGAAAGACACACAAGCATTTCGGGAAGACCCTTAGTGATGTATTTTCTGCTGCAGATTGCTATCCACCTTATGATGTAAATCTTTACTCAGAATATATGTTGTATGAAAAGTATCAGAGGGTTGTCTTGATTTTGTTGTGTTTCCTCAGAGCCCACTGGCATTTTTCATTCCAAACTTGTTTTGCAATAGGCTGTGAAACTGTATCCCAATCCCCCCAAATTTCTGCCCTGAAGTTTGTACACATGTGTGTGTGTGTTTCCCCTAATGTGCATATTTCTTTCCTATTCTTTTCTTATTATTTATTAGTTATGACTTGGTTATGCATTTATTTAATTAATTTTCCTTATTAATTAAAGTGTGTACATATTTTTTCAATCATGCACATTTTATTTTTATTTCAATTACACACCTTTTCAATTATGCATATTTCATGTTTGAAAAGATTTGTGTGAGTCAACTTCCAGCACTTTATCATCCCTCAGTGTCTGGCAGACATTTCTGAAGTGACGTATTTCTTCTCACAGAAAGTTCTGAGAGGTGCAAAAAGTGATATCATTTAATTACAGACAGATAGCTACAGGGTTTCATTCAGAATGCTGACTGATTTTGGCTTGGCAAGATGAACAAGATCAATCTGAATATCTCAGTCATAAACATGTGGTAGGCATTATGAGATGATGCTGGTAGGCTTTCTTCATCCCTAGCCCACAGCAAACAAATACCCTCAGGTGTGCCCTGACTGATCTGTGGAGCTATTAATAGCTCTCACTCATTAGCATCCTAACTGTTTCATTTTTCTGAGTGATTCAAATATTAGGAAGGACACCAGGCATATTGGTATCTCGTATGGTTATGTGTTCCTGGCACTGTAGCAAGTGATCTCATTGCAAAACCGCCCCCCCACACACACACACACTCACACAATGAAGAGATAAATTAGAGATGGGTTTATCTAGAATCACATATTTATTCAACTGTTTTACTCAGCCACCTTACAGTGGGCCATCCTCCTAATCTACTGCATGGAGTGTAGGGCATACATGTTTTGTTACCTTATTGATATTTTGCCCCTTCCGCTTCAACCAGTTGGAGACCCAGTGCAGTGGGGGATGCAAACATTCATACACTAAGATAAGTGATGTTTTAGACCAGGCTGTGATAATAAAATTCTTAAAAAACAACAACTTGTGATTCATGAATGTGGGATATTGTGATTCTCTGTCTAAACAAGAGGAAATGGCCTGGAATTGCTGCACAATATGATGTCCACATTGTCAGTCAGGATGGTCTACACAGGATATCCTCTTGTGCTCACTACCATTCACAATTGTGGAGAAACAGCCCTCACAATTGCTTTGTGTTTGAGTGAGAAGTGGTGAACTGATAAAAAAAAGGAGTCCGTTTCTGGGATTTTCCCTTGTTTGGTGTCTGTTTGGCCACTCAGAGCTGGGTTCAGCAGCCACAGAAATGAGCTGGAGAAATGTTATGTTTTGAACAAGAGCAGTACTTCAGGCTAAACTCCATACTGTGTCTTTGGTTGTATTTTGCATGGGAAATAATGCAAGGTACATTTAGATAGCAGCAAATGGAATAAATAAGTAGTGCCATTCTCTCTGAAAACAACTTTTAAAGCTCTGATAGGAAAGAAAAACTGAAGTACTTCAGCTAAAATGGAAAAAGGGGGTAGAATATCTTTTTTCCCTTTACATTGTTTCCATGGAGAATATACAAAGAATTAATTTGCATTATTGTCACAATGCTGCTATGTATTACCTTGCAAGAAGTATAAGGAAAGATAGTACCACAACCCATCTGACATTCTTTGCAATTTCTCAGTATCACACATTTATAATAATATAGCATAGTCACAAAGTTCAGAAGTATATTTTTTAAAATAACAGTTCTACTTCCAAAGCTACCTCAAATAGTTTGCAATTGTTATAGTAATAATGTTACTAACTTCTCAGAGAATCTAGTGACCTTTAGTTGTTGTTGCCCTAAAGGTGGAATCAACTTAGAGCAACCCTAAGAGGGCTTTCAGAGGTAAGTGAGATATTTAACTCAGCAGTTTAAGCATCTGGCTGCAGAGCCAGAGGAGGGGGTTTGGTTCCCCATCTGGGCCTCCTTTACAGGCTGGAATCAATGATCCAAAGGGTCCCTCTCGGCTCTGCAATTCTCAGATGACTGTATTATATTATTATTAAGGAATGGTTTTACCAATTCCACATACCTTTATGTTTTCCAATAAAAATCTGTGAACCATCTGAAGTATACAAACTGCTAGCCTTTAGTTTAAAACATGCTCTCCTTCATTCTTTTTGTTATTACTTCACATTTTTATAATAGTTTGATTGATGCTATTTGTTTTATTTTGCTATGATTTATGGACTTGTTCAATAAATATCTATATGTATAATTTGTCACTGGCTCAAGACCCATAGGAGGTCAGGAGGCCACAGCAAGAGAAAAAGTACAACCCAGCATGTGAATCATGTTACATTCTTCCTCCCTTGTGTCTGGCAGCTGGAGGCCTGTGTTTCTAATCTCCATACTATTAGGGAGCAGGCCGGGTACGTGGGGCTTGTCAGCCTTGGAAGGCAGACCATCTAGGAGAAGGAAAACTTTGATTTCAAACCTCCACTGCTTTGTGGCTATATCTACTTATGGAAAAGGCTTCAGGAGATAACCTCGAGGCAAAATCTGGAGCTGGAGTCCCTGAGGCAGTTTGTGTGATTCTGGCAACTCCTGTGATGTCGCTGGAACCAGTTGTATTGGGTTTTGCCTTTCCATTGGACTATTTCAGGGACATGGAGAGGGGGGATTTGCTGATTGGGTAATAGCCTATCCTCCATATTATTTTATCCAGGCTTCATGCTCTGGAGAGGACACTCCAGCTTGACATACAGTGTCAAAATAACATGGGAAGTAGCAGTTACTGGTTCTAAATCTTTGCTTGATTGGCATAGAGCATGATGCCAGAGGCTACTTCTGACTGTGGGAGAGGTCATTGCATCTCACTGGGTAGCTACCACCCGCCTTAAGCTGGGCAGTCCCCAATCGTTAAGGTGCTACCTCACCATAGTCTGTTAACCTCATGGGGTGCATGGGGTTTAGAGTGAAACCCGACAAGCTGATCAATAACACTGCACCATGCAACAAGCATAAGAAAACTTCTGTCCTTATTTTGGCACCTGGAATGTTTGGACAATGACCCCTGGCTTTTCTGATGACCTGCAGGAAACAGACAACATGTGCAAGACAGCTGTACTTGACATGGAACATAGGCTGCAGATGGACGTTGTTGCCATGCAAAAGACGAGATTGCCACACATGGGATCTGTCAAAGAGAAAAAATTTCTAAGATTATTGGCTTCAGCTCTGCTCTCAGATACAGATAGCAGTGGACACAGATAACCTCAACCTCTATGACAGAATAAAACAGGCTTTAGGTCCAATACAGAAGAAATCTCCTCCCTTGAAGTCTCCTATAGGTGCGATCATCCAGGACCGAGCGCAGCAGATGGAATGCTGGGTGCAGCACTACTCTGAGCTATATTCCAGAGAGAATGTAGTAACCAATGGGGTACTAAATAACGTTGAGTGCCTGATGTCTTGGAAGAGTTGGACAGTGAACCAACTTTAGCAGAAATAAAAGTTACTTTGGATTCCCTTGCCTCCGGCAAGGCATGTGGGAAGGATAATATCCCTGCTGAAGTGCTGTAAAGAGATCACCACCACCGAGCTGTATGAAATATTTTGTCTTTGCTGGCAGGAAGGTGGAGTACCACAGGACATAAAGGATGCAAACATGTTCACATTGTAAAAGGACAAAGGAGACAGGGGCGACTGCAATAATTACTGTGGCATCTCTCTTCTTAGCTTTATAGGGAAGCTGCTTGCCCATGCTGTGCTGAAGAGACTCCAGGTGCTTGCAGACAGAGTCTATCCAGAACCACAGTGTGGATTTTGAGCTAATAGATCCACCACTAACATGGTATTCTCCTTCAGAGAGTTGCAGGAGAAATGTAGGGAATGGCGACAGCCACTCTTTGTGGCCTTCATAGATTTCACAAAGGCCTTTGATTGGGTTAGCAAGGATAGCCTTTTAAAAATACTTCCGAAGATTGGATGTCCACCTCGACTCCTTAGCATCATCAGGTCCTTTCATGAGGAAATGAAGGGCACTGTAGTTTTTGATGGCTCAACATCAGATCCCTTTGACATCTGAAGCAGAATGAAACAGGTCTGTGTCCTCATGCCGACCCTGTTTGGGATATTTTTTGCTGTCATGCTGAAGCACGTCTTTGGAACTACATCAGAACATGTCTATCTCTGGACTAGATTAGAGGGAAAGCTCTTTAATCTGTCTAGGTTGAGAGTGAAGTCCAAAGTCTAGCTGAAATGCATGTGGGACTTCCTCTTCACTGATGATTGCCCATTCTGCTGAAGACCTCCAACAACTTATGAATCATTTTAGCAAGGCCTTCCAAGACTTTAGATTAACAATCAGCCTGAAGAAAACAGAAGTCATGGGCCAGGACATGGACTCACCTCCCTCTTTTACCATCTCCACATAAGAATTGGATGTTGTTCATGACTTTGTGTACCTTGGCTCAACGATCTTTGACACTCTCTCCCTAGATGTCAAGCTGGATAAACGCAAAGCAGCTACCATGGTCTCTAGATTCACAAAGAGAGTATGGATCAATAAGAAGCTGACAGCATATACCAAGATCCAGGTCTATAGTGCCTGTGTCCTGAGCACACTTATGCAGTGCAGTGAGTCCTGGACCCTTTGTGCACGGCAGGAGAAAAAGCTGAACACATTTCATGTGTTGTCTCTGACACATTTTTTAGTATCACGTAGCAGGACGTGTCAGGGACATGGTGGCGCTGCGGGCTAAACCGCAGAAGCCTGTGCTGCAGAGTCAGAACACCAAGCAGTCATAAGATTGAATCCACGTGACAGAGTGAGCGCCCGTCGCTTGTCCCAGCTCCCGCCAACCTAGCAGTTTGAAAGCATGCAAATGCAAGTAGATAAATAGGGACCACCTCAGTGGGAAGCTAACAGCGTTCCATGTCTAAGTCGCACTGGCCATGTGACCACAGAAGATTGTCTTCGGACAAACGCTGGCTCTATGGCTTGGAAACGGGGATGAGCACCGCCCCTAGAGTCGAATATGACTGGACAAAAATTGCCAAGGGTAACCATGGTCTTTGCAGAGAAATCGGGCAGGACAGGGGAAAGCCAGCTCCATGACATGCTAATTGTCCATACTTGGAAATGTTTGTGTGGAAGAGTATTCTAATCTTCAGTTAACAATCTTACTCGGTACTGTAGTGCATACTAAAAGAAGTGAAGACTATCTTTTGAGGGGGAAAGTGAATCTAATTTTATATAGATTCTTCCCTCAAAATCTTTCAGACATATAGCTAGGACAGAAGTCTAAAAGCATTATCAATTTAGGTGAAATTCAGCAGTAACTTAGAAATGTACAGGGTTCATAATGGTGGTTCTACCGTACATCAGTGTCAATTATTTTTCCAGTCAGAAGCAGCATAATGTTCTTTTTTTAAAATGTGGTTTAGAAGAAACTTGCTGTACTTACTCTGATACTCAGAAAAGGGTCCAGAACATTTCCAGTGCGAGTAGAATTTGAATTTGTCAAGTGAATTAGCAGTAAAATATGGGTTTTCTATTCTGAAGGCATCATTTCCATGCCAAGTAATTACATATCTGACCAATCAGCTGAAATATACTTTTCAAAGGCAGTACATTTGAAACTTGCATTAAAAACACTTGAGTTTCTGTATTTTTAGATATATGAATGAAATATGACTCACTGTCTTAAAATACATCATCTACAAAATGATAATACAAAGAATAAATCCTTAATTGAGAATGACAGAGTGTAAAGTAATAATTGTTTAAACAGCATTCATTCCAAAAATTTACTATACTTATAATAATTGTTCCTGTGTGTCAAATATTAAAAATAGGCAGTCTGTCCCATGGAAGGAGGCAAATTATGGTGTGAACAGACTTCTCAGAAAATCTAAGTAGTAGGTTATAGACAAGAACTGAACGGTAGCTATGCTGGCTAAGGTCACCAATTTCTCTCCTGGAAATGAATACAGCAGTGCCCCGCTTGATGACGATAATCTGTTCCATTAAAATCGCTGTAAAGTGAAATCGTCGTCAAGCGAAAGTAAAAAACCCATTGGAATGCATTGAACACCAGTTGATGTGTTCCAATGGGGAAAATACCTGTTCATTTTGCGAAGATCCTCCATAGAGGAAGCCATTTTCTATCACTGTCTTCCGGAAATAGGTCCGGAAAACAGCGGGGAGCCATTTTGAGACCCGCCAATCAACTGTTTAGAATTGTCGGCAAGCAAAAAAAAGGTTCCCGAAGCTGGGAACTATTCATCGTTAAGCGAAAAAACCCCATTGGAATCATCATTTTGCAATCACTATAGCGATCACAAAAAAGTCATTGTAAAGCGATTTCGTCGTCAAGCGGGGTTGTTGTCAAGCAGGCACCACTGTATCTGTTTTTCTCTTTTTTTAAAAAAGTATAGTCTACTATTCCATCAGGTGCCAGAATATCATCACTACATATCTTTTAGACTGGAGAAACAGGCCAGTCTCTTAACTCCCTCCAAAAGTAAGCCAATGCAAATTAGATATAAAAAATGGCAATGCTCAGTATTCAAAAGAGCAGGAAAAACAATAAACTCTTGTGTGTCACTCGTTGAACAAAAGAACTTTAAAGGCAGATTCTGATGAGAAAATAGCTGAACTACAGTTCGTCATGGGGTTCTAGTCTATCTTCTGCAGCTCAAAAAATAAAACTTTTCAAAAAATCACTTGTGTTAATTGTCTTGACAGTAAAAGGATGACTGCAACCCTATTCAAACATCCCAAAGCATGAAGAAGCTACAAAAGAGGAGAGAGAGCAGGCATAGCCGTATCAGATCCACCTCCACTCTGTCCCCATTTTTATCAACCGCCATACATAGCAGGCCACTGTCTTTAGGATATACCTCTTAGAACGGAGATTTCCCCCTCAATAAAACTATGTTATGTGTTTACTCACTTTGTGTTCTTGCCTTTATTTCTTTCACATGCAAAGAAGTCCTCTTAAATTAGAAAAAGAAACATTTTAAAAATAGATAAATAAAAGCATTTTTTTCCTAATCATAATCAAGCAACCATAGTGAACAGAATATAATCTTGGCTAAATATGTGCAAAATGAGATAAAAGAATGGGAACCACAAAAGAAGTGTTGTTGAATAGCCAGGGCTTAACTATCTGAATATCTGAACCCACATGATTTGTCATCTGGAATACTGATTCTTTCCATGTTGGGCAATTATCCGAAAAGAGAAGCTAAGTGAGGGATTGATTGATTTATCATAGGTTAGTTGGTTATCCTTTTTCACCTGTGGCTATGATTTAAAAGTGTGATCATGGCAAACACTTTCAGTCTGAAGTATAATTATTTGTATGAACCCAGCCTGTGGGATTTGTACTTCAAAGCCTTCAGTCTCAAACTACCTTTCTTCTTTTTTGCCTAAGTCTTCAGTAAAGCTGGATCAAATATGTCTGCTCGTTATAGGCTGAAGACAGCTGAGGCTGGACATAGACTACATTTATTTCAGATATTGGGATGAAAAGGGCAAGATTGCTGGAGGGTGGAGGGTGGCAAACTGGGGTTTACAGGGTCTGTTTTTTCTTCTTCTTTCCTTTCTATTCCTTAAAATAAAATAAAAAATGTAAACCCCTGAGAGGAAAATGTGTTAGAATTTCATTTCATCAAGTTGTTTCACAACTTTACTCAATGCATGTCTCCCAGGTTGAATACAGAAACAGACACAATGAATGGACAGGAATCCATACATTTTCAGCCTTGTGGTGTGTTCTCCAAAAGGAAAACAACAATATCTTTGACTCCACCACCCCAACCCTGGAATAAGGACGCGAGACAAGGATTATGGATTAAAACACAGGCCACACTTTATTAATCATAATCAATGTTGCCATCCTTTGGCAAAGGGGGGCCTGCCATAGTGTGGAATCAGATTAAATTGTAGAGGTCTCAAAGGACCTCCTAAGCAATGAATGGCCGAATCCCTGGCCCGAAGTTATTGCGGTCTTAAACGACAGCAAAAACGCAGCCGACTGCAATATGACCACCCACGGACCTCAAGCCAGCTTGATTGTTGGTCCAGTTGTGGCCCAGCGCATCTTTTCCTCCAAGCGCTGTAATCTCATGATCTGCAGCGCTGGGGGTTCAGATGGGCTATAGCTTAGCTGAATTTAGAATGGGACCCACCAGAAAACCTGTTATATCCACACTGCCCACCACAGTATAGGTGCTAGCCATGCTAAGTCCCATGCCTGCCATCAAGCATATCAAGCTCAGAAAGCAGGCCCCGCTTGATGTCTTTGATGAAGACATCCAAACCCAAATCGGACAGATGTATGCCATCATTCCGAAAAAAACTCATGCCTATCCATGCGGATCCTTTGGTGCCCAACCACCAATCCAAGGCCAGCATAGACCGCCCTCTAAACATCCTGGTTAACACTCCTGCATGCTTTGTTAATGGAGAAAAAATTCCTGGCATCTCTCCATGCCATCCGAGGAACGACTGTCAACCATACAATATGTACGGCCGAGTATGTGGCCTTCAGCCCAACTCAAATTGCGCAAAATGTCCAAGATTAAAGCTTTTCCATGATGCTTGGCCAGGTCATTGCCACCCAGATGTATGACCAATAAATCTGGTGGAAATTGGCCAGAATCGACAGCCCTCCACAGCACCCCATGCAGCCCCTTCCATACGATGTGGGCTCTGGCTTCAAGACCCATGTTGCTCCCCCATGGGGATGCAGCCGCATAACGCGCTGCCCAATAAACATAGCTGTGGCCTAAAATCAAGACATGTCACCATCTCCCCATCATTGCGGAACCTGCAGCAATAAAACAAAAAACCAGGCCCCTGCCTAGACATTAGGAAATGTTCTGATATATCTTATAGTATAGTTGGATAAAGACCGCTAACTCAAATATTTAATTTCATCGGTATCGTATCCTAAGGCAGCAGCTGTAGATGCTGCCCCAGTTCTAAAAGAGTGTGTGCCAAATCGTGATCCCTGTACTCCAACCCTATCTAACGCAACATCTGTGAGTTTCCAGAACTGATATTTTGTTAAAGGGAACTATCTCCGTGTTTAAAGAAATAGCCTTGATCTTTTCCCCTAACTCCTAAGTTTTTCATCATGGCCTTCACAGGACAAATGCTTTCTATATGGCAACATGCTAGCATAAGTTGCTCACCCTTCCTAGTTGGTCGGCCTTGGATCGTCTAATAAAAATTTTTACGTTCCAGCTGTAACCCTAACATCCTGCCATTGCAGAGCTACTCTAGATTCGTGATTCTTTCCAGTGGCAACTACCTCGCTAATCCTAAGGGCCCCAAAAATGTCAACAAGGACACTGCTCTAAATAAAATCATTTCATACTCATCCCTACACAGAGATTCCCACTGCTGACAGATATGTTTTAGCAATGCAGGTGATATTGCAGCCCTGGTGTCCTGCACTCTTCCTCTTTCTTTGGACCACCCTTCAATCATTTTTCTAATGCAGTAATCCGAGGAATGATCCTGGTACCCATTAATCCTAGCATAGAAGGAGAGTGCTGATAACCTACCCTGAATATTCAGATACACAATACATTGTTGAAGGTGAGGCCAGACTGGCTCCAGGTCAACCAGCTTCCTAAATTCCTGAAACTCTATACTCACAGTATACAGTGGTGCCACACAAGATGATTGCCTCGCAGGACGATTAATCCACAAGAGGATTGGTTTTTGCGATTGCTGTGGCACTTTGCAAGACAGTTTTTCCTATGGACAATTTTTGCAAGACAATGTTTGGGTCCCTGACTTGCAAGATGATTTTTTTTTTTTTGAGACCAATGCTTCGCAATACGATGTTTTTGACAGTTGGGTCGATGACTCACAAGACGATATTTTTAACTGGTGGTTTTTCACAAGACAAATGTCTTCAGTGTTTTTGTTGTTCTTTTGGTTCAAATCTCAACCATTAATGCCCAGGATGCATTGTGCATTGTGCTGGGAAGGTTTAAAAAGCCTCCCCAATGCAACCTGGGTACACTTTTCCATGTGCAGTTCCAGTTGTGGCCTGTGTTGTGGGGCATCCTGTGTTTGGTGTGGTCTGTGTTGTGGAGGCATCCTGTCTTTGGAGAAGTTGGTGTTGTCTTTGCTGAAATTGAAGTTTTTCAGAACTTTTTGGCCAGCAAAAGGTAGGTGTGCATTTGTTCTCCTATGTTGGAGAGGAGGTTTTATGCCAAGTTTTTTATTTTTACTTTTATTTTTGGTAACTTGCACAGGAAAGTTAGGGGGTTAGCTTGTGCTGGTGGGGATGTTATGCCAACTTTTTTTGGTAACTTGCACAGGAAGGTTAGGGGGTTTGCTTGTGCTGGTAGGGGTTTGATGCCAAGTTTTTTTTTTCCTTAGCTTGTGCTGGGCGGGGTGTTATGCCACTTGTTTATCCAGGGTAGTTTTGGCCAGTGGTCAGAAGGTGTGTGGGAAGGTGAAGCGGATGTAAAGCACTGGCCTTTGTTTTTGTGAACATAGCAGCTGCTGACATGGGTCTCAAGAAGCCTGCTTCTGCAGAGGCCAGGAAGATGAAGGAGAAGATTACCCTTGAGATGAAGAAGGAGATTATCAGGAAGTACGATGGAGGCACGCGAATCGTGGACATTGCCAGGGAGTATGGGAGGAATCCATCCACCATCGGGACCATCGTGAAGATGAGGGAGAAGATCCTTGCCACAGATGTTGCCAAGGGAGTCACTAGGACTGTGAGGAACCGGCCAGCTGATCTGGAGGAGGTGGAGAACTTGCTCCTCATTTGGATGCAACAGAAGCAGTGTTCAGGGGACACAGTGACTGAGTCTGTCATTTGCGAGAAGGCCAAGGCCTTGTACACAGACCTTGTGCAGCAACAGCCAGGAACGTCAGCCAAGCCAGAAGAATTCAAGGCAAGCAGAGGCTGGTTTGAATGCTTCAAAGCCAGATCTGGAATCCATAGTGTGGTCAGGCATGGAGAGGCTGCCAGTTCTGATGTTCCTGCAGCTGAGGACTTCACCATGGAGTTCCTGGAGGTCGTGACTACACAGGGCTGCCTTCCACAGCAGGTCTTCAACTGCGATGAAACCAGGCTGTTTTGGAAGAGGATGCTCAAAAGGACCTTCCTTACTCAAGAGGAGAGCAAGGTACCTGGCCACAAGCCCATGAAGGACCGTCTGACCCTTCTCTTCTGTGCCAACACCAGCGGGGACCTGAAGATAAAGCCCTTGCTGGTGTACCACTCGGAGAATCCATGGGCTTTCAAGAAGCACAAGGCCAGTTGAGCGTGATGTGGCAATCCAATGCTAGGGCTTGGGTCACACGCATCCTGTTTGTGAACTGGGTCAATCTTGCTTTTGGCCCAGCTGTCAAGCAGTACCTGCTGAACAATGACCTGCCACTGAAGGCCCTGCTCCTCATGGACAATGCTCCTGCTCATCCTCCAGGCCTTGAGGAAGATTTGTTGGAGAAGTTCAATTTCATTAAAATAATGTTTCTGCCGCCTAACACCACCCCGGTACTCCAGCCAATGGATCAGCAAGTGATTGTGAATTTCAAGAAGAGGTACACCAAGGAGCTTTTCAGGCACTGCTTCGAGGTGATTGATTCCACCAACCTCACCCTGCGTGAATTCTGGAGGGACCACTTTGACATCATCAGCTGCTTGAAGATGATCACCACGGCCTGAGATGGGATCAGCCAGAGAAATCTTAACACTGCTTGGTGCAACCTGTGGCCAGACTGTGTGGAAACAAGTGACTCTGGTGTTTCTGCACCTGCACCAGAGTCAACAGTGATGGAGGACATTGTTGCCTTGGGGAGGAACATGGGCCTTGAGGTCACAGAGGAGGACATCTGTGAACTAATAAAGGGCCCCAACCAGGAGCTGTCCACTCAGGAGCTGGTTGAACTGTATGCAGAGGCTACAGAGGAGCAGGCCTCTTTGGGAGATGAAGAAGAGCCAAGAGAGGAACAGCTGCCCACCAGGAAACTGAAAGAGTTCTTAGACCAGTGGCAAAATGTGCAGACTCTAGCACAGCGATACCACCCAGAGAAGGCTGTGGCACATCAACTTGTTAACACGTTTGACACAAGGGTCATATCCCCTTTCAGAGGGATGCTGAAAAGGCAGCAGAAGCAGCTGACTATGGAGAGGTTCCTCACAAAGAGGCTGAGACAGGAAGAGGAACCTGCTGCTTCTACCAGCGGTGCCCAGTTGCCTTCTTCCTTCTCCTCGTCCTCCTAGAAGACTGCTGCTGTGATTTTGGGGTGCTGGCCCCCATATGCTGCACACTCATGCCTGAAACAGCATGGTTTTCTGGTGCAACTGTCTTTGACATTGTAGTCCCAGCAAAGCAGGTGGGGTTGAACCACCTGCCCTGTTCCTATATGGGGATTTTGAGTCTGGGCAACCTTTCTATTCAAATGTCTGCTATCAAACCTATCCCCCAGATTAGGTCTGGCCGGCATCATAGACTGCAGCCAAAGACCCAGCTGGCGCTCATCCCATCTGAGGTTTGGATGAATCATGCTGCACATACGAAAGACTTTATCATAGTTAAGCCAAGCCTGCCCTGCGAAATCTATGTAGGCGTAGTATATTAAGTCCAAATATTGAAAAAGGGATTGTGCTGTCATGGTTGGTTCTTTACAACCACCCCGGTGTAAGTTAAAAATCCCGGTAGCCAATTGGACCATGTCCTGTCTCGTTTCTTTCTTCTATGCGTTTCTTTGTCCTTTTCATCCTCCTTGTCTAAGTCTTTTTTTCCACTTTTCTATTTAACAACTCCAATAGATCTACATATTAGGCCTCTCAGATTTTCTCTCAAGTGGCTGGGTGAGATGATTGCCTAAAGACATCGAGTAATGGCTGAACGGCAATGCTTGCAGTGGCATGATATTGTAACCTGTGTCTGGAGCAGATGGGTATGGCCAAACCCCTATGCCAGCTGTAGTGTTTACCATAGGTGGAAATGCAACCTGGGGAGATGGTACAGCCCATCCCCCAAACTGCATGCTAGAACAGACCCACGAAGCATTCAGGGCCCTGAAAACCTGTGTGTCATAAGGTGTAACCCAGGGGGAATTAAATTGCCCGCTGCCAGCCCAAGGCCAGGTAGGGATCAGTGACGAAGTGCCCAGTGTAGCGACTGACTCACCAGCTGAAGGTATCTCCAGTATTGCATCATCCCTGCCATATAACTGCTCCAGATCATCAATGTCCACAACTTGCTGCCTGTTGAGAAACTCAGCTGCAGAACTAGATGCTACTGTGGTTGAAGGTCTCTGCCTTTTGTCAGTATACCATGATCATGGTGTTGCTGTTGCCCCTTCTGCATCAGATTTGGATTTCCCTGCCAACTGCTGCTCAGCTTCAAGAACAGCAAATCTATACACTAGATCACAGGTGATAACTTTAAGTTTTGCCCTATGGTGCCTCTTGGCCTCCCCAGCTGAATGTCATGGCTGAGCCTTGCAAGGCTGATGGGTCTGCCTTGCCAACCATTCAGCCTCAAGAGCAGAAATCTTCTCCTGGCACTGTTGCCATAGAGGATTCCTCGTCTGATGAAGACTGAGGTGGGGACACTTGTGGAACTGGCCTTTTCCTGGCTGGTTGTTTTCCTTTTTTGTTACCCTGACCTTTATGTGATGCCATTATGGATCTAGCACTCAAAACCAGTCAAAGAGCACTACGTGTCTCACCAGCTTTGGTGTCAAGTGAGATAATAATTCCATGCTACTTGACTGTAGAAAAGATGGGGACCAGTTTATACTCCCAGATGTGACTTGTGATAGATACAACAATGCACTCCTGTCCTAGGATTAAAAGCACTTATTTAAACAATTCCTACCTCAAGTATCAATTTATATAATTATAATTAATTAATTAATTTCCACTTCTGTCTAAAAATATATCAAATAGTGGTTGCTCTTCTCACCTAAAAGTAATAATTCACTCAAACTATGAACTACTACTTCTTCTTCTTCTTCTTCTTCTTCTTCTTCTTCTTCTTCTTCTTCTTATTATTATTATTATTATTATTATTATTATTGTATAGAAGATTTAAATTATTGTCCCTTTTTATTTTAAATAATCCTTAATCAAGGCCATTCAAAATGGTAATGTTAATTCTGCTTCAGCACCTCATTATGCAAGCACTTTTTAAAAAAACACACAACAGGTAGCGCTATTCGAGTGAAGCGCCAACAGTCTCCTCCAAAAACCAACTGTTATGAAGGGGAAGAATGGGGCAGTGGAGAAAATTTCGGATCTCTAGTGACTGAGGCACCAAGCGGCCCCACCACACACACCGAATGGCTGGAGTGCTCAGAGGCTGAACCGCACCTCCATCACCCTGAATCTAGCCAGACCTTGCCAGCCGTTGGCCAATTAAACAATTGCCTTGGTCATTTACTGGACCCCTCTGATCCAGTTAGTCTGTTTCCCTTTCTGATCTCTTTTTTCTTTCTTTCTTAATTTCTATTTTATTTCAGGAGCAAAAACTCACTCCTAACCTCAATCACGCCTAAGCATGATCCGCACAAGCCACATGATCATGCCCCCCCTCCTTGCAACTACCCAATCCCCAGAAACAGTAAATATTCAAAATAAATCAATCATAACATATTAAGCAAAATAAAAGAAAAGAATGCCAATCAAACAAAATAGGTAATCAAACTGCAGGAGGGAGCTGATGCTACCCTCCCAGCCTCCTGAGCATTGTTCCTCATAATCCTCGTCAATGATGTAGCAAGTAAGGATCCAAGCAGCAGAGATCTATCCTTCACTGATACCAAGAAAGGAAGAGGGCAGGGAGAGGGGGGGAACATTCTTAAATAACCTAATGTTCCTCCCTCTCACCAACAATGATTACTGTGAAACTAGAAGTCTCACATCATCCGAGGAGGGAGGCAAAGGCGAGCTGTGCTGCTGAAGCTTCCTGCTCAGCAGCGGCTTGATCAATATGCATGCATTTAATAGATGCACAAAAACCAGGGCCTATGTTTATAAAATGAGCACAAAGACATGTGTGCATTAATGCATCAGTTTAAATATGTGCACAAAAATACAGGTATTTTTCTGTTAAAAAAATCCATCTGGAATCAGAACAGAAAATACTGCCAGGCAGAAACAGAAGTCAATGGAAAAGCAGTTGATCTTAACCAAGGGTTCACCTGGGCACTTAGCATATTACTAGTGGCAACCTAGAAAGAAAAAAAATCATTTTGGTTGGACTTGGTTTACAACATCTACAACAGTAAGAGTAAAATGGATGAGTTTTTCATATTTAATATGTTTAAAGAAAATGCAACACAAGTTTAGGTTTTATGTTTGTTAAAGGTATACTTTGATTTTGGGGTTATGATGCATGAATGTTTGTGAGACAAAAAACAAAATAAAAAAGAATAGTTCTTTTTAAAAAATAAGTGTGCCAATTATAGGGAGACAAGATTAGGCACAATCCTCTGCTGACAAAAATAACCTTTTAGCAGGACAACCTTTTCCTGCTACTATCTTGAGAGACTGGCAAGCAGAATAATCTGACATTAAAAATTCTATGCTGACTAGGCCTTTTTGTCAGAATAAGCCAAAAAGGAGCACAAAAGGGATGCAGCGAGGGAGGGCTCCTGTCTTCCTGCCCAGGGACACAACCACAATGCTGAAAAAAAGTTATCCTGGAAAAGGACCGTTTCTAGTATTCATGCGATCTGAAGAGAAACCAGACCGTTTCTAGTAATTTCCAATATCCTTAGGTGGAGAAGGGGTTGAATTCAGTACACCTTCTGCTGTGCTAATATTGGACCAATTGACTTCTGGCTTTCTTGGTCACTCTTCTCTATGGGCACAAACTTAACAAGCCTTGATGCCTGAATATTGGCTGAGATTACACTATGCCAGCCAAGACTGTGGAGTCAACATCTCTTCCACCACAGGGGTGCTGGAAATTACTTAGGACTACCCTGACCCTGGCGTAACTTTGCACCAAAATAATGGCAGTGTGCCTGGGGTGAGAGGAGTTGCAAATGCTATAGGTCTGCTTTAATTAGAATGAAATCTTGGATTTAATATGAAAACACATAGGGAACTGAATGGGATGGGGAACAAAATTAGAAAATGGAGATCGGTTCATTGCTGACTGACACCCCCCCCCCAAAAGATGGGCTTTTGATTTCACAGTGGGGACTTTAGATAATCCTTGCCTACAAATATATTTTCATGCTTACATTCCAACAGAGATAAATGTATTTACACAGCCATCCTTGCCTTGGTTCTCTGGTTAGTGATGGGTTGTTGTCATTTCTCTGTGTCTTTGTCTCTCTTCAGGGCATGTGACAGTGACATGATATTTTTCTCTGGGAGAGATAGGGAAACAGCTTTCTGACAGCTGCTGACCCTGCAGCAACTTAGTCTGGATAAAAAACTGATGTCTTTTGTTATGACCTAAAAATGCAGTGGAACACATAATAAAGCCACTAGTGTCATTCTATAGCGCGCACACACTCTTAATGCTTGGTTGTTGTCTGTGTTGTCAACAGTCTTTAGCAAACAGCCATAAACTGTTCAGATGTTTTTGCTGTTGCCAACATAATCTGAGTTTAACAAGATCTGGATTCACTTCTGCCACAACATATGTTACATATAGTGATAGAATATGCCACCATCCTGTTCATGGTTGCCCATATGTTTTGTGATGTTCCTTTTTTGAAAAAAAAAATGATTTCACACTTTACTGTGGGTGCCCATATAGTGAGAAGCAATTACTACTGAGATTCTACAAAAGGTGGTTTGCCCGAGGTGACTGGTACGATTAGAGCTGCAAGGACTCAAGCTTTCAATGAGGAAAATGTTGACAGGTGTGGTAAAGAAACAAATTAATAACAACAGAGCTGCTATCTGCTATAGACAAATCTAAAAGTAGGCATGGGTCTTTTGCTTCTGTTGGACTGCAGCTCTCAGAAATGGCCAGGAATTTCCCAGGCATAATCTTGGGGTCTGTAGCCTAAAACCAGTAGTTTCCTTCTTGCCAAGATGGGAAAAAAGTTTCCGGTCATGCCTGGGAATGGCAAGAGTTCATGGGAGTCTCAAGAGGTCATGGAACAGTTAGTTCTTTGAGAGGCTGTATTTGTAGAGCTTAATAGACATGTCCCATGGTCCTCTTATGATAGCTTGTACCATTCCAAAGCAAAACTGAGAGCAGTTTCCTGCTTCTTGAAAGGCCAGTATAATACAATAGAGGCCTGCACAGAGGTGAGGAAAGCTTTTCTTTTAACTACTGTATTTTGGCTGCATTGCCAAGGATTCTTCTGTTCGGGGAATTTCCTGGCTGGTTCCAGGAGGAGCAATTCAAAAAGGATGAGTCTCATGCATATTTAAAAGTGCAGGATCTGTTCTTTACAACCTCCAGTGTATAGCTCCAAGAAACTGGTTGGCAACATGGCCAAACTTTCACCCAGCCCTTGCTTATCTTAGCCCACTGCCTTGTGCTATTTTAAAAGTCCTGACTGAAGACCAGATCACTAGGAAGACTGGGTAAAAGTTGGAATGGAATGGGAACTTCTCAATAAAAATTGATACCAAAAACAGTGAACTGAACTGGACAAACATCCAAACAATGTTTTAGACTAAAAATCCCAATGTGCATTGCTGTTTCATTAAACCTTTATTACCCAAGCCACAAATCATCAGCAGAAACAACATTCCAGACAGAACATCAATATTGAAAAAAATAGCCCAGAACAGAGACTTCTGAATAGGACATCACAACCAAATTCACTAGACCTATACAAGTAGAGGGAACAGATGTCATCCCCACCCCACCCCAGAACAACATTCCCATAAATATTTTCAGCAGAAAATTGATATGGTGAAAAGCAGGCTGGAATGATGACATCCTAGTAGGCTAGCCCAAGTCAAATTAATCAGACCCAGGTCTTGGATTGGGTTGTGGCTTCTCAGATCCAGGAGTTCCTGGATGAGATGGATTATCTAGATCAGTTTCAATCTGGCCTGGTTATGGAATGGAGACTCTTCTGTGTCATCTTGGTGGATGACCTATTCCAGGAACTGGGCATGGGGAGTGTGTCCTTATTGGTTCTGCTGGACCTCTCAGAGGCTTTTGAAACCATTGACTATTATATACTCCTGGCTCATCTTTCTGGGATGGGATTTGGAAGCACTATTTTACAGTGACTCCTAACTTTCCTGGAGGAGAGAGCTTCGAATGTGATGCTGGGGGACTCCTGTTTAACACCTTAGCCTCAGGGTTCTGTTTGTCTCCTATGTTATTTAACATCCACATGATACCGGTGGGAGAGACTGTCTGGAGTTTGGGGGTTCACTGTCACCAGTTTGTGGATGACACCTAACTCTAGATCAGTGCCTAATGTCAATAATGGATTGGATGAGAGTGAATAAATTGAAACTTAATTCAAACATGACAGAGGTGCTCCTGATCAGTCAAAAAACAGATTAAGGAACAGGGATAAAGCCTATGCTAGATGGAGTTACACTACCTCTGAAAAAACAAATGTGCAGCTTGAAGGTGCTCCTGGATTCATCTCCAAGCTGGGATGCCCAGATTTTGGTGGTGGTCAAGGCTCATTTGCGCAATTAAAACTAGTGCACCAGCTGTGCCTGTTCCTGAAAAGGTCTGATATGGCAACGGTGACACATGCCTCAGTTACATCCCGGCCAGATTACTGTAACACACTCTACATGGGACTGCTTATGGAAAGCGTCAGGAAACTTCAGAGGATCCAAAATTCAGCAGCCAGATTGCTGACTGGGGCTGGTTACAGGAATCACATAACTCTCCTGTTATAGCAGCTCTACTGGCTGCTGATCCATTTCCGGGCTGAATTCAAAGTATTGGTTCGAACTTATAAAGCCCTAAATGGCTTTTGCCCTAGTGATCTCCGGGATTGCACCTCCCTTTATGAGCCTGCTCAAGTGTTAAGATAATCAGGAGAGGCTACTCGCTCAATCTTACCACCTTCACAAGTATCCTTGGATGCTGCTGCTCCCAGACTTTGGAATTCTCTCCTATGGTAGGCTAGGCTGATTCCATCTTTGCTGTCCTTCTGAAAGCAGATGTAGCTGATTTTTTTAAAAAATGGATTGTTGTATCTTACAGCTTTGAATGTGTTTTGGTATTGCTTTTCTTTTTTCATGTTATTTGTTTGATCCTTTTTGCATTTGTATGCTTGCTGTTATTAGCTTTAAACATTGTATTTCAATTATGTAAGCCACCTTGGGTTATTTTTAAGGAGAAACACAGGGTAAAAATATTTTAAATAAAAAAAAAATATCCCCAGGATCCATATTCCAGTACCTGTTCTGGGCAAAAAAACCCTGATATTCTGAAAAACAGCCAGGGACATTGCCTTCCGAGTGGGCCAGCCTAATCAAATTGACCCTCCCCATCCAGATAGAGTGACCTGATGCCACCAGCTGTGAAACATCCTGGAAACAGCATTCAGCAGCCAGATTGCTGACTGGGGCTGGTTACAGGGATCACATCACCCCCTTGTTACAGCAGCTCCACTGGATGCCAATCAGTTGCCAGGTACATTTCAAAGTGCTAGGTTTAATGTATAGAACCCTGAATGACCTGGGTCCGAACTATCTCAAAGACCACGTCTCCCATTATGGGTCAGCTCAGATATTGAGATCATCAGGAGAGGCCTTTCTCATGATCCCGTCACCTTCACAGGTACATCTGATCGGGACACAAGAGAGAACCTTCTCTCTTACTGCTCCCAGACTTTGAAGTGCCTTCCCACAGGAGGCCAAATTGGCCCATCTTTGTTGTCCTTCTGCAAGCAGGCAAAGACCTTTTTCTTCAGGCAAGCCTTCCCTCAGTAATTAGCTACCTGTGCCAGATTTTTAAATGGAATTTTATGCATTACTGCTTTTACTGGATTTTAGTGCTACTTCTGTTTTTCATATTTGTGTTTTTCCATTTCTCAAGGTGGCATTAGTTTTTTCTTTTTAATATTTGTATACTTTTGTTCTTAGCTGTAATATTGCCTTCTAATGATGTTAACCACCATTATATACTCAATGTTTTTAACCTTAAATGTTTTCTTTCACTGTTGTAAGCCACCTTGGGTCCTTTTCAAGGAGAAAGACAGAGTAAAAATACTTTAAATAAATAAATAAATTCCAGTACCCATTCTGGGCAGAAAATCAATACTGCAAGCAAGCAAGCAAGCAAGCAGCTCAAAACAGAAACCTCTAGCTAACACATTCCAAACAAATTCATCCATTTCTTTGGACTAGAGGGGAGAAATGCAACCAAGCACAAAATGCACCCAGGAAAAGCATCTGAGTACCTGTTTCAGGCAAAAATCTGCTACTTAAAAAAAAAAACAGCGTGGAACAACAACTTCTAAATAGGGCAGCCCAACTTAATTCACTTGTTCCATCAGACTAGAGAGGATGTCCAGCCATAAAACAGTCTCAAGGTTCACAGCCCAGTATCTGCTCAGGGGAGAAAATCAATATTGCATAAAACAGTTTAGAACAGAGACATTTACCTGTCTCATCAGATGAGAGGGGACTGATAAAATAGAGAACATCCTCAAGGACCACATTCCAGTCTCCATTCCAGGCAGGAAACCAACATTGTTCAAGACCGTCTGGAGCAGCAAATTTCAAGTAGGACACCATGACAAGATTCCCCCTTCTCATGTATCAAGCCACAAAACAACTTCAGAAACCACATTCCCAGGTCAGTTTGAGGCCCAAATTCCATTTTTAGGAAATGGCCCATGAACAACAGCTTCAAAGTTGGTGACATCAACTAATTCACGAGTCACTTATGACTTTGGTGTTGTCATGTGCCATCAAGTAACCCCCAGACTCCATGAATGAGTGATCTTCAAAATGACCTATCCTCAGCTCTGCTCAGCTCTTGCAAAGCCTCAAGGCTGTATAGTTTATTTTAGGTCTTCCTCTTTTCCTGCTGTCTACAAACTTTCCCAGAATTATTGTCTTTTCTTTTCTTTTCTTTTTATTTATTTATTTTATTAGATTTATGCCCCACCCATCTAGATGAATGGTCTACTCTGGGCGGCATTACAAAATTTGTAGATTTATATACATACATATATACATACAAACCTTTATAGGCATTGGAAAGTACAGAATGCTTTAGACCAATAGAAAAACTGTGGAGAGTAATAAAACCATGACCGAATCAAAATTAGGGAAAGTGGTGCAACTATGGGCTATACCTGGTATATAGCCTCTCTAATTTGAACTGCAGTTTGTTAGAAGCAAGCAACATAGGTGGTGACATGGTTAATTTTCCCCTGGACTAAAAAGCAGACCTTGGCATTATCAGAGCAACCTTGATGCCAGAGAGCAATGGTTCTAAAAATCTTGCTTGAGGGCTATTATTAAAAGGGCAGTCCAAGAGAACATGAGAAACTGTTTCGATGGCTTCTTGACTACAAAGGCATCGTCTGAGATTATGTGGGACTCTGCAGTATCTACCAAATAGGGGAACAAGTTTTCTGCACTGCCTCAGTCAGATGTTGAAGTTGTATGTCTAACAATCTGCGTTTGATTGATTGAAATAATGCAGAAGGAGAGGACAGGTAGAATGCGTCCAGGGAAATTCCTAAGGACTTAAGTATTTTCCTGAGGAACATACTTGGATTACCTAACTGTGTCCCCTATGCTGCAATATGCATGGAAACTGGATTGCTATTGCTGGAAACTCGTGCCTGGCTCTCGACCTTTAAGTTCTGGCTCCGCCTTTTGTTTAATTCTAACCAGAACTCTCTTACCTTTTCAATTCTGATGGATCATCATGCATCCAAATGGTACAAAATTTAAAAACAATAGAACCAAAACATGCAAAAATCCAAGATGTGAAAATGAAATATTAAGATACAGCAGGAGGGAAAGCCAGACTAAATAGCCATGTCTTAAGACACCCAGAGAGGGAGCCAGGTGAATCTCTATGGGCAAGTTGTTCCAGAGGGGAGGGGCCACTGCCAAGAAGGCCCGGTTCCTCATACTTTCCTTCTGGGCCCCCCTCGGCATTGGGCCCCTCAGTCGCCCAGCCTGGCTAGAACGAGTGTCTCCGGCAGAACTGGGTGGAAGAAGGCACTCTGCCAGATATTGAGGTCTTAAACTGTTTAGGGCTTTGTAAGTAATTGTAAGAACTTTGAAATCAATGCAGAAATGAATGGGCTACCAATGCAAGATGGCCAGCGTGGGGGGAAATATGTTGGTGCCTCTTCACCCCAGTTAGAAGTCTGGCCATGGCATTTTGTACCATCTAAAGTTTCCGTGTCAATCTCAAAGTCAGTAGTCTAATCTTCAGACTACGAGCTCATGGACCAAAGTGGTGAATGCCCCTACATCAAGATAGGGACGCAGCTGGGCAATCCGCCGAAGGTGGAAGTGTGTGGAATGGACTACTGATGACAGCTTGGTCTCCATGGTGAATGCCGGATCCAGATGTACACCCAAGCTGTGAACCTCACTCTTAATGGTAAGAGTCACCCCCCCCAAAAGAGAGGAACTTTCCCAGACCACTGATGACTGGGGCACCCATCCGAAGGACCGCCATCTTGCCTGGATTCAACCTCAGTCCATTCACCTGCATCCATTGCTGAACAGCCCCCAGGCAGCATTCAAACAATGAGACAACATCCACTGTTGTTGGAAAAAAGGAGATGTAGAGCTGAGTATCATCAGCATACTGATGACATGAAGCCTACATCCCCTGATGACCCCTCCCAGTGGCCTCATATAGATGTTAAACAGCATTGGAGAGATAATCAACCCCTGCAGGATCCCACAATTGAGGCTCCACAGGGCTGAGAAATTCTCCCCAAGCTGCACTCTCTGGGGACAGTCCTCCAAGAAGGAATGGAGCCAGGCCAAAGCCAGGCCATTGATTCCCAACTCAGAGAGCTTCCCCAGGAGAATACCGTGGTCGACGGTATCAAAGGCGGCTGAGATATTGAGAAGGACCAACAGAGACATTTTGCCCCGTTGGCCTCCCTCAGCATGTCATCAAACAGGGCGACCAATGCTGTTTTCGTTTCCATGGTACAGAAACAGCATTGGTTCTATTTTCTATAGAATCCTATATTACTTTATCTATATAGGAAGTGACAGTGTGAAGAG
Source organism: Pogona vitticeps (assembly GCF_051106095.1). Lineage (NCBI taxonomy): Eukaryota > Metazoa > Chordata > Lepidosauria > Squamata > Agamidae > Pogona > Pogona vitticeps. The sequence goes on from NC_135785.1 coordinate 138,334,978, forward strand.
GAAATTCTTTGCTATGTGTGGAGAGGATGAACATGTAGAGAAGAGTGTCCTCTTGAGAGTCTCTCTCTATTTATTTATTTATTTATTTATTTATTTATTTATTTATTTATTTATTTAATTTATATCCCGCCTATCTAGTCACGAAGGACTACTCTAGGCGGCTTACAACAGGGAAAGAATACAATAAAAATAAAACAACAAATTACAAAACAGGTAAAAGTAAGAAACAATAAAAGATAAGAAAATCAGAAGTAGTCTGGTGAGAAGGCCTGCCGAAACATCCAGGTCTTTAGTAGATTCTTAAAAGTGCCCAGTGAGGGAGCTCCGTGAATACCAGGAGGTAAATTATTCCACAGGCGAGGAGCGACCGCCGAGAAGGCCCTATTTCTTGTTTTCTCTTTTCGGGCCTCCCTCGGCGTTAGGCTCCTCAGCCTCACCTCCTGGCTCGCCCGTGTGACCCGGGTAGAACTTGGTGGGAGAAGGCGTTCCGCCAGATATCGAGGCCCTAAACCGTTTAGGGCTTTATACGTAAGCATTAACACTTTGAAGTCAATGCGGAACTTGATGGGCAGCCAATGCAATGCGGCCAGAGTGGGTGAAATATGTTGGAATTTTTTCACTCCACTGAGTAATCTGGCCGCCGCATTCTGCACCACCTGTAATTTCCGCAGCAACCTCAAAGGAAGCCCCACGTAGAGCGCATTACAATGGTCTAATCTCGAGATTACGAGCGCGTGTACTAAGATGGTGAGCGCCCCCACCTCCAGGTAGGGCCGCAGCTGGGCTATCCGCCTGAGATGAAAAAAGGCGGTGCGGACCACCGACGCCACCTGTGACTCCATGGAGAGCACCGGGTCCAGATGGATCCCCAAGCTGCGTACCCCATCCTTTGCAGGGAGGGTCACCCCCCCAAAAGAGAGGGAGTTTCCCACATCCCGGGCTGTGGGGGGGCCCACCCTCAGTACTTCCGTCTTGTCCGGGTTCAGCCTAAGTCCGTTCTCCTGCATCCATTCCAGTATAGTCCCCAGGCAGCGCTGGAGGCACAGGACGGCTTCTCCTGCGGTTGGCAAAAAGGAGATGTAGAGCTGCGTGTCGTCCGCATACTGGTGACACGAAGCCCCACACCTCCGGATGACCCCACCCAGCGGCCTCATATAGATGTTAAATAGCATTGGGGAGATAATCGACCCCTGTGGAACCCCACAATTGAGGCTCCACGGGGCCGAGACCCTCTCCCCAAGCTGAACTCTCTGGGGACGGTCCTCCAAGAAGGAGCGGAGCCAGGACAAAGCCAGGCCACCTATTCCCAGCTCGGAGAGCCTCCCCAGGAGGATACCGTGGTCAATGGTATCAAAGGCCGCTGAGATGTCGAGGAGGACCAACAGGGACACTTTGCCCCTATCGGCCTCCCTCAGTAGGTCATCACACAGGGCGACCAAAGCCGTTTCTGTGCCATGGCGGGGCCTGAAGCCCGACTGGAATGGATCCAGGGCATCTGTTTCTTCCAGGAGCGCCTGAAGCTGGTCGGCCACCACCCTCTCGACTACCTTGCTAAGGAAGGAAACATTGGCGACGGGCCTGTAATTGCCAATTTCGTCCGCCGCCAAACTTAGTTTCTTCCTAATGGGCCTAATGAGTGTGTCCTTCAGAGCAGATGGAAATCTGCCCTCAAGGAGAGACCCATTTATAATAGCCGTGGCCCATTCCGTTGTTAACGGCCTGGCTGCTTTGATTAGCCAGGCCGGGCAAGGGTCCAAAGAGGAGGTGGTGGCACGACAGCGATCAAGCGCCCTGGAGACAGTGTCAGGCATAACAGGCTGAAAGGTGTCCAAGATCACCGGGCAAGACGGAGCGCTGGACATCTCAGCTCGACTCACTGTGCTCAAAAAAGGAGAGAGGTCCCGGCGGATGGCCTCCACTTTTGATTTAAAAAATGCAGCAAATTGGTCCGGCGAGAAACTAGGGGGAGGCCCATCGCCCGGACCAACTCCGGAGAGGTCGCGTACTATACGGAATAACTCCGCCTGCTGGTTGGACGCCTCGCTTATCCGGTTAGCGAGGTATGATCTAGTAGCAGCCTTTACCTTAGCTAGATAAAGGTTAGTAGCGACCCTAACTGCTATCTTATTAAAATCCGTCGGGGCCCTTCTCCATCTGCGCTCTAGCCGTCTCCTGACCCGCTTCCTCGCCCGGAGGTCCCGGTTAAACCAGGGAGCCGGGCGATCTCTGCGGCGGAGAGGGCGTTTAGGTGCGATCATGTCAGCAGCCCTAGTCGCGGCAGCAAACCAGCCATCTACCAGAGCCTCGACAGGAGCGCCAGCCAGGTCAGCCGTAACACCTCTCATGGCATCCTGGAATCCAACAGGATCCAGTAGCCTTCGAGGGCGGACCATAACAATAGATCCCTGCTCCCTGCGGGGGGGAGAGCCATTTTAATGGTACACTTTATTAGGTGGTGATCCGACCATGACAAGGGTACCGACTCAAGGTCAGTCACCATCGGACCACTCTCACTCCCATTGGTAGAAAAAACCAGGTCAAGTGTATGACCCCCCACGTGAGTGGGGCCGTTGACATGTTGGGACATGTTCAAGAAGGCCATGGTCTCCAAGAACTCAAGAGCTGGACCAGAGGTCTCCGCCCGCGCATGCACGTTGAAATCCCCCAGCACCAAAAGGTTTGGGGAACCCAACAGTGCCGCGGAGACGAAGTCCACCAGCTCCGGTAGGGAGGTGGCTGGGTCGCGGGGAGCACGGTAGCCCAGCAAGATCCCAATACCATCCCTGGCCCCGATAGACACGTGGAGGGCCTCAAGACCCGGCTTTATCACCGAGGAGCGCCTAGTGACCTCCAAGCTGGACTTATGGACAATGGCTACTCCCCCCCCGACCCTCCAGTCTACCCTGGTGTTGGACAGCATAACCGGGCGGACAGATGAGAGCTAGAGGGGGACCCCCCTCTCCGCCAATCCAAGTTTCGGTTATGCAAGCCAGGTCTGTATCCTCCTCCAGGATAAGGTCATGAATTACCTGGGCCTTATTGGATACAGACCTGGCGTTCAACAACACCAGGCGTAGAATGGAAGAGTGAAAATATGTGGAGAGTGAAAATACTGTAGGATGAGGCTGGCACCCTTCTCTCCATCCTGCAATCAGCTCACCAACTCACTCACTCACTCTCTCTCTCTTAAAAATCTCTGAACAGGGCTTCAGTTTTATTCTTATTGAATTTTTCAGTCTCTCATTGCCATTCTTGTTTCATTCTGTAAGAAGGAATCTTATCTGAGTTCTGAAAAACACCAAAGGTGGTGGTGATGATTTTTTGTTGCTGTTGTGAGCATTCACAGACTTTCTCTGTATTTTATGAGCTTTCTCTTTCCTAAATATATTCATTTCTGTATTTTGTGATTTTTTCCCCAATGTATACATTTTGATTAGAGCATGGTGGAAATCACTTATCAAATAGATACAGATTTTTCAAATCTATAGATGCTGCAGTACACCCCCCCCCAAAAAAAACCATATGTAATAAGATGCCGGCCACAGAGACTGGCGAAATGTCAGGAAGAACAACCTTCAGAACACAGCCAAAGAGCCCAAAAAACCCACAACAACCATATGTAACAAGCCTTGAAAATATAGGTGTTCCTGAGACAAGATGCATTCCACCCTATTGGTGATGTCAGAAGGCACAAAATGAGTAATTTTATACAGAAATTTGAAATCAAACACATATTTTACCTCTCCTCCTCATAGATGGACAAAAATTCATTGCGAATGAAGATGAAACTTTGGCCCGTCAAAGAACTGTCTTAAACCAGCCAGCCAGTCAGTCAAAGTTTCATACATTTTTGAGTTCCACTGTTCATAGCCGTTAGATGTCCCCTTTTGGAGTTTGTTGTAACAGCCACCCTCAAACCTCAAAGAGTGGTTGCTACTTCACTTCAGAAACCTCTGCTGCCACCAACCTATCCTTAAAGAATCATAAAAGGACAAGTGTAACTTTGAAAACAAAAACTGGTTTATTGATTACAGAAAAAATAAATAATAAATCACTGGTAAAGAATCAATTAGTCAATCACCGTTAATAAACACTGGCTCACACAGACTATTTCTCCACTGACAGGCTCACTCACTCACTCTAACTACTAATCACTTTAAACTCTCAGCTCAAACTCTCATCTCCATTCTCCCCTCACACACTCTTCACCCCCTTTTTATACTAGCTCCTCCCCTTAAGTTCCACCCTCCGTCACACCATAGGCTGATGACTCACTGCCCAGCATGTGATGTTATGTCTGCCCGTTACAATACCTCCCCCCTTAATAAGTTGTTTTGTGGGGGAAAGCTAAAGTGCTTTTCTCCAAAAACAACGAGGAGCAATATACAAACATTGCATTACCCCAACATTACACACACATTTACCCAAAATGTTTAACAGTTCAATGGCAGAAAAAGTCATACAATATAACACTTTTCCTTCTTATTACTTTAAAACACTTTAAACAATTAATATTCCTTATACTTTAAGCATTCTTATTAATTCCAACAATATACTTTACCTTATCACTTTATATTTTTATAATTAATTTTCATAAACTTTACAGAAAACACCATTATGCAACTTATAAACACTTTAAACCATTCTTCGAGTCCAAATTTTCTTTTCCATCTTTAGTCGTCGGGTCGTCTAGAGATGGCATCTGCAGCACAGTTCTGAGTCCCTTTGACCACTCGAACCTCAGAGTCGAAGTCCTGCAAGATCAAAGCCCACCTCATCAGTTTACTGTTGTTGGCCTTCATAGTCCTTAGCCACAACAGTGGGGAGTGGTCAGTACAGAGGATGACATGTCTCCCCCAAATATATGGTTTCAGTTTCTGGACTGCAAACAAAATGGCAAGACACTCCTTCTCGATGGTGGACAGGTGTTTCTCCCCTTTCTGTAGCTTCTTGCTCAGGTAGGCAACCGGATGAAGGTCTCCGCAGTCGTCACTCTGGCACAGCACGGCTCCTAACCTGGAGTTGGACGCATCTGTGAAGACGGTGAACTCACGATCGAAGTCTGGAGCTCGCAACACGGGGTTGGTGATTAACGCCTCCTTCAGCTTCCCAAACTCCTCCTCGCAGCTCCTGGACCACTGGATCTTGTCAGCACTCTTCTTGTGTGTCAGTTCCATCAGTGGCACTGCTATCTCGCTGAACCTAGGGATAAATCTCCTATAGTAGCCTACCAGCCCAAGAAAAGATCTAACTTTCTTCTTGGTGGTGGGTCTAGGCAAACTACTTATAGCATCTACTTTTGCTTCTAGGGGTTTGATTACACCTCCCCCTACCACATGACTTAAGTACTTCATTTCAGGGCTTCCCAGCTGGCATTTGCCTGCTTTCACTGTTAGCCCTACTGCCTTTAATTTTTGCCACACTTTGCCAACATACGTCCCAGTGACTCTATATGGAATCACTGCTTGTGAGGGTGCATATCCTGTATCTAACTTGTGCACCACTCCCTTGACTACCCCAAGCTTGTTAGGGAAAACATGTTGGTACTTTGTAACCATATCTTTTAATTCATTTAGCTGCTCTTGGGTTAAACCAATTTTAGTTGGGGCTCTCACAAGCACTAGATCAGCTCCAACAACACTCTCCAGCTGAGTAACCATAGAAACATCTCTCTGCAGGCTCTTTGCTGATACTGTAACGATTTCAGCCGCAGAGAGTGATTCCTGGCCTCCTGGTGGAAGTGGAAGTGTGAAAGCACTCTGAACATGCTCTATTGACTGCACTCCATCTCCATATATCAGATCTCGATCAGTCCCAGATTTCTCAGGGTAATCAGAGGTTAGTGTTGTACCATCTGTCAAGGTACTCACTTCCCTCTGGACCCAATTATTAGGGTCTTCAGCAGAATAGGCCCTAATCATGCGCCTCAGGGTACCATTAAATTTTTCTGTTAACCCGTTAGATTGTGGATGATATGGGGGAATACTTAAATATTTGATACCCTATATTTGCCATAGTCTCTGCATGGGTTTTGAGGTGAAAGATATTCCTAGATCAATCACTATCTGTGAAGCAAAATCCATTTGACTCATATAACTCAGCAGGGCATCAGCCACTGTATGAGTCTCAATATTACTAAGGGGAATAGCCTCTGGGTATCGTGTGGCATGGTCCACAATAGTTAGGATAACATGAGGGTTCAGACGGAAGTGCTGTTAGTGGGTGCTTCGCCGGACAGGTTGGAGGGCCACTTCCCTGTCCTGAATGGGGTTACACTCCCCCTAAGGGACAGGGTCCGCAGCCTGGGGGTGCTCCTGGATCCCAGTCTAACTTTGGAAGCTCAGGTGGACTCAGTGGCCAGGGGTGCCTTCCTTCAGCTGCGGAAATTATACCAGCTACGGCCCTACCTGGACGAGAGGAGTCTCATGACAGTTACACATGCACTGGTAACATCTCGTATTGATTATTGCAATGCGCTCTACGTGGGGCTGCCTTTGAAGACGGTCCGGCGACTGCAACTGGTTCAGAATCGAGCTGCGTGGCTGGTGAGTGGTGGGGCCACCAGAGAGCACATCAAGCCGATTCTGTATAATTTACACTGGTTACCAGTTGCTGTCCGGGCCCAATTCAAAGTGCTTGTTTTGACATATAAAGCCCTAAACGGCTTGGGCCCTGGATACTTGAAGGACCGCCTCCTTCCATATGAGCCTACCCGGCTGTTAAGATCTAGCCAGGGGGCCCTTTTGAAAGAGCCATCCCTCAAGGAGGTAAGAGGGATGGCTTGTAGACAAAGGGCCTTCTCGGCAGCTGCCCCCAGACTATGGAACGCCCTCCCAACTGAAATTCGCCTGGCGCCGACAGTGATGATATTTCGGCACCAGGTCAAAACCTTCCTGTTCCAGAAGGCTTTTAATTGAAATAACATTAACTGTGGGTCTTAAATGATGGCAATTTTAATTGTATTTTAATTGTATTTTAATCATTTTATTTTATTGCATTGAATTTTAATTGTTGTAAGCCGCCCAGAGACCTTTGGGTAGAGTGGGCGGCATATAAATTAAATAAATAAATAAATAAAATAAAATAAAATCTGTTTCCCCTTTTCGTGACCCTAGACAACAGCCCTATAATATCCATGCCAATACATTGAAATGGGATAGAGATTACGGGAAATAGACACAACTTTGCCTTTGTTTTGTCCCGGTTATTACCCTGTCTCTGGCAAGTATTGCAACTCTGGCAGAAACTTTTAATTTGCTTTCCTATCTCTGGCCAATAGAAGTTTTGCGTTATTCTTTGTTTGGTTTTATTGATTCCTAGATGAGCAGCCATTAGATGTCCCCTTTTGGAGTTTCCTCCTCAGCATTTAGAGGAAACACTTTAAATGGAAGTGAGCGAGAGACTGGTTACTGGCCCCACATCATTCATGATGTCATCATTCATGTCCCAATGATATACAATGATCAAGGAACAAACTCTTCTGTTTGTTTTTTCTGCAGTGGTGGTGGTGATTTTTTTATTGCTGCTGCTGCAAACATTCATAGAAAAAAAACTGAACTACAGAAATAATACATCAATTTTAAGAGAAACATTTAAAAGAGCTTTAAAGAGCCTCGTGGCACAGTAGTTAAACTGCTGTACTCCAGCCAAAACTGTGCTCATAACCTGGGGTTCAGTCCCTGGTAGCCAGCTCAAGGTTGACTCAGCCTTCTATCCTTCCAAGGTCAGTAAAATGAGTACCCAACTTGCTGGGGGGGGGGCAATGTGTATCCTGCATAATTAACTTGTAAACCGCCCAGAGAGTGCTTGAAGCGCTATGGGGCAGTATATAAGCAGCACACTTTGCTTTTGCTTTGCTTAAACTTTTATAAAAGTAGCACAAATTGTCAGTGAAATTTCACATATTGTAGCTACTCCCTATGAACAGATGAATGTGTGAATGAGAATGAATTTGTCAGTATGCTCTGAAGCTTGTCCCAGTTTAGACATGTGTCAGCCCATGACGTCAGTTGAGGTTGACAGGGTCCTTGATTGCTGCAGGGTCACCACCTCCTCACTAGATCCTTGCCTGGCCTGGCTCTTGAAAGCAGCCAGGCTGATAACAACTGAGTGGGTGGAGGCTATTATTAATGGGTCTCTCCAGGAGGGCAGGGTCCCCCTTGCTCTCAAGGAGACACTCATTAGGCCTATCCAGTTAAAAAAAACAATCTGGCAGCCAATGATATTAACAACTATCTTCCAGTCACCAATATCCGCTTTATTGGCAAGTCAGTGGAGATAGTGGTGGCCGATCAGTTTCAGGCTCTCCTGGAGGAGACCAATGCCCTTGATCCATTCCAGTCTGGGTTCAGGCCACGTCATGGCACGGAGACAGCATTGGTCACCCTGCAAAATGACCTCTTGAGGGAGACTGACAGGGGCAAAACATCCTTCCTTATCCTCCTTGACCTTTCAGCGGCCTTTGAGGATCTCAGGGTTGGAGATCAGTGACCAGGCTTTGGCCTGGCTCTGATCCTCCCTGGAGGACCGTCCTCAGAGGGTTCAGCTTGGGGGGATGTTGTCCACTCCGTGGACACTCAACTGTGGAGTCCCACAGGGGTCAATCATCTCCCCAATGCTATTTAATATCTGCTATTTAATATGAGGCTGCTGGGGGAAGTCATCAGGAGTTTTGGAGCTCTGTGTCACCAATATGCGGATCCCACTCAGCTCTATCTCTCCTTGCAGCCTTTTGCAGTGGATGAGGGACAACAGATCGAAGCTTAACCCAGACAAGATGGAAATCCTGCGGGTGGGGACCCCTAATGCCTGTGGTCTGGGTGCCTCCCTATCTTTTGGGGACACTCTTTCTATGAAGGATGAGGTTTGTAGCTTGGGTGTTCTTTTGGACCCATCACTATCAATGACATCTCAGATAGCATCTGTGGTCCAATCTGCTTATTTCCACCTAAAGTGGATCACCCAGCTATGCCCCTACCTTGATACCGGGTCCTTCACCATGCTGGTCCATGTGCTGGTAGTCTCGAGATTAGGCTACTGTAATGACTCTATGTGGGGTTGCCCTTGGGACTGATATGGAGACTGCAATGGGTCCAGAATGCGGCAGACGGACTTCTGAGTGGGGTTAGAAAATATCAATATATCTCCCCCACCCTGGTCACCTTACACTGGCTTTCTGTTTGCTTCCATACTAATTTCAAAGTAATGGTACTAACCTATAAACTGTTGAGGATCTTGATATCTAACCAAGCGCCTCCTTCCAGTTAGATTTACCCACCCTATAAAATCATCCCAAGCAGAGCAGTTGAGAGTTCTGACTCTGAGAAAGGCCTGGAAAACAACCACTAGAAATTGGGCCTTCTCAGCAATAGCACCACAATTATGGAACTCTCTTCTGCCTGAAGTCCGCCTGGCCCCTTCACTATTGCCCTCCCTTGCTGCTGTTTAATATCCATTGCCTGCAGTTTAGGGGGAGAGGTCATAGAAGGTTGTTAGAATGTACTCCTCCTCCTTCCACAAGGACACAAATCAGCAGTGGAGCAGATCCTTTATTTTACTGACTAAGATCACCACTTTATGGTGTTCTCCTGGGATCACCTGGCTAAGGATGGTTGTCTCTCCACTAAGGACCTGTATTGCACTTCCAAAACTTTGGAGGATGTAGACCACTGGACCCATAACATCCTACTGTTCCGTGCCCAGACCAGCAGCTACAGTAGTGGAAGTCTCCAGTGCCTAGTACATCTGTAGAAAAAAACTTTCCTTCAGGTCAAACTATCATTGCTGGGCTTCCCTGAAGTCTCCTTTAAGTAAGAGAGAATGGCACAGTCTGCTCACAGTACTAGATACACCATGCTACAATCTGCTGCTGCCTCCTTCTGTTTATTTCATTCTTCCAACTGCTAGTCTAAGATTGTGTTCACTCACTCAATCCCATGCTGTTGCCATAGTTCCCATCCACCATAGTCTATCTGCTGCTCCTGTTTGCCTGCCAGGGCTGCTCAGAGTATTTGCCCACTCCCCAGTGTGATCAGCCCTTTCCACAATGCTGCTGGCATTTCCTGATGGCATTCTCAGGAAAGAGAATTAATTAAAGTAATTAAAGCCATTACTATGATCTAGGTGCTTCTAACTGTTGGTGTGCACTCTTATTGTTTGGCACAATCATTGGGAAGCTGTCAGAGGACACAAGGAAATCATTTAGTAGCAATGTTTTACCTGTTTGTGTTTTTTAAAAGGCAAAAATAATAACTCTGTAGTATTCATATTGACTGTAATGGAGTACTGGATAGCCAAACATTCTGAATAGAGATGAGCACAAACCAAATAAATAAATAAATAAATAAATAAATAAATAAATAAATAAATAAATAAATAAAGAAAGAAAGAAAGAAAGAAAGAAAGAAAGAAAGAAAGAAAGAACCAGGACGTTCATAAAAATCACTGATTAATTGGTTTGAGTTGATTTGGGCTTGTAAAAAATAACAAACCAAAATGACTGGACCAAAAAACTTTTTTGTGTGATTTTTGATTTGTTTGGTTCATTTGCCTATTTTTCCCCACCTGCCCCAGCAATCCAGAAACATTAGGCAACCCTGGGAGGGACCTAGAGACTACTAAATTGGTAGGTTAGGCAGCCAGATGCATTGCTCAATAGGCTCTGGGGGAGTTGCTTATTCTTATTTATAAGACTGAGTCATAGGAACCATTTTTACCTCAGGGGAACCCTCTTCCTTGGAACCAAGTTAGCTCAGATCTCCAGTGGCACGTTGCTTCCCTTGTCAGACATCCTATCTGTCTCCACTCCCCGCTGACCACACAACAACCTCTGTACTTCAGCTCATACCTCCAGAGTGTCATTGTCCATGGTGTATAAGGAAAGAGCATTGTCACTCCCTAGTCCACCTTCTCATGAGCAGTACCCTGTGTCTGATTCCCTGGTGGAATTTCCACCAAGCAAGCTGCTAAAGGGCACTTTACTGGGGGAACTTGCTTTGAGGGTGTATAACTCAGACACCCAAAATTCAAACCTCATAAAAATTGGAGAGGATATAGAGTAGATATGGGTGAAAATCTCAGATTTTTATGTCTCTAGGTCATGGCGGGCATATGAACCACAATTAACTGACATTTTGCTGGTTCATACCCATCTCTAATTCTGAATTTTTTAAAAAATTCCCAATTTCAAACAAAGACTGTAATTCTGAATTCTGAATCCAAGTTTTGGTGCTAGTACACATCCCTAAATTATAGCTATAGGAAGAACTTCTATATAAAGCATTTAATAACACAATGGATGAAATCTTCTTGCTCATCTTAGTAAGTAGCAACTAGAGTTGGTCTATTGAATCTGAGGGGATTTAGAGATGCAGTTCTGGATATTCTATGGCTTCAAATGAGCCTAGTTGGGCTTTACTATGCTAAGCAACGGGATTTCAGCCACTGCTTTACAAAAGAGAAACTAGAGTCTGGTATCTTAACAGTTAAACTAGTTTGTATGATGTGAGTAGAGCAAAGAGAAGCACTTAAATAAAACATCAGCATTGTCTTTTTAAATTATCCTTCCACATTGATCGTACCATTTGGAGACTTTTTATCTGAGCAACAAAAAAGTCAAACAAAGCCTGAACTGTAGACTTGGTGCAAAATAAATATTAATATTTTAAAACAGCTTTGAATGAATATACTTTTTGATTGGTTGTTCTGAGTCTGAAAGTATAAATTAATTTTAGTAAATATCTTTCCTAGAGCAATCTAAAGTGTCAGCTCACATAGATCCGAGTTATTTGCTGTAAATAATTTATCCGCATATAACACAGGCATAAACTTTAGACTAGCAATTAGCATGACAGAATTGTAGCAGTGAAGTGGTCCCATTGTCGGTAATGTTGGATACACTCAGTTGATGAACTGGGTAGCAGTTCTGAATAGAGCAGACACACAGTGCAGTTTGTGCCTCATTAACATTAGGCTTTCCACATAGATGTATATCTGTTGCCTGGTTTCTTAATGCTACATTACAATTCTCTGTTTTACACATGCACATATACCACTTTCTGACTGCAATATCCAGTGATATCTCATCTTGGTGAAAAAAGCCATTACAGATACATATATTGGATCTGTTAATGAGCAAGGTGCAATGCTAAATATCTAAGACAGCTGAGGGCTGGCTCAGCTGATACTAGGTCATATGAGGCTCTGTTGAATCCCAATGCCTTCCAGCCTGGGGAGGCTGGAAATTACTACGTAGGCCCTAGTCTAATTGTGCTGGCATAGTTGTTGTGATGGGAGTTTGGATCTGGTCTTTCCAACTCCCCCCTTTCTCTGTCTTATTTTCTTGTTTTTATGCCAGTTGATTTCAGCTTGTATAGAAGTTTTTGCTAGCAGTATCAAGTTGTGCCATTGGATTTGAGGTCAGCCAGCTCAACACAGCTGCATAGGAATAAAGTCAGTTGTGCCAGCTCAATAGGCTTCTGCCCATTCCAAACCCACTTGAGACAGCATATCTTTTGATTTCAGTTGTGCTGACTTTCTACAGACTAGGTTTTTCAAAAATGCTTGAAGACATGTTATAAACTTTTGTAGTTAAAATGGAAAGAACGAAAGAGATGTTTGTACAAAACTTGACTTTTCTAACCAACCACCTCCATTAAAATGAACAAAAGTAAAAATCAGTTATGAAAATAACTATTTGACAGCAAATAACTGGTATTTCTGCACCTGGTGAGACATACAAGTGAATGATGCAGAGTGGCTGAGAGACAGCATGTGACATTTCTTTCTACTGCACAGACAGTCAGATGTCGTGCAAAGAGAGAGTCGTAATCAGTCAGTGTGCATGAGTGTTTGGACTGACTCCGTGATCGTGTTTCTTCTTTGATTTCTGCTAATGAAACCATTTGGTTATTGTTGGGTAAAGTGATTTTTTAAAATATTACCACAGTGAATTTTGCAACAGTACGTTTTGGCTGAGCCTCAGAATGGATCACTGACTGAGGAGCCTTGTGGCACGGTGGTTAAACTGTTGTACTGCAGCCAAAAATGTGCTCACAACCCAAGGTTCAATCTCAAGGTTGACTCAGCCTTCTATCCTTCTGAGGTTGGTAAAATGAGTAGTCTGCTTGCTGGGGTGGGCAATGTACAGTATAGCCTGCACAATTAACTTGTAAATTGTCCAGAGAGTACTTAAAACACTAAGAGGCTGTATATAAGGAGCATGTTTTGCTTTTTTTGAATTTGACACATAAAACAGCTGATGCTCTTGATGAGGGTGCATCCTGTTCAAAGCAAAATGAAGCTTCTTCCAGTCATCTAAAAAACATCACTGTTATGGAAAGGAATATCTGTCAATTGTCTTCACATAGAGGAAAAAAAGTTCATAGAAATATCCATGGATGGTGCATTGAAATTTCCGTTCAAGGAAAAGTCTCTTCCAAATTTCTGGGCTGCCTACAATCAGATTTTCCATAACTACCAAAGAGGGCTATGAAAATATTGATGCCTTTCATAATGACATACTTGTGTGAAAAATGATTCTCTCCTCTTGTTTATCTTAAAAATAAGTAAAGAAACCATTTAAAAAGAAAGAGTCAGAACTCAGAATACAATGTTGGGCTTAATTAAGCCCAATTAAACAAGGCTTGTAAGTGAAGTGCAGCACCACCCTTCTAATTAATTATAATGATATGAATACAACATATTCCCTTTCCCCCCACACAACTTGCTTTTAATGAGGTACAATTTTGTTCAAATTATATTCATGTCATTTTCTAGCTTTCATTTTCATGTGATATTTTCCTTTTTTATATATAAAATTTTTATTTTTAACAAGGGGGTGACAAAAAGGAAAAGGGGATTTGAGGTTAATAGGGAAGAGGAGAAACAATAACATACTAACGTCCATTCTATACCTATTGCCATATCAAGAGTCCAAGTTACTCTATTTACTCTTTTCTGCCTTCCAGGTTTAAGTTCTCATTTCAATATATGCTATTCATGCACTATCAATCCACTTGTAGAATAAGTCCCATCTTTCTGCTGCCTTTTGTAAAGGACAGTCCTTCATCATTTCTGATAAAATGTCCATTTCCGCTATTTCCTGTATCTTCTCTATGAGATCTTCTTGTTTCGGTACCGTCGAACTTTTCCAATTTTTGGCATAGAGAATTCTGGCTGCAGTAACTATATATATAACTATATATTCCTTTGACTTATCTATGTTATCAGGTATCATACTCAATAAAAAGAATTCTGGGGTTAATGACATCTTACAGAGCAATATTTGTTGCAGCATAGCATGTACTCTTTTCCAATACTGTTTCGCTACTCTACATGACCACCGCATATGATAATAGCTTCCCACTTGTGCTTCACATTTCCAACACATATTTGATACATCTGTATACATCTTCGACAGTTTTTCTGGTGTCATATGCCACCTATAAAACATCTTGTATATATTCTCCTTAAAATTAACCGATCTTGTAAGCTTTATATTACTTTGCCATTTTTTCAACCATTGATCAATATCAATATTATGCCCTATATTTTGTGCCCACTTAGTCATACATTCTTTAACTGTTTCATCTTGCATTTTAATTTCTAACAAATAGTTATACATTTTCTTAACAATTTTGTCTTTTGAACTTAATAAGAGCTTATCAAACATCATTTGTTCTGAGTAGAAACCTTCTATTTTGTCTTTTGTGTATCTAGATTCCAGCTGTGCTCTGGACCACCAGTCTATATAAATGTTCTGTGACTCTAGCTCTTCTTTAGACCTTAATTCACCATCCTTTTTAAATAAATCTTGGTATCTTAAAAGTTTTGCTTTTGTCATGAGATTAGATTGTGTAAAGGTCTCTATAGGTGACACCCATACTGGTGTTTTATAGTAAATTTGTTGTATAATCTTTCTCCACACTCCCAATAGAGCTTTTCTTATAATATGTAAATTAAAGTGCTTTTGCTCATTTTCATGTGATATTTTCTATAGGTGTGTCATATTAATGATTTTATGAGCTTGTAATATCCATTTCTCCAGCAAAAAAATAAATATTCAAAAATACCAGACACAGTCAATCAAAATTATAAAAACATTGACTGGTATTATATAAAAGATACATGTTTTGACCAAAAACCTAAGTATCTGTTAAATATCAGCAGAGTATGGATGCTGTTCCTAGTATTGCTGTTTTTTGTAGCTCTGATGGTATCATTTCTGAGATCTGCAACTGCTTATAGTACTGTGTGAAATTTTATTGGTTTTTCTATTCTTTATTTTAAACTCTGGCATCCCCTGGAATTGCAATGTCAATGATCCAGACATTTCTTCATTCTATTACTACTATGTCTGGCATCTTACGTTCAAGGTTTTTATCAGTTTGGATCCGGAAATTCCACAAGATCTTGATGTCACCATTTCCAGATACCTTCTCTACCTGAAGGTCCCATGGGTTTTTGGAGTCTGGCAACTTTTTTTTTTTTTTTTTTTTTGCATAATGAGCGGTGCACTAACTTTGCCACTCTATCATGTCTAATTTTGTAATCTGTTTGTGCAATCTTTGGACATTCACAGATGAAGTATGACACAGTTTCCTCTTTTTCTTGGCAGAGTCAACATTTGCCGCTTGCACTAATTCCTTGGACATTAGCTTTCATCACATTGGTTTGGAGTGCTTGTTCTTGTGTAGCAAAAAAGAACCCTTTGGTTTCTTCCTTAAGGGACCCCAGTTTTAGCAATGTCCATGTTGAATTATGATCATGCTTTCCATCAATATTTCTCATGAGTTGTTCACGTAGTGGTTTATTTTTCCAGCTGTTTAATTTATTTTTGTGATGACTGCCCCACATCACACCTGTCACTCATATTTGGGATATTATTTGCATGAGCCTATGAGAAGAATGGAGGGGCGGAGTCAGCGGATATAGGAAGGTTTGGCAGAAGAGATAAAAAAGAGAGATATAGGAATTGCAGAGAGAGAGATAGTCAAGGAGATAGTGAGAATTGATACTAATAGAGATAAACTGGTCAAGGTTAAGAGATAGAGCAGGTGGTGATTGGTTATGTGGCAAGATATATGACATTTTAATGATTTGATTATATGCATTGAATAAAGAACATCTGTGATTCTAATTAAATTTAATACACGCTCAGAGTGGCATAAATATACCAGATGGGCGGGATATAAATAAATAAATAAATAAATAAATAAATAAATAAATAAATAAATAAATAAATAAATAAATAAATAAATAAATTACATTGACAGCAACCAGACAAGTGTCTGACTAAAGTTCTTTATATATTATGAATAAAGGAAATCCACTGGTGGCAGTGAGGAAAAGAGGGAACGTCAGAATTGGTATCTGATGGTGGGAGGACATAGCATGAGCCTTTTGTTTGGGGAAACAAGCAGGGGCCACATAGTAAACATCACAATTTTCAGATTGTTGTTTCTTATATTGAGCCTTTGTTTCTGTTGTTTTAAAAATATTCTCCATATTCACTGCCTTAAGTGATTTTTCTCTGCTTGTGCTGATCTAATCATTTAGGATTCTTTTTCCCTTTTCTACTACCTGCTCTATTTGCAGTAATTCACGGCCTCAGATTTCTCATGATAAATATAGGCTGTCCGCATCACTTTTTGGATTTAGTGCATGCTGCATGCTCATTAGTTTCTGTGTTTTCTGATCCAATTCTTCTAATCTGTTTTGAGTCCAATCTATTATTCGAGCTGGAACAGCCCACGTGTTTATGGCTTTGATTGTTTATGACTTTGATTGTACAGTGGTGCCTCGCTTAACGATTGCTCCGTATAACGAAAAATTCACTTAACGATGGCTTTTTCGGAGTGATCTTGTGCTTCACTTAACGATTTTCCCTATGGGCGATTTTCGCTTAACGATTTTGGGACCATGCTTCACTTAACGATGACAGTTTTAGGTCCCCTTGTTTCGCTTAACGTTTTTTTTTACAGCCCCGTTTTTGCTATTTTTAAAATATTCTAAAATGTTTAAAAAATGTTTAAAATGCTTGGAATCGTTAGTGCACCTAATAAAACCTTCGTTAACTTAATTTGGCTTTGTTCTGAGTCTTTTTGAATTTTTTGTGAATTTTTCCCCCCATTGAAATAGGCTTCAATGCATTTCAATGGGTTTTGCTTAACGTTTTTTCCTATGGGGATTTTCGCTTAAGGATGGTAATCCATTCCAATTGGAACGGATTATCCGGTTTTCAGTGCATCTCTATGGGAAATGGTGTTTCGCTTAACAATGTTTTCACATAGCGATGTTTTTTTTGGAACCAATTAAAATCGTTAAGCGAGGCACCACTGTATTTCCACCATTTAATTTTGGTTTTAAGATTTTTCACTCTCCTTTGATATATTCCCTTTCTGTCAGTTCTTTAACTTTTTTGTGCACAATGTTATCTCCCCCTAGTATTCCAATGTATTTATAATTTTCATCATCATTCAGTAGAACTTTTATTATTTATTTATTTATTTATTTATTTATTTAATTTATATGCCGCCCACACTACCCAAAGGTCTCTGGCCGGCTTACAGCATTTAAAATACAATAAAGATATGTACAATTAAAATACAATTAATATATATATATAATTGCCATCAGACCCACAGCTAATATTATTTCAGTTACTGGTTTACTTTGTAATTGGTGCAAATTGCGAAGCCTTTTTCTTTCTGTGTTCTGGGTAATATGGGTTAGCACTTTTTCCCTCAGTGATGTTTGCTGCTCTGTCAGCTCATAATTTCTAGATTGTTTCATAAGTTGTTCCTCTATTGATATGTTTTATTCCACTATTACGTCCACCTCTACTTTTCCGTTTGTCTTCTATATTATGGTCATTGTTCTGTGTTGATTTTATTTTTGCCACCTTTTCTAGTTCTTATAATTCCAGTTCTGAAAACACTTTACTCCGGTTTTCTGGTCCATTAATTGTTGTTCAGTTATGTCACTGTTTGGGTGTTTCTTTTTCCAAATTTCCATCATTCTTTTTTGAAAACCACAGGCTGCTGGGTTTGCCTCGTAATAACATTTCATAATTTCTCGATTTTCAAAGAGAGTCCAAGTTTTGGGTTAATGTTATTCCAGTTGCTTTGTAGGAACCTGTCTTGGTTCCTCAACAGGGTCCGCTTAGCCCTGTAACCCATTTGTCACCAGATGCCCAGGGGCTATAGCATCTGACATGGCCCTTGTTGACCCGGGAGAAGACTGATCTGGTATGGATTTCTATTTATTTCCTCTCATCATAATTGATGGTTGGTGGGCACAGTTGATCCGGCTTCTCAGCTGAGACCTGTCTGGCTTGAGATACCCTTCAGCATTGCTCTCAATCTCACTGAAGCATGCAAGGGCTGTGCCCATGGAGCGGTGGTGGTGGTTATTTTGTGTGGAATAATTCCAATGAAATATTATAATAGGAGTGTGTGCATTAACAGATTAACTTATTCCTCCCTTCCCTCCAAATCTGAAGACCATTAAAAAATAACTTTAAACAAATATTTGATGCACTTTAGAGTTTTAAATCTTGAGTTATATCTTGGTGGTCTGTGGCAACGAAAGATATTTAAAGGGGGTCCATGGTAAAGAAAAGGTTAAGAACCACTGGTCTGTAGGAATGGAGTAGAAAGAGATAAAAGTATAGAGATATGAGGAGAAATGGGTACAAAAGTGTTTCAATTGATATTATCTCATCACTGTACTAGCATGGTTTGGCAGTTCAAAGTTTACGCACTATTATCCCACCAAATGTAGAGAGAAAGATGATTTTTTTACTTTTAAAATTTACCATTGAATTGTCAACATTTTATTTTACTGGAAAGAATTCTATTGGTGCTCATATAAGGTTTCTATAACCTGCTGAGGCTAATTGTGGCTAATTGACAAGATGCTAGAGAGAATTTTAGTCACATGTGTTCTCAATCACTTGACTGTGCACCTAGGATGTGCCCCAGGACTTCATCAATAAGCTGCAGCAATTTACACAAATCTACATGAAAATCAGTTATTATTAATACCAGTCCAACCATTATTCCCTTGAATGCCCAAGGTCCTTTAGCCTAAGCAAAGTTAAAATATTGCCAAGGTTCATACAGTATTTAAATATTTAAGGTAAATTTTATTAATTTTAAAGTCATTAATATAACTTATAATATCAATTACTGTTAGTGCTGTTAGTATAATCATTAGAAAATAGCTATGGACATGCTTCTCCAAAGTCTTTGGGACCTAGAATATCATGTTCTGACTGGGTGACACTACACAGTATTCTTAACTAATTTTGAGACTGTGCTCTCTCAAGTGTTGAAAGACATTTATAATTTTTCCTCAAAAGTGTATCTGTGCATTTAGCATGCTTTTTTCTGATTGGTCACTGGAAGGTGAATATATGTTTAATCTGCAAGTCTGATGTTAGCAAGAAATCACATTTGAGAGTGAAATAATTAATTGAGAAAATAGCCATTCCCCTTAAGGTCTAGTATGACCTGAGCTGTGGAGCACTGATACATGGTTAGCACAAAAATCCCATCCCCCCAAAAATGCTCCTTTCAATTGTTAGATTTGTTCCATTTGAAATTTTTGAATGTTGGTCTAAATTGCTTTAAATAGTTGTTTAGTGTTGTTTGATTATCCATTCTGAACACTAAGGTATCTTGATTACATAGAGGAGTGGAAGTATTAAAATGCAAACAAACAAATGTGTTTCTGAAGAAACAGTACATTTGTGAGTTAAAATTTCAGTATTCTTGTACATATTGTACTGAAACAAGAACTGAGGTATAAGTTGTTAACTCCTTCTGTCCTTGTGGAGGGTAGGAGGAGAGAAACAATGCTTGTGTAAGTTGATGCTTAGCACACCTCAAATTGGGTGCAAGAAACATTCAGTTTGCACTAAATGAAAGGTGTGTATGCTATCTTCCTGTTTTAGGTTCTGAGGCTCCCTTTTGCCTGGGAATTAATTTGGAAAATGTGGAGGAGGGAGCTTTGAAAAGTCAAAAGTCACAGCTAGATGGCTGCTGATAAGATCAGGACTGCTGCCACACATTCAGCAATGATTTAGGACTTTTAAAGGCTCCTTCCTATCCCAAAGCTTCACAAGTCTTCTTTAGGGCAAGAAGGAATACATAGGAAGAAGCCTCAAAACCTAAAATGGAGGGATAAGAAGCTTTTAATTAGTGTAAATTAAACATATCTGGCACTTGGTCTGAGTTGCACTTGCTGCAAAATTACACAAAAGATATCAGCTACTGTTGCCATTGGGAAAAGACTGTGAGATGGTAGGTTTCCATTGCCTGCCCAGTCCGGAATAATGAGACAAGACACAGGAATATGGGTTAAAACTAGGGCCACAACTTTATTAACTTATTTAAACTTTTAAACTACCCGTTTTACAAGTGGGCCAGCTGTAGTGCTAACAGATCTGGAACCCTCGTCAATCCTGACCAACCAGTCCAGACCTTCCCCTAGGGAGTTCCTACATGAAGAGGGCACTGTCCTACTGTCCAGCACCCTCTCGTCCATCCACCCGGAGTACCCAAGGCTGTCCTCTACCCAAGTCTCTAGATACTAAGTGCTCAGCATCCCCTTGGGCCTCCCTGTTTTCTCTCCCCTCAGCCAAACCTCTGTAAATGCAATTCTGAGAAGAGGGATGACTTGCACCCTCTGGGTGCCGCTGGAACTCACCTGAACCTACCCTGTTTAGCACTACCCACCATCGTGATCTTACTGTCAGTGTGCCTAATTAGTTCCTTTGAACTTCCTAGGAGTAAAAACGGGATGGGTGAAAAACCACCTGCATCCTGGAGCCAATTTGGTGCAGGTCAAAAATCCCCATCCGGCCCTGAAGCCACCAGCTACTCTCATTCTTAGCCTCTCATTCTGGTCACTTGTCAGGAAGGGAAGCAGATGGAGTAGGTGAGGAGGTCTCCTTTAAAGGTTCATATTGAGCCGAGCCCACCCATTCTCTCACAAGGCTCCTTGCCTGTCTCTTCCATATGGGAAGGCAAAGCTGCCCAGGCAGCTCTGCGCCTTTTGTGGAGGGCCGTTTCATGCTAAGGGAAGGAATCAAAATTGTTAAATCGTGATGTGATTAATGAGGATGGGATTTTTGTGCTAACACCAACTGGAAAAATACATGAAAGAAGCTCTTTCATTTTTGTGTTATTTCGTTGATTTCTGAAAAACACTCTGAAACGTGGGTCATTTTTTGAAAGAACAAAAAAACAGAGGTACATGAAAATATCATGTTCTTCTGTGTTTCCCTCTTTTGTTTAACCTTTCTTTGACCTCGTAAAATTGGCTGCACACTTTTTTATCAAATAGCATTGTGAGTCTCATAATGAAGGTTGTCAGCTGCCAATCAGAACATCTGTCAAGTAAGGGATTTTGAAATCTCTCGAAGGGACTAGAGATCAGTGGGGCTGCTGTTATACTACTAAGATACTTCTCTTGTGGTGCCCTCCATCTTTGATTGCTCTAGGCCTCCTTTCTGCCTCTATTTGGGATCCTTTCAATTGCCTCGCCTTTTAAAATTATTTTTGGGGGTTGATTCCACTCTTTCCTGTTGGCCATGAGGGCACAATATTGTGCAGGAATATCAGGCCATTTCCTGGTGTTTTGAATTGTGGATACAATAGCTCATTCCTTCCAGGGTTTTAAAAAAAACAGATGGGGTCAAACATTCTCTTTCAAGATAAGCAAAATTGGTATTTTACATTTATTTGATCTGTTTTAAATCTAAGGCTGTTTAGGGTCACTTGTTTATATATGGGAATACAACATAATTTTACATTTAAAAAATTGATAACTTGAAAAATCTTTGCCCAGACTTCCCCAAATTTTTTATGATGCAAGAGCAGATGAGTTTAAAAGTTATAATTTTTTGGAAGGGGTGCCTCCCTTTTTAGAATTGCCTTGTAGAGTGTTGATTTCCTCTGCTACACAAAAACATAACCACACTCTTGTGCAATGATAACACATGATTCTTAAACAAACTTGAGGACGTTTTAAAATATGTGTCTCCTTTTAAAAAGCAAAGTGCCTCTGCTTGTGAATAAGGGGTTAAATGCCATCAAAACAGAGACAGCTTGTGATATGATTCCATAGCTCTATGAGGTAAACTAATTCCTTTCTATCTAATTTCTTCCAGGTCAGCCCTCACTTTTTTATATCTCTTCAAATTCACCTGTGGGTGAACAGGATAAGCAGAACTCAAACTGACCCCATTACTGGCAAGGTATTAAACCACATTTATTCGTTTTATCAGCTTTTTTACACAACAGCAACAGGGCAGGAAGCAAAATATTTTGGATTAGTTACCTGTCGACCTCTCCCACTACACTGTGAATCAAGCCGGGAATTCTTGCTGTTCCTGAAGGCAGGCCCCCAGAATGGAGGCATGGAACGGAATATTGGCAGACTGGCTGCTGCAGATTTTTCTGTGATGCAGGCAAAGGTGACGTTCTTATGTAAATCAAGAACACATTGACTTCCTGTACCTCTTCTGAAGTTGTTGTTGTTTAGTCGTTGTGTCCAACTCTTCATGACCCCATGAACCAGAGCATGCCAGGTCCACCTGTCTTCCACTGCCTCATGGAGTCTGATGAAAGTCATGCTGGTAGCTTTGATGTCACTGTTCAACCATCTCATCCTCTGTCATCCCCTTCTCCTTTTGCCAACATCAGGATCTTTTCCAAGGAGTCTTCTCTTTTCATGAGATGGCCAAAGTATTGAAGCCTCAGCTTCAGCATCTGTCCCTCCAGTGACCACTCAGGGTTGATTTCCTTCAGAATGGATAGGTTTGATCTCCTTGCAGTCCAGGGAACTCTCAAGGGTCTCCTCCAGTACCACAATTCAAAAGCATCAATTCTTCAGCACTCAGCCTTCATTATGGTCCACCTCTCACTTCCATACATTGCTACTGGAAAAACCACAGCTTTGATGATGCGGATCTTTGTTGGCAAGGTGATGTCTCTGCTTTTTAAGATGCTGTCTAGGTTTGTCATTGCTTTCCTCCCAAGAAGCAGGTGTCTTTTAATTTCATGGCTGCTGTCTCCATCTGCAGTGATCATGGAGCCCAAGAAAGTAAAATCTATCACTGTCTCCATATCTTCCCCTTCTATTTACTTACTTACTTAAAACCTTTATTGGCATTAAAAGGGGATAAAACAGCAGTAACAATTTATGTCATAGTGTTACAAACCAAGAAGGACGGGCGTGAAGGTAAGAACTGGGAAGGTGATGCGGGGGGAGGATGGGGCAGGGGTTTTGACTTGGAGACCGCTAAAAGAAAATCCGCTACCACGCTAGTGATGGTCGCCGAGTAATCGCTTAAAAGGGTGGGGAGGGGGTCAGCTAGGGAAACAAAAAGGGACAACAGAAGGGGTTCGAGGATGTTGTTTCTTAAATGTTGATGAGTCGGGCAGCGGAATAATATGTGGTCTAGGGTATCGGGCTCAGATGAGCAAAAGAGACAGAGTCTATTGATGCGTGGTATGTTTGCAAATCTTCCAAAGTGAACAGCTGATGGGAAAATGTTTAGTCTTGCTAGCATAAAAGCCCTCCTTTTACTTGGATTAATTAATTTACTAAAATAGTTTGAGGGTCTACCGAGTGAAGGGGAAAGGCCGAAGAAGTGAGGGGAACAAATAGGATTTAAATTGGGGAGTAATAAATTGAGTTCCTGTTGCCAGAGTTTAGATTTGATGATTTGATGGGCTCTGTGAAGGGTGGTGTCTGAAAGAGATTCGGGGGAGAGGTCCAAGGATGCGAGCTTAGCATCAAGAATATTGAACCACTTGGATGAAAAGGGATCTTTTAGTAGGTCATTGAGTATGGAATCTGGTTGGGTATTGAGGTGTAGTCTAAGCCAGAACTTGAAGGTTAGGGACCAAGCGATAGTAGAGGGAAAGTGCATGCCTAATTCGAGTATCAATGTGGACAATCTAATTAGGTTTGGGACTCCAAGAATCCTTCTGAGAAAGGAGGCAGCGACTTTATCAAGGTCTTGATTAGCAGCCTCGATCCTTCCCCTTCTATTTGCAAGGAGGTGATGGGCCAGTGGCCATGATCTTGGGGTTTTTTATGTTGAGCTTCAGACCATTTTTTGCACTCTCCTCTTTCACCCTCATTAAGAGGTTCTTTAATTCATCCTCACTTTCTGCCATCCGAGTGGTATCATCTCCATATCAGAGGTTCTTGATATTTCTTCTGGCAATCTTAATTCCGGTTTGGGATTTATCCAGTCTTGCCTTTCGCATGATGTATCCTGCATATAAGTTAAATAAGCAAGGAAACAATATACACCCTTGTCATATTCCTTTCTCAAATTTGAACCAATCAGTTGTTCCATATCCAGTTCTAACTGTTGCTTCCTATCCCACGTATAGGTTTCTCAGGAGATAGATAAGGTGGTCAGGCATGCCCATTTCTTTAAGGACTTGCCATAGTTTGCTGTGGTCCACACAGTCAAAGGCTTTTGCGTAGTCAGTGAAGCAGAAGTAGATGTTTTCCTGGAACTCTCTGGCTTTCTCCATAATCCAGCACATGTTAGCAATTTGGTCTCTAGTTCCTCTGCCCCTTCGAAATCCAGCTTGTACTTCTGGGAGTTCTCGGTCCACATACTGCTGAAACATACCTTGTAGGATTTTGAGCATAAACTTGCTAGCCTGTGAAATGAGTGCAATTGTATGGTCGTTGGAGCATTTTTTGGCACTGCCCTTCTTTGGGATTGGGATGTAGACTGATCTTTTCCAGTCCTCTGGCCACTGTTGAGTTTTCCAAACTTGCTGTAGCACCTTAACAGCGTCATCTTTTAAGATTTAAAATAGTTCAACTGGAATGCCATCACCTCCACTGGCCTTGTTGTTAGCCACGCTTTCTGATGCCCACTTGACTTCACTCTCCAGGATGTCTGGCTCAATGTCAGCAACCACACTATTGGGTTGTCTGGGACATCCAGATCTGAGTGCATAAACAGAGCTCACCCAAGAGATTTTGCTGACTGAGTCTAAGGACAACATGCTCCACTTTCCATTTTATGTGCAGAAGCTGACCAGAATGGCAATTGAATCTTACTGCTGTGGGGTAGCATCTTCCACTTCACATGAGCACAGCTGGATTTCTTGAAAGGATTTAAAACAGTCTTAAATGGCACCCAGGTTTATGTCCTCCAGCTGCATATCAGTGCTTCCTATCCTCCGCATCTAAAAGTGCCAACTCTTAAAAATGCTCGACTTGAACATGTCAGGAAGAGATCTTGCCATAGTAGCTGCCCACATGCTCTGGAATTCCTTTCATGGCTCCTTACAAAATATGACATCCCTGCAGGGATTCAGGAGTGGACATAAGGTAGAATTATTTTGAGGGATCTTTGCTCACCCAGGTCCCGAAATAAAGACACGAGACTATGATATGGATTAAAAATATGGGCCACATTTTATTAAATTGCATCCAATCATATATTTCGCTGACCTCATCAAATGAAGGGGCCTGCGGTAGTGCGGAAGCAGGAAAATGCAGGGTATCCACAACACCCCTAACAGTCAATGGGCAAGTCCCAGGCCCCAGGTACCAGCGGTCTTGATGACAGTAGGAACCCAGCTGGCCTCTAATAAACACCCCAGACTCTAATGCCATGTCAGTAAGTTTCCAAAATTGATATTTTGTAAGTGGCGACCCATCGATATGTTGGAAGAAATACCCCATGTTTGGACCCCTAATCTCCATGAATTCCTGAACTGCCTTTACGGGACAAATGCATCTAATACTGCATTTCCTTAAAACTAACTGCCTGCATTTTCCCAATGGGTCTGCTTTGAACTGTCTTATATTGATCTTTAACTACCCATCCTGAACTATCACGTCTCCCCACTGTAAGGACCTTAGTGAGGTGTCCCTTTTTCCCATAGCCACTAACTTGCTAATTCACAGGACCCCAAAAAAGGCCACTAATGCAGCTGCTTAAAATAACAACACCTCATACATAAGGCTACCCACTGTTGAATAATTGTCCAAGGATAGGGGATATGGGCGTCCTGGCGTCCTGGACCCTCCCTCTCTCCCTGGACCATCCTTCTAACAGCTTCCTAATTCTAAAATCACCAGAAAAATCATCATATCCATTCGATTTAGCATAGAATGCTAGAGCTGACAGTTTATCCTGAATGGTGCCTGTAGCTAATCCCTTCCTATGTAAAAATATTATGAATTGTTGGAGGTGCTCCACGGGACCCAGCCATATTTGCTCTAGATCCGTCATCCTCCTAAATTCATGAAACTCAGTACCTGTGGCTAAATAACCCTTTTGCGTCCTGGGAGCCAATGCAAGACCTAATGCTCTCTACGCCTCTTGACCCCAATCTGCCAGACCTCCACTGGAAGAACGTCTGGCAAGTCCCTGACCTCAGGTGCTAGCTCCTTAAAACGCTTGATCTGTTGGCGTGAGAGAGCATCAGCTATCCTATTGTCAATACCTGGGACGTGACAGGCATGCACCATTACGTTAAACTGCAGTGCCCGTAGGGTGAAAGCCCTGACTAATTTCACGACCCTATCCGAGTGTGATGTCAGGTTGTTAATGATGTGTACCACCACTTGGTTATTTATTTTATTTATTTATTTATTTATTCGATTTTTACCCCGCCCCTCTAGACAACGTCTACTCGGGGCGGCTTACATCAGTTAAAACAAGTTAAAAAACATATAAAATGCATTTATACTAATTAGTTCTAAACAAAAGGTTTGCAAGATGGTGGTATATAAAAAAAAGAAAGAAAGAAAAAAAAAGATAGAGAAAGAGAAATGGAAAATGACTTAATTGACTGGGGGGTAGGCCTGTTTAAACAACCAATTTTTTAATTGGCTTTTGAAAACCCCCAGCGAGGGTGCCAGCCGGATTTCAGTGGGGAGTGTGTTCCACAGCCAAGGGGCAACCGCCGAGAAGGCCCGGTTTCTTGTTTTCTCCTTCCGGACCTCCCTCGGCATCAGTCCCCTCAGCCGTCCCTGCTGGCTATATCGGGTGACAAGGGTAGATCTGGGTAGGAGGAGGCGATCTGCCAAATATTGAGGTCCCAAACCGTTTAGGGCTTTATATGTAATCATTAACACCTTAAAGTCAACGTGGAAACGGACGGGCAACCAGTGCAGAGCAGCCAGAGTGGGGGAGATCTGTTGGTGTTTTCTCACCCCACTAATAAGCCTGGCTGCTGCATTCTGGACCATCTGGAGTTTCCGCATGAGCCTCAAAGGCAGCCCCACGTAGAGTGAGTTGCAATGGTCTAGTCTCGAGATTACGAGCACGTGGACTAGAGTAGTGAGGGCCCCCCGATCAAGATATGGCTGCAGCTGGGCAATCCGTCATAGATGAAAATAGGCAGAATGGACCACAGATGCCACCTGGGTTTCCATGGTTAGCGCCGGGTCCAGATGTATCCCCAAGCTGCGGACCTCACTCTTTGTGGCAAGGGTCGTCCCTCCAAAAGAAAAGGAGTCACCTATGCCGCTGATGGGAGGGCCACCCACCCTCAAGACCTCCGTCTTGTCCGGGTTCAGCCTCAATCCATTTGACTGCATCCATTCCAGTACGGTGTCCAGACAGCGCTGGAGTGACTGGACGGCATCCACTGAAGTTGGAGTAAAGGAGATGTAGAGCTGAGTGTCATCAGCGTACTGGTGACACGATGGCCCACACACTCTGATAACCCCGCCCAGCGGCCTCATGAAGATGTTAAACAGCATTGGGGAGATGATCGACCCCTGTGGAACCCCACAATTGAGACTCCACAGGGCCGAGACATTCTCCCCAATCTGCACTCTCTGGGGGTGGTCCTCCAGGAAGGAGCGGAGTCAGGCAAGTGCCAGGCCACCAACTCCCAACTCGGAGAGCCTCCCCAGGCTCACACCAAAAACAAACTACTATATTTGCCCATTCTTCTGCCCAGAGCCAAAGGGCTCCTACAATCAGAAAACATTCTAGAAATGTCAAGTCTCTCCTTATGCCCTCCTGTTGCCATTTCTGAAGCCAAGTACCTGCACACTATCTGTCACGGAAATAAATCCCGAACCCCAAAGCCCCAGCAGTGTCAGAATTTACTTGAACATCCGCTTTTAAGCTAAGTTCAGATCTCCAAAAGGAGACCCCATTGAAGTGTTCTAGGAATTGCTTCCAAACCATGAGGTCCTCACGTATACCCCTGGTAACTCTAGTTTTGTGCATAGGCCTTTTTAAACCAGACATGGCACCACAGAGTCACCTAAGAAAGGTGCGTCCTGGTACTACTACTTTGCACGCAAAATTTAAGTGTCCCACTACTTCCTGCAACTCCTTAAGTGTCACCTTTTTCTTCCCTATTAAGTTGTTAACTATAGTCTTAATGTTTAACAATTTATCTTCGGGCAGCCGTGAAGTCTGCTGTAACGTATCTTGCTCAATCCCTAGAAAAGTAAGGGACGTAGCTGGTCCTTCAGTTTTTTCCTCTGCTAAGGGCAAACCAATTTCAAGGGCCATCTCATGGAAATTATCCAAAATCATTCTGCACCTTCCTGAGTTTGCTTTTCCAAAAAAGAGGAAATCATTGAGATAATGTGCTGTAGAATTACAGCCCACCCTCTGTCTGACTTGCCATTTGATGAAGGTGCTAAACCTTTTGAAAGCTGCACACAAAATTGAGCACCCCATTGAGAGGGCCCTATCAATGTAATAGCCCTTGGAAATGAAAACCTAATAAATTAAAATCCAGTGGGTGGACGGGCAAAATTCTAAAAGCTGATTTTACATCAGCCTTTGCCAATTCAGCACCCACTCAACAGGCTCTGATCATCTTAACCACCTCGTCAAATGAGGTGTACCTCACTGAACAAAGTTCTGGGGGAATGGCATTGTTAACTGATGTCCCCTCTGGGAAAGACAGGTATGTATCAAGTGAAACCCACCTAGGTTTTTTTAGAACAATCCCTAAAGAGGAAACCCTCAGGTTAACTATGGGCGGCTCTTCAAAGGGTCCCAAAACCCTACCTTCTCTAACCTCCTTATTAATCTTTTCTAAAACGGTCGCTTCCATACCCTTAACTGATCTAAGGTTTTTGGCCATAAAGGCCATCCTTACGCCTAATGCTGGGATTCTGAAACCATATCTAAAACCTTGTCTCAAATACTCTGCATCTTCTTTTCTTAGATAATTTGCTAAACCATCTTCCAGGACCTCAATTTTAATTGGGGTGGCTCCCCTTTCCAAGAGCACCCCCCCTTCAGGCTTTTTTCTGGGTCCAGTCAGTTTATTTTGTCATTGTGCACCCGCTTTGAAGCAGGTGGCCTTTGGGTGTTTTCCTCCACAAAAAATACAGTCGTGTGCAGAAACCTCTAGTGTTGTATTCGTAGCAGGGCAGGTGGGGTTAAACCAGCTGTCCTGCCACCGGGCGGGTATTAACGTTTCCTGTAAATTTCCTATTCAGATGGCCGCTGTAACAGCCACCCTCAAACCTCAAAGAGTGGTTGCTACTTCACTTTAAACTCTGCTGCCACCAACTTATCCTTGAAAATCAAGCGAAGGACAAGTGTAACTTTGAAAAACAAAAACTGATTTATTGATTACAGGAAATAAAAATAGTAAATCACTGGTAAAGAATCAATAAGTCAATCACTGTAAATAAATCACTGGCTCACACAGACTATTTCACACTGACAGGCTCTCTCACTCACTATAACTAACAATCACTTTAAACCCTCAGCTCAACCTCTCATCTCCAATCTCTATATCCCCTCACACACGCTTCACCCCCCTTTTTATACCAGCTCCTCCCCTTAAGTTCCACCCTCCGTCACACCATTGGCTGATGACTCACTGCCCAGCTGTGATGGACAGGTGATGTTTTGGCTGCCCGTTACAGCCGCTATCAAATCTATCACCCAAACTACATTTAGCCGGTGTCATATGTTGCAGCCAGAGCCCTGGGTGCGGTACATCCCAACGTAAAACGGGTCTGATGGTGCTCTTCATTCTAAAAGCTTCATCGTAATGAAACCATGCCTGGCCCGCAAAATCTGAATTTGCCCTACATATTATATCAAAATATTGTAAGCACGAGGATGCCTTGCAGGGTTGGGTTTTAACCAAGACCCCAGCATATATGGTAAATCCTGTGATCCAATTAGGCCAATTTCTGTCTGGCTTTTTCCTTCTGTGTTTCTCTTTTACTTTCTTGTCGTCTTTGCTAATTTCCTTAATTTCTACCTTGTGATTCAGAAGATCATAATAATCCACGAATTTGTCCTTCTATATCTTTTCTTTGACTGCGGGGGTCAAATGATCTCCTAGTATTGTAATCCCCATAGGGCAGTGCTGCTAGCGGGATTGTGTTGTACCCTGTGTTGGGCACTGAAGGGTGCTGCCATGTTCCTGTGTTCTTGCTTTCACTAGATGTCCCAGTTGTGGGAGGGGTCAATATGGTGTGCCCCAACCACAACAATGTGTGCTTACTGGAGGCCAAAAACAACTGGGCCATCCCATGGGTGGTGTTCCACAGTGGTTAGGCAGTAGAAGTGCATTGGGTGCTATGCATAGTTGTGCACTCACCATATGAATGTGCAGATTTGCCAGGGGCATCTGAAGCCCAGTGTGCACTTGTGCAGGGCTCATCATAGAAATTGTGGCCAGCTGACGCTCCCTCTGCTGTCTCCTGCATCCTGGTTGTTTTCGCCATTCTGCGTTTTCGAGCACCTGGAACCCTCTCCACTGCAGCAGACCCTTCTTCCATGGCTTGGTCTTCGCTGTCATGACCCTGCTTGGATTCTAAGGCAACAAATTGATCCATGAGGTTCTGTGTCAAAGCCCTTAGCTCAGCCTTGCGGTTGCAGTTCATATCCCTAACGGATCAGTGAGGGGTAGCCCCGCTTTGTGGTGGGGCTTGTCTAGCTAGCTTCTGTGCCACCAAAGTCAATATTTTATCTTGCATGTCCCTCAAAATCGTCCATGATTCCTCATCTGAGAAGGACTGTTGAGGTGAGACCTGAGGCACAGCTTTCTTTTTAGCCAGCGTTTTACCTTTACTGACTCCGCCTCCTTTTCTGGGCAGCATTTTGACTAATTCAGCCCAAAGTGTCTACCCTTGTTTACCATCAAATTAGCCAGAAAAGCCTGTCAAGGGCTTATGCAGGATTAATCACCTGTATCTGCTACCTAGCAGATGGCGCCTCTGGCTTTGTACTCTATATAAGAACTGCAATGGAGTTTGTAGGAATAAGCTAATTATGAACTAACTGTATTGCCTTGATGACTTATATGAATTATAACCCTGTTTTTACTATCCTATTGATTAGTTTTTTCTTCCCCTCCCCCTTTTTATCTTATTACTGCTTTTTTAATTTTTATTTTATTTCTTTTTTTAAAATTGGGACTACCCTCCCTCTCTAATTAAATAAGCCCAGCAATTGAAATTATACCCTCTTGCTAATTAAATTGAAACTAGTAGATGAATTTATAATCCCCTTTTATGCTTATGTTAAATCAAATTATTGCAATGGAATCACGCAGTAATGGACTTTGTATTATTGTTATTTTCTCTCCTTTTTTGCTTAGTTTAACTATAAAAAATCTCCATGATCATCCAATATAATGTATATGTCTATTTATTTATTAGCATTCATAATCCCTCCTCCTTATTTATTTATAAATGTAAAACAAAGCTAAAACAAAATGGTGGATGGGATATAGAAAGGCAGGAAAATCAGGGAGACAAAATGATGGCCACTGGAAAACCTCAGCCAAGTTTGCTTGCTATCCTAGAAAGATAAGGAGAAGGGACCTCTTATTGAATACCCTAAAATTACCCCTAAAAGAAGCTACACAGAATAAAAAGAAGCAGAAAATCAGGGGAACGCAAGGTGGCACCCACAAAAGACTCCAGGTAACATGTAGAATTATAACTGGGGGGGCACTGTTGCTATAAAAGAAATCGCCTTCTTTAATAGATTGCACACCCGCACTTCACTTAAGGTAATTAAAAACTTCCCGCTGCAGCGGGGTGAGCCTGCCCATCGTTCATGCCCTTATCTGCCCTCGATCTCTACATATGCTTTGTAAATTAATTTAAAAGGGGAAAAACAGTCAGTCAATACACAATTAACCGAATAAACTGAATAAGAAGAATAAACAGAAGAGTAAACCTGGGAGGGAGCTCAAACCTACCCTCCCTCAAAACAGAGCTT
The DNA here is from genome assembly GCF_051106095.1 of Pogona vitticeps. NCBI lineage: Eukaryota > Metazoa > Chordata > Lepidosauria > Squamata > Agamidae > Pogona > Pogona vitticeps. The sequence goes on from NC_135785.1 coordinate 138,367,208, forward strand.
CCCCGCAAGAATCGCCAGCCGCTCATCTCTCTATCCGGTTCAAAGCCTCCACTCCGCACTGCCTGAACAGGAAAGAGGGGGTGAGCATCTCTTTAAGTAGCCGCTCGCCCTCTCTCTTTTGGACATGTGATCGGAGCTGCCTCACATGTTTCGGAACCAGACGGGCAAAAGCCAGCCACGCAGTTCCAGGAAGTTAAAACGTCCATCCTGTGGCTGGTACCTTGGGTGTTAGTAAGCTGCTATTCAAGAACCTATTTGGTGAAACATAATATGGTGATACAGTATATCACAGAAATGAGTAAACCTCCTCACATTTCATAAAAAAATTAGTATTATCTTTTCATGTGACAACACTGAAGAAATGACACAATGCACAGCCATTTACAATGTAAAGCAGTGAGTATACAGCTTGTATAACAGTGTAAATGTGCTGTCCCTTCGAAATAACACAACACACAGTCATTAAGTCTAAACTGTTGGCAACAAAAGTGAGTATATCTGTGGTATACTGTGTATATATAAAATGAAATTGTTTGATGGGCTTTACTGGCTCCTTGTCTGAGTGGGCAGCTGTTGGAAGGGGGGAGGAGGCACAGACTGTGATTGGTGAGTGGGCAGTTATGCTGAGGAGGCAGGGAGGGAAGCACGCTTCGCCTGGGGAGTGGGCGAGCACACAGAGAAGGTGGGAGAGGGGAGTGCACGGTACCCATGGAATCCTTGTGTGGGCACTGTGCCTAACTGGGCCAAACCACTGAACTGCGGTTTGTGCCCCTCTCTATTTGAGAAGTACAGACTGACAGAAGACCATTTATTCTCAGATTGGAAATCAATTTCTTCCCATTTATCCCTGATATAAGTCATAAGAGGAAACCAAGACCAAATAAAACCATGCCACTGACTGAGTCCAGGTTTAAGGTGTGTTGGTGGGGGGAGCAATAACTGCCATTGTTATTTTTATGCACATATGTGGTTCCTAAATTCCTGACAGAGAGATTTTGCTTTACAGTTTTCTGTGCAAAATGAACACAGCTAGGCTGTAGTGTTCATTTTCAAGTGAAGAATTATATAATAAACATGCAGAGCAAGGTTTAATGTCATATTTCAATTTTTAAAGTAGGTACTGCACTACAGTACATACCTCTTTTGGCTGGCAAAACTAGGATAGGGTATGGAGGCCGAGTTCAGTGTCTGGCATGCAACTGTCAAATTTGATCTCTCTGTCTCAGTGTTCACGAGCAGTTTGCAACCCATGACAAACAAGGAAAGAAATATTGTCTTAATAAGCAATTTAAACCCACTCCACTTTGCCAGTTGCCAGAACAACCTTAGAAGTGCTTAGGAAAGGAAGGGTGGCCATATTGTACTCATAATAAAAAAAGCTATCCAAAGTTTTCCAGACACGTTACTGGCTTCTCTAAACATTGTTCCATTAAAAATAAAATGTGCTTGTTCTTCCTGTAATCTCTCACAAGCATCTGTTATATTGTCCTTGACATTTTCCATTAAAGACTGGTGGTGCCTCTGGGTTTTCTTTGTTTCACATCTAACACAACAAAAAGAAGCAATTATTTCATATGGAAAGGACTAAAATGGATTATTTATAATTAACTACTTAGCATTATGTATGTCATATATGATGTACAGTGAAGGACCACATATGCAATTCTTTCTTGATGACTTCAGGCTGTAAAAAACAGACACAACTCAAAAGAAGTGTTTTCCTTTACTAGCTTATGTAAATGGAGGCTGCTGAGTCTGTACTTTTAAATTTTCATTTCACCCCTGTTTATTTCTACAGAACAAAACTCAGGAGAACACTGGATGCTTTGATCATGCCTTGCTGACAGACAGCTTTTGTTTCTGTTTCCCTGGAAGTGAACATATTCTGTTGTGATATGTCACTACTGGTTGCGTCAATCACAAGGCTCTGCAGTGTTGTGAGAAGAAAATTGGGAAAACAACAATGACAACAACAACTTAAAAGTTCAGTGTATAACAGTGTGTGTTCTGCAATAAGAACGATCACAGGTTCTGCTGGACAACTCAGATGGGCTGATTTGAGAAACCTTTTGCATATACTTCATAGCAGCGAATTTGAAATTCAAATGCTGTTGTTAGCACCCATTAGTGTTGGCAGATGTTGCAGGTGTAAAGCTGGCATGAACATCCATCCTCTTCAGGGTGGGTCAAAGTGCTGGAGAACTGTTTTACACAGAGCTCTTTGAGAACCTCATTCTGTTGCTTCTATGCCCATTAGCACTCAAGCAACACAAACTGAGCATTTTTGAGCTCTTAGTACCCTAGACTTAGGAACCCTGGTAATAAGAACTCAGGTAGGAGTGTTCATCTGCCCTACAAGAACAGGTGATGTGGAAACCCTAAAAGGAGAACCCCAAAGATATAGCATAGTCTAGGACAGGTTAAGTCTCCTGGAGATTGACAGTCCTGGGATACTGTGGGGGATAGTTTTATAGGTTTTATAATTTTTTTAAAGTTTTTATTATTCACAGTATTGGTTTATGTATGCATATTATTTTTATTTGTTACACTGTATATGATTACGTTTTTTATTATTAGTTGATTTGTTTATACTAAGTTACTCTTTATTTTCTCTCTTTTTTTTCTTTCCCCCTTTTTCCCTTGATGATGGATTGGAGGGCCTGCCCTCCCAGCGAGGGGCCCCAAAACATCTCAGTGGTAACGGGTAGGGGGAGATATGGCGCTGGCCCCGTCCCTGCTTGTGTAAGAAGAACGATGGGCAGATGTCTAAAAGCTATTCATTGTTCTGAGACGGGGTCCAATCCCCAGTACCGAGGTAGCCAGTCCAGTCGGCCATCCACTCTATGCCTGGTGTTGTTGAATGCTAGGTCTGTATCCAACAAGGCCCAAATAATTTACGATCTTATATTGGAGCTGGAAGCAGACCTGGCATGCATAACCGAAACTTGGATTGGCGGAGAGGGGGGTCCCCCCCAGCACTCATCTGTCCGCCCGGTTATGCCGTCCAACACCAGGGTAGACTGGAAGGTCGGGGGGGAGTAGCCATGGTCTATAAATCCAGCTTGGAGGTTGCTAGGCGCTCCTCAGTGGTAAAACTGGGTCTAGAGGCTCTTCACGTGTCGATTGGGGCCAGGGATGGTATTGGGATATTGCTGGATTACCGTGCTCCCCGCGACCCAGCCAATTCCCTACCGGAACTGGTGGACTTTGTCTCCGCGGCATTGTTGGATTCCCCGAATCTATTGGTTCTGGGGGACTTCAATATGCATGCGGAGGCAGAGACTTCCAGGCCAGCTCTTGAGTTCTTGGAGACCATGGCCTTCTTGAACATGTCCCAACATGTCAACGGCCCCACCCACGTGAGTGGCCATACACTTGACCTGTTTTTTTCCACTAATGGGAGCGAGAGTGGTCCAATGGTGACTGACCTTGAGTTGGTATCCTTGTCATGGTCGGACCACCACCTAATAAAATGCACCCTCAACATGGCTCTTCCCCCCTGCAGGGAGCAGGGACCTATTGTCATGGTCCGCCCTCGAAGGCTACTGGATCCGGTTGGATTCCAGGAAGCCATGAGAGGTGTTATGGCTGACCTGGCTGGCACTCCTGTCGAGGCTCTGGTTAACAGCTGGTTTGCAGCCGTGGCTAGGGCTGTAGACACGATCGCTCCTAAACGCCCTCTCCGCTGCAGAGACCGCCCGGCACCTTGGTTCAACCAGGATCTCCGGGCGTTGAAGCGGGGCAGGAGACGGCTAGAGTGCAAATGGAGAAAGGACCAGACGGATTTGAATTGGATAGCTGTTAAGGTCGCTACTAACCTTTACCTGGCCAAGGTAAAGGCTGCTAGTCGAGCATACTTCGCTAACCGGATAAGCGAAGCGTCCAACCAGCAGGCGGAGTTATTCCGTATAGTACGCGACCTATCCGGAGTTGGTCTCCGTGATCGGCCTCCCCCTAGTCTTTCGCCAGACCAATTTGCATCATTTTTAAAATCAAAAGTGGAGGCCATCCGCCGGGACCTCTCTCTTTTTTGAATACAGTGAGTCAAGCAGAGATGTCCAGCGCTCTGTCTTGCCCGGTGATTCTTGACACCTTTCAGCCTGTTACGCCTGATACTGTGGCAGAGGTGCTTGATCGCTGCCGTGCCACCACCTCCTCCTTAGACCCTTGCCCGGCCTGGCTAATCAAATCAGCCAGGCCTTTAACAACGGAATGGGCCACGGCCATAATTAATGGGTCTTTCCTTGAGGGCAAATTTCCAACGTTTCTTTCCTAAGCAAGGTGGTCGAGAGGGTGGTGGCTGATCAGCTGCAAGTGCTCCTGGATGAAACAGACGCCCTGGATCCATTTCAGTCGGACTTCAGGCCATGCCACGGTACAGAGACGGCATTGGTCGCCCTGTGCAATGACCTACTGAGGGAGGCCGACAGGGGCAAAGTGTCTCTGTTGATACCATTGACCACGGTATCCTCCTGGGGAGGCTCTCTGAGCTGGGAATAGGTGGCCTAGCTCTATCCTGGCTCCATTCCTTCTTGGAGGACCGTCCCCAGAGAGTTCAGCTTGGGGAGAGCGTCTCGGCCCCGTGGACCCTCAATTGCGGGGTTCCGCAGGGGTCGATTATCTCCCCAATGCTGTTTAACATTTACATGAGGTTGCTGGGAAGGGTCATCAGGGGGTGTGGGGCCTCGTGCCATCAGTACACTGATGACACCCAGCTCTACATCTCCTTTTTACCAACTGCAGGAGATGCTATCCTGTCCCTTCAGCGCTGCCTGGGGGCTGTACTGCAGTGGATGCAGGAGAACGGGCTCAGGCTGAACCTGGACAAGACGGAGGTTCTGAGGGTGGGTGCCCCCACAGCTGGTGATTTGGGAAACTTCCTCTCTTTTGGGGGGGTGACTCTGCCCGCCAAGGATGTGGTTCGCAGCTTGGGTATCCATCTGGACCCGGCACTCACTATGGAATCCCAGGTGCCATTGGTAGTCCGCACCGCCTTTTTCCATCTAAGGCGGATAGCCCAGCTGCAGTCCTATTATGATGTGGGGGCACTCACCACCTTGGTGCATGCGCTCGTAATCTCGAGATTAGACCACTGTAATGCGCTCTACGTGGGGCTACCTTTGAGGCTGCTGCAGAAACTACAGGTGGTGCAGAATGCGGTGGCCAGATTACTCAGTGGTGTGAAAAAATACCAACATATTTCACCCACTCTGGCCGCTTTGCATTGGCTGCCCATCCGATTCCGCATCGACTTCAAAGTGTTGATGATGACGTACAAAGCCCTAAACGGTTTAGGACCTCTATGCTTGGCGGAACGCCTACGCCCACCAAGATCTACCCGTGTCACTTGTGCGAACCAGGAGGTGAGGCTGAGGAGCCTAATGCCGAGGGAGGTCCAGAAGGAAAAGACAAGAAAACGGGCCTTCTCGGCGGTGGCTCCTCGCCTATGGAAAAATTTACCTCCTGAGATTCGCGGGTCTCCCTTGCTGGGTATCTTTAAGAATCAGCTAAAGACATGGATGTTTCGGCAGGCCTTTCCATCACATACCTCCTGATCCCCTCTTTCCTCTCCTTCTGTTTTTGTTTTGCTTCCCGAGTAATGTAATGTAGCGTTTTTATAACTTAGAATCATTTATTTATATTTTTATTGTCAGTCAGTCAGTCAGTCAGTCAGAAACCTTTATTGGCATACTGAGTACAGTAAAACAGACAAATACAATAACATACAACTAAAATGTTCACTGGGTAACGGGTGGGAAGGGCCAGCCAAGAGCATATTTAGGGCTCTTCATTCTGCGAGACCGTGCTACGACGTCTCTGCATGATGGCATATACGTATCTGGCAGTTGACAGGGTAAGTTCCTTAATATTGCCACTTAGAAGATGTTGCATTTTCCTCATATCATCCCATCTGGAATGGGAGGAGAGAAAAGCACACAGATGGGACAGGCGAATATCCTTGTACAGAGTACAATAAAATAGCATGTGCTGCAGGGATTCAACCACTCCCTGACCACACGGGCAGAGTCTCAGTTCTATTGGTAAACCCTTGTACCTGCCCTGCACTATGCTCGATGGTACTATATTGCATCTGGCAAGGGTAAATGCCCATCGTTCTTGTGGCTGTTCTAAGTGATAAAGATAGCTCGGTCTACAGCCATAGCTGAGGGGCAACTGAAAATGGAGTGGAGAGCAGACTCTTTGGGCAGCGCTGTGCAGAGTTTGCCCCTCTATATCCAAAACCCTTTTTTTGATTGTTGGAAACACCCTGGAGGGGGGTATTGAGCCCAGTAAGTCTGGTGACAGCCCCAGGGTCTTGATTTTCTTAAGAAATAGGGCAAGGCCTTTTGGGACCAGACTATCTGCCAACAGCGCTTGGAATAAGATGTCCTTGGGTGAAAAGAAACAGATTTTAATCCAATATTTCAAGAATCTCAGATTCTATTTTTATTGTATTGTTTTTCGTTGTTAGCCGCCTAGAGTGGTCCTCACCGACCAGATAGGCGGGGTATAAATTAAATAAATAAATAAATAAATAAATAAATAAATAAATAAATAAATAAATAAATAAATAAATAAATAAATAAATAATAGGGATTATTTAAAATAAAAAGGGACAACAATTTAAATCTTCTCAACAACAACAACAACAACAACAACAACAACAACAACAACAACAACAACAACAACAACAACAACAACAACAACAACAACAACAACAACAACAACAACAACAACAATAATAATAATAATAATAATAATAATAATAATAATAATAATAATAATAATAATAATAATAATAATAATAATAATAATAATAATGTGGGTATAGATCGGGGTATCCAACATTTCAACTTCCCTGGGCCACATTAGAAGATGAAAATTTGGTTTGGGCCGCACATACATTTGGTTTGGACTGCATGGGGGGCAGCCCTAGCCGTCATCCGCAGCCCCACTCCAAGTGCGCTTACCGGCAGCTGCGATCTCAGACAGCAGAGGTTGCCAGCTTTGACTCCGGTTGTTTTATGGAGCCAGCAAGGGGCCCACCTATTGATGGGGACGGCACAATGCAGTCATGCAGCCCCCCTGTCCCCTCCCCTCCCACTCCTTCCTTTCTTCCCTCTCTCCCCCTCTACTGTTGTAACATGCCCCGGCCACATTCCAGCCGCAAGCGCCGGCAGTGTAACTTGAAACTTTGGAATTTCTTTAAAAATAAAAAAATTGCACTGGGCCGCATTATGAGCTGACCTGGGCTGCATGTGGCCCTCGGGCCGCAGGTTGGAGAAGCCTGGTGTAGATGGTAATTAGAGACTAGCCAGTTTTTCATTCAGTTCCCTTTTTAAAATAAGAACTTTGAAATTCAATCACTTGTACAAAGATTTGAGATTTGGAAGGGTTGAGAACAGAGGTGACTTGATCAACATGCTTGGGCCAAACTGAATCCATTTGCCACAGGGACCCTGTGGCCATAGTAGGCCTCTGCCAGAAGCTCCCACTGCACTCCCATCTCCCCAGTCTTTCTGAGCATTAGATTTTTGAATAATAGCTCCCAGAGTCTCGTAATCAATCTGTCCAGGGGCCATACTGGCTGGGAAGTTCTGGAAACTGTAGTTGAGAAGGTAACTTTTCAAATACGTCGTCTTCTTTGGAAAGAGCTTCTTTGAGAGACACCTTCAAGGAAGATCCCTGCTAGTCACACATCTTGAACAATACACCACTGGCCTTCATCACCTTTTTTGTTTAGGGGTTCCAATGATGTTCCATAACTTTATTGCAGCCTAGGACAAATAAAATACCCTGAAGCTTGATGTGAATGTAGATGTAATTAGGGATAAGTCAAGTTTTCATCCAGTTCCTTTTTAAAATACAAACTTTTGAATATTCACATAGTTCTTCATAAATTTTATGGATGGGGTTTAAAACTGGATATAAGGGAAAGGGGAACTAATAAACTCATCCATCCATACACAGAACTTTTGAGTGCTTATTTCTAGAAAGTTTTGCATACTACCTCTGTGTATTTGCCTTTGGTTGTGTTGCTGAATTAAACGAAACATGGTCATCTCCAGAGCAGGATCATCCATATCCATATTTGACTAGTGCAAACAATTGAACATTCCACTCATTTTTTTCTGATTACAGATATCCAAAAGGAAAATTTTCTCCATGACAGATGAAAAGTACTTAATATTTTAAAATGTCAAATGTAAGAGTATGCAAAACTGACAGAAGTGTCAATTTCTAATGTTTGGGCACATCTTAATTACAATTTTTTTTACCCAGGCTTGTTTATATGTGTTTTTATTCATTGCAGGACCACAGTATCCATGGCGGATTAATGAAGGACTCATTTTCAGTTTCTTTGGTGACCATACATGGTTGAGAGAGGAAGCCCTGGCCCAGTCTTGCCAAAGGACTGGATTTCCTGCTCCCGTGTTCACAAGAGAGGTTTCCCTGAAACCAGCAACTGTTGCCTCCCCCTGCCTTCCCTCCTCCCCCAGCAAATGCAGTTTCTCCATTTCATCAGATGCTGCTTCCCTCAGAGATGTCCGGCTATGAATGCATTTTCCTGAAGCCAGCTGTAGCATAGTTTCTGGTGCCATCTAGTGGTCAGGCCTGGTAATACATGTTGGGAATGTGTATTTCTCAGTCTTATTTTTTAAAAAACAAAGGTGGTGGATAAGAAGATACAGGATACAGATCCCACAGATATGGTGGTTGTATTATATGGCCATTTGAGGTTTTAATCATGCAATCACTGCCTCACTAATGAGATGTTTCAGGTGGCCCAGATATTGCCTTCTTGCCCTTTTAATTGTTCTGTGCTCTCCAGACCTTCTTCCATCTTTTTCTTTACACACATACACACACACATACACATTACTGTTCTGATGTTATTTTACAAGGCAGTAAGTTCCACTGAACAGAGTGGGATCAGGATCCTGGATAGAGAGGTAGCAGATGGCACTTAGCAGTTATCTTGCCCATTTCACTGACTTCCATTGATACCACAAAGCCCAAGGAATGAAATAAAGAGGAAGTGATGTTTTTATTTCCTTCTTTTTTCCCCTGTTCCTGCACCCAATGGATTTCATCAGTATCCCAAGTAACTCATCCTGCACTGATGCACTGTAACCCAGAATAAAGTGACAGCAAACTTTTGAATTTTTTAGCAGTGCATTTTCTTGGACCTCTCTCTCTCTCTCTCTCTCTCTCTCTCTCTCTCTCTGTGTGTGTGTGTGTGTGTGTGTGTGTATGGAATCTAAGCAGCAGCAATAGTACATCACCAGAATTAGTTTCCTGAGATTAGCCTAATGTTATACTATGAATCCTCTTTTCCATTTTACTGTTTCTGTGTAGATGTTTGCTTGCGGAAAACCCTATCAATCACTTGGGTTCATTAAAGGACTGCCTAAACAGCAGAATTCTGTATAATTTTTAGCATCATTTTAAAAACTGTTCATAGGAAAATCTGACCCAGTGCAATTTTTTATTCAACATAACCCTTTACTTTGAGAGGCAACCTTCATTTTAAACTAGAATGATTATAACAAGTTGTGATCCAACAGCCATAAGCATGAGAGGACTTCCACACTTTTCATTAGAAAGTATTATTTTGATACTGAAGGGCTGTTTTCTTATAGGGCAGCAAGAAAATACTTTGCCAAAGCTAGGCCAATTTAATGATATTCAAGCACCACTTAACAACCCATTTCCGTATGAACTTCTGGAGTGGTAATATATCAGGAAAATCAGATTCTTTATCTGCTGCATTAACAGGGCAACACCAAGCTGTTTCAAACAAACAGGAGCTGCACAACAAAGCAGTCTCTCCATCAAAGTAATTGAATTCATGGTTTTCACCTGTTGTGCACCAATTCCCATTAAATTCTAGCCTCTTACTAAAGGTATTCAGTTATCTCTTTGATTTCTAAATTAGCATGCCTTTGAGGTTTGGGATCCTTAAAAACCCTACTCACTGACTTCATTTAACACTCTGCTATTAACGTTGTCACTGCTTATTGTGAAGAATTACGTATGGCTCTATTCATTATACTGCTTGAAACTTTTGGTGTTTCAAGGGTCAACGTGCAACATCAATGGGCCTCAAAATGCAATATGCATTATCTACTGTTGTGACTCATCTGATTTTGCCCAGAGTGGCATGTCAAGGTGAATTTTGAGATTCTTGTTTCAATGAAAAAGCAGATAAAAGTTGAAGAAAGAAAAAAGAAAAACAGGTTTCAGTAACACCAGCAGGATCCTACTTTCTTCTAGGAAATGACAAAGCACAAGTTGTTATTTCATCCATGTAAACAGTGGAAGTCTTCTCTGGTACCCTGGTCTGTTGATGGCATCCAGAATGAAGTTGGGTAAGTCCAATGACTTGCTTTACAATATGAAGGCATGAAAATTTAATTATCATTTCCACTGGCAGCCCTGGTATGGGAACCACTCATCTAAGAAATTTTTTTAAATGTCAAGAAAGCTGGAAAACTATATTAAGGAGATTTATACATTGTTGGCTTTACCTTTCCAGCAGTTAACTGAAAACACAATTGAGTAGGATTTTGTTTGGGGGAAAATGCAAGAAATGTGAAGGGAAATGAAAAGCTTGTCAATAAGGCTAGTGGAAATTCAGGCCTTGATTTCACATATCTCTAGTTTGGGAGAATCAAGTCTCCCAAATGCTACGAATAATTGATGTTTCTCTGCTCCACTGAATGCTGTTATTCTGTAATAGCAGCTGACTAAAAATGACAAGTATATCAGTCTTACATTTCATTTACTGTATATTAATTTGGCTAATATGCGATAACATCTCATGTCCTTTTGAAGCTATATAAAATTCACTTGTAACATATGCAATAAAATGAAGGTAGATATTAAGAATTACTTGCAGGTCAGAAGCAAACAGTGATTGAACACATGGCATGTAACATTTGGTGGCTATACACCAGTTCTGGAGCACATGGTTCTTGTGGATATATAAAAACCAGAACATAATGCTTTCTGGAAATTGAGTAAGGTATTTTAGTTGAGGCTCACAGTTTGTAATATGCATATGAGTGATTGAGTCGCACTGCTTTTTTGTTTGTTTATTTGAAATCCACTATATTGGCACTACTGTGTTCTACCTGAAACAAATACGAGGGGGTGTTGATAAGTATTGAGCTTTTCCCAGAAAAAAAATGAGCTAGGAAGCTATAAATTGCAGGGTGTATTGGCCAATTTGTCTGTATTCAATGGTGCAAAAATCAACTACCTATGATTTTAACTTATATTTCATTTTCAGGTCCAAAGTGAACATGGCAGCATCTCTAGAAACGTTCAGTGTGGAAGAGCATAGGACTATAATCAAGTTCCTATTTCTCCAAGGTAAAGGTGCAAAGCAGATCTATGATAAAATGTCACAAACTATGGGTGACAGTGGCCCTTCATATGCAACAGTTAAACGTTGGGTTGTCAGTTTTAAAACTGGCCGTTTCGGTGTTGAAAGTGAAAAACCCAGTGGAAGGCCTGTTTCTGTCTATGTGCCCGCAAATGTGAAAGCCATCCATGACATGATCATGGAGGACCGCCAAATATCAGCCAAAAGTATTGCTATACATCTGAGAATATCATGTGAGAGAGTTGGTGCCATTATCCACAATGACTTAGAAATGAGAAAGCTGGCAGCAAAGTGGATCCCCAAACTTTTGACAACCAAACAAAAGAGGAAACATGTGGAGTAATCAGTGGCTGTTTTGGAACATTTTGCAAGAAATGAGTCAGATTTCCTGGGCAAACTGGTAACTGGTGATGAGACATGGATATACTATTATGATCCTGAGACAAAGGAACAGTGTAAGGAATGGACGCACAGCGGTTCCCCAAGGCTGAAGAAGTTCCGAGTTCAAAGGTCAGTGCAGAAGCAAATTTCAACAGTTTTTTTTTGGATAAGGAGGGAGTTCTGCTGGTGGACTACCTCCAACAGGGTTCAACCATCAATACAAAATATTACTGTGCTTTATTAATGAAGTTGAGGCAAAACATCAAGGAAAAACATCAAGGAAAGCTCTCCAAAGCTGTCATCCTGTTGCATGACAATGCCTTGTCACACACTGCAGGTGAAACAATGGCAAAACTGATGTCCTTAGGCTTTCAAGTGATGTCCCATCCACTCTATACTCCTGACCTGGCTCCTTCTGACTATTATCTGTTCCCCAAACTCAAAAAACACCTAAAGGGACAATGATTTGGGTGTGTTCTGGAGGCAACTAATGCTGGAAATGAGTGGTTACACCAGCAGTCGGAAGAATTTTATTTAAGAAGCTATAGGACAGATGTTTCAAGTGCATTGGCTTCCTGTGGAAATATGTAGAATAATGTGGCAGTTACAGCTTCCTAGCTCAATTTTTTTCTGGGAAAGGCTCAATACTTATCAGCACCCCTTCATATTAAAACCTTGTGAATCAAAAAGCAGGAACAACAAATATTATCACCCTTCATTGCAATTTATATGTGTGAAAGGACCATGTAGTGAAATGGAAGAATCATTGAATGGAGAACTAAAGAAGCGGGCGAGTCAGTTTCTCTCCTCTGCCACATGAAAAGGAATGGCTACAAAACCCAATGACACATGTTTCTTTTTGTTTCATCTCAAGTTGTTTTTTCAGGTCTGACTGGTTTTAATAAGGCTCAAGCATAAATAATTTCGGGGGGGGGTGTTGAACGATTGCCTATATATACAGTATATATAGGAATTCAGTTCCATTGACCTCCATGGAATACATGCCTGTAATAAACCTGATAGATTCCGCTCTCAAGGCATAGTGTGACTGGGCTCCAGGATTAGTGAAATGTGTAAAGAGGAAACAGGATCATATGTGCTTGCTAGTGATGACACATTCAGCAGTAATGTGAATGGAGCCTCTACAGACCTTCACTTGAGTTTTTTGCTTCAGGACATTCAAATTCTTAAAACATGAATTCCACGTTAGCCAGCACTAACAATACAGCATATTATATTCACGAGAGTATGGTACTTGGTGGGCCAACAAACAGTGACCTACCGGACTGTTAGGTAAACAAGGCCCAGAAGATCCAGAGCCCAAAGCAGCCCAAATCAAGCTACTCCAAGAGACTTACAAGCAAAAAGGGAGTCCAAAAGTCAGACTCAGGAAGGACCCAAAAGCAAAAACAGGATACAAAGTGATCTGGAGGCAGAAGAGGCATTGTCTCCCATGCAAGCACACTCTCATGCTAAGATTTATACAGCTAGGCTCTCTGATCCCCACTCTGAGCAATGCTGCAGAAAACTGGCCAGCTGGAAGGAAAAGCATCTGCAAAATTTGATCCATTAGTCTCCTAGGAGAAAGAGCTTTCTCTCAAGGAAATCCCACCCCCTCCTGAGGGGGACCCTTTTCTCTTGGCAGCTGACCATTTCTTTGTGTCGTCTCCCTCATGGTGCATGCGTTCAGCCTGGAGCACTTGTGGGCTTTGGGGCGGGTGGTTAGTCCAGTGCCTTGAGACTCAGCACCAAAGCTGTCTTCTTCTGGTGTTTCTGGCTTCTGGTCCCCCAAGGTGCACCACTATCTGGCAATTTGGCTTCCTGGATCTCCAAGCATCCAGAGTACACTAGATCCAGCAATGCATACCCTTGTTTGGGAACTCCTAACCAGTCCTCATAGCCCAATGAATCTGGTGACAGCATGATAAAACTAATAAATATAAAGGAACATATGTTGGCAAGCACAGAGTTATGTAGGGTATGATTTTCTTTATTGTTTGTTTGTTTGCTACATTAAAAGCATTTGCCCTCCCAACCCTGGAATAAAGACACCAGACAAATAATATGGGTTAAAATGCTGGCCACACTTTATTGATTGTAATTCAAATTTGCCATCCTTTGGCAAAGGGCCCCCCTGCTGTAGTGTGGAAACAGACAAATCACAGAGGTATCCAAACACCCCTTAATCAACATATGGGCAAGTTCCGGGCCCCGGGTTCTCACAATCTTAAAGACAGCAGGAACCCGGCCGGCTGCTAATAAACACCCCCAGATGTTGAGCCATCTTTACTTGATGACTGTTGGTCCGGTAGTGGCCCAGCGCATCTTTCACCCCAAGCACTGTAATCACATGATCCGAAGTGCTGGGAGGTCCAATGGGCTTTTAACTTACATGAGCTTACAGTGGGACTCACCAGAAAATACCTGTTTCTTCTGCACTACCCGCCACAGCATAGGGACTACCTTAGCTAAGTCCCATGCCCACCAACAAGCCACTCAAGCTCAACAAGCAGGCCCCCCAAGAAGACATCCAAACCTAAATCAGACAGATGGATCCCATCATTCCAAAAAATCTCCTGCCTATCCAGTCAGATTCTCTGGTGACCAATCACCTATCCAAGTCCACTGCAGACCGCGCTGCAGCCCTCATGGTTAACACCCCTGGGTGCTGTGTTAACACTGAGGAAAAAAAAACTGGCATTTTTCCATGCCAATCAAGGTACAGTATGATTGTGGACCACATGATACACATGGCCGGGTGTTTAGCCTTGAACCTTTTCAGGCTGCATATAACATCCCAGGATGCCTGGCCAATTATTGCCACCGAGGTGTACCTCCAACACATCCAGTAAAGACTAGCCTAAGGCCATCATCTTGCAAGGCTGGCTCCACGGCATGCTGCACAGCCCTTTCCATACAATGTGTACTCTGGCTCTGAGACCCAGGTTGTTCCCCCATGGGAATGCAGCCGCATAACACTCTGACCAGCATACATGGGTGTGCCTGCGTCTCTCCCCTATGGGACCAGCGAAGACATAACAAGACCAGGCTCCTGCCTAGATGTCAGGGTGTGTTCTTACATATCTGCAGTAACTGGATGAAGACCACCGGCACAAACGTTTAATTTCCTCCAAGATATGACCCAGGGCTGCCACAGTGGAGGTTACAATTTTGAAGGAGTGTGTGCCAAACCTCATACCTTCAACACCCTCCCTGCCTAATGCTAAATCAGTCAAATTTCCAGAATTGATACTTCATCAAAAGTGAATTATCAGTACGCTGAAAGCAATAGCCAGGTTCCTCTCCCTTAACCTTCAAATATGCCTGTGAGGCTTTCCCAGGGCAGATGTTATTCGTGCAGCACTGCCCTAGGGTGATTTGGGTACCCTTGCCTAGCTGATCAGCCTTGGATCGCCAAATAAGAATTTGTACCTTCCCCTCTTCAACTCTAATGTCTTGCATTGCAGGGTTAGCATAGGCCTGTCGTTCTTTCCCGATGTAACTACCTAGCTGATTCTAAGATCCCCAAAGAACATCATTAATTATGCCATTTTTAATGGGACCCTTTCATATTTGTCCCCACTGCCTACAAATGCACCCTACCAACAGAGGCAATATGGGGCCCTGATATCTTCGACTCTACCCCTCTCTTTGGACCATCCTTCAACCATCTTTCTTATATGGTAATCCCCTGAGTAATCCCGATAGTCATTAAACTATTGTAAAAGGTTAATGCTGACAATCTACCTTGTATAGTTACAGGTGCCAGTCCCTTTCTATTTAAATGCACCATACAATGTTGTAAATGCTCAACCGGTGCCAGCCACGTTGGCTTTGGGTTGACAATTTCCCTAAATTCCTGGAACTCTATGCTCACAACCGAGTATCCCTTCCGTATCCTCGGTGCCAGTGCCTAGCCTATTGCTCTTGCTGCATTTTCACACCAATTTGCCAAACCTCCGGGGGCAGAACTTCTAGAAACTCCTTGGCTCTAGTTCTAGCTCCCTGCAGAGCTCGATCTGTTGGTGCGACAATGCATCAGCTAATCAATTTTCTAAACCTGGTACATGTCAGGCACATACTGGTATGTTAAACTGCTGTGCCTGTACTGTAAGTGCCCAGAACAAGGTCATTACCCATTCTGGATGTGACGTAAGGTTGTTTCTAATGTAAACAACCACCTGATTGTCACACCAAAATCACACCACGGAATTTGACCACTTTTCAGCCCATGGCCAAAGTGCTCCCACTATAGGGAAGAATTCTAGGAATATCAAATCCCAGGTAGTGCCATTCTGATGCCACTCATCGGGCCACGTGCCAGCACATCACCTTCCTCTCAAATAAATTCTGAACCCTAATGAACCTGCTGCATTTGAATGAAGCTGAAAGTCTGCTTTCAGCCCAATTTTGCCTCTCCAAAGGACATCCCGTTAATTTGCCAAAAACAAATTCCATATTAATAGATTTTTAAAAAATTTTTAATAGAACGACAGGCTGTTACGTAGGACAACCTTGTTCTACAAAATGGTCAATGCAGATGTTTCATGGCATTGCACAATCATCATAAAATGCATGCTCAGGGACTTGCCCATACCACTCTACCAGTGAAGTTTGGGTGTCCAACCATCTCCTTGAGCTCCCTAGAGACAACTTTCAGCTCTGTAATAGTGTGGTTATCCTGCTCCTGAGGTCCGCTAATTTAATGTCAGGCAGCCGCATTGTCTGTTGCATCGGGTCCAGTGCATGTAGCTGGTCCCTCATTTTTTTCTTCGGCCAGGGGTAGTCCCAGCTCCTCTGACAATGCCTGAAAGCTGTTTAGGATGAATCCATACTTTCCTGAGTTCCTTTCCTTACAGAAAAGATGGTTAGAAAGAAAATGAGCTGTAGACTTACAGCCTGCCGTACGACTGGGCTTCCATTCAATAAATGAGCTGAACCGTTTGCATGCAGCACATGATGCCAAGCAGCCCGTAATTGAAGCCTGACCTTAATTGGGCTGGGTCCCTTTTCCAGGAGCACCTCCACCACTGTTGAGTTTTTGCCACCTCCTGTGCCTTTGTTCTGTCATGGAGTGCTGGCCCTAAAACATGATGTATTTGGGTATTGACCTCCACCCGTGGAATACTCACACCTGAAGTGGTATGGTCTCTTTGTGCGAGTTACCTTGGAGTTATGCTCCCAACAGAGTAGATGGGATTGACTTGCCTGCCCCTCTCCAGGGCAGGGGTACCGCCCAAGAGTGACTATCCTATTCAAGTGTCCACTGTCAAACTTGTCACCAAAATTTGGCCTAGTGGGGGTAATGTGCTGCAGCTATAGGCCTGACAGGGGCTCATCCCAACAAAGTTTATGGAACGATTTGTCATATTGAAGTCACACCTGTCCTGTGAAGTCAACATAGGCCCTGTAAATTAAATCTAGGTACTGAAGGAGGGATTGAGCCCCCCATGACTGAGCCTTGAATATCACCCCCTGCATAAATAAAAAACGCAGGCAGCCAATTTAACCATGTCCTGTCAGGTCTCTCTCTCCCACATCTTTCCTCTTCTTTTTCGTCTTCCTTGTTGAGATCCTTCCTCTCAGTGTTTCTATTCAATAACTCAAAAACATCTACATTTTATCCTTTCCATATTTTATGCATTGCTGGGGTGAGGTGATCGACCAAAGGCATCAAGTAGTCACCACACAGCAATACACACAACAGCAAGGTATTACAGCCTGTTTCAAGAACAGCCAAGTAAGGTCAAACTGCTATGCTAGCCGCATTGCTAGGCTGGCAATGTAAAATGAAGGTATGGCATGCCCCAGCCACTGAATTGTGGACTGGGTTCTGGCCATGTAGTGTTGGGAAGTCCCCCACTCAGTGAATTGTACTGTGTGTAAAGTGTCTGATTGAATTGACCACCACTGGCTCAAGGCCATACAGGGCTCAGTGTTTACGTGCCCGGTGCAATGGCCAACTCACCTGACGAGGTTGTTGCCATACTTGGTCCATCCCCAGTGTATAGCCTGTCAGGGCCGATTTCATATGTTTCTACTTGCACCTCTTGGCTCGCGGTCACTGTTTCAGTTGTCACAGGAATTTACAACCTTCTCCTCTTCTCTGTACACCATGACCGCGGTGTCAAGGAAAGTCTGTCTGTGTCACATCTGTTGGTCACTTCAGGTAGCTGCTCTGTCCCGAGAACATCAAATGGCCATTAGATTGTGTGCCATTGCCTTGAGCTTAGGTCTACGGTGGCTCTTGGCATCCCTGGCTGATCAGCGAGGTTGAACCTCGCACGGCTATGGAGCTTGTCTCACCAGCTGTTCAGCCTATAATGCAGAGATCTTTTCTTACAGTTCCTGCCATACCGGCCAGGATTCCTCATCAGAAGAGGATTTGGAAGGCAATGCCTGGTGAGCTGGCCTTTTCTTGGCCGTCTATTTCCTGTTCTTGTTGCCCTGGCCTTTCTGCAACAAAAATGTGAGCCAAAATTCCAGTGGGTAAGCATTCGCAATTAGCTGAGCAATACAGTTTCCAAGTCAGATGATGACTCTTATCAGGAAATGATAGGACAGATAACCTGTTGGTGATGTCAACTATGCACTCCTAGGAGTGGCACCAGCCCAGCTTATGCTGTATTCAGCTGGATGACCAATTAATGCTAGTGACTATTGCTTTTTAATTATGTACCATTATTATGACCTGGGTTCCTTAATTAGCACCCCTTAATCACATACCAATCCATTTGTCACCAAGAATAAAAAAGGTCCTAACTATTTCCTAGCACTTTAAAACCCCAATTATTCAAATTCCTAATAGATTTTGTTGCTCAATTGATCAATTGTCGTGATCAATCAAATTCCTCATCTAAATTATTTATTAATTGAATGAATTAATCAATCAGTGTTATTTGTTGTTTATTTTCTGAATTAATTTAACTGACTCTGTTCAATAATTATCAAAGATTAATTAATATTAGAATCAAACTAATTTATTATAATTATGTGTAACAACAACAACAACAACAACAACATTTATTTATTTATTTATTTATTTATTTATTTATTTATTTATTTATTTATTTATTTATTTATTTATTTATTTATTGTAAAATAGCTGCTAGGCACTGTGCAATATGGGCCTAATAGTCAATCTAGTCCTCCACAGGCCCACCTTCGAGGCTGCTATGAACAAAGAGAAGTGGGGGGGTACATATTTAATTAATAATGATCAAGGCCTAGAATTGCTCCAAGTCTGTTTACACCTAACTATTATTCAAAGGCCAAGGCTGAGTCTCCACCACCCAAAACTACAGCCTGCATTGACACCCCAAGCCTACAAATGTATAAATTCTGTATATATTGTTTGAATTCTTTCCCCCTTTCTTTCTTTTCTTTTTTAAAATTTAAGCCCTGTTCACACTGGAGCATGGCTGCCATGGGCCGCTTTGCTGCTGCCACCCCCCTCGCACTTCGTGGCCTACACGGACCCCACAATCACTTATTCAAATTAATTTGACAATTAATAATTAATTAAACAGCACCCTAGGAGGGAGCTGATGCAACCCTCCCTTCCTTCAGGAACGCTCGAGCCTTGCCAAATCCAAATTCACAGCCAGCAGGGAAGCTCTCTCTCTCGGTGCCCGAAAAAGGAGAGGGTGGCTAGAGGGGGAAATGCCCCTTAAATAACCTGGTATTCCTCCATCACTCTCAGAAGTCTTGAGAGACTTATAAGGTATTACGCTATCCAAGGTTGGGAGGCAAATAGCAAGCCGCGCTGCCCAAAGCCTCGGCTCATCAGTGGCTCCAGCATTTTTTCTTGCATCAACCTTAACATGGCCTACATGCCTCTCACACTCTCTGTTTCATTCTCACAATAATGCTTTCAGGTAGTTCAGGCTATAAGAAGGTGTCTGATCCAAGGTCACCCAGTGAGCTTCATGGATGAGTGGGGATTTGAACCCAGAACTTCTCCATTTTGGTCCAGTTTTCTAACCACTACATAGTGTTGGATCCTCCATTTCCCTCTCATCTGTTCACATGTATATTTCTTTTTGCTGACAGTTTTCCAAAATATTCATCTTTTGAACCTACACTTAACCAAGGAATCCATGCTCAACACATGATCTCAGAATGACTAATTGCTTAACTTGGCAAATCCCAATTGATCCCCAGAATTTGTAATGTTTTAGATTCCACCTCCATCTGAGTATAGCCTTCCATTCCCCGAGCCATTCCCACTCCCATCAAGTCACATGACAAAATACTCTTCACTATGTTGCACATGGAGATCCCTACCTGGGGCTTGCCTGCTTGGGAAGAAACTGTTTGTCCAGCATTGGCAGTACTTAAACAAACCTGGCATATGCACAGTTGATAGGGTATACAAGCCGTTTCATGCTAACAATGAATGTGGTCTTTTTACAGAGCTAGTGTCAAAAACAGGAATATGGACAGTGTTCATGGTTCTCCTTAAAAACTTTCATGGTCTCTCTCTCTTGGAGAGTTACCAATACCAATACCAATACCAATAATAATAATAATAATAATAATAATAATAATAATAATAATAATAATAATAATAATAATAATAATAATAATAACAACAATAATAATAATAATATTTAATTATTATTATTATTATTATTATTATTATTATTATTATTATTATTATTATTATTATTATTATTATTATTATTATTATTATTATTATTATTTTTTTTTTCTTTTGATAATGAATTTTTCTTTGTGAGTTCCCTTCTGAAGAAATATGTGAAATATTTTGGGTTTTCTTGGAAGTTCTGTGGTTCATTTTTTTCCTGGAAGAAACATCAAGCTGCACAGAATAAGAACAGTTGGCAGAGGATGGCATCTTTCTTGCCCAGGATTCACCTTGAAAGGGCAGGAGAACTGACAAGCCATGTGGGATTGATGCAATCCCTAAGCAGTGTGGCATCTTTCCTTAGCACAATTCACTGGAAAGGGCACAAAACTGACAAAAATCCAGCAGTTTCCTGTGCAGAACAATGGAAATATAACGTTGGTGGGGACATGACTGGAACTGTTTTCCTAGGAAGCTAGATAATCTCATTGGTGCAGGGAGAATCTCAGCACAGAGTTCTGGCACAATGAAACTTGGAAATTTGTTCAAAAGCAAGAATGTTGTGGATATTTGTCACATCCCTAGTCCTTTTTGCCCCTTTTATATCTGAGGGAGAAGATAGGAAAAGGAATTATATATGAATATAGTAAACGTTTTAACTACTTTCACAGCACTGAACAATGTCTGGTTTTCAAGCAAGATGCTAACTTTTCCACGGCCACTTACATAGCTGTAATCACCTGTCAGTCTAAGACAAGGAAAGATCTCAATTGCCTGGCATTTCATGTGTCTTTATTCTTCTTTATACATACTCCAGCCTACAAAGTTCCCGCTCCTTGTTCAATGATTACTATACAAATAGTAATAACTCAAGATTAGAAGATATTGTTATAAGACATGGTATAGGGTATCTCAGGGACAATGTGAAGAAGGGTAATTTACATCAGACAAAAACTTGACTCAGTCCAGATCTAGCTCTGTAATGTAATTTAGGAAAGCTTCAAGATTGAGTTAAATCAGGGGACTGGCCTGTTATTTTTGTGGAAATGCATTTTGTGGAAGCATGATGAGGTAGTTAGTGATATTGTCTAGAACAAACCTTGGAAAAGTGAGTTCCGGTGGCTATACTGGGTGGGAGTTATAGTTTGAAATCTTAACTTTTCCAATATTTGTTTCAATTCTATAGTATAAGAATATAAAGTTTCCTGTTTCATAATTCATTGTGAATTATCTCTCCTGCTTCTAAAAGCACAGTCCTCCTGAATACTTCTGAGCTAATGGATACAAAACATTCACACTGGAAAAAGTTACTTTCAAAGTTTAATTCCCCTCATTGGTTCATGAACATTGCTTAGGGTGTGGCAGTAACAGTCTCTGCTTTGCTGCACAGGACACGACAGAGCCCGTTCTCTCCTGACTGTCCGATTCATCAACTTTGAGTTGGTGCACCTCACAGACTAAGCACCTTTTAGTGCACATTCAGTAACTTTTTATCACTGAATATATTCCTCTTTTTTCCTTCTTAAACTTGTGCAGGGCCAGACACACAAAGGCCAGATGAACCGAATACTGTGTCTGTGTCTAGTTATCATCTAAAGTACACATGAATTCCTGTAACCATTCAAGAGAGCCCAGGTTTTACCCATGAGTGGAAAAACTGCTGTGATAGCCAACAAGCAATCATTGTCTTTAGGTAAAGGTGAAGGTTCCCCTTGACAATTTTTGTCCAGTCGTGTTCGACTCTAGGGGACAGTGCTCATCCCCGTTTCCAAGCCATAGAGCCAGTGTTTTGTCCGAAGACAATCTTCCGTGGTCACATGGCCAGTGCGACTTAGACACGGAACGCTGTTACCTTCCCACCGAGGTGGTCCCTATTAATCTACTCGCATTTGCATGCTTTCAAACCGCTAGGTTGGCGGGAGCTGGGACAAGTGACAGGCGCTCACTCCGTCGCGTGGATTCGATCTTACAACTGCTTGGTCTTCTGACCCTGCAGCACAGGCTTCTGCGGTTTAGCCCACAGTGCCAGTTATTCTCATGGGATGCTAACTGGTCTGAACTTTATGTCTTTGTATGTCCAGAGTTGGCAGTTCAGTGGGCACACTGAAGGGATAGTCTTGGCCTCTTACTTGCTGAGCAAAAATTTTGTCTGCATCAAAGAAATATTTTTTTATATTTTATTTTTAACAAAGGGTAACAGGAAGGAAAAAGGGATTGAGGTTAAAGGGAAGAGGAACAACAATTATATACTAATATCTCTTCTATACATATTGCCATATCAACATTCCAAATTACTCTTTTTGCTATTTTCTGCCTTCCAGATTTAAGTTCTCATTCTAATGCATGTTCTTCAAGCGATGTCTAATGACTCAAGCCATTTGCAGAATAAGTCCCATCTTTCAGTTACCTTTTATAAAGGAAAGTCCTTCATCACTTCTGATAAAATGTCCATTTCTGCTGTTTCCCGTATCTTCTCTATAAGATCTTCTTGTTTTGGTACCATCAAAATTTTCCAATTTTTGGCATAAAGAATTCTAGCTGCAGTGACTATGTATATAACTATATACTTCTTTGTCTTATCTATGTTATCTGGTATCATACTCAATAAAAACAGTTCTGGGGTTAGTGGAACCTTACAAAGCAATATTTGTTGCAGCACAGCATGTACTCTTTTCCAATACTGTTTCGCTACTCTACATGACCACCACATATGATAGTAGCTTCCCATATGTGCTTCACATTTCCAACACACATTTGATTCATCTGTATACATCTTCGACAATTTTTCTGGAGTCATGTGCCACCTGTAAAACATCTTATATATATTCTCTTTAAAATTAACCGATCTTGTAAGCTTTTTATTTTTTTTGCCATATTTTCAACCATTGATCAATATCAATATTATGCTCTATATTTTGTGCCCACTTAATCATACACTCTTTAACCATTTCATCTTGCATTTTTATTTCTAACAGATAATTATACATTTTCTTAACTATTTTATCTTTTGAACCTAATAAAAGCTTATCAAATGTCATTTGTTCTGAATAAAAACCTTCTATTTTGTCTTTTGTATATCTAGATTCCAGCTGTGCTCTGGACCACCAGTCTATGCATCAGAGAAATGTGAGTTCAAAGGGCTGTTTTTGTGTTGTTCTATGGGTATGATCAATTCACTTAAAGTATCAAATTTCCTTTTTAGCTCAATGGATCATTGTTAATCTGTCCTGGGTCAAATTAGAATTTAGGGGAATGTCCTCATTTTGGCTGCACATATATTAAAATTAGAACAATATAGAGAGGATTAGCATGGCCCCTAAAGAAAGATTCATCAGATCAATAAAGACTATCTATACCTAACAAAAATCTAAAATCAAAATTAATGGAGACTTCACAAAGGACATTAAAATAGAGAAAGGAACAAGACAGGGTTGTCCGTTATCTCCCTTATTATTTATACCCTCAATGGAAGTCCTCAATGAAGAAATTAGGGCTACCAAAAATATAATGGGTCTAAAAATAAAGGACCCCTTCACAGATTGCTGCCTTGTCGAAGGGGCTTGAGTAATTCAGATAAGCTATGGGCTATGCTGTGCAGCCCTCTCCCCAAAATGGACAGGTCACAGTGAAGAGTTCCGACTAAACCCGATCCATCAGAAGCATGAACTGGCAAGCCACTCCAGTATCTTTGCCAAGAAAACTCTATGGACAGAAACAAAAGGCTAAAAGATATGACACTGGAAGATGAGCCCCTCAGGGCAGAAGGCATCCAACATGCTACTGAGGAAGAGCAGAGGACAAGTACAAATAACTCCAAATAATGAACTGGTTGGGCCAAAGCCAAAAGGATGCTCAGCTGCAGGAAGTGAAAGGAAAGTCTGATGCTGCAAAGAAAAACACTGCATAGGAACCTGGAATGTGTGATCTATGAACATTGGTAAGCTGGATGTGGTCAAACAGGAGATGGCAAGAATGAACATTGACATCTTGGGCGTCAGTGACCTAAAATGGATGGGAATGGGTGAATTCAGTTCAGACAATTACCATATCTACTATTCTGGGCAAGAATCCCATAGAAGAACTGACACCAAAGAAAGATGTGCTTCTCATTCTAGGGGACTGGAATGCTAAAGTAGGGAGTCAAGAGTCAAGAGATAAAAGGAACAATAGGTCAGTTTGGCCTTGGAGTTCAAAATAGAGTTTTGTAAAGAGAACAAGCTGGTCATCACAAACACTCTTTTCCAACAACACAAGAGGTGACATCACCAGATGGCCAATACCGAAATTAGATTGATTATATTCTCTGCAGCCAAAGTTGGAGAAGTTCTATACAGTCAGCAAAAACAAGACCTGGAGCTGATTGTGGCTCTGATCATCAGTTTCTGATAGAAAAATTCAATCTTCAAATTGAAGAAAGTAGGAAAATCCACTGTGCTAGTCAGGTATAATTTAAACCCAATCCCTTATGAATACACAGTGAAAGTGAAGAACAGATTTAAGGAACTAGATTTGGTGGACATAGAACTGTGTGTGGATGGAGGCTCGTAACATTGTACAGGAGGCAGCAACAAAAACCATTCCAAAGAAAAGGAAATGCAAGAAAGCAAAGTGCCTGTCGAACGAGGCCTTACAAATAGCAGAGAAGAGAAGGGAATCAATATGCAAGGGAGATAGGGAAAGTTACAGAAAATAGAATGCAGACTTCCAAAGAATAGAAAGGAGAGACAAGAGGGCCTTCTTATATGAAGAGTGCAAAGATATAGAGGAAAAGTATAGAAAGGGAAAAACCAGAGATCTGTTTAAGAAAATTGGAGCTATTAAAGGAACATTAGATCCCAGCCGTGAAAGCCTTCACGAATACATAGTTACAGAAAGACTTGGAAAAATGGGATAAGCTACAGTTCTCACTGGTGGGAAGAACAGCAGTAATTAAAATGAATGTGTTACCTAAACCTATTCTTTCTTTTTTTCAGACAATACCAGTGATGTTAAAGCAAACACTCCTTCAGAACCTCAATTAAAAAAAATGACATTTGTTTGGTAAGGGGAAAAAATGAGGATTAAAGTGAAGGCATTACAAGACTCTAAACAAAAAGCAAAAAGTGCTGCTTATATACTACCCCATAGTGCTTCAAGCACTCTCTGGGCGGTTTACAAGTTAATTATGCAGTCTACACATTGCCCCCCCCAAGCGAGCTGGGTACTCATTTTACTGACCTCGGAAGGACAGAAGGCTGAGTCAACCTTGAGCCAGCTACCTGGGATTGAACCCTGGGTCATGAGCACAGGTTTAGCTGCAGTACAGTAGTTTAACCACTGTGCCACAAGGCTCTTCAAAGGGTGGTCTTTGGGCTCCTGGATTGGAATACTTGTCGTAGGGCCTGTGCATTGTTTTGGATAAAAGAATGGATTACTCTGGACAATGAAAGACCATTTAAACTGGAGAGACATGATCTTATCTTGGGGTGGCATGCTTTTATATGGTATAAAAAAGCTAAATACTATAAAATCTTTAATAATCATGTGATAAAAAAATCTTTCCTATGGATTTAGAACAAAATACAAAAGCCAATGTACCACAAAATTCCGGGGTGTGTGTCACCATTAGAAGCATTTACACAGCCAATGGATTCAACAAAACACCTTAGATACCAAAACTTGCTCAAGAAAGACGGGCTGCTAAAGACCAGAGACGAGTTAGAGGAACAGAAGGTATTTCTTGATTAATGGACAATGAATGTAATTCTTTACCCACTGCTGTTGCAGGTTTTCTACCTGTGATACTAAAACTGTCCCCTTCTTCCTGCTTCTAATTTGTGCAATTTTACTTCTCCCATTTTGCTTGTGCTGTTGTTGTTTGTGAATGCAATTAAAGGTTTCAGAATCAGAATCAGATTAATGAACGAGACTACAATTAGACTCGAGAGACATAAAAGATAAATCAATGGGTTTTTATAAAATACAAACAACATTTGATCAATTATTGCTAAGGACAGGTGATAAAATAATTAAAAGAATGTATGAATATCTAAAAAATATGAAAATGGAAGATGAAGCAGTTAAAGATTGCATGATAAACTGGGTGCAAAATATTGGTCATGATACTGATTTAGACCATATACTATGTACATCCAGTATAAATGGTATTGCATACTTGTGCAATACCATTTAGACCGGAACTGTTTTTATTGAATATTATGCCTGAGACCCTAGATAAAGAAATGAGATATTTGATAATGCATGTAATTATTTCAGCTAGGATATTATATAGGAAATATTGGAAAAAGCAGAAATACCGTCCCTAGAAGAGCTGACAGAAAAGATACTGGAAGTCGCAAAGATGGATGTACTAACAGAAGTATTAAATGAAAGATCTTCTCAAAAAAGGACTTAAAAATTGGGAACTATTTTACAGTTGGGCTTGAAAGATGGCTTGAATAGGATAGATAAAAGAGGAATGTGAAGATTTAATTAGGGAATGAAGAGCTTAATAAGGATAGTAACTCATAAGCTGCTTGCTAGTCTGAATAAACAGTGTTGTTTTACCCCAACACTTCTGAAATGTACCGTATTTTTTGCACCATAAGACACACTTTTCCCCCTCCAAAATGTGGGTGGGGAAGTCAGTGCGTCTAATGGTGTGAATGCAGCAATTTTGTCGCTGCTGGCCCCATGGGGGGGAGCGTCGCAAGGGTCCGGGTGAGCCTTCCAGGACCCTTGCGAGGCTCCCCCACCCCCCCACAGGGCCAGCACCGGCGAAATCGCCAGCTTCCAGGTGGGGGGAATGTCGCAAGGGTCCTGGAAGCTCACTCAGATCCTTGCGACGCTCCTCCCACCCACGCACGGGCCAGCACTGGCAAAATCGGCAGGTTCTGGGAGTGTTTTGAGGCTTCCCAAGCCTCAAAACACTCCCAGAAGCTGGCGATTTTACCCCCCCGGCCCCATGGGGGGGTGGGGGAGCATGGCAAGGGTCCAAGGGAGCCTCCCTTGGACCCTTGCCACCCTTCCCCCACCCCCCCACCGGGCCAGCCCTGGCAAAATCGCCAGGATCTGGGAGTGTTTGGAAGCTTAATAAGCCTCCAAACACTCTCAGAAGCTGGTGATTTTAACCCCCCTGGCTCCGTGGGGGGTGGGAGGAGGGTGGCAAGGGTCCAAGGGAGCCTCCCTTGGACCCTTGCCACCCTCCCCCCACCCCCCCACGGGGCCAGGGAGGTAAAATCGCCAGCTTCTGGGAGTGTTTGGAGGCTTGGGGAGCCTCCAAACACTCCCAGAAGCTGGCAATTTCCCCCCCTGGCCCCATGGGGGGTGGGGGAGCGTGGCAAGGGTCCAAGGGAGCCTCCCAGGACCCTTGCCAGGCTCTCCCAACCCACCCCCCCACGGGGACAGCGGTGGCAAAACCGGGAGCTTCCAGGACCTTTTCTGAGCCTGGAAAGGCTCAGAAAAGGTGCTGGAAGCTGCCTATTTTGCCCGCTCTGTCGCCCGGGGGAGGCAGGGTGAGTCTCCAAAGGGTCCTAGGGTGTGTTCTAGGACCCTTTGGAGACTCACCCTGCCTCCCCCGGGGGCCAGAAGGGGCAAAATCGCCACCTTCTGGGGCTCTTTTGAGGCTTGGGAAGCCTCAGAAGAGCCCCAGAAGGTGGCAATTTCACCCCCTCTGGCCCCCGAGGGAGGCAGGGGGAGGTTCCAAAGGGTCCTGGAACACACCCTAGGACCCTAGGACCCTAGGACCCTAGGGTGTGTTCCATAAGATGGACCTCTCCATAAGGCTCACCAAATTTTAGGAGAAGAAAGCAGATAATTTTTTTCCTGTGTTCTTCTCCTAAAAATTTGGTGCGTCTTATGGAAAGGTGCGTCTTATGGAGCGAAAAATACGGTATATACAGGAAGACTACAGTATTTTCCTTGTATTCTCATTGGTGACCCAGGTTTTCCTGACTGTGAACTTGAACAAGACATATGTGAAGGATGAAAAAATGATCCCTACACCTTGGATTTGGCCCTGTGTGCTGACCCAGGAATTACATAAATGCATATATTCTAGACTGCAGCCTTCTTCTGGGAGTAAACAAATATGAACTAATTGAGAAACAGAGAACTATTTCTACTGTAGATTCAGAGGTAGTTGAACAGGGGAATAAATAATGAGTATATTAGCTTACCTTTCTGACATTTTTTGAGTTTTCTTAGGCCAGAGTACTTTTCCTTGATTAATTAATTTTTTTAACATCCTTATTTTGCATATGCTAGTTCTCTCTTTAGCCAGTGCTCTCAGTTTAAAAAGTGGAATGAATTTTGCTTAGCTTCAGAATAGCTCCCTTCCTCCCTCACTTTATATTTTGCAGCAATGGTAAGGTTGTAGGTTCTTTTTGTTAAAAAAAAAGAGAGAGAAAAGGAAAAAGTATCCATCACAGAGTGATGGTACTAATTCATAACCACTGTAATCTAAAAATTAATATGACACATTTATCTGTGTATTTCATACTTTATTCCTGTATGGCCAGGAATCAAAGTGCTCTGCACAGCTAAGAAATATATGGTGACTTGAAATCCAGTCCATGTAAGTTCCACAGTATAAAGGTGATGACATCATCGGCCAGGATTTTTTTTTAAAAAAAAGTTAAACATGTTCTCCTCTTATCTCAAGGCCCCACAGTTCTGGATTAATCCCTTTCATTTTCACAAATCCTTGGGGATTGCAGGATGGGAGGGGGAAGTCTTTAATTACTGAAAATTACCACTGCTGCGATGACTTTACTAGTGGTGATTATTTACAGTAATTAAAGATTTCACCCTCCCATCCTGCAGCTCCCAACAGTACCTGAGAACAAGAGGGATTACTTGAGATCTGTGGGGGCCTTGGAATGGGAGGTGGAAATTTTTAACTTTTTTAAAAGCCACTTAACATTTATGAGCAGAATTTCAGGCAATGCACAAATATAATTGTCTGTTGTCATTTATAAAATGAAACAACAACAACACACCTCCAAAAACACACACCCTTAAATGTCGGTGAATTGGGGGTTTACTTGCTAGAATGAATGGGTTGGTTGACACAAGTGTGCTGGGTGAGTGCCAGGTAAGAAAAAAAATGCCTCTATACAACTTCATCGCTTTCACTAGCCCCAAGGGGAGGGGGGCAAGAATGTAGATGCATATTTATGTGTGATGATTTGTTAGAGATATACCTAAGAGTTTGGGAGAAACGACTTCAGGACAGAGAAGCTTAGATAGGTTTGGATATAGGTTGAGGAGTGAAATGAAAGGCTATATAAATGATGGATCTAATATTTAGGAGAAGAAAGTAATTGTAAGCCTGATGAACTATTTCAGGTAAACACTGTACACAAATGAAAGGGTTGATGGTGTGTTGTATACAGTAATATTAAGCTGGCTGGATGTCTCTGTGAGTCAAGAGCTTGGGAGTTGAATTCCCCATGGTACCTCCTGGGAGTCAAACATATTTGTGTAGCCCTGGACAAGCTGCACAGAGCCAGGACACCCACAGAGGAAAGGGATGGTAAACTATTTCTGAGTATACCCTTCCTAAAAAACTCTGGCAGGAGTCACCATAAGTTGTAATTGACATGATGGCACATGTTGTTGTTGTTGTTGTTGTTGTTGTTGTTGTTGTTAAGCACCATTTACATTCCTCCCCTTATAGTTCGAATCATTTTTGTAGTGTCTTCTACAAATTATCATTGAAACCTTTTGTAATTAATATTTTATAAAAGTTAAAACATCTTTTTTCTTTAGATAGCAGGTGTCACATAAACATACCACATTGGCTGTTTAGCCTCAGCTGAAACAGGGGTGGGAAGGAAAGAAGAAAAATATATCTCTCAAAATGTATCCAGTTTAAGAACCAATGTCGGCAGCATTACCTAAGGCTTCAAGTTTCAATAAAAGGCATTAATACAGATCATTCTCAGAGATAGGCCACATTGCCCCGCCAAAGCACAATAGCTCGTATTGTCACTCTTATTGTCACAACAGAGGACTGAAGACTTGCATACATAACAAGGGTTGCAGTGGAGTGGAAGAAGGATCCGCGATGGCAGCAGAATTATACCCAAGGACAGCGGTCTTTGTGTACTAGTACAAAGCAGCAATGCAGGTGAGAGAGGCTTAAGTGTGTGTGTGTGTCACAATAATAATATAGGAATTAAGAGAATTCAGAAAGTTGCATTTTAAAAGAAACTCATTGCATTGCCCATTATTTGTTGGCAATCAAGTTGCCACCATCATTATCATTGCAAAGTGAGCATTATGTTGTGCAGGGATACACCTTGTAGTGCCAGTTTCTGAGCTTAGTCTTTGGAGATATTTGTAGAATACAAAAGGCAAAACCAAATAATACTTTCTTTGCTACTTGCAACTGATAAGAGGGCTGCATAACATGAAAAATTCCTGTCCAAATGTTTGGACATGGGCCTGTTAATTCTATTTCCAAGATGTGAAAAAATACAAGAAAATAATCTTAACAACTAATCCATTTAAAACAACAGCAATACAAAACCACAGAAAATCCAAGAAAATCAGTACCAGCACAAGATCCAATCCCCCATGGTTTAAGAAAAACCTTTGTGATCTACAGGAAAAAAAATGGAAATGTTTCTCAAAATTGCATGCCAGGTTTCTGCAAGGGTCAAGCTGATCTCTTTGTAATTCCAATTAAAAATTAGATATAGAATTGTTCCAATTAATTTCTTTCTTTATCAGGATAATATAAGCATGTAAGTCAAAGTCAGTGTTTAATATAATAGCTTTGTATTCTTACATGGTACTTTGTACTAGACAGTTTTCTTGTTGCCTACAGATGTTGACTTCAGAAATGTAAAGTTACAGCAACAATTCATAAATAATCTATTAAAATTAGAAGATGTGAAAGAAAGATGAATGAACGAACGAACGAATGAATGAATAAACAAACAAACAAACAAACAAACAAACAAACAAACAAACAAACAAATATGGAATAGTAAGTGCGCTGAGTAGGAATGGAGTTTCCACCATTTGATCTGTGAGTTGGCTTCTAAACCAGCATGATCCCTTTGGCATAGATTTTTACATGTATTCATTAGGTGAACTAGCTGTAGAGATGGGGATGACTCACCATTTTGGCAAGTCGTCTGCCTTCGTGAATCCTCAAAAGTTGACGACTCACAAAGCATGAAGTTGCCCCCATGAAGCAATAAATAACTAATATATTTGGCGACTTGTGCTGTTAAGGTGCTACATTCAATATGCCAGCAAGTTTTGAAAACTAAGCAGTGGCCAGAGGACAGGAAAAGATCAGTCTACATCCCAATCCCAAAGAAGGGCAGTGCCAAAGAATGCCCCAACTACTGTACAATTGCACTCATTTCACACACTAGCATGGTTATGCTCAAAATCCTACAAGGTAGGCTTTAGCAGTATGTGGACCGAGAACTCCCAGAAGTACAAGCTGGATTCCGAAGGGGCAGAGGAACTAGAGACCAAATTGCTAATATGTGCTGGACTATGGAGAAAGCCAGAGAGTTCCAGAAAAATATCTACTTCTGCTTCACTGACTACGCAAAAGCCTTTCACTGTGTGGACCACAGCAAACTATGGCAAGTCCTTGAAATGGGAGTGCCTCACCACCTTATCTAACTCTTGAAAAACCTATATGTGGGACAAGAAGCAACAGTTAGAACTGGATGTGGAACAAGTGATTGATTCAAAATTGGGAAAGGAATATGACAAAGCTGTATATTGTCCCTCAGCTTATTTAACTTATATGCAGAATACATCATGCGGAAGGCTGGACTGGAGGAATCCCAAGCCGGAATTAAGATTGCCGGAAGAAATATCAACAACCTCAGATATGCAGATGATACCACTCTCATGGCAGAAAGTGAGGAGGAATTAAAGAACCTTGTAATGAGAGTGAAAGAGGAGAGTGCAAAAAACGGTCTGAAACTCAACATCAAAAAACCTAAGATCATGGCTACTGGCCCCATCACCTCCTGGAAAATAGAAGGGGAAGACATGGAGGCAGTGACAGATTTTATTTTCCTGGGCTCCATGATCACTGCAGATGGAGACAGCAGCCCCGAAATTAAAAGACGCCTTCGTCTTGGGAGGAAAGCGATGACAAACCTTGACAGCATATTAAAAAGCAGAGACATCATCTTGCCAACAAAAATCCGAATAGTCAAAGCTATGGTTTTCCCTGTAGCGATGTATGGAAGCGAGAGCTGGACCATAAAGAAAGCTGACCGCCGAAGAATTGATGCTTTTGAATTGTGGTGCTGGAGGAGGCTCTTGAGAGTCCCCTGGACTGCAAGGAAAACAAACCTATCCATTCTAAAGGAAATCAACCCTGAGTGCTCAGTGGAAGGACAGATCCTGAAGCTGAGGCTCCAATCCTTTGGCCATCTCATGAGAAGAGAGGACTCCTTAGAAAAGACCCTGATGTTAGGAAAGTGTGAAGGCAACAGGAGAAGGGGACGACAGAGGACGAGATGAATGGACAGTGTCTGCGAAGCAACCAACATGAATTTGACACAACTCAGGGAGGCAGTGGAAGTTAGGAGGGCCTGGCGTGCTCTGGTCAATGGCGTCATGAAGAGTTGGACATGATTAAATGCTGCTGATGATGGGGGGTTATTTTTAAAAAACCACCACTGCCATCCCCTCCAGCCCCCCAGCCCCGCTGACACTCCCTTCCTATTAAAAACAAAAACAAAACACCATTCTGCCTACCGGCTGCTGATCAGCTGATTAGTGGCAGAAAGGCAGCCACCGAACCCCACAGCCTACCCCCCACCTTTCACTACCTTAGCCCTTCCCCACCTCCACCAATACCCCCTTAATCACAGCTGCTGAGGTCTGCTTCTGGCTTCCCAGCCATGCATATAAAAAGGGAGACTGGCTGCCCTTTGGAAAGATGGTGGCTGCAGGAAGGTGATGTCGGTGGGGGTGGGGGAGGGCTAAGGTAGGGAAAGGAAGAGGTGGGGTAGGCTGTGTGGTTGGGTGGCTGTGGTGGCTGTGGGGGTAGTGGCTGCATTTCTGCTACTGATTAGCTGATCGGCGGCTGGTAGGCAGAATGGTTGTTGCTGGGTTTTTTTTAAAAAAATACTAAGGACAAATAAAAACGGGTCAGTATTCATCCCTTCATATTTGTGGGGGTCTCTGGAACCTATGAATATGAAGGGACGAATATTTAACAAATTGGCTACTTTTGTCAAAAAAAGCCAATCCATTTTTTATTCATCTCCATCTCTACCTAGGTGTCTAGGTTTGATTGAGTTGTATAATGTTCTTTCTTTGCACTGGAGGATGGAGTGTTTTACACTCCATGGAAAGCAGGTCCTTTTTGAAATCAGTGGGGTTTATTTCTGAAGAAACATCATGGATACAAATGACACTTTTTTGGTAAAAGCAGGAAAAACTGATTAAGAGTTATGTATGCAAAGCACACATAAATCCACAGGGAATACTTTGACTGGTGACAAATGTATGCTTCGGTGCTTCGGATGTTGGGAACCCATATTTTTGCTCCT
Source organism: Pogona vitticeps (assembly GCF_051106095.1). NCBI lineage: Eukaryota > Metazoa > Chordata > Lepidosauria > Squamata > Agamidae > Pogona > Pogona vitticeps. The sequence continues at coordinate 138,401,097 of NC_135785.1, forward strand.
TTGAGAAGAGGAAGCAAGTAGCATTGTAGTTTGAATTTTGCTCCACTTCCACTTTGAATCAAAAGGTTACTTTGAGGTAAGCATTCAAGGATTGGGTTCCTTCAACCCTTTGCATCCATAAAATGAATCATTCACTACGACTATAGCTTCAGTGGTACATTCATTAGAGAAACACAGGGGTATACCTCTGAGATTGGGTGATCACTCTATACAGCATTCCATAGTTTATTACTGATAGGAGGGGGCAATCCAAACAGAAAATTGTAGCTTTTGAACCAGATCTTAAATCAGGACCATACTAGCAGAATGGCAGTAGTTTGTCTGGGCTTGCTTTATTCCAAACATTCTGGAAGGTTGGGAAAGTACTTGTACATTTTTAATTTTTTGTTTTAAGAAAAGGCCCCTTTCTCCCATAAACCCCTTTTTAATTATTTAATATTTTATTATTTTCTTTTTTTACAAAGGTAGGGCAGGGTAGGGGGTAACTCGGACAAGGATACATTTAGAGGGGGTGGATTTGAACAAACACAATACAAATCATTATTTTCATAATAATTTTAAATAATCCCTTCTAAGAGTAGTTCCAGATAACATACAAGAATTTATATAAGGAAAATCTGAATTCAGACCTATATTTTGTAATTCTAATTATTAATGATGTAGCTGTTAATATTTATCTAGTATTTAAAAGTAACTCTTCCTATACTATGACTGTATATCAGCCTACCATTCTAACTATTTTGTGATCATATATTTAGTGACCACCAAGTTTCCCAGTGCTCCTTTCTCTCTCTGTCTTGATCACTTTTTTTTGATTCAGCTAGTCTGTTAACATATTGATTTCTTCAGTTCCCAGTATTATTACTATCAATTCCTGTATTTTTGGTGTTCCAGACTCCTTTCAGTGTTTGACGAATACTAATCTTGGCACTATTGTTCCTTCCGTCTTTTATATAATCAATTTTTTCATAATAATTCTAAATAATTCCTTCTAAGAGTAGTTCCAGATATCATACCAAAGTATATACAATATATAAAGAGAATCCAAAGTCAGACATATATTTTATAATTCCAATTATTAATTATATAACTGTTAATATTTATCTAACATTTAAAGTAACTCTTCCTAAGCTATGATAGTATATCAGTCTACCATTCTATCTATTTTGTGGTCATATATGTAGTGACCACCAAATTTCCCAGTGCTTCTTTTTCCTTTTTTGGATTCAGCTAGTCTGTTAGCATCTTAAAAAGCAGAGAGATCACCTTGCCAACAAAATTCCGCATAGTCAAAGCTATGGTTTTCCCTGTAGTGATGTATGGAAGTGAGAGCTGGACCATAAAGAAAGCTGACCGCCGAAGAATTGATGCTTTTCAATTGTGGTGCTGGAGGAGGATTTTGAAAGTCCCCTGGACTGTAAAGAGAACAAACATATCAATTCTAAAGGAAATCAACCCTGAGTGTTCACTGGAAGGACAGATCCTGAAGCTGAGGCTCCAATACTTTGGCCATCTCATGAGAAGAGAAGACTATTTGGAAAAGACCTTGATGTTAGGAAAGTGTGAAGGCAAGAGGAGAAGGGGACGACAGAGGATGAGATGGTTGGACAGTGTCTGCGAAGCAACCAACATGAATTTGACCCAACTCCGGGAGGCAGTGGAAGATAGGAAGGCCTGGCGTGCTCTGGTCCATGGGGTCACAAAGAGTCAGACACAACTAAACAACAACAAGTCTGTTAACATATTGATTTCTTCAGTTCCCAGTATTCTTAATATCAATTTCTCTATTTGTGGTACTCCAGACTCCTTCCAGTGTTTCACGGATACTATTCTTGCCGCTATTATTCCTTCCATCTTTTATATATAGCTTACTTTGCATTATTTTTAATATTTTATTTCTATATGAATCTTCATTCTGGATTTCTGGTACCTTACAAATTCTTGAGATGTGTGGAGCATTCTCCATCTGGATTCAGATCACTGATATCTCGTATTAGTTTTGTTGAATTTCCATCTTTCTTAAATCTTCCTGAAATTCTGTCACTTTCTTCTCCATTTTCTTTGCTGTTTTCGCTGTCCTCTGTAATTCTTCATTTTGTTGTTTTTCCTCCTCTTTCACTTGGCTCAATTGTTAAAGATCTCTTTTTAACAAGCTTCCATGTTCTATGTTCCTCCCGTCCTCTTCCACAGTCGACTTCTTCACTGTTCAATGTTCAATCTTCCTGCCTACTCCCACCTATCTTCCTATATTTTATATAATCAGTTTTTTCATAATAATTCTAAATAATTCCTTGTAAGAGTAGTTCTAGATATCATACCAAAGTATATACAATATATAAAGAGAATCCAAATTCAGACATATATTTTATAATTCCAATTATTAATTATATAACTGAGAATATTTATCCGCCTAGAGTGGTCTGGTAGTCCAGATAGGTGGGATACAAATCAAATCAAATCAATCAATCAATCAATCAATCAATCAATCAATCAATCAATCAATCAATCAATCAATCAATCAATCAATCAATCAATCAATCAATCAATCAATAATCTAGCATTTAAGGTAACTCTTGCTAAGCTATGATTGTATCTTCGTATATCACAGTAACTTTATAAATGCTCAGCCCAAATATAATGGTACAGTAGATATGCTTAAAGTAGTGTCTGTAGATCTCGAATATAATTGCGTGTCCATCCTCCTCCAACCTTCTGGACTGCGTCAGTTTCTCAGACCTGCATGGAGTCCTTCCAAAGAGAATGCTGATCTTCTGGGATAGGGAGGTAGCAACCAGTTCCCCCAACCTTCTCAGACAGCACTTCTCTTCTTTTGGAATATATTTTCCTCTCCTGGAATATTATTTAAGCTATCTCAAGCCTACAGAAAATCCATCAGTGGTTACAAATGAGAGAGAACTCTCACTTTGCAAGCTCTGTCCATCTTGGCCCCGCCTCCTCCTCCCATAAACCATTTTGACACCTTCTTCACTCCCCAGCACATGGCCAATTTTATGGTTAATTTTCAAATGCCTTCCTTAGCTACCTGAAAAGAACAAGCACACCCCTTACCCTTTTCTTTGCATGAATTTCTCCTAAACTGTTATTTGCTCTACTTACCAACCTGGACAACTTTAATTGATAGGGCGCCTTTCACCATCCTGTGATCCTGAGAAAAATAATTTCCTACATTCACAATTGAAATAAGCCCTAGGATAAAAACATCTATTGGAAGTGTTCATTTTCAGGGGAAAAAGCAGATTCATTGTTGGAAATGCTTTAGGGTCTTCAAGCCATTAAATCCATCTGGGTGGGGGCACATGCTCCTTGTCTTGTACTCACGAGAAGCGAGAGATCTTGTGCAGCTTGAAAAGTCCTTGCTGATGTGTCTCATTTGGTTGAGACTGCTTAAATCTATGCAAATAAAGAATTTAGTGGCTATTCATTACAATCCTACTTTTATTCTTCAGCTAAGCTTGAGCAGTGGATGATTGGCTTGCCCTCTTCTTTTAACATAACATGTAGAAGCAATGCATATTAAAAAGGTGTTCAGTACAATATGAACATGAATACAAATACTACTAATCAATGTAAAAATGAATCCAACATTGAAACAGCAAAACAGAAAACTGAATTATAAGCAAGAAATAAGAACCAGAAAATATAGGACTCAATGGAATTAACTAGGTGACATCAAATGAAGACACTTGTATCTAGGAGTATCTAGGAAGAATCTAAGATTCAAGAAATAAAATACACAAAAGGAGACATCTGCCATGACACACATGAGAATTGATTACTAATTTAATCAGGATGTTAGTACATGGAATATTCTACAAGTGATAATTTAATGAACAAGATGACATCTTGGAATAGGGAGTCTTTTCTGGGGGGAGAAAGCAAACTGGCAGTTGTTAAAGAGAGCTTGCAGTCATATTATTTATTTGCAAATAATGAGGCTATTGTCTAAATTACCATCCTACTTGTTCAGAGTACCTAAGGGTAAAGTTGAATGTGGCATTCTAAATGGATAGCAGTGCTGTCCAGGCTACAAAGGAGAGGATATCTGAAATTGATGTAAGTTGCTAATAACATCTGTGATATGATTCAGAGATCCATTATAAGGTGTGCGTATTTTAAGAATTTTACAATCTCATAGGCTGATAGAAACATGGGGCTGGGAGGGGCTTGTAAGGTCACTGAATCCAACTCCTTGCTCAGTGACGGTATCTAAATCAATGCGTATCTGACAGACAACTGTGTAATTTTCTCTTGAATGCTTTCAGTGTAGAAGCGCTCACCACTTCCTAAGGTTCCGTTGTCATATTACACTAAAAGTTTTTTTTCCTGATATTTGGCCTAAATCTTGTTTCCTGTAACTTGAGTCAATTTCTATGTGTCCTGCACTCTGGGATGACTGAGAACAGATCACTCTGCATAGGACAAACAGGACAATCTCTACACAAAAGAATTAATGCACACAAAGGAGACATCAGAAATTGCAATTTACAGAAACCTGTATCAAATCACTTCAGTCTACCAGGACACTCTTCATAATATATGAAAGTTGCTATTCTGGAGAAGAAAAACAGCAAAACAAGAATCCAGAGGGAAACAGCTGAGATAACACACACACACACACACACACACACACACACACACACACACACACACACACACACACACACACACACACACACACACACACACACACACACACACACACACACACACACACACACACACACACACGCTGGATACTCCTATCAATGGATTAAATACCAGATGAAATTTCTTAAGTCATTACCAAATGTAGTAATTATGCTGCTATCTACTGTTATGTCCTTCACAACTATCTGAACCATCTTTTCACAATAAGACTCAGAGTTAAAGTCTGCCATTGTTTATATCATCTATGCTTGGTGCCACTGCAGAGCACATCCTTCCTCTTGTAGAAGACTTTTTGGTTTCCCTTGGGGTGGCTACATGGAGGGGCCTACCTTGGGAAGATGTGATGGGTCAGGGAGATTACATGGGGGAAGACACTCTAATAAGTAATGTGGTCCCAAACTGTGGAGGGCTTTATACATGGCTGCCAAAACCTTGAACCTGATCCAGGACATAATGGACAACCAATGGAGATGAGCCAGAACTAGACTGATGTGGTCAAATTTGCTCACACCAGTCACCAGTCTGGCCTGCATTCTGGACCCACTGTAGTCTCCAGATCAATCTCAAAGGAAGCCCCACATAGAGAGCACTGCAGTAGTCGATCTGGGAGATGCCCAGTGCTTGCAGCAACATCTTAAGCGAGCGCTCTTATATAAGAGGGGAGTTGGGCAATGAGCCTCAACTGGTTGAAAGCTGATCTGGACACAGCTATGATCTAGGAATCCCAGAAAAGGGCTGGGTCTGGAAGAATGCTCAGATTGAAAACTTGGCCCCTAAATGGGAAAGCAATGTTACCTCTTAACTTTCTTCTGTTTGTCTATGAGTGCCCCTTCCTTTGTCTCGTCTGCCTTGAAGGATGCTGGGAAAGTCCACTAATATATAATTCTCTGCCTTTGTCTCCTTAGCCTCCCTTTTTCTTTTATCTCTTCTTTCAGTAGACCCTTTACTTACTACCTTTCCTTTTTACCTATCTTTTGTTGCTCCTGTTTATGCTCACTAGTCACTCACTCCCTGGGGTCTGTTTCAATTTCATTCTTCTGTTGTGCTCTGCTAGATGTAAGTAAACATAAGGGCTCTCTCAGTATTCACAGCTCTTAGCAGTTATCAAGACACCCTCCTTCCTCTTAAGTTGAGCATACAGTATTTCTGTATGGGAAATTCCTAGGAGTTACTCCAAGTCACATTCTGGTGTTAAGCTGAATTACTCACTTCTCTGCCTTTGTCTCCCTGGTCTTCTCTTTTCTTTTGTTTCTTCCTCCAATAGACCCTTTCCTTACTGCTTCTTCCCATCCAGGTCCTTTTAGTTCTCCTTATTCACTCACTCTGGTTGCATGCTCCTTGGAGTCTGTCTCAGTTTTACTCCTCTGTTGAGCTCTGTTAGGAGTGAGCAAACAAGAACGTCTCCCTCAGTGGCCACCTATAAGTCTAAATTAGATGTGTCATCCCAGAAATTTTGTATTAAGTTCACTGGCAATGGCAAGCCAATGTGGTTTAAAAAGGAATAGGGAGAAAAACATAGTGTAATTGTAATGTACATTGTCACTGCATTCACAGTATGATCCACTTCATGGATGTGGAAATGTAAAAACATGAGAAAAGCCCTGCTGGATCAAATCCAAGGCTTGTGGAGTCAACATTCTTCTCACATATTGGCCAACAAAATTAAATTCATGGAGAACCCTAAAGGAGTATGCAAGTTAACAATATTCTCCTACTCATATTGCCCATCACTGAATATTCAGAGAAGCATGCTACCTTGGTAACTGTAAGGATGAATGAGGCATTGTGAAGTTCCATGAAGTTTCCTGTTAAAATGCAACATTCTGAATTCTCTTATTTCTTATATTATTATTGTGACACACACACCCTTAAGCCTCTCTCACCTGCATTGCTGCTTTGTACTAGTACACGGGGACCATTGTCCTTGGATCTAATTCTGCTGCCACCTGCGATTCTTCTTCCACTCCACTGCCACTCTTGTTATGTATGTACGTCTTCAGTCCTGCTACTCTGTTGTGACAATATGAGTGACCAGTAAGCTATTGTGCTTTTGCGGGGCATGTGGCCTATCTCTGAGAATGATCTGTATTAATGCTTCTTGTTGAAACTTGAAGACTTAGGTAATGCTGCTGACATTGGTTCTTAAAGTGGATGCAATTTGAAAGATATATTCTTCCCTCTCCCCCTTGTTTCAGAGAGAGAGAAAAACATTATCCTTCTGCTTTTCACAAAAATTCAACAGTATTAGGGACATAGAGCTATGCTGTCCATTGCACTTGTTAAGTGATTCATGTTGAGCTGTAATATTTGTTCTGGTATTTACCCCAGAAAGAATACTGTGAGAGATACAGCTTTTGTATATAGCCTGTACACTCACGCTGCATTGCAGACAGTATAAGCTTCGGTAAGAAGCAGCTGCTACAAGTTTTGCTAAACTATGGCTTTGAATGCTCCTCTCTGCTCTTGCCCCATATATTTCATGTCATGTTCTGAGGCTGTTCATACTGTCTAATCCTGTTATTTCCTCAGAGTTGCTATGTTTGAATTTGAATATCAGTACTCAGCTTGCTGAAATATGAAAGACAAGAGAAATTTACAAGTGCCATTATCTGTTGTCTTCTTATAAACATGTAGAGAGAACAGGCTAACTGCTTTTGGAAACTGGATGCTAGGATAAATGGTCTGATGGTGGCATGAGACAGCAAAACAAATACATTTTCTCTCTGATTATTCCATCTCTTTCCTACAGTGGGTTTTTCTCCAGAATCATACCTCTGCAACAAGATTGGCAAATTAAGCCGATGCTTATTTCTTAATTAACAATCTCAGAACAAAGCACATTGGACTGCAAGTTAAATGCTGCACCTTGAGTGAAATCCCCCAAAACTGATGTTCAAGTGGCCATAAGAGGTAGGAAAGCCCATTATCCTAGAAGGCTATGGTGTGACATCAGATTTAGGCTTTAGTCATGTTTAGAGTAAAACCATTAAATTCAATGGGACATGGCAGAATGATTTAAATAAATTATATGCAATATCACTATTTTAAGTATTCCCAAGTCTGTATCAGATGTGGCTAATGATCAGGTTGGGTAGGGAGGTCCCTGGAATTTTAGGATAAGGTGCTCTCCCCCACTTGTGGCAAATACTATGAGCCATACGTAGTCTGTATCCAACCCTAGATACTATATCCAAAGTTTTAGGACTGGGCTAACTGTTATCACATTTAATATTTTGAGTGAAAGACAGCATACAAATAAGTAGTTTCCTCAGATTCACATGTTGACAAATATATTTACTTCCACTCGATGTTCAGTGTTTTTTGCTTCTGATCAATATTTTGTTTGATTGGTTTTCCTGGTTCTGCTGCAGAATTTTTTCCCTCCCCATCTTCTTTCATTTTTCTGGATTAGTCTCAAGAACTCCCAGAACATTAGTAAGCATGCAGTGTACACAGTGACATCACTATATAATGAAACCAATCTGATTTGATTAACTGATGTCAGACATGGCAAAAGAAGGCAGCTGAGAACAAATGTATGTGTGTGTTGGGGGACTGATACAAATGAACAATGAAAGAGTTTTGCAACCACTGCTGAAAAAATCACCAAGAGGGCACTTTCTGACACTGCCAAAAACATTCTTATAAAAAAGGACAAGTTTTGACTTATCCACAAATTCTTCCAATATTAAAACAAAAACCTGTTTTTCTCTTATATATACAATTTTCATCATTATGAGTATTATTGTTGTTGCTTTTATTTTTGAAGCAAAGTCATATTTGTACTGCTCCCAAATGCTTGGTTAGAGATAGTAACTTGGGAGTGCTATGACAGCTTTTATTTCATAATAAAATGTTAGAGCTAGAAACATCCAGCAAACAACAACAACAAAAAAATTGCCCCCAATCCACTTACTATACATTCTCTCTGCCGTTTCTCTCCCCCTACGCTTGCTCTCTTTGAGACTCTGGGGTGTTTTAAACTGTATTTGCTGTGTTGGCTATTATGATCATCTTTATTCCTATAGGTCGATGGCATAATAGTATACCTATTACCCTCTCTTTTGTTTTGCTAAACTTTAAAGGAATGCTGAAAGGGAAAAAAGTGCAATTATCAGCATTAAAAGCCATAAAATAATTATATATTCAGGAACGCCAAGACTACAACTGTTCCTCCTGCCCTGCATGACCCTATCCATAGGTCAAAGTTCAGCTATGTGGCTTCAGAACACTTCAGCAATTATCTTTTGCCATGTACTCACTTTTAAATATCAAACGTGTATGATTTATGGCTTGAGCATGCCACTTGAAAACTTATTTTTTGCCAACACTACTGGATTCTTTCCTTCACCCAAAGAGTCCAATAAATATTGTTTACAGAGCCACAAGCAGCCCTGAAAGTTGGATAATCGCAGAATGATTCCCAACAGGAGACAGTATGATATGTGGCTGTTGCTTAAAAGAGAGAAACAATCCTATTATATGTGCTGAAGTCAGCATTATGGAATATAGCATATTTTAATTAATCATATGTTTAGCTGTCTGCATGAGATAGTGTTTGGTCCTATGGAGGTGAAATGCTCTATGCAACAAGAAATGAGCTTGAAAGGCAGAATTAAAAGTAAACAAAATAGTAGCGCAGTAGTGGATATAGCTTTTGCAGTTAAGGCCCTTCGGAATCCGAGGTACATAGGAGGACCCCTAAATAGGGACTGGATCGAGGGTAGCCTACTTACAGTAAATATTGTCTCAGGTAGGTAAAGTTGACTTCTGGGACTGATGTTAAGTGAACTATTGGCAGATGACCTGCTAGGAAAACAAGGAGGCATATTTGTCTCCCCAAATCTCCTTTCCTCAAGTTCCAAACTGCAAAGATAATTCCTTATCCATTTTTGGACTAAACTAGCCTATTTTTGCTTTTGGTTTTCAGTTTCTGGACCAGGGGGTGGGGAGTGTCCTAAGGCCCTTCCCTCAAAATGAAATGAAACTAAACTAGATCAGTATTTCCCATTTACAGTTTTTTTTAATGCCCAAACCTGCCATTTCCTTGTATAGTGTGAACTGGTGGTGTCTAAGAACCAAAATATTGTCCTTGTGCCCCCTAAGATTACCCATCTGTGCAGTTTGTTTGCTTGTTTATAGGGGATCCAAGATATTTCACAAAAAGTAAAAGTATACAGTGCTAACAGTATTAGAATACTACACAAAAACTACATTAAAAACAAACATTAGTTAATATTAAAATTAAGATCAAGAACAATTTTAAAAATATTTACAAACATTTTAAAAATCTAGCTTTAATAACTACAGCAAGGACTGGTGGTGACATAACAGGACTAGAAAAGATTTAAGGGACATAATTCTAAGGTAAGCATTCTGATGAATGGTGAAGAGAAGCAGCAGTCAAAGGAAAGACTCCAGCTGGAGATTGAAAAATTTTTCCTTAACATTTGGCTCAAAATGTGTCAATCTTGTAAGTAAAATCACAGAATGCTTCTGCAGATCACATATTATGAAGGGGGCTGTGGTCCTCTGGATGTTACTGGGCCTCTGATCCCATTAGCCTCAACAAACAGGGCTAATGGCTGAAGTCCAGAAAGATCTAGAGGGCCAGACTTTCCCATTTTTGACTTGTGGATTTCCATGGTTTATGCCTCTACTTTAAAAAAAAGTTTAATTTCATTATTACTGGATTTTGCCATTCTTAGATCAATCCATTAGCAGATCATCAGCTTAATGATGACCAGTTATGATGAATCACTCCAGTGTCATTTGCACTGTCACACAGGTGGCTTCTCTGATTAATTTCATCAAAGCAACGACACAAGGCGCTAATGCATTACTCAGAGGGAGATGATTATTTTTAAGGAGCTTCAGTCAGGATTTTATAATCAGATGCTTAATTGGATAGTCTGTACTTTCATATAAGAATTGTTTGTGGGGCAAGGCTGCTACATAAAACCTGCTGTGTGAAGGTGAACTTCAGTGCAACTAGCACACATAATCCTTAAATTGTGGAATATATATGAGTCAGACAGTACTCAGAAATTTTGGCTGGTATGCAATCTAATGTTACTGAGTAACTGATTTTGTTCTTCATAAAGAAGTCTTTGTATGGCTGGACTTTTGAGCACTGAATGAACATTCTGTTCTTGCTGTCCATACATTGCCTTCCATATTACTCTATAACTTGCATCTCTGATTTTATATCTGAAGACCTGCTATTTTTCTTGCAAGCACTACTTGAGACTTCTTTATACAGAGTCAATTAAACTTTGTTTAAAGGCCCAGAAGTAGTATTATAAACTGGGTAACAGGAAAATGATTCACATCACCGGTCCTTCATCTATTTGAATCAGACCTGAGCCCTTATCATTTTCACAAACACTGTCAAGAATGTGAGAAAAATGAAGAATGAAGACCGAAGCTGTACAGTTGTTTCAAAGAAGGCATATTTATTCTAAACCACAAGAATTTGGCATGAGAGAGGGCTATGTCTGAACTGCAAACTGTCAGTGTGACATGTCCTCTTCAAGAAAGAGCTGGGAAATAGATTCAATTCTTAAAAAAAAAAAAACCCCACAAAAAACCCCTCTCGGTTATGAATGTGGGTGTGACACCCCCCCCCCCGTTTCACCCAGCAACAATATAAATAAGGTGATTGGCTGGAAGAAAGCAGGAGGGGAGCCAATTGAGAAGAGACTGCAGGAGGAAAAGTGAAGTGAGAGCTGAAAAGAGGAGAGCGTTAAAATTCTTTCTCAAGAAGGTAGGTTGAGTTTCTAAGAGTGGGCTGTAAATGGATTGTATCTTGAAGAGGGAGGTTGAATGTTTGAAAACTAACACGTAACACAGTGTAACCTGAAGCTGAATTTTGTTTAGCTTCATCAGTTGTTATGTTATAATAAAAGTCATTTTAATCTTAAAACCTTTTGGTTTCATGTATCAATCTTAAAACCACTTGGGCTCACATGTTTGAGCTGAAGGCAAGCCTGGTAAAGAGTAAGGGCATTTGAAATGTGATTAGCCTGGGTAAAGGTGGTCACGGTGGAACATTGAGCTTCTTTCTACATGATCAAAATGCCAGGAAATGGCCCAACATTGCTGTGCACTATTGAGTGCACGTTGCTAGGAGGAATGATGTTGCCCAGCTTTACATAGCAAAGGGCAGCCTGAATGTTGACAGCACCAATGGTAGCAGTCAAATGGTCTACAGCAGGCTTGTCCAACCTTGGCCCTCCAGATGTTCTTGGACTTCAACTCCCAGAAATCCTGGCCAGCAGAGGTGGTGTTGGCCAGCAGAGGTGGTGCTGAAGGCTTCTGGGAGTTGAAGTCCAAGAACATCTGGAGGGCCAAGGTTGGACAAGCCTGGTCTACAGGGTATCCTCTTCTGCTCACTACTATTCACAAAAAGGAACCAAACAAGGGAAAATCTCTGCTGACTCCTTTTTTCCTCAGTTAACCACTTGTCAGAGCAATTGTCAGAGCTGTCTTTCAACAAGTGTGGGTGGTAGTGAGTGCAAGAGGATAACTGAGGTTGTCCTACCATGCACATATAGAGAAAATGCAGAACTGGCCATAAAAGCTAATATTGCTTGTAAAACCTGGAGGGACAATAGGAAAATAGGAATACCTAACATAAAACAGATTGTCTCAATAAAGGAAGTAACAGCTTTTGGTTCACAAGAACTTAGAAAGCCTGAGCAGAACTTACTGAAAAACACGATATTGCTAAGAAAGAGGGGAGGGAACAGTGGGAAGAAAGAACAACTAACCGTGAGATGCTGTTGGTTTGAGAGATCTAAGTAGAACAACGATAGGACATTGGGAGGGGTGGGGTTAATTAGCTCATATAGTCATCATAAGTGATTTGAGCGGTTTATTTTCTTTATATATTTGTATCAGAGCATTGCACAATTTAAAATTATGAAATTTTATGAAATATAATGTTTAACAATTTTAGAATGTTTAAATGATTAAGCTGTTTTTGACCAGAAGTGGACTACTTCAATAGTATAATCTCAAGCATTTACTAGATCTTCTTTAGTACACATGGTGGGGCATAAATTGCATGCACATACAGTAAATGCAGCATCAATTGAATTTTTCCAAGTTCACAGAAAATTCCTGTATCCAAGTAGCCCCATTTTACTTTATTATTCTTTGATCTTCTTACTTCTCACTGAAGTCTGTTAACTGACTTCCAGATGGTCCAGCCAGAATCTTGTCCTGGTGGGAGACACTCTTCAGTATTCATCCATTTGGCAAGATGTGTTTGTTGTTCTTCCTCTCCATAGATTTAGCCTATTCTTTTCTGGCTTAATATTTAGGGCTTGAGAAGTGTGAAGAAAATGTTTTCTTAATTTTAGCCATTGTACGGAGTTGGTGTCTGTGAAGTGGATGGGTTTGGTGCAGTATTACCTTATTTCATTCAGTATTTGCTCTCGACATACTTCAAAAGGGGAATGCCAGTGAAATAATGGACTTTTTCAGCAGGGTTAGGTTTCAGGCAGCCATAAGAATATTCATTAAATAGTAGCAGGTGGCAGAGGGGCTACAATCTAGATCTAGTTTTTGTTAGTGAGCCTATAGATAGTGCATTAAAAGTGTAGGTGATTCAATCCCAAACACTCAGAATGGAGTTACTATATATCAGAACTACTCAACCACCCAAACACAATCTATGCTTTTCCCTAGAAGGTTAAATTTTTTAAAAGCCAACTAGGAAAAGTTTACATCAATGCTAGATGCAGCTGTGCTTCAGATTGTTTCTCAACCAGAGAACTATGATCAATTTATAAGTTCCGTTTTCATATGTTCTCATACTTCCATCCTAAGAGGGTGCCAAATCAGATATGTCTCAGGGCTCATTCCAGAAACACACACTCAGATTATGCTTCATACGTCAAAGAAAGTCCTTTTAGTGAATATACAATAAAGCTGGGAAAAATCTGACCTCAGCTTGATGGCACATATCATCTTCAAAGTTGTTTTAAAATCACCAAATAATTTTATAGTAACAAGTCATGCAGAATGGTTGACACTGTGACAGGATATAGGCATCAAAATTCTGCTAACATCAAGTACAACCATCCCCAGCCACAAAGCAGAAAACAGTAATTTCACAGTTTAGATATGTGAGCTTCTAAATATGTGTTCTCTTTTCTTTTTAAATTAACTTTTAAAATATCTTTACAACCAGACACAGAATCCCTTTGCAAGCACAAATCCCTGTTTGACCAGGAAGGAGTTAGATTCATTTGGGTCCTGTTGACAAATTCAAAAGTTCAGATTCCCTGAGATCTGGAATTGATTCCCTTTTTGAAAACCTGTGAGAAGCACTAACTCAGAAATCCTGACAGGACATTTATTGAAAGCAGGCAAAAGAGAAATGCAACTGCTCTGTGCTTTTGCAATGCAGAAGTCTTTTGAACATGCCTTGCAAAATTGTATGCTAATTCCCTGGAGATACATGGAGAATGTCCTCCTTTCTGGAAGCCTGTCACTCTGATATTTTCTTTAAAGCAAGCCTGGTGCTTGTTTGGGTTTTTTTAACTCTTTAAAGAAAGCCTGTCTTTCAACTTTGTTTCTGTGGCTTTTAATACTTGCATTATAGCTCTCCAAATATCTCTTTACCCCATCTATGATGCTGCAACAATTTATTTAATTTGCAAAGCTCTTGCTGGTGAGTCTGTTCCATGCATGCTCAGTGTGATAAGAAGTCACTGATTCTCCCTTTTGAAAGACCTTTTTGGGGGACAAATATTTCAGCCTCTACAGCCTGAATTATGTTCAAGTAAAAAGAAGGTGGGGCCAACCATTCTTTTTCAAGAATTCTCAATCAAAACTGGTCTTTTTAATTAATATGTTCTAGTTTAAATCTTGGGATGCTTAGGCTCACCTGAACAGAGGGGGTAAAATTGTTTTATTTTAAAAATTGTAACTCAAAAAATCTGTGCCAAAATGGATGCTGATCTGATGTCCAGTTTTAAAGTTATATATTTTTTTGTTTTGGCTGCCCCATTTTTATAATTATCTTATAGAATGTTGATTTGCTTTGCCAGATCTTATGCAACAATAATATCATTGCCATCTGACAGAGTTGTAGTATTACCGGGATGCACCAGGTGGCGATAACTAGTAGAACTTTCCTGAGAGATGAAGACGCCTAGCACTAAAGCAGTGTTGATAGCAGAATAGTAGTATTATTTACAGGATATATACATACATGTACAGCTTAGTCCTTGTTTCCAGTCCCAAAGTCATACACAGCAGTTTCCACAGAGTTCAATGTACAAATCAGAGTCCTTGTAAATTAGCTCAGCAGTCAAATACCATATGGTCAGTCCAGTAGCCAGAGTTCTTCTCCCAATATATAGCACAAAGACATAGCTTCTTCCAGGATACTCTAGCACAGCAACACCATGACACCAACCCTCACCACCACCACAGAATGTGTGTGTTAGGTCTGCTAGCTTTATCCCAGGGTTAGCCAATCCTGGGATTGCTCTCTCAGCTGTTACAATTTACTCAGCTGGATAAATTCTTTGTCTTGCTTCTTTTTACAGCACTGATTCTGACAAATACTTATTGCTTTAGTACAAAACTGTATTTAACAATTCCACCAGGTTTAGCTCAAACCTGTCACCATCTGTCTTGGGTTACAGTGCCATCCCAGCTGAAAACATCAAATAAGGTTGCTGCCTGCTTGACATTTTTATAGCCTGTGCAAAAAGCAGAGGACTTAAGAAGGATGCAGGCACATGGTGCTACAAGTAACAGTCCCTCAATGTGATGCTTGTCTCATGGCACTACAACTCTGCAGACCATAGCATAGCCACATGTCACGATGACTGTGTTGCTTTTAACTGCATTCCTCATACATATATATCATTTAGCTATGAGGGACTAGATAGAGCAGTATCCCTTCCTCCTATGGATGCGCTCAGAAGCTCACTAAATGAACTTGATCTTCATCCCCTTTTAGCCTTTTGTTTTTTAAAGGTTTTTTAAACTGTCGCTCCTCCCCGGTTTTGTTTTGTTTCTTTTTTGTTGTTTTTTGTTGTTCTGTTTGCTTATTTTGTTTCTTTTTGTGGGAATGGAGGAGAGGAAAGATTAAGGGATAAGAACGTTAAGAGAAATAAACAAGTCAAATGAAAAAAAGGGAAGGTATTAAGGGGAAAAACAGAGTAGGTTGAAATAGGAATGAGGATTTGGCTGTGGTCCAGACTGGTGTGGGTGGCGTCTCCCTCCTTCCCGGAGCTTGTGTCAAACCTTAGTGAGGTGCTGGGAAGTGAGGGGGAGGGAAAGGAAAAGAGGTTAAGTGTAGAGTGGGAAGTTAGGGATAGGGGATTAGATAGGCAACAATGTGAATTTTTTAGCATATTTTTGTTTTGTGGGATGCACAATGGGACCAAAAAAAGAAAAAGATGGGATATAGAATGGATATGGGGAAAAACATAAGGGTAGCTACTTTAAATGTGAAAGCCCTCGGGTCTGTAACAAAGAGGAAGAGAACAGAAACATTATCAAAGAAGAACAAGGTGCATATTAACTACAAGAGACTCATCAATCAAAGGATGGAGTTAATGAACTGAAATTACAAAATATATACATTCATGAAAAAGGATTTGGGACTTCCAAATCCAAAGGTGTAGCGATATTGATTTCTAAATGTTGTGAATTTGTGGTAAAAGTAGTAAAAGATAGTAATGGTAGCTATTTGATAGTATGGGGACTAATGGGGGAAGAAGATTATACGTTAGTAAATGTTTATGCACCAAATGTAAAGGAGAATTTTATAAAACTGTCATTAAAGAGATGGAGAAGGTTAGAAAGGGATATGTTATTATAGCAGGAGATTTTAATATGGTTTTAGATAAGGTAAATGATAAAACTGTATGTAAAAAAAGCTGAATAAAAGAAGTACCCTCTTGAATAAGATATAGAAAACTACGGATTTAAAAGCTATATGGAGAGAATTCAAGGGAGATAAAAGAAGGTTTACGTATTATTCCTCTGTTGTTGTTGTTGTTGTTTAGTCGTTAACTCATGTCCAGCTCTTCGTGACCCCATGGACCAGAGCACGCCAGGCCCTCCTGTCTTCCACTGCCTCCCGGAGTTGGGTCAAATTCATGTTGATAGCTTCAGTGACAGTGTCCAACCATCTCGTCCTCTCTCGTCCCCTTCTCCTCTTGCCTTCACACTTTTCCAACATCAGGATCTTTTCCATGGAGTCTTCTCTTCTCATTAGATGACCAAAGTATTGGAGCCTCAGCTTCAGGACCTGTCCTTCCAGTGAACACTCAGGGTTGATGTCCTTCAGAATGGATAGTTTTGTTCTCTTTGCAGACCAGGGGACTCTCAAGAGTCTCCTCCAGCACCACAATTCAAAAGCATCCCAAGCTGGACAGCAGCCATGAAATTAAAAGATGTCTGCTTCTTGGGAGGAAAGTGATGACAAACCTAGACAGCATTTTAAAAAGCAGAGACATAACCTTCCCAACAAAGGTCCACATAGTCAAAGCTATGTTTTTTCCAGTAGTGATGTATGGAAGTGAGAACTGGACCATGAGGAAGGCTGACTGCTGAAGAATTGATGTTTTTGAATTGTGGTGCTGGAGGAGACTCTTGAGAGTCCCCTGGACTGCAAGGAGAACAAACCTATCCATTTTGAAGGAAACTGAATAGAATTGTTCTAACCCAATAATATTTTTCCATCTCATCTAAAATTTCTACATTTGCCGGTTCCCACCATTTCTCCAAATATCTGACTAGATTGGCTCCCAATTGATGATATGTTTCCTCAGGTTTTTTTTTAATTAACTGTCTATCCCTCCTGAGGTGCTCAGCATTGATTCCATATCTTGCAAAAACCAATTTTCTGAATGCCTAATAGTCTCTTGCCTGATCTTGGGGCATTTGAGAATAAATCTCATTTAACTCTTCACTTACTAGAGATCTTATCAGGATCATTCTCTCCTCATTTTTCACCTTATAATCCCAGCATGTCCTCTCGAAAGTGATGAGGAATGCCTCGGGGCAATCATCCTTTCTGAACTGAGGGAATTTCTTTAAGTCTGCTTTTGATAAATTCTTCTCAGGATGTGTAGTAATAATAATAATAATAATAATAATAATAATAATAATAATAATAATAATAATAATAATAATAATAATAATAATAATAATAGTAGTAGTAGTAGTAGTAGTAGTAGTAGCAGCAGTAGTAGTAGTAGTAGTAGTAGTAGTAGTAGTAGTTTTTGTTGTTGTTGTTTTTCCTCAGCCCTAGCTCTCTCCCTTTCCAAATCTAGCTCCTTTTGCCTGGCCTCAGCCCCAGCCTTGAGCTGTAACTCTTTTAATTTAAATTCTTGCTACACCCTCCATCTGTCAAACTCTTGGGAGGTTAACCCAATTTCTTGCCTTGAGGTATCTTCCTCCTGCGCCTCATGCTTAGCTAATTCAGGGCTTTCCTCTTCTTGAGGCAAACTTTGAACATCCAATACCTCCATTGTTAATCATTTCCCTCTCTTAGAAGGCATGGTTTATTTGTTTTTCTTTTGGATAAGTTGGTTGGTTTACTAGAGGCAAATAGACCTCTAGCAATTTAAAAACACTTTTTCCTTTTCTGTGTTAGAAAGAGAATGATATATAGTAGCCTTCCACTGCTTCTGCTGATTGTTACTTAATTTCCTTAGGCACCCAGTCTCACTGTCTCTGGTTCTGGTACACTGTATCTGTCAGTCTCCAGACACCAAGCTATTCTTAATATTTATTTTATTCCAGCCACAGTTAAATTTAGTTTTCTCAGCTATTTCCTGGCCCCTGGCCTCTCTTCAGCACTCCTTTTTCAGAGCTTGTGATCCAAAGTTAGCCCCTTGGTCTTTCTCTAAGCTTGAGGTAAACTTTCAACACCAAATTCTCCTCAGAGTCCTTTCCTGCTTTAGTCTTTCCACAAGCAGGAATCCCTTCCAGGCTATCCACACAGAGCTTTGGGATTTCCTACTCCTTCTCCTTTGGCCCTTGACTAACTAGACTCAGAGAAATTCTTTTCCCTTTCTTTGGCTTCCTGGAATTTATTCCCTTTGCATCCTATACAAAAGGCAACTGAAAGATGGGACTTATTTTACAAATGGTTAGAGTCCCCAGTTAGTGCTTGAATAACATAGATCAAAATGGGAACTAAAATCTGGAAGGCAGAAAATAGTAGAAAAGAGGAGTTTGAATTTTGATATTGCAATATGAATAGAATGGATGTTAATATATTTTTGTTTCTCCTTCCCCCCTCAAACCCAACCCTTTTTAACCATCACACCCCCTCTTACCTTCTGTATCCCATACCCTAACCCAAGTTATCAAAACAATAAAAAAAAAGACTTAGGAAAAAGAATAAATGATGAGGAATGGAGGGAGATGTGGAAAATGAGGGTTTATGATTCTTGGAGGCATGCCCTCGTAGGCCCGGTCTACTCCCTGGGAAAGCCTGGTAGACTGGGCCTACCAGGGGAGGGCTTCCCCCGGTAGGCCCGGTCTACTCCCCTGGTAGGCCCAGTCTACCAGGCTTTCCTGGGAAGTAGACTGGGCTTACTGAGGGAAGCCCTCCCCTAGTAGGCCCAATCTACCAGGCTTTCCCAGGGAGTAGACTGGGCCTACTGGGGGAAGCCCCCCTGGTAGTCCTGGCGTACCCTGGGAAAGCTGGCAGCAGTAGCAGCAGACGACCTCTGAGAGGCCTCCCATGGTGGCGGAGAAGCCCTTGGAGGGCTTTGGCAGCAGCGGAGGTGGCAGCGAGGGATCCATTTGGACCGGTAAGATGCTGCTCTTTGCATTTCTTTTCTTTTTTCAGTGCGGGGTATTTTTTTCTTCAGCTGGTTATGGATTAATGGGTTTTTAATTCATTCCTATGGAAAATGGACCCTCGACCTACAGACTTTTTGACCTGTGGCCACCGTTCCAATATGGATTAATTCCGTAAGTCGAGGGTCCACTGTATCTGAATGTCTGTTGGAAATGTGAGAAGGAAATTGGTACATTCATTCTATCATATGTGGTGGGAATGTGAAAAAGTACAAAGGTTTTGGAAACTAATCTTTAAAGAACTAAATGACATATATGAAAAAATATAGAATTTAATCCTGAGATAGCTCTGTTATCAATATTTGAGAATGTGGAATATGATAAGATGACTAGAGAGTTGATTACCAACTTATTAATAGCAGCTAGATTAATAATAGCTAGGAATTGGAAATCAAAGTCTGAAATTCAAATGGAAGAATGGTATAATGAAATATGGTATATTGCTACAGTGGACCCTCAACTTACAGACGGCTCAACTTACAGACTTTTCAAGTTACAGACTTCTCTGGCTGCAAAATTTAGGTTCGACTTGCAGCCAGAGAATCGACCTACAGACCGGGAAAAAAATGGAACAAAACCGTCCGGTTACAAATTAATCGGTTTTCAATGCATTGTAGGTCAATGGAGCCTCGACCTACAGACTTTTCGACCTGGAGCCACTGTTCCAATGCAGATTAATTCTGAAAGTTGAGGGTCCACTGTATAAATGGTAAGTTAACTTGTAATTTAAAGGTTAAGAAATGAGAGATGAAAAAGAATAATTTCTACGATATATGGACCATATTTCTTGAATATGGAAAAAGGAAAAGTGAAAGTGAGGAAAAGTAAAAGCTCCAAATCAAGAATCAATGCAGTTCTGGAGAAGAGGACAATAAAGGAAGAAAAAAAAAATAAAGACAGAGGAAGAAGAGGATTACTGCAAGAGGTCCCGACTATGGTGGTGGGGAACATAGTCAATTTATATTTTGGTTTATGTATTTTATGTTTATGTTTATGTTGTAGTTTAAGAAAAGGAATTAAAGGCTGGTGGGCAATTTCCCTGCCTTGAATGGGGTTACACCACTAAGGGACAGGGTCCGCAGCCTGGGGGTGCTCCTGGACCCCAGTCTAACTCTGGAAGCCCAGGTGGACTCGGTGACCAGAGGAGCCTTCCTTCAGCTGCCAAAATTATACCAGCTACGGCCCTACCTGGACGAGTGGAGTCTCATGACAGTTACAAATGCACTGGTAACATCTTGCATAGATTATTGCAATGCGCTCTGCGTGGGGCTGCCTTTGAAGATGGTCTGATGACTGCAACTGGTCCAGAATCGAGCTGCGTGGCTGGTGAGTGGTGGGGCCGCTAGGGGACATATCAAGCCGATTGTGATTAAATTACATTGGTTACCAGTTGCTGCCCAGGCCCAATTCAAAGTGCTTGTTTTGACATATAAAACCCTAAACGGCTTGGGCCCTGCCTCCTTCCATCTGAGTCTACCCGGCAGTTAAGATCTAGCCAGGGGGCCCTTTTGAAAGAGCCGTCCCTCAAGAAGGTAAGAGGGATGGCTTGTAGACAAAGGGCCTTTTTGGCATCTGTCCCCAGACTATGGAACGCCCTCCTGACTGAGATTCATCTGGCGCTGACGCTGATGACATTTGGGCTCCAGGTGAAAACCTTCCTGTTCCAGAAGGCTTATAATTGAAATAAGATCAACTGTGGGTCCTGATGCCAATTTTTAGAGTATCTATTTTAATTGTATTTTAATTGTTTTATCTTTTTATTGTATTTTAATTGTTGTAAGCTGCCCAGAGACCTTTGGGTAGAGTGGCTGGCATATAAGTTAAATAAATAAATAAATAAATAAATAAATAAATAAATAAATAAATAAATAAATAAATAAATAAATAAATAAATAAATAAATAAGAAAGAGATATGATGCCAATGAAACTACATACATACATACATACATACATACATACACACACACACACACACACACACACACACACACACACACACACACACACACACAGAATTGGTAGTGGAATACATTTCCATGAAATGTGTTCATGCACTTCAACTGAAATGAATATTCTGCATAGTCCTAATTTGGAAAGAAACAATGTATAGTGTGTGAGGAAATGTGAAGGAAAGTGTGATAATGCATTGAAGGCATCTAAAAATTAACTCTGAAGGATTAGCTATTGGTGTTAATTCAGCTGGTGCTAATTCACTCCAAATGCCAACCCTATGCAATGGAAGATTAATGTTAAATCCAATGCTGTGTGTAACTGAGTTTGTCTTACATGTGAGGTTTTTCAGTTTCTATTAGTCTTATAATTAAGATGCTATTATTCATCAAAGCCTGTTTCACAAGGGTTGCTTCAGTATGTTACACTATATTGTTCCAATATAAGTTATTCAACCAGTAGCTGGAAATCAGCATAGACTTATTGTGCATGTGTCTACTTTTGTAGGCCACTCTTCTTACTTATCTATCCCTATATTTTGTCATAGCTATATAATTGTATTTCAATGGAGAGAAAGATTAAATGTATTTTACACACTTATTCTATGACAGATAATTGTATTGGAATCACATTTTGATGATTTACTGATAAATTAATTCAAGGACAGATCCAAGAAACTATTAAGCTGTAAAAGCATGGACTATTGTTTGAAAAAGGCTGTTTACATTGTCCACCTATTTTCTTACATGGAAAGCACATTGGCCTGTGACTTCCTGAGAAGCCCAAGTTGTAGTCTGTTATGTCTATGATTTTGTACAAAAGAAAGGCAGTGACTCAGAAATTCAAGAATTGTTGATATGTCAAAAACTAAGTAGAGTGTACATTCCATTTTTAACTGCAGTTTACCCCAGCAGAACCCTTTGGACTGAAGAGTTCCTCCAGTTGGATGGCATCATTGTCCATGATGACACTCCTACATTGGATCATTTGGGGGGCAGAGCGAGGTTGCTTGTTATTGTTTCCATTGGTCCTTTCAGTATTGTATACTCATTGTCACTAACCTTAAATACTGTATTTTAATTGGTCCTTGTTAAGGGAAAAGGTGGAGTAAAAATGTTTTAGACAGACAGGTGCTTGTGGTTCCCTGATGCTTATGGGAATGTATTTGGGCTCTGGGACCAATTGTAGCCAGCAGGGCCACATGTCCTCCACTTCAATCAGGTATTGTAGAGTAATGCTGCTTTTTGATTTGCCATTGGTATCTAATTGGCTGAAAGGTCATGGAAAGGTTTGTTGGGATTATGTTATGTTAGTTATGTATGCTCAGGATCTCTTAACTGGACCATGCTTTGCTTCTCTGAAAATATCAGGGTGGTCTGTAGGGGCTGAAATCACCCCATTAACCAATCCAACCTAACTGTAACATCTTTGCTGTGCATTGTTTTACTATTTTAATTTTTCAATAGAAAAACTGAAGGCATTGAGATAAAGAAACTTAAAACACTTATGAGGAGATGCTGCTCTTACTCTTTCTTGCCCAACTGCAGAATGGGTCCCCTGGCTTTTGGACTCCTGTGCATTTTGAGGAGGGATGCTGATGTACCACCTCACAGGTTTGGTCTGATGTTTAGTGCTTTGAGATAGTTCTCTCTCTGTCTCTCTCAAAGGCAGGAATGTCAAAAGTGTTTTATTGTTCTATGGAGATGATACTGCAATAAGACAGTGCTTGGAAAATCCTGGATATTCAATTTTGTTCCCTTTTGCTGCAATATGATCTGTTCAAAATGTTATTATTATGCATAGAAAACTTAAGGGGATGGTTGCACATTTCCCCCGTATATTCATTCAGTTGTTTAAAAAACCTCAGGTTTATGAATGTGAGATTTGCTTCTGTACCCACAATTAAAAAAGCCAGAAAAGAGCCTGATATTGCTGCATAATATCATGCCCCTGTTGCCAGGAAATAAAAGGATGTCAAGCTTTACATAGCAAATGGCAGCCTGAATACTGACAACATCAATGGCAGCAGTCAAAATACTCTACAGGATACCTTCTTTTGCTCTCTACCATTTACACTTGTTGAGAAACAGCCCTGACCATTGCTTTCTGTTTGGATGAGAAGTGGTGAACTGATGAAAAAAGGAGTCATCGTCTGGGATTTTCCCTCGCGTTGTGTCACTTTGTGATTGGTAGTGGTGCTGGGGGAACACCTGTTCAAATCCTTGATCATTAGCCTATGAAATGTCTTAGGGTTTTATGATTCCCCATACTATTTCACATATACATGAAAAACTTGGAAGAGGTAGTTCAGAATTTTGTGCTCTGATACTACCAGTGTGCTGATGACACCCAACTCCATCTGCTTTTTAAGATCTTCCAGGAGGCCCTCCTCTCAGTCTCTCAGGCCCCAGGTCACCCAGCCCCCCACCACTCCCTGCCATTTTCACCCTAGAATTTACAGTACTGTCTTAGACAGTTGCAATTCTACTTGTAGAAATAACTTCATAGTCATTATGTGTTTCTTGTTTCAATTTAAAAATCCAGTGTGAAAAACAACAGTATTCAAGCATGGACACCAAATCAATTGAGTCAAATATTTTACTCTAGTTCCCAGAGTCCCCACCCAGCATAGCCAGTGGTAGAGAGTTACAGTACAGTGATGCCTCGCAAGATGAAATTAATTCCTTCTGCGAGTCGTGTTGTATTGTGAAAATTTTGTCTTATGAAGCACGATACTAACGGTTGTGCAATTTAAAACAAAAAAGGGGAAAAATTCATCTTGCAAAGCACAGCCATAGAAAAATTCATCTTGTGAGACACCAAAAAAATAATAATTGCAAAATGCTTTCATCTTGCGAATTTTTCGTTGCATAAGGAATTCCTCTTGTGAGGCATTACTGTATTATTACTCCAATACACATGGAGAGTCAAAAGCTTACCACTTCTGAGCTGAACTAAAAATAACATTAATATTTATGCAAATGACATGGCCATAAAATATTTCATAACTTCTTGACACACCACACTTCTAAGGATGCGCTGAAGGACCCAAAATTTCTGTGTTTTTGTGTGTGGGCAGAGATGGGCCTATGATTGGTTTGGGGATAATCTTACATTAAAAAAAAATTATGTGGATCCAGGAGGATCCATGCATCAAAGTTATGGTTTTGCACCACTGCAAAGCTATGTCTCCTGTGGGGAGAGAAGGCAGAGGGCACAGGGGATGGGAGACAGGGCAGCAGAGGGGGTTTTGAAGCCCTGGAAGCCGAATGCAGGCAGTGGGCGCAGAGCAGCTTTCAGCTTCCCGGGCTTCCAAAGCTGCACCCACTGCCCTCTGTCTCCCGTCCCTGGTGCCCTCTGCCTTCTGTCACTGTGTGGACAGAAGGCAGAGGACACCAGAGACAGGAGACAAAGGGCAGCGGGTGCAGCTATGGAAGCCTGAGATTTTTTTCCTAAAATGGATTAAATGGTTTTCAATGTATTCCTATGGGAAATGGACCCTCGACCTACAGACTTTTTGACCTGTGGCCACTGTTCAAATACAGATTAATTCCGTAAGTCAAGGGTCCACTGTAACTACTCAGGTCCATGTCTGAAAAAGTCCTTTTGTTCTCAAGTACTTTTGACTTAAGTGAATAGGGATTACTGTAAGTCATTTCGCAGCAGTTTATATTGCCTTTTGTTTTCAGACACTTGAGAAGTAAAGAGCTGTTACAGGTTGAACTAATGCAACTGATGAGGTTATTTGAAACAAATTATCCCTTTGCATATAAATAGTATGCAAGAAAAATAACCCTTAATTGTTTGCATGGAACACAACAAATGGTAATTTGGTAGTCTGAGTTTTGTGAATTCTCTAGAGCTCAACTTTATAATTTTAAAGTAGTTGTCCACAATGTAGACTTTCCAGTTATTCAAAAGGGGTAACAATGTAATCCTCTTCATGCACACAATGTCGGGTCTGCTGGTGCTTGTTGCCGAGCGGAGCTCCTTTGCCCTCCCCACTATTCCCATAGTCACCCAGGCATAGTTGCCCGTGCTATTCTCATAGTTACCCAGGGGATGGGGGAGTGTCCTTAAAAAGATGCACCCCCATGTGCTCGGCCTCTTTTGAGGCTTGCGTTCCTCCCACCCACCCACCCACTATCCAGTGTGAGTCTGACTGGTTGCCCTATCGGGGGCCAGATAGGAATTTTTAATCCACTACTTAATTGGCTGAAGTAGTCGCATGGATTTTTCACCTATCCCATACTGGCATGTGGTTAATATAGTTCCATTGCTATTTAATTGTTTTAATGTTTGGTCACACAGTGGGTAATGCAGAAGGAAACTGAATTGGTGAGTGCCCATGGAGTTCAAGCAGTGCATAGCAGGTCTGAACTTTCAGCGCTGCAGATCGTGAGGTTATAGTGCTGGGAGGAAAGACCTGCTGGGGCCAGATATGGTGGACAAAGTTCTTGATTGCTATCAGGCCACCACTTCCTCTCTTGACCCTTGCCTGGCCTGGCAAATCAAAACAGCCAGGCCTATAACAATTGAATGGGCCACAACAATAATCAATGGGTCTCTCCAGCAGCGCAAGGTCCCCCATGCCCTCAAGGAGACACTCATTAGGCCCATTAGGAAGAAACCAAATTTGGCAGCAAACGACATTGGCAATTATAGGACCATCGCCAATGTTTCCTTAGTAAAGTGGTGGAGAGGGTGGTGGCTGACCAGCTTCAGGCTCTTTTGGATAAACCAATGTGCTGGATCTGTTCCAGCCAGGCTTCAGGTCATGCCATGGCACAGAAACGGCATTGGTCTCACTGTTGGATGACTTGCTGAGAGAGGCTGACAGGGGCAAAATGTCCTTGTTGGTCCTCCTTGATATCTCAGCTGCCTTTGATACCATCGACCACAGTATCCTCCTGGGGAGGCTCTCTGAGTTGGGAATTGGTGGACTGGTGTTTGCCTATCTCTATTCCTTCTTGGAGGACCTCCCTCAGAGAGTACAGATTGGGGAGAGTGTTTTGGCCCCGTGGAGTTTCAACTGTGGGGTTCTGCAGGGGTTGATCATCTCCCCAAGGCTGTTTAATATCTAGATGAGGCCGCTGGGTGGGGTCATCAGGGGGTGTGGGGCTTCATGCCATCAGTATGCTGATGACACTCAGCTCTACATTTTTTCACCTACCTCAGTGGATGCTGTTCTGCCCCTTCAGCGCTGTCTGGAGACTGTACTGCAATGGATGCAGAAGAATGGGTTGATGCTGAACCCAGACAAGATGGAGGTCCTGAGGGTGGGTGGCCCCTCCATTGGTGGTTTGGTAAACTCACCCTCTTTTGGGGGGTGACTCTCACCGTGAAGAGTGAGGTTCACAGCTTGGGGGTCCATCTGGATCCGGTGCTCACCATGGAAACCCATGTGGCATCAGTGGTCCGCTCTGCCTATTTCCATCTGTGGCGGATTGCCCAACTGTGTCCTTATCTTGATGGTGGGGCCCTCACCACTCTGGTCCATGCATTTGTAATCTTGAGATTAGACCACTGTAATGGGCTCTACGTGGGGGTGCCTTTGAGATTGATGCAGACGCTTCAAATGGTGCAGAATGCGGTGGCCAGACTCCTTAGTGGGACAAGAAAACATCAGCATATTTCTCCCACTCTGGCTGCCTTGCATTGGCTGCCCATTCATTTCTGCATTGATTTCAAAGTGTTAATGATGACTTATAAAGCCCTAAATGGTTTAGGACCTCGATACCTGGTGGAACGCCTTCTCCCACTTAGATCTACCCAAATCGCTATAGCCAGGAAAGACGGCTGAGGGGCCTAACACCGAGGGAGGCCTGGAAAAAAAAGAACAAGAAACCAGGCCTTCTCAGCAGTGGCCCCTTGACTCTGGAACAATCTTCCATTAGAGATCTGCCTGGCACCTTTACTGGATGTTTTTAAGAGCCAACTAAAGACCTGGTTCTTTAGGCAGGCCTTCCCTCATGTGGATACTTGATTCTCTTTTCTCCATCTTGAATGATACCAATATTATTGATTTTAATCATTGTTCTAATTGTGTCTATGATTTTTAATGTAAGCCGCCCAGAGCAGACGTAGTCTAGATGGGCGGGATATAAATTTAAGCAATCAATCATTCCCTAGGCTGTGGGCCACCAAAGCCTGGGGGCTTGCATGCCTGGTGGGCTTGATATTTCGCCGGCTGGGGTCATGCTGTCTTAGGGACAGCATGGCAATGGGGTGTGGGACTCTCCCGCATAGGTTGGTGAGGGGGTCCTGTGAGACATTTGGCACCAAACCTGATACTGCATTACTGCAGGCCCCTGGTTTCTAAGCCATATGTTATGGCATGTTGATTTAATAAATTGTGGCACTATTTATACCCACCACCTGCGTCTTGCCTCATTATTCTGGAGTGGGAGGGCAAAGAAGTCTGAGTGAGTTCAGTAGGTTTTACTTTCAAGTAAGTGGGTATAGGATCAAAGCCTAAAGATGTTTTCAGCTATGGAAATTTAGAGGGAAATACTAGATTCTTTGTGAATTAAGACTAGCTGTGCAATAGTTATCAAATTCAGATACGCATATTAGACATCACGAATCTTCAGCTCAGAGCTCTTGTGAGTCAGGGAAAGACTACAGAGGTTCTAGATATTTTGCTGTCTGAATTAATTAAACTTTATGAATTTTTGTTTTGCTTTGGATATGTAAGAGAGATCCTCTTCCCTTTATCTTGTTGCTTGTTAGTCATCAGTAGAAATGTTTTAGCACTGTGCTTTGAATGTCCCCATCTAATTATGTGTATTAAAAAATTATTCTCCAGGAGTTGTGATTACACACATTAAAAATAATAAATAATAATTATGTGCCATCAAGTTGATTCCATCTTATAACAACCCTTTGTAGGGTTTTCTAGGTAGAGAGTATTCAAAAGTGCTTTACCATTCTCTTTTTCTGAGGAAAATTTGAGACTGTGCAGCTTGCCCAAGGCCACACAGACTGCCTGTTCGTCCAGGAGGCACAGTGGGGAATTGAATTCCCAACCTCTGGCCCTGCAGTCAGGTACCTAACCCACTGAGCTATCCAGCTGGCAATTATATATGTTACTAAAGCAATCATACTCTTGATCTTTTGAGCTACCATTCATTTAGCTTTTGCAGCCACTGTGACTCTGAGTTTGTATTCTCTATGGAATAATTGTTAACTTGTCAAGAACACAGTGTTATTTCTAATAATAATATTACATCAATGACATGGATTTTCAATTGTTAAATCATTTTGGCTGGAACACATGCAAACAATCTCTCTCTCTCTCTCTCTGTCTCTCTCTCTGTCTCTCTCTGTGTTTGTGTGTGTGTGTGTGTGTGTGTGTGAGAGAGAGAGAGAGAGAGAGAGAGAGACAGAGATGCTAGAATAGAATATAAAAGGCACATTCTCTTAGCTGCATTTCATTATTCATAACTACAGCACCTTGTCAGCACTTAGCGTACAATCAAACTATAAATGATGTAAGGATATTTTGTGTTCAAACTGTATGTAAGATGTTCCAAGATACATAATACATTGTTTTGTGTTTTTAAAAATATACTGCTATTTTGGTTTGTGTGCATGTGTACAAGAGAAATGATATAAATTTTCTTTAACTCTGCCTGCCTCATCTTTGCTGGGTGAAAAATTCAAAGACTTGTGCTTTGTTTTCTGTTCAGAAGCAATCAGTCAATTCTTTTCCATGCATGTATAGATAATGACTCTATTATTTACCATCTGTCTAATTCCCCGTGTTATTCCGTTGAATGTTGTTTCATGGTATCATTTCTGAGCTCATGTTGTTACTTGGTAATGTGACAAAGTATTTTAAGACATTTAGAGATAAATAACATTGTGCATAAGTACATGGCAGCATGACAGGATTTCCCCCCTTTTCTACAAAGGATAGAAGGATTATAAAAAATGACTTCTGGAAGACAACCACTCACAATGTCTACTTGTGAATTAAAGGCAACAAACCTCAAATCCAGCAGAAACTAGAAATAAATGAGAGTAAATAAAATAGCAACTAGAATCATAGAAGCATAACATTTCAGAGTTTTAAGGGAACCCAAAGATCATCAAATCAAACTCCTTGTAACTGCATGACAGCCACAGCTAAAGCATTCCTGAGATACCCATCCAACCACTGTTGAAAAGCCTGTAATGAATGTCTGCAAACTTTATGAGGTAGTCCATTCCACTGTGCAGTGTCTCCTAATGTTTAGTTTAAATTTCCTTTCTTTAATTTGAATCTATTAACTTGGGCCCTGCTTTCTGGAACTACAGAAAACTAACTTGCTCTATCTTCCATGAGATAACCATTCAAATTTGTGTGTGTGTGTGTGTTTGTGCATGCATGCTTGCATATACTCCCCTCCTCCACAACAGAAAATAAATCAGGGGGCATTGTAAAGAACTGGCAATTGGAATAATTATCCACACCAGTGGAATCACAGTAGCTGTTCTGGAAAGCAAACAAGGTGGACTACCACAGTATCCCCCATCAAAACCATTTCATTTCCTTCAGCAGTTCCTTGGATGTGTCCTTTAAAGAAGGGCAACCAAATTCAATTATTATTTTCTTGTCAATTATATATCGTTACATCCAAGGAAAAGACAGGACATCTGCTCAGAAATATAATTGGTTTTGTATAAAGTATTTTGGCTCCCCTTAAGTGTCTTCAAAGTCTGCTTGATGTTGTTTAGTCATATCTGACTCTTTGTGACCACATGGATCAGAGCACGCCAGGCCCTCCTGTCTGTCACTGCCTCCTGAAGTTGTGTCAAATTCATGTTGGTAGCTTCGATGGCACTGTCCATCCATCTTGTCCTCTGTCGTCCCCTTCTCCTCTTGCCTTCATACTTTACCAACCTCAGGGTCTTTTCCAGGGAGTCTTCTCTTCTCATGAGATGGCCAAAGTATTGGAGCCTCAGCTTCAGGATCTGTCCTTCCAGTGAGCACTCAGGGTTGATTTCCTTTTGAGTGGACAGGTTTGTTCTCCTTGCAGTCCAGGGGATTCTTAGGAGCCTCCTTCAGTACCACAATTCAAAAGCATCAATTCTTTGGCAGTCAGCTTTCTTTATGGTCCAGCTCTCACTTCCATACATCACTACTAGAAAAACCATAGCTTTGACTATGTGGACCTTTGTTGGCAAGGTGATGTCTCTGCTTTTTAGGATGCTGTTGAGGTTTGTCATAACTTTCCTCCCAAGAAGCAGGTGTCTTTTAATTTCATGGCTGCTGTCCCCATGTCCAGTGATCATGGAGCCCAAGAATGTTAAATCTGTCACTGCCTCCATATTTTCCCCTTCTATTTGCCAGGAGGTGATGGGCCCAGTGGCCATTATCTTAGTTTTTTTTATGTAGAGCTTCAGACCATTTTTTTTCATCCTCATTAAGAGGTTCTTTAATTCCTCCTCACTTTCTATGATCAGAGGGGTATCATCTGCATATCGGAGGTTGTTGATATTTCTTCCGCCAATCTTAATTCTGGCTTGGGATTCCTCCAGTCCAGTCTTTCACAAGATTTATTCTGCATATAAGGTAAATAAGCAAGGAGACAATATACACCCTTGTCGTACTCCTTTCCCAATTGTGAACCAATCAGTTGTTCCATATCCAGTTCTAATTGTTGCTTCCTGTCCCACATATAGATTTCTCAGGAGATAGATAAGGTGGTCAGGCACTCCCATTTCTTTAAGAACTTACCATAGTTTGCTGTGATTCACACAGTCAAAGGCTTTTGGGTAGTCAATGAAGCAAAAGTAGATGTTTTTCTGGAACTCTCTGGCTTTCTCCATAATCCAGCAAATGCTAGCAATTTGGTCTCTAGTTCCTCTGCCCCTTCGAAATCCAGCTTCTACTTCTGGGAGTTCTCGGTCTACATACTGCTGAAGCCTGCCTTGGAGGATTTTGAGCATAACCTTGCTAGCGTGTGGAATGAGTGCAATTGTACAGTAGCACTGCCCTTCTTTGGGATTGGGATGTAGACTGAACTTTTCCAATCCTCTGGCCACTGCTGTGTTTTCCAAACTTGCTGGCATATTGAGTATAGCACCTTAACAGTGTCATTTTTAAGATTTTAAATAGTTCAACTGGAATGCCATCACCTCCACTGGCCTTGTTGTTAACCATGCTTTCTAAAGCCCACTTGACTTTGCTCTCCAGGATATCTTGCTCAAGGTCAGCAACCACAATATCCGGGTTGTCTGGGATGTCCAGATCTTTCTTGTATAATTCCTCTGTGTATTCTTGCCACCTCTTCTTGATGTCTTCTGCTTCTGTAAGGTCCCTACCATTTTGTCTTTTATTATGTCCATCTTTGCACAAAATGTTCCTTTAATAGCTGCAATTTTCTTGAACAGATCTCTGGTTTTTCCCTTTCTATTATTTTCCTCTACATCTTTGCATTGTTCATTTAAGAAGGCCCTCTTGTCTCTCCTTGTTATTCTTTGGAAGTCTGCATTCTATTTTCTGTAACATTCCCTATCTCCCTTGTATTTTGTTTCCCTTCTCTTCTCTGCTGTTTGTAAGTTCTCGTTGGACAGTCACTTTACCTTCTTGCATTTCCTTTTCTTTGGAATTGTTTTTGTTGCTGCCTCGTATACAATGTTCCAGGCCTCCATCCATAGTTCTTCAAGCACTCTGTCCACCAATTCTAGTTCCTTAAATCTATTCTTCAGTTCCATGGTGTATTCATAAGGGATTTGGTTTAAATTATACCTGAGTAGCCCAGTAGTTTTTCCTATTCTCTTCCGTTTAAGCTTGAATTTTGCTATAAGAAGCTGATGATCAGAGCCACAATCAGCTCCAGGTCTTGTTTTTGCTGACTCTATAGAGCTTCTTCATCTTTGGCTGTAGAGAATATAATCAAACTGATTTCAATATTGCCCATCTGGTGATGTCTATGTGTAGAGTTGCTTCTTGTGTTGTTGGAAAACAGTGCTTGTGATTAACAGCTTGTCCTCTTGACAAAACTCTATTAGCCTTTGCCCTGCTTTGTTTTGAACGCCAAGGCCGAACTTAATTGTTGTTTCTTTTATCTCTTTTTAAAAACATTTTATTAATTTTTCACTCTATCTATATAGGTTTGTACTTGTCAAGCATTGTGCTACATGGTTTGCTTACAATTATTTGTTTTTTACAATTGTTTGTTTTTTACATCTCAATGTCTTCCCAATTGTCCCCCCAAATTCCAGACATCTTTCAAACATTCAAACCATTCAGGTACATATTTTAGTATATAATATGACTACTATCATATTACTTTCATAGTATACAATATTCTCAAGATTTTCTAATACCATTCTTAATAAAAATGGTTCCAGATCCATGCCCCAACTTTATATCTAGTTTAATTTACCTAAAATGAAAACCCACCATATTACATCTTTACCCTGGTTAGGGCTCCCTTATTTCAATTTAATTCTCCTTTTTAATATAAAGGATATGTCCCTTTACAATTCCCAAAGTTAAATACATGTTTTCAACCTTAAGGGCCCCCTTCTTATTTTTCCCTTTTTCATCTTTCTAAGTAATTCCCTCTCTTATTTCTCTTTTTTCACTTTGTGTTTCTGTCTCTCTAAGCATTCTGCCATCTTTTATGCCCTCTGAAACAATTTTGTACATCTAATTTATCTCCCCTAGATCTTTATGCACTTGGTCTATCTTCAATAGATCTTCCAGGCTTTTTAAAATTAACTTTGCTGATTTTCTTCCCTTGTGTTCCCTTAATACTCTCCTCTGATCCAATATTGATGTTGTTTCTTTTAGGTTTTCCCCATTAATTTCCTCCAGCTCCTCTTTTGATTGGCATACATTATCCGGCACACTCTCATTTCCTTCTTCGTTATTCCCTGTCGCTTGTTGACTATAATTCTTCATATGTTCATTTAATAATTTTGCCTCTTGGTAATGGGATCTCACTATTTCTAGTATTGTTTGAAGGGTAGATTTTGTTTCATCCGAAAATTGTCCTTGTTGTGCCATTCTGTTCCAGCTGCCCAAGAGCTTAGGCCAACTCGCAGTCCAGTTCGATGATTGTATCTGTGTCCTAATTGATCCCTGGCAAATTGATGCCAGCTAAACAGATATTTCAAGTCTCCAGAGTCAGTTCAAAGAGTCTGCTTTGGCTAAATAGTCCTGAACCAAAATTTAAACCCCCAATGTGTCAAGCTACAATGCAATGGTTGTATCCATGGCCTGATGGCCTAATTCCCACAGGTTTACGCCAGCTAGTCAAACATAAGCACTTCCAGCTCCCGGGACAGTTTCAAAAGATCTACTTTGGCCAAATAGGCCTGGACCAAGGTTCAAAAGCCCCAAATATCACAGTCCAGTTCAGTATTTGTATCCATATCCTGGTGGCCTAGTTCCCGCAATTCTGCATGGCCAAAACTGTGATTCCAAGTCCCTGGAAGTGGTTCCAAAAAGTTCACTTTAGCCCAATATACTAAGTCCCAAGGTACAGTTTAAAAAGATCCACTTTAGGGTTAATTTATCTATGTTCCAGTCAGGCATGAAAAAATCAAAAAGAAATAGAAAACAGGTTTCCAAGCTTTAAACAACAGTAGAGTACTCAAGGTCATTGTTCTGGGCATTATACTAAAAAACCTCAAATAGTCAAAACATGAGTCCAGACTTATCTAGTAAAAACTTATGAGAAAATTTCTTAAGATTTATAACGCTAAATTATAATATTCTTAAATTATATTTTGAATGTATTTAAATGAGTAGTTAATGTCCCATTAATCTTTAAGTTATTTTCTTTGCATCAAGTATCCCTCTCTCCAGATTACCTGCCGCTCTATGATTGAAGAGATTGATAGAAGGTTCTTTTTTCTGTATATCAGAATTGTTTTCTCCAGAGGTAATCATAAGCAATTAGTTGTAAAAATATATCTCACCCGATAGTAATACTGATATTGAATAGCTGATTGTTGCTTCTCTTACTTGCCGGCTGCCGACGACTTGTAAGCGAGCTTTAAGCTGCTTGTTTCTGCCCATTGGCTGATTAGGGAGTTTCCTGGATCAAACGAGGATGACCGCCACCCCCCCCCATGATCAACAGGCTTCCCCCCAGTTCACCACCTCTCCAGGGTGGTTTCGACGCCATGGGGTGTCTCAAACTGGTCAGAATTCAGCCCAGGGGACAGAGCTCTGTCCTCCTCCTGCTGTCTCATCATGGCATCAAGCCGGAAGTCCGTTTCTTTTATCTCTTGACTCCCTACTTTAGCATTCCAATCCCCTAGAATGAGAACATCTTTCTTTGGTGTCAGTTCTAGAAGGTGTTGTAGGTCTTCATCGAACTGATCAATTTCAGCCTCTTCTGCATCCATGGTTGGTGCATAAAACTTTTACTGCGATGTTGAAAGGTCTGCTTTGGATTCGTATTGACATCATTCCATCATTTTTGAGATTATATCCCATTACAGCTTTTCCCACTCTTTTGTTGACTATGAGGGCTACTCCATTTCTTCTATGGGATTCTTGCACACAATAGTAGATATGGTAATCATCTGAATTGAATTCACCCATTCCCGTCCATTTTAGTTCACTGATGCCCAGGATGTCAATGTTCATTCTTGCCATCTCCTGTTTGATCACATCCAGCTTGCCAAGGTTCATAGATCTTACATTCCAGGTTCTTATGCAGTATTTTTCTTTGCAGCATCGGATTTTCCTTTCACTTCCAGGTGTGTCCGCATCTGAGCGTCCTTTCGGCGTTGGCCCAACCACTTCATTAGCTCTGGAGATACTTGTTCTTGTCCTCCACTCTTCCTCAGTAGCATGTTGAACACCTTCCAACCTGAGGGGCTCATCTTCCAGTGTCATATCTTTAAGCCTTTTGTTTCTGTTCATGGAGTTTTCTTGGCAAAGATACTGGAGTGGCTTGCCTGCATGGCATAGCCTATAGCTTCTCTGAATTACTCAAGCCCCTTCGCCATGACAAGGCAGCAATCCGTGAAGAGTCTGCTTAAGAATGTGTCAACTGCAACTCCAAGTAACTATTTGTAAAAGGAAGAGAAAAAGTAGATCAGAATACCACAGGTATGATTCACTTGCTAATCCCAAAGTAAAAAAAATTAATGCTTGTGCTGGTATGGACATGTTTTTAAAAATAGTTAATTGGAAATACTATTATGTGATGGGTGGGGAAATAGGAACTGAACTGTACAAGCTGTTCCTGGAATGAAATCATTTTATCTGATGTGCTGTGTTGATTCAGATAATTCTGCCCTTTGACATGAGAAACAGCAATATGACGATGTACAATTGACCCAAAATGAATGTGCAGCTAATAACAAATGAGTCTTTCACAAATGGGCAAAATTGACATGTATCTAAATATAGGAGGCATCTCAGCACACTCAGAATACAAAGCCAAAGCAGATATACAATTTTTTTCTTACTAAATTCACATTTGATTTAGATATTTCATTTTCTTTGATTTTTCTTTCCTCTTTCCTGAGTGATCATCCACTAATGCTCTGATTCTTTTTAAAAGTTCTGGGAGAAAAAATATGGGTGTTAGTATTGCCCTTCAAAAATGGTTAAATACAATATAATTCCTCCACAAAAGTCCATTATCCCCTTACCCAGGACTAAGACACGAGACAACTGTTATGGAATAAAACATGGGCCACACTTTATTAAATATCCAAAATTATTCTCAATGTAGATGAGAAAAAAGGGGGTCCTGCTATAGTACAGAATCAGGTTCTGCAGCAGGGTTTCAACGGACCCCTAACTGAACTATGGCTGAGTCCCAAGCCCCAAGATCTTGCAGTCATGAAGTCAGCGAGAACCCAGATGGCCCAAATTTGACCACCCAAGGACCTCCAGTCCCCTCCTTCTTGTTGACTGTTGGTCTGGGAGCGGCCCCAGTGGATATTCACCCCCCCAAGCACTGTAGTCACATGATCTACAGTGCTGGAAGTTCAGATGAGCTATACCTTACCTGTGATTGTGATGAGACTCAGCAAAACCTGTTTTTTTCTGCACTGCCCACCACGGCATAGGGGCAAGCTATGCTTAAGGCCCATGCCCCCCATCGAGCCTCTTGAGCTCCAAAAGCAGCCCCCCCCCGAGATCTGCTAAAAATAACTCCAAACCTCTATTGGAGAGGTGTACTCCATCTGTTCAAAAGAGCTCAGGCCTGTTAGCAATCACCGATCCAAGGCCATTGCAAACTGCTCTGCAAACTTCCCTGTTATCACTCTTCTGAGCAGTCTTAATTCTCTGGGCCTGGTGTTCATCATGCCAAACAAGACGAGGGATGACTGTGGACCAAATAATGCTCATCCCGGGATACGTTGCCCTCAGCCATCTGAGATCTCGCAGGACATCCAAAAAGCTTGGCAAGGTCATTACCTCCCAGATGTATAATCAACACATCCGGGGGTTGCATGCCAAATGCAGCCACCCTGAACAATTGGCACCAAAGCAATCCACGGATCCCTTTCCACTCTATTTGAGCTCTATCTCCAAGACCCAAATCGCTCCCTCACGCTGACTGAGCAGCATATCTTGCTGCCCAGAACATGAAGCTCTGACCCAAAATCACAACATGTCAGTGTCTCCCCATTCATATCAGATCTGAAAAGACAAAAAACAGGCACCTGCCTAGACGTGAGGGAGTGTTCGGATGTATCTTTGAAAAGCAGAAGATGATAATCATCCCAACAGCTTGATGTCATCAGGGAGATAACCCATTGTGGCTACAGTTGAGGAAGCCCTAATTCTAAACGAATGTGTACCGAACCTCATTCCATGAACTCCTGCCTTACTTAATGCTAAATCGGTCATTTTCCAAAACTGATATTTTGTCAAAAGTTTTCTGTCCCTATGAATAAAAAATAACCTTGGCTCTCACCTATGACACTAAGGTAATTACCTTTTGCTTTTACCAGGCAAAGGTTTTGCACTGAACAGGTACCTAAAGTAAGATCTGCTCCCTTACCACTCTGATCTGCCTTGGATCAGCAGATGTGAACCCGCACCAAATCCTGCTCTAGTGTTACATCGTGCCATTGTAAGGCAGTCTCGACACATCTCCTTACCTGATGCTACCACCTCACCGATCCTTAATGTGCCAAAAATGTCAATAATGCCGCCACATGAAACAACGTAACCTCATATGTATCCCTGCAAATGGCAGGCCACAGCTGACAAATTTTCTCCGATAAAGTCGGGGAAATTGGTGTCCTAGAATCCTTGACCCGACCCCTTTCTTTACTCCAAATTTTGATCATTTTCTTGATACAAAATCAGATGTATAATCCTTGTATCCGTGTATCCTAGCGTAAAATGCTAGAGCTGAAAACTTACCTTGGAGGGAGCCTGGAGCTAAACCCTTCCTATGAAATGACACTAAGAATTGTTGTAGGTGTTTAACCAGAGCTGGCCAAATCAAGTCCAGTCCCACGGCTCTCCTGAACTTCTGAAATTCTGTACTCACTGCCTGGTATGCCTTCTGCGTCCTTGGAGCCAAGGACAAACTTATTGCTCTCTCTACGTCATTGTGCCAATTTGCCAAACCTCTGCCAGGAGCTTCTCTGGACATTCTCTGGCTGCTGGATCTAATTCCATGAACTGAGTGATCTGTTGGCGTGATAGGACATCGCCCAAGCTGTTATCCAAACCAGGAATGTGTTTTGCTCAGATAAGAATGTTAAAGTTTAGGACATGCAGCGTAAATGCACGCACCAGTGCCATAACGCATTCTGAGCTTGATGTGAGGTTGTTCACTATGTGAACCACAGCCTGATTGTCACACCAGAAGCGTACTGAAAAATTACCCCTTTTATCTGCCCACAGCCACAAGGCACCTACTATTGGGAAATTCCAAAACCTAATGAACCTGCTGCATTGGTCTGAACCTGAAATTCTGACTTGTTGCAATTCAGACCTCCAAAAGGTTACCTCATTAAATTCTGCTAAAAACTGGCTCCACACATGCAGGTCCTGCTTCATACCTCTGGTGACTCTAGTTCTATGGAAAGAATGATGAAGTCCTTTCATAGCCTCACACAAATGGCATGAAAATGTGTGACCTGTAGCAGTAACCCTACATGCGAAATTCAAATGACTTACAATCTCTTGGAGCTCTTTTAGAGTCACTTTCTTGCACAATAACAAGAGCTAAATTCATTCCCTAAGGGCATCTAGTTAGTCCTCTGGCAACTTAGAAGCCTGCTGTCTAGTGTCCAATACAATCCCTAAGAATGTAAGTGAAGTAGTGGGCCCCCTCTGTTTTCTCTTCAGCTAATGACACTCCTAATTCCCTGGCCAATGACTGAAATGTCTCTAATATGAATTTATACCCCCTGTGTTAGCCACACCACAAAAGAGGTAATCATCCAAGTAATGGGCAGTGCTTCTGCAACCTACCCTACATCTGTGCTTCCATTCCAAAAATGAACTGAATCACTCAAATGCAGTGCAGGAAACAGAACTACCCATTGGCAGGGCCCTATCAATATAGTAAGAACCCTGAAAATAAAAACTTAGGAGGTCAAAGTCTAAGGGATGGACTGGCAGAATGCGAAACACTGATTTAATGTTGCATTTTGTGAGTTCTGCCCCGATTCCGCATCTGTGCACCATACGTACCACCTCATCAAAAGAGGTATAACATACAGTACAGAGCTCCTACGGGATGGCATCATTCACCGACTAGCCTTGTGGGTAAGACAGGTGATGAATGAGCCTATATTCACCCCTATTTTTCTTGCACACGACACCCAAGGGTGATACCCTAAGGTTCTCTAAAGGGGGATGTTGGAAAGGTCCTAAAACCCTACTTTCAGAAACTTGTTTATTTTTTTCCTGCCCAATGTTTTCCATACCCCTTACTGACTTTAAATTTTTCGCAAAGAACGCCTTACGCTCACCC
Organism: Pogona vitticeps; assembly: GCF_051106095.1. Taxonomy (NCBI): domain Eukaryota; kingdom Metazoa; phylum Chordata; class Lepidosauria; order Squamata; family Agamidae; genus Pogona; species Pogona vitticeps. The sequence continues at coordinate 138,440,478 of NC_135785.1, forward strand.
ACCGCTGGTATTCTAAAACCATACTAAAAACCTTCCAACAAATACTGTGTATCTGCTGGCCAATACCGCAAATCTAATTGGTTTGGGGCCCCTTGCTAGGGGGGCCTCCACCCCCAGGCAGCTTTTTACTACCTCCAGAGTCCTTATTGGCATTTCTCTGTGCCTGTATTCTAAAACAGGATGTACTGGGGTGCTGTCCCCCACCGACTGAACACTCATGCCAGAAGTGATATCCCTTCCATGAGCATGTGCCCCTAGCATTGTAATCCCAAGAAGGCAAGCAGGGTTGAACCATTTGCCCCATGCCAGCACGGGAACTCAAGTTCAGGCCTGGTTTACAAATAAGGTGACTACTATCGAACCTCTCTCCAGGGTTGGTCCTGGCGGGTATCATAACTTGCAATCAGAGGCCTGGCAATGGCTCATCCCACCATAGATTTGGATGAATCATGCTCTGCATACGGAATGATTCATCATGGGTCAACCAGACCTGCCTTGCAAAGTCCAAGTATGCCCTATAAATTAAGTCCAGATACTGGAACAAAACCTGAGCCCTCCAAGGCTGAGCTCTCACAATCACTCCTGCATAGATCAGAAAGCCTACTAACCAATTAGCCCAGGTCCTATCTGGCCTGTGCCTTCTACGTCTCTCCTTCTCCCACTCATCCTACTTATCAATGTCCACTTTTCTGTTAAGTAACTTGAAATTTCTACATAGTTTTCTTTTCAATTTTTTTCCTTCGTTGCTGGGTATGGTCCTCAAAAGGCAAGGCCTTCAGTGGAACCCTATTATATCCCATATCATGGACAGACAGTTATGGCCAGACACCTACTCCTGGTGTTGAACCTAAATACACTGGCAAGGAGGCATATACGGAGACACCCAATTACCTACTGGAGTACTGGTACTAGGCCACTGTGTACCCATAACTCTGACTCCTAATGTGCCATGAGATGTGTGCATTGGTGTACTGAACTAACCACTGCCTGGCCACAGCCAGGCTGTACAAGAAGTGAATGTGTTGAGTACAGTCTCTAACTCACGTGCTACATCTGACATAGTTGGGTCGATGTCCTCTACACAAATGGCTGCATCCCCTTTGTCCTGCTGGCTCTGCCTCTGAGTTGCTGGCTGCCCCTTTTGCGATGAGGCCCAACCTTGCTCTTCGTCCTCGCCCTTGCACTGTGGTGTAGTTGCTGAAGACTTGGCCGCCTTTCTGGACTGACATACAGTCTCGCAATACCCCTCTAAGGCAGAAAAGTGAGATAGTAAATGTACCTTTCTTCAGGAATAATTAATTTGATTTTTAAAAATTGTTTAATTTTTTTGTGGAGCCCTCTACTGGGCACTCCTTTAATTTACTGCCCAAGCAGAATTGAGTTAATGCCTTACTGCATTCTGTATTACTGCTATAATTCTATGCACCAATTAATTAAATATTATAATGCTATATTACTGCCAAAGTAGTACAAATTGATGATAAACAACTACTCCCCTAAATTAATATGAAATTGTAAAAACAATTATTAAATAACCTAATCCAGCCTACAGCTAACTTAAAGCAAATGCACAATGTATATTAGTCCTATCTACTATTCTAACCACTTTATATTTCTGAATGAATTAATTACTATCAAATACCTGCAGTGCACTTTATTTAACTAACTAAATTAATGGTCAATAGATGAAAATTTTATTTATTTATTTATTTATTTATTTATTTATTTATTTATTTATTTATTTATTTATTTATTTATTTATTATTTATTTATTTATTGAACTCAGTAAACGTCCCTCCACACCAATAAAATTCTATTAATTTATACAACACAATTAAAGGATTATGATTAATTATTGAGATCCCCAGTAAATACTACTCTTCGTAGACAGTATTTACCACCTAGGGGAAGAGGAGAGGGTGGGGAGGGGGTAGGGATGGATGTGCTGGATGGGAGATTTGTTTATTCTCTCTCTCTCTCTCTCTCTCTCTCTTAATCCTAAGCAGCCCCCTACCAAAATCCTCTTAAAACTTTGACTGAATTATATTGTATAATAAAATAGATCTGTGGGCCCGGCAGCATGCCCGCTCTGCCTAACTGTCTGCTACCCCCAAACCTCTTCCTTTGCCCTTTTTCTTAAAATCCAGTTCAATTAAATTAAGTTAAGTCCCCGTATGTCAATTGGCCCATTAAATACAAGCCGAAGCCGAACGCAAACCGTAGGAGGGGCATCGATACAACCCCCTGTTCAAAATGGTGACTGTGACAGCATGGTGGCATAATAATTGCCCGATCACAATTCTCCGTCCTTCCTCTCGGGATACCAAGAAGAAAGAGGCTGAAGGTAGGAGGAGCTCTTCTTTAAATATGCTCCCCCTCCCAGTACTCTCGAGCTGCTCTTGCGAGACTAGCTTTTCTCGCATTATCCCAGGAATGGGATAATGGTGGCCCGCACTGCCGAAGAGCTCAGCAACGGACCGAACAAAAGTACAGTTTGGACAATTAGATGTTCAAAGGAGATTATAGCTAATTACAGAATTTTAAAAAATAGTAGGGGAAATATAAAACCTGCCACATTACAAACTAATTTTGATTTGTTTGGTTATAAACTCAAGAAACAAAGTTGATTCTCAGAAGCTAACTAGTTTTGAAACTTATTAATGGTTCATTTATGTCAGCCTTACTCATACAGCCACCACAAGGGCTAAAACAGGCCTCAAGGAGGGTAGAACCCTTCTGGCTACTGTCCATGCTTGGAAAGTACTGTTGAAAGTAGATCATGTCATATTTTGTGCACTCTCCAATGTGATAAGAAAAAAACAATGGCTTTGGGAGCTTCCATACATAGCAGAAATTTTCCTCCTCTTCAGACTGTCACTCACCACTAGAGACAGGCACAAGCAGAACTACAACCTGAAAAATCCACAAACAGAGCTGGTTCATGGTTGGGCTCATGCGTTCCATCTTGCCAGAATGAAATAAAGCACTGAACTTTTTTCTGTTCTGTGCTTTGCTTCAGCAAAATTAATGGCCCTGTCTGCTTCCTGCTGCCCGTTGCCTCACTACCTGGTCCTGCTGCCACCTCCCCTTCCTTCTCAATGGTTTTGCAAGAAATAAGAGTTCTAATGTGATATTATGTATGTTACTCGTCTTCTAGAAACTGGTCTTCCAGAAACATCAAGTCTCACTGTTATCTTCCATTGGCTTCCCTAAGGAAAGAAATAACTGGGAAACATAAAGAAAAGGTGGAAGTGGATAACTTAAATTCCTGGTTGTTACTGCTGTTCTTGTTGTTATTGTTAAGCTTATTGAGCTTAGGGTTGCTGTGAATCTCTGGAAAGAGGATTCAAATAATCATAAAAAACAATATCTTTTTTTTCCCGAGGAATTAATTTTATGTGTATTTCTCTTGGAAGTATAACATGGCTTTTTTAAACTGCTCACTCACATAGATGTTCTACTAAATAAGATGGGTCTTCCACCTCAGCAAATACGCTTAAGAGATAGGAAATAAAGATTGATAAAGTTCCTTTCTTGGACTTCATTTCCTCATATCCCCCATACAACATAATCAGTGACAATTATAATAGAAGATTCTGGAAAATATGGTCCATATTTTCCAAGTTCTCCTGGGAATTTCAGAATTCTGACATTTAGAACTTTGCATAGTTAATTGCAGCTGATTGACAAAGTGCTGGGGAACTTCTTAGTCATGTGCCTGGTCACATACCCAATTGTACAACTGACATGATTCTTGGCAATTCAACAATTAATTGCAATTAGCCATGACAGGTTACTCAAATCTTATGCAAAAGGCCAGTAGGATTCTAGCCATAGGAGTAAAAAAAGATTTTTACTGATTTGAAGTGAGGTAAGGGAGAATTGAAAGCAACACAGAGAACTGAGTTTCTGGCATCAAAGGAGAAGGTTCATTGCAGCTGAACTCCTTAATAGAACATAAGATCCTTCCTGGACACTGCAACCATTGTGATGCTAGGGAAGCTCAAACTGAGTCACCACATGGTATATGTCATTGCTCTCCCATCCCGTAATAATGAGTTGAGACAAAGTTTACAGGTAAATGCTGGGCCACACTTCATTATTAACCATTAAAGTTCAATCTCCCAACAAATAAAGGGGAGTCTGCTGTAGTGTGGAATCAGATTTGCAACGGGGGTCTCCTGAGACCCCATCAACTGAACGCAGGCAAGTCCCATGCCCCAAGGCCCCATGGTCCTGAAGGCAGTGGGACTGCCCTCAGCTGGCACTGAACTGATCACCCCCAGACCTCGAGCCCCCATACCATTGGAGACCATCAATCTTGGTGTGGTCCAAGCACATCCTCCCCCACACACACACTCACAATGTAACCTCACGATCCGCAGCACTGGGAGGTCAGATGAGCTATCAGCATTTGCTAATATCTATATAGTTTTGCCACACAAGTAGTGGAGTAGCTGTTCCTTGCATCCAAAGGCCTTCTGAAATACTTCCACCTTACATCCTCCCCTGAATCCCTGCTCAGATATCATACTTCAGAGGAACTCAGGAACAGAATTTCAGAGTCTGAAGACAGCAACACAGTACAGTAATATATTTTTCAAATATAATGACACCTTATTGAAGAGAATGGAGACAAACAGAAAGAGGTTATGAAATATGGAATTAATTAGCATCTGAAATATGGCAGTGGACTGTTTGACATGCATTAGACATAATCTAAAACCATATTTCAGCATGATTTCTTCATAATATCAAGATGATGTTTTCTGTAGGATTAAATAGCACAGGAATAAAGCTTGAATAGATGAATCCTTAGCAATTATATAACTGACTGCCAATTGAAAGTGCCTGGCATGCTAAAACCTAGTGACTTCTTACCTGTTAAACCCTTAAATGCTACTCTTCTGGCCTGTGATAATCTTTCCCTCCTCACCTTTAATATGCTGCTCAATGGAGAATGAAGTTTATTGCTATGTTTGTAGGAGCCCCCTGGATTCCCTTCCCTCAAACGTTCTAAGGCCTTCTCTGGCATGGGATATTTTTTCTACATGAATATCACTGCATAACTGAGTAAAAGTTGGATTCAAGATCTCTCTGTCTCTCTCTGTGTCTCTCTGTGGGTAGGCATATCACTCTTAGTTAGAATCAGTTGAATCAATGGAATTAATAATTATATTTGTGTGCCATCGGGTTCATTCTGACTTTTGCTAACCCTTTCTAGGATTTTCTAGATAGAAACTACACAAAAGTGGGTTACCATTCCCTTCCTCTGGCATGCCCTGGGATTAAGCAGCTTGTCCGTGGCCACACAGGCTGATTCTTCTCCCTGGAGACACACTGCGGAATTAAACTCCCAACCTCTGGTTCTGCAGTCAGCTGTATAAACTACTATCCAGCCAGCTTAACTGCCATCAAGTCAAGTCTGACTTTCTGCAACCCTTGTCAGGGTTTTCTAGGTAGAGAGTTGTCAGAAGGGGTTTACCATTCTGTTCTTCTGGAGGCATCCTAGGACAGTTCAGGTCACAAAGGCTGGCTCTTCTGGGATGCACAATGGAGAATTCAACTCCCAGCCTCTGCTCCACAGCCAGATTACCTACATAAGAGTTGACATTAAGTGATCCATCTTTTTTTAATATGATGTGATAGAGATGTATCAGAACAATACAAGATATCCTTATTCTTTTTTTAAAAAAAAATGGAATTAATTTGAGATATTATGTGTATTTCTGATACATCTCTATCTCACCATATTAAACCAGGAAATTAATTCACTTGGTCCCAAATCTTACTGATACAATTGGTCAAATGACAGCTAATTGGCCTTCAGCAAAGCAAAGTAGGGAAAACATTCTTTGATCAGTGAGAATACAGAGCTAATATAGTAACTGAGAATAGACAGTAAATTAGAATCAGCAGCTTGCCACTGTTTCATCATGTCCTCCATGTGTTCAATCAACATGTGGAGTGGAGTAAAAAGATTATGAGCTGGGAGTTGCTGTCAACCCGTTGACTTTTTAACATGATACAGAAAAAAAGAAAGTGCTCCAAACATGTCCAACTCTGAGTGAAGTGATAATTTTGAATTATCTTACAGGGTTAGTCTAAAGATGCATGTGCAAATGTGGAATGCGTATTTAAAAAATACGTAACTACTATGCACTTATATATCAGCAGGATACACAATGTGATGTACTGGATAGAGTGATAGACTGGTTCTCAGGAGGCCTGTGTTCAAATCCCAGTTCAGCCATAGAAGGTCAATGGGGATATGGAAATTGTAAAACTGCTCCTTAAATATTGCACTTACCTTGAAAGTCCTATTACAATCATTATATGTTGATCCTGATTTGATAGCACATTAACAACAAACAGATTTATCAGCACAGAACTTTTTCTTATTTAATAATAATAGTATTGCACAATATAGTTACAAAACTGAATCAAAATGTGAAATTATACAAAGAGGATAGTGTATATATTTTTAACAAGATACCTAAAAGTATTTTGTTTTATCTATATCTCTGCATATAAGCCCATCTGTCCATTCTGTCCATCCTTCATTTCATCCATTCCAAGCATTATTTTAAAAATAATTCCAATAATTTTGAAATTTAAATGATATTTAAATATTTAAAAATATTTTGAAAAAACTTTATCCAAGACCATCTTTGAATAATTTGTATTTGAATAAATGAAAGGATGTCAAGCCATATTTCTGACTTCGATCTCACTCTGGGATTGAATTTTCCCTTCACCTTCAGTTTTTCTAGAATACTCACTGTGAGCTGCATTTATCCATAGCAAACAGTATGTTGTGTTATGGGGGGTAATGAATGTGCTTTGATCAAGATTGTGCTTTAGACATTAGTGTTTGGATTCAAAGGATTCTGTGTGATCTGGAAGCAAGGCAGTTGAGCACTTGACCTCTTATCCAAATAATCTTGTTCTGAGTGAAATTGATTGGTCATCAATTTAAGAAGAAAAGAAGCAAGTCTTTCTTCTCAACAAAGGGATCTGTGATTGTAAAATGAATGATGTGCCCTGGTTCATATGTCTTAAAAATGAGATTCAATCTTTGATACGGATAGCACTTCAGCACTTGTGATTAGTGATTGGAGTACCTTGACATTTGGGGATGAGATACCTTCTGCATGGACTACAACCTGCCTCCATACTTAATTATATCAGATAGAATGTCAATGGTGTATCAGGACCACCAGAAAAGCAGTGGATTTGACCAATGTATGAGTCCTGTATAGGCATGGAAGGTGTGTACAACCTATTCAGATGTGGAAGAGGAGTGAGTTGAATGTGCTAGGTCCATTCCCTCATGTTATGTTCTCATAAATCTCTGTGTATAAATGTTGGCAACCAAGAACCTCCTCCATCCATGGTAATTCTCCACAATTTAGTCATCTGAATGTCCAGGTTTCTAAACTGTGGGAAGAATCTTCATGGATAGAGGAGTTTCCCTCTGCATATAGAAGGAAACATAAGTAATGATAGTGAGTTGCAGGGAGTAGTGAGCAGATCCATGTCTGCTGCCCCAGGTTGTGTTTAAGGATACACACATTTTGAATGCATGCAGGAGTCAATGGAAGATGGATCCATCAATGGCAAAATCCTGTTGCTTAGAATAGTGAACCACACTAGAGTAGATCCAATGAGGATTTTAGTAAGTCACGTGCTGTATAACTTCTGTGGATTCAACTGGGCCTACTCTTAGTTAGAATCAGTTGAATCAATGGAATTTATATAGAGGTTGGTTCATCAAATCCCATTGAGCCAATGGGCCTACTCTAGTGATATTTATTGAGCTAAGCAACAGTTTTTGACCAGTGCCAGTATACTGGGATTTCTAAACAGAGTGTCCATGCTAGAGGCTGGAATCAAAATCTACTCACTTGATGAGGAACAACAGCTGTAGTAGGCTATTGTTCTTGTGTCATGTCCTTCCTGTAGGCAGTTTGCTGGCCACTCTGAGAAGACAAGGTTGAATGAGATAGTCCTTTGTCTAATCCAGCAGAGGGTTTCTTCTTCAATGTTTTTACACTGGAAAGCATGCAGTAATATTGAAAAAGGGAACCTGGGTCTCAATGATTTTGTTGATCTTCAATGTGCACAATTATCTATCAGTTTTGAAACCTCATTAAATATTTCAGATTCAAGCTCCCCTATCATCTGCATACATATCTTTTAATTTGACACCACTGAGCATGAATATAATATATACTGAATGACACTGTACTGAATGTAACAAGCCTAAAAAAAGATTGATTTATTCTCCCTCTGTCTGGGGAGTTAAAATACCATATAAATAAAATGGGGAGAAATGACCTGTTTTTCCTGTCAGTTGCAACATAATGCTAATGGCTAAATGTGGTGCTAAACAATATCAGTAATCACCCCTCTGACTGTTTCTGGTAAAATGTACAAGAAAATGCAATCTGTTAAAAAATGTTAATTGCCCTCCTCCAAGTCTGCAATGGGAGGGAAGTATATTTAGCCTCTTCATCAGAATAATCTGCTGTGGACTGGCAAAATGATTTGATATACAAGAAAATATAAAATAAAATAAAAACCAGTAAATAAAAACTCTGTAATAAAATGTTGCTGTGTAGAGTGTTCATGTTTAGGGCTCCTGACAGTCATACCATTTTTCTAGGGCATTCTATGCCCTTCATTTGTTTTCCTCCCACCATGGCAATTCAGCAAGATTAAGTACTCATGAATATGGTCATCAATAATATTTCCAAATGTATTTTCTTAAAAAAAATATTTTGTAAACTATGAAAATCCCCTGAGCTTGCTGGTACCTCCCATTCATTCACAAATGGTGTCATTTCCAGGATACAGTATAAAGCACTTGGTAGCTGGGAAATTAGTTTACCATTAGTATATAGGAAAAGACCCATTTAAGTCTATTATAGGTCTATCATGGTGTCCTTCTTTTGGATGGATCCCTATAATATGTTCATAGAGGTCTATTTTTTCTCTTTCATCAGCACTGTAGAAATTTTTTGTAAGAATATTGCAGGGAATGTATTCCTCCAGGGTCCTCAGCCTTCTAACCTTGAATTGGTAGAAGGAGAGATAAAATTGAGGTGAATAGGAGTGTGCACCAGCTTAATTGGTAGCAGCAGCTCATGATCTGGCATCCTTGTATACACTTTGTGTGTGTGTACGAAAAAGCTTTACTATACTTTATCTTCATCTCTTCTTCAAATATAGTGATGGTCTAGACTGAACCTATGCTGCTTTAATATAAGAAACACCATCATCTCTTCCACCAGGTTCTCTGTGTTTTAAGGGTTTCAACATTTTATTCACATGAACTGCAATAGTTATGATAATTCACAAGGAAGTCAGTTCTATAGGTTTTTCTCTCCTGATTGCTGGTCCTGGTGGAGACCTAACCTTGGCTTATCTGTAGCCAGGAAAATAAGCCCCCAGAAGGAACAACTGAAAACATATTGTTTTAGTTTTTTCTTCATAGTCTTTGCTTATGTGGCTGGTTTCCCTGCAGTGGATGCTTCACCATGAATACCTGTGAACTTGAACCTTGATATGAGCAATAATTATATTTAAAAGAACCATATTATTGGCCTGGCCCAAATGTGTATATATATTGCAGAACTGTCAGACTATTCAATGAAATGAATAGCTGCAACCTACCTAGAAATAGGAGTGGAGAGATTTCTAACTATGTTGCCATATTGCTAGAACCAACCACAGTAGGCACTTTGATTGAAGTTAATTTATGCATGTGTTGACTTACATTCAACAGTTGGTTTAATGTGGCTTCTCTCTGATTGAGACTGCCCTTATGTACTCATATTACTTATTTGTTTATTTGTTTATATATAACATATCTAGCTCCCACTTGTCTTTGGAATGCAATCTATCAAAACCAGTAGATCTTCCTTTACAACAGTAAACTAAAATATGGATTTAGATGAACCACATGGATTAAGATAAATCCTTGAAATAAAATACTTCCATCAGGCACAATGAAAGTCTCTAGAAATTATACAGAGGCATTAAATCATGGCTACACAAATAAAGGACCTATTGGTGTAATCATGTCTAATTTGTTAGTCAGTGTAGGTGACATTTCATTCACCAATAGGATAACTACCTTTTAACAGGACAAATTATCTATTTGTGCATCAAAATATGTTTTTTGATCTTTTCTTCAGACCACCTTGTGAGTTGCTTCACATACAATAGTTTCAAGTGCATCTTTAATATGTTTCTAAGTTAACAACTGTAAATACGATAAACACATGATTACTAACACATCAAAGAGATTGTTTGCTAAAAACTGAGATCCTTATTAAGTGGAAATTCAAACCACTTTTCAGTTCCAAAGCTAAGGCATCTGAGATAAGTCTCTTTCCCTATCTTGTAGTTGTCTGTCAGAACAACTATCTAATGCCAGTCTCCCTTTTGGATGTACACCAAGGCAGTGGAGCAGTTTGAGTGTGTGAGGGAAATTGACAATAATGCTGTCAGGAGCCTTGATTCCATTAGGAATCTAAACTCCTAGTAGACTAATATAAGAAAGAATGGAACAAGCTGCCTATTGTTATTACTATGCAAAAGGCAGCAATGGTAAACCACTTGCAAATACATTATGTCTTGTTGGAAGATAAGACTACCAAGTCAGATGTCACCCAATCAGCTACTGGGGAAGAGTGATGACCAAGTAGAAATAGCATTGTTGCTAATGAAGCAACTACACTAAACATGAAAGGATGTCTAGTAGCTGATGTGCACAGGAGCAGAAAGGATATCCAGTACAGCACAATACATTATAGCTGCATGAGAGTGCACTGATGATATTGTGTGGCAAAGCAAATCACATTGTACAAGGCAATTCTAAAAATAGGGGTAGCTAAAACAAACATATATTTTTTAAAAAATCAGTTTCAGATCAGCACTAAATTAAGATAGTTGTAGCAGACAGTCTCCTATTGCTCTGAGTCGAATTTGAGCAAATTTGGACATGTTTTCTAGTTATGCTTTAAAAAAAATTGTTTTACTCCTTGTTCAATAATAGGTGACCCAAGCTACCACAGATTTAAAATAGTTCACATGTACTGAAAAGACTAATCTTGCTTACATTGAAAGAGAGTTGTTGACCCAACCCATTTGGAAAGAATTCAGGTTGTATGGGAAATATCAGTCCTCAAAAAGCCTTTCAAATGAGAGACGCAGTGATTTCTTATAACATTCAGTATGCGTGGTACAAGCTTGACAGGAAGAATGGCTTTGTTCCTTTTTAATAATTATGTACTTATTGTTTCAGCATTAATATCATCTTTCAGTGATGTAAACTGCTTCTTTATACTCATTGTTCTTAGCTTTAAATACTGTATTTTTATGATGTAAATCACCATTGTATACTCATTATTTTCAGGTTTAAATATTGTCTCAATGATGCCTTGGGCCCTTTTTAAAGAGAAAGGAAGTATAAAAATATTTTAAATAATGAAATGATAATAACACGAGATGGATTTAACCCAATAAAATAACCCACTGCTGTTGCTTTTTAAGACCTGAGCAAAGGTGTTAATGTTAGGACATTTTGTAAGTCATTGACTCATATAGTTACCACACATCAGAAGTGACGATGCCACATAACATCTTTGGAAAGTTGTGTGTTTAAGTTACTAAGGAATTGTACAGAGTTAAGACAGGTGTGGAATGGCTGAAGCACTAAACTGCCAACTGGAGACTATGACAGTATATGGTAACCAGATGTCTACTAGCATACCTGCATGTTTTCCAAAAGATTACTTCAGGCACTGGATCTAAGAAGATAAAAAAGGAAGATAAGTGGGTGTGGAAAGAAAGCAGACAAGAAATTAAACAAAAGGCAACTTCATAAAGCAAATACTGTACCAGGAAGAGGGTGGGGAGAGAGATCTGCTTGTGGTCCACAGACTGTATGTTTTGCACAATGATAATAATGGCCTGTTGAGGGAAGGATTGATTGTGTGTGTTATCTGTTGTTGCTTACATCTAGCAAAGGGAGGGAGAGGGAGAGGGAGAGGGAGAGCCCTGCAGCCATGGAAGGGGAGAGAAACAAAGATAGAGACAAGCTTCACAATTTAGTGCCACCCGCCAAAATGGCTCAGCCACTTGTAAGTCAGAGAATCACCCTATATGTGCAATTGAGCCCTTTTTGGAGGACTGTGACTCCTTTACTTTCTTTAAATTAAACCCATTGTTTTTACTCTCCTAGTTCCTTTTAATTTGGTCTGTGAGCTTTCCCAGTCACCCTGCAAATACTCTTCTGGTTTTTATAGTCTGCAGTGTCTTTCATGTTCTTTGAGAACATGTTTCATGTTCAATTTTGTTGTATGTGTATACCATGTATAGACTTACAATGACAATACATTTATTTATTATTCTTGAGAAAGAACATGAAAGACAGTGCAGACTAAAATACCCAGAAAAATCACAATAGCTGAACATGCCCTGAAACAAGCTGGACATGATATCCTATTTCAAAACACAGAAGTACTGGGCAATACCAGCAATCATTATGTTAGATTACACAGAGAAGCCATTGAAATCCACAAACATCAGCACGGCTTCAAAAAAAGAAGAAAGTCTAAAAATCAACAAAGCCTGGCTCCCAGCACTGAAAAATACAGCCTGCAAAAAGGTCAATGAACCCTACAAAGCCACAAGAACCAGTGATCACTGCACACAAAAGACTAGCTTTAGCAGATAGCCCAGACGTCACCTGTCCATCACGGTGGAACCTTGACAGGAGAGTCAATGGAGAGACCAGAAGGCGGGGCCAGAAGGCAGTTGGGAGTCAGGGGAAAAGAGTAGAGGGACGGTGCTGGAAAATGGTTGGAGAGCCATTGGCTTGGGAATTGGACCAGGAGGGTCAGAGATAGATAGTGAGAGTTAAAAAAGTGATTTGAATGAACCAAATCTTCTTTAATAAATGTGATTCCTTCCTGTGATTTATACTGCAGTTTCCCTGATTACTAATCCCCACCCTGTTCAATAAACTGATTGTGTTTGGTAGCAGAAGCATCCAGTATTTATTTAATGTTAAAGAAATAACATCTGGTGGCAGCATGAGGAGGAGGAAGGAATGTGAGCCTTTGTGAGGACGAAATAAAACAGGGGCCACAAGGGCGAATGCCACAAGTGGTGGCCAGCGGCAGGACTGGAGCTTAGGAAGTGGTGGGGAAAGCAGTGATCAAAGGGCTTCAGGATCAAAGGGCTGCAATCCTGCAGCCCTTTGATCCCTTTCCCTCCTTACTTCCATGTATAAGACAACTTTCAATTTTTAATCTAAAGATTTTAAATGAAAGTATTGTCTTATACATGGAAAAATGCTGTATGTTGTGTGATGATTTTGGGTTATATTATTGTTTATTATACTGGCATTTCTCAATGCAGGGTATCCAAATACTTAACTATGTTATCTGTGACCAGGGTTGTCAGGATAGCATTATCCCAGTCCCTGAGATGGAGAGCCAAAACCTAAGATGTGGGAATGAGCTGCTGTGATGGCATGAGAATTGGTCTTTGTGATGTCACAGAGCAGAGCACACAAGACTTGAGAGTGAGACTAAATTGCTTCTGGGTCAGGTTTTTTTAATGGAAATAGGCACAGGGAAAAAACAGAAAAATCCACAAATTGGCCTTGAGTACCTGGGAAACATAACTGACTGGATAATATGACAATTGAATGTGATGAGAAATTTCAGAGGCTGAGCAGGCAACAACATGTGCCTAGCATTTGCAATAGTTGCCTTGTTTCCTACTAGGTCTCACATTCCATGTGTAATACCCTTACTGGGCACTCTTTTCATTTACTTGCAGGCTTAGAGAAGACAGGAGAACAGCCCACTACAGGAAGATGGTGCAGAAGGAGGGGTAGAGGTATGGGGGTGAAGCATGCACCCCGACTGGTGGTTAATCTTTAGCAGACACCCAGTGAGGCCAACCACTTATACCAATCCTGATCAAACACTTTTAGCCCAATACATGTTCTTTCAAGTATGCACAGATCAGACAGAAAATTTACAACACACATTTCACATAGAACAATTAAGACATAAATATATAGTGTATATCTTCCTTTGCATGCAGGTGGTTTTGAATCTATTCCAACTGAAGTCAAACACAAGCAGGAGAAAAACTTTGCTAAATAAACTGAGTAACAAAATTATACAGTATCAATGACTTCTCCTTAATTGCCCACACTGTGACTCCTAATAAACTGCTATGGTTCTCATAGCACTCTTCTGAGAATGGCTGGTCTCATTATAAAGGCTAGTTAATTATTAATACCTGCTGGGTCTGGGAAGTCACTGGTTTTGTGCCATGGCACATTAGCCAAGTGTCTTTGGAGCTAAGATAGAATAGATTTTTTAAAAGTGTAAATAAATAATCATTAACTGCTGGAGGTCTTGGAATTAATTCAAGCACGTTTCAAAACACATGAGCATGTGGTAGAGATCTCAGGCCGATAACACCTTGTCTGGAACATCTCTTATGGAACCACTTTCAAAATACCCTGACTAGTATCCTATTGAGCTTCTATTCTACAAAAATTACCAGCAACATTATAATGCAACTCAGGACTCGTATAAACATTGCCATTGCACAAGTAGAGAATAAGTTTTCAAAGGGATCACCACAATGCACAACAGCAAAGCTTCTATTGTGCAAATGGCACCATCATCTATTATTATGCCGGTTCATCACTTAAAAGAGAAACTTTAAAAGCTAAAAAGAGAAACTATATCTGTAGAGATATTGGGCAGAAGGGATGTTTTCCCTGTGTGATGATTGGCTAACATCCTATTGCTCAGCTCTGCCTGAACAATTGGATTCATGTCACCAGCAGCATCAATGTATCTCTAATTAAATCTTCCTTTTGTGATTTTGAGGCACATTGCACAGGCAGACTCTGGCAAACAGGATTTTGACCATTAGCTCTTTAAAGAAACAGAGTAATATCAGTTAGGAAGCAGAGGGGTAAAGCAGTGAACAAAGGGCTGCAGAATGAAGTTTAGTGGGCCTTTGAAAGTATGGAAAACAACAAGGCCAGTGGAGGTGATGGCATTCCAGTTGAACTATTTAAAATCTTAAAATATGATGCTGTTAAGGTGCTACACTCAATATGCCAGCAAGTTTGGAAAACTCAACAGTGGCCAGAGGACTGGAAAAGATCAGTCTACCTCGCAATCCCAAAGAAGGGCAGTGCCAAAGAATGCTCCAACTACCGTACAATTGCACTCATTTCACACACTAGCAAGCTTCTGCTCAAAGTCCTCCAAGGCAGGCTTCAGCAGTATGTGGACCGAGAACTCCCAGAAGTAGAAGCTGGATTCTGAAGGGGCAGAGGAACTAGAGACCAAATTGTTAACATGCGCTGGATTATGGAAAAAGTCAGAGTTCCAGAAAAACATCTACTTCTGCTTCATTGACTATGCAAAAGCCTTTGACTGTGTGGACCACAGCAAACTATGGCAAGTCCTTAAAGAAATGGGAGTGCCTGACCACCTTATCTCTCTCCTGAGCAACATATACGTGGGACAGGAAGCAACAGTTAGAACTGGATATGGAACAGTGGTTCAAAACTGGGAGAGGAGTACGACAAGGCTGTATATTGTCCCCCGGCTTATTTAACTTATATGCAGAATACATCATGTGAAAGGCCAGGCTGGAGGAATCCCAAGCTGGAATTAAGATTGCCAGAAGAAATGTGAACAACACTCTGATGGCAGAAAGTGAGGAGGAATTAAAGAACTTCTTAATGAGGGTGAAAGAGGAGAGCGCAAATTTCTACTATTTAACCCACAATCGAAACCCACAACCAACAATCTCCCCTAGGATCTTCCTCCAATCTTTGCACAGGTATTATAGTATGTAAATCAGCTTTTGGCCTAGCAGTTTAAGATATAACCGTGGCAAAAATGCTC
Source organism: Pogona vitticeps (assembly GCF_051106095.1). Classification (NCBI taxonomy): domain Eukaryota; kingdom Metazoa; phylum Chordata; class Lepidosauria; order Squamata; family Agamidae; genus Pogona; species Pogona vitticeps. Next base: position 138,456,446 of record NC_135785.1, read on the forward strand.
CTTCTTCTCAAGAATCCTAGCAATGTTGTTATGTTGAGTCCTGGCTGTTATAGAATTAGCAGGGGGGCATTCCATCCCTAAGCAGTTCAATTCCCTAGTGTCCTGGTTGTTTGACTCAGTAACGGCAAGATCATTGAAAGTAATAAGGTCCTTACATAGTACTGGAGAAAGAGGTGGATCTGTTGGGAGCTGATGTGTAGCTGCTGCTACATCTGCAGTGTTGAGAGATTTCTTAATTATAGGATCAACAGATTGAGTGCTGATGATAAAATCACTCTTTAAGGAGAGGTCAGGGTCTAGAATATCCTCGGAGGTACTTGAAACTGGACCGTGGGGGGTAAATATGTTAGAGATCATAAGCTCTTTCATTTGATTCCTTAAGTCCAAAAGTCGTCTCTGAAGGCAAAGTTGGCTGCTGTTCAGGTCATTAGGATGCAGTTTGCTGCTTGTAGCCTTTCCCTGATCATCTGAATGGGAGAGGCCCGCATTCTCCTTGGGTTTAGTAGTAGTGGTAGGTCTCATACTCCTAAACAAAGGTTTTGGGTCTGCATCTTTAAAGACCCTGGAGGGGTACACACAATGATTCTTTAAGTGTGGTGCCAGTTGAAATGTCTCTCGACCTCTATTACCAGAGTCCCATGCAGTCCAATGAAGAAAGTCCAAGTTGACAACAATCATCGGATTTCAAACCTCATGTTAGAAGAACAATGAACAGATGCTTAAAGGCTGTTCATTGTTCTGAGACTGTGACCACCCCTCAGTACCGAGGTAGCCAGCCCAGCCAACCTTCCACTCTATCCCTGCTGTTGTTGAATGCCAAGTCTGTGTCCAATAAGGCCCAGGTGATTTACGATCTTATCCTGGAGGAGGATGCAGAACTGGCATGCATAATTGAGATGTTGCTTAATGGGGAGGGTGGTCCTCCCCTGGCTCCCATCTGCCCGCCCGGTTATGTGGTCCATCACCAGGGTAGACTGGAGGGGCAGGGGGGAGTAGCCATTGTTTATAAATCCAACTTAGAGGTTACTAGGCACTCCTCGGTGGTAAAGCCAGGTCTAGAGGCACTCCACGTGTCGATAGGGGCTAGGGATGGTATTGGGATTTTGCTGTGTCAGGTTTTTCTCAGCGGAAATCACGGAATTAGCAGAGTATATGATGGTTCAGGCAGTCCAGCAATAAATCACATGCAGTCCGGCAGCATTTCCTTCAGCATAGTATATTTACATCAGTATATACAGCAGTCTGGCAGCATGGCAGGCAGATGTGATCTTCAAGCAGGTGAAGATATTACTAACTGTACAGCTCTACATATATACATCCAGACAACCAATCACATTACACGTTACCTCATTGCATTACATCATCTCTAGGTTGCATCATCCTGTGTTACATCATCCTTGCTGAGTCACCCTGACTCAGTTTCAACACACCTGACAGTTATGGCTTCTCATTACAGCACTGTATTCTGGTCAGGCCTACAATTTTTCCTTGACATGCTGGGTTACCGCGCTCCCCGCAACTCAGCCACCTCCCTACCGGAGCTGGCCGACTTTGTCTCCGTGGCATTGCTGGGATCCCCGAGGCTCTTGGTCTTGGGTGATTTCAATGCGCATGCGGGAACAGAGGTTTCAGGGCCAGCTTTTGAGTTCCTGGAAACCATGGCTTCCTTGAACATGTCCCAACATGTCATCGGCCCCACCCACGTGGGTGGTCACATGCTAGACCTGTTTTTTTCCTCCAATTGGGGCAAGCGTGATCTGATGGTGACGGACCTAGTGTCAGTCCCCTTGTCATGGTCAGATCACCACCTGATAAAATGTAACTTCACAGTGGCTCTCCCCCCTCACAGGGAGCAGGGACTTATTTCTATGGTCCGCCCTTGAAGACTACTGGATCCGGTTGGATTCCAGGATGCCATGAGAGGGATTACGGCTGACCTGGCTATCGCTCCTGTCAACGTCCTGGTTGACAGCTGGTCCACCGCCGCCACCAGGGCCATAGACACTATCGCGCCCAAACGTCCTCTCCGGCACAGAACTCGCCCGGTGCCCTGGTTTAACCAGGAGCTTCAAGCGATGAAGCGAACTAGGAGAAGGCTAGAGCGTAGATGGAGGAAGAATCCGAAGGATTATAATTGGATAGCTGTTAGGGTCGTAACTAACCTTTACCTGAATAAGGTAAAGGCTGCATGTAGATCATTCTTCGCTAACCGGATAAGCTAAGCGTCCAACCAGCAGGTGTAGTTATTCCGTATAGTGCGCGACCTATCTGGAACTGGTTCAGATGATAGGCCTCCCCCTAGTTTTTCACCTGACTAGTTTGCAGCCTTTTTAAAAATCTAAAGTGGAGGCCATCCTCCGGGAACTCTCTCCTTTTTAAAATGCAGTGAGTCGAGTAGAGATGTCCAGCGCTCCGTCTTGTCTGGTAACCTTTGACACCTTTCAGCCTGTCATGCCTGACTCTGTGGCCAGGGTGCTTGGTCGCTGTCGTGCCACCACCTCCTCCTTGGACCCTTGTCCGGCCTGGCTAATCAAAGCAGCCAGGCCGATAACAACAGAGTGGGCTACCGCAATAATAAATGGGTCTCTACTTGAGGGCAGATTTCCTTCTGCCCTCAAGGAGACACTTATTAGGCCCATAAGAAAGAAACCTAGTTTGGCGGCGGATGAAATTGGCAACTATAGGCCCGTCGCCAACATTTCTTTCATGAGCAAAGTGGTCGAGAGGGTGGTGGCTGACCAGCTCCACGCACACTTGGAGGAAACAGATGCCCTGGATCCATTTCAGTCAGGCTTCAGGCCGCGCCATGGTACAGAGACGGCATTGGTTGCCCTGTATGATGACTTGTTGAGGGAGGCTGACAGGGGTAAGACATCTCTGTTGGTCCTCCTTGACATCTCGGCAGCCTTTGATACCGTCGACTATGGTATCCTCCTGGGGAGGCTCTCCAAGTTGGGAATTGGAGGCTTGGCTTTGGCCTGGTTCCGCTCCTTCTTGGAGGACCATCTGCAGAGAGTGCAGGTTGGGGAGAGTGCTTCGGCCCCATGGAGCCTCAAATGTGGGGTCCCACAGGGGTCGGCTATCTGCCCAATGCTGTTTAATATCTATATGAGGCTGTTGGGCGGGGTCATCAGAGGGTGTGGAGCATTGTGTCATCAGTACGCTGATGACACCCAGCTCTACATCTCCTTTGCACCAACTGCAGGTGATGCCGTCCTGTCCCTCTGGCGATGCCTGGATGCCGTACTGAAATGGATGCAGGAGAACGGGCTGCGGCTGAACCCGGACAAGACGGAAGTTCTGAAGGTGGGTGCCCCCATGGTAGGTGGCTTGGGTGACTCTCTCACGTTTGGGGGAGTCACCTTGGCCGTGAAGAGTGGGGTTCGTAGCCTGGGCATACACTTGTACCCGATGCTCACCATGGAATCCCAGGTGGCGTCGGTAGTCCGCACCGCCTTTTTCCATCTTTGGTGGATTGCCCGGCTGCAACCCTACCTTGACACGGGTGCGCTCACCACCTTGGTACATGCGCTCATAATCTCAAGATTAGACCACTGTAACACGCTCTACGTGGGGCTGCCTTTGAGGCTGATGAGGAAACTTCAGGTGGTGCAGAATGCTGCGGCCAGACTCCTTACCGGAGTGAGAAAACACCATCATATTTCTCCAACGCTGGCCGCATTGCATTGGCTGCCCATCTGTTTCCACGTCAACTTCAAAGTTTTAATGCTTACTTATAAGGCCCTAAACGGTTTGGGACCTCGATACTTGGCGGAGTGCCTACTCCCACCAAGGTCTACCTGGATCACCTGTGTGAGCCAGAAGGTGAGGCTGAGAAGCCTGATGCCGAGAGAGGCCCAGATGGAGAAGACACGAAACTGGGCCTTCTCAGCGGTGGCTCCTTGCCTTTGAAACAATCTCCCTCCAGAGATTCGCATGGCCCCTATGCTGGGCATCTTTAAAATTCAACTAAAAACATGGTTCTTCACTCGGGCCTTCCCTCCAGTCAACTCTTGATTTTCTACTTATCATTTTTCTTCTTATTTTTTCTACTTATATTTTAATTGTTTTGTATTATTTCTGCACTTGCTGTGTTTATTGTTTAAATTTTATGTTGGAAGTCGCCTAGAGTGGTCCATTGGTCCAGATAGGCGGGGTACAAATCAAATAAATCAAATAAATAAATAAAATATTTGTATGGTTCCAGCCTCAATGCAATTTTCCAGAGTCCCAAACAATGTTCCACATGTCAAAACGAAGCTAGGAAAAATCTCCAGCTGTCCCACCTCCATATTTGTAAAGTTCCAGTGCGATGTTCCGAAGTCCCAAAGGCTTCCCATGTGTCCAATCCAATATAATATAGTAGGCGTATTGAGACTGTCACTCAGCTTTCCTCTAGTAGGTGTCCTTATACAGTAATCCACTTACAGTGGTGCCCCACATTACGACGACCCTGCTGCATGACAAAATCGCTGCATGATGACTTTTTTGTGATCACTATAGTGATCGCAAAACGATGGTTCTAATGGGGAAAATCTGCTTTACGATGATTAGTTCCCTGCTTCGGGAACCGTTTTTTCACTGGACAACTGTCTTTACAGCTGATCGTTGGGTTTTCAAAATGGCCTCCCGCTGTTTTTTGACCCTTGTTTCAGAAGACAGCAATTAAAAACAGCTGATTGGTGCTCACAAAATGGCCGCCCTATGGAGGATCTTTGCTGGACGACAAGGTAATCTCCCCATTGGAACGCATTAACCAGTTTTCAATGCATTCCAATGGGGATTTTTTCCCTGCATGACGATGATTTAACTTAACAGCGATTTTCCTGGAATGGATTATTGTCATCATGTGGGGCACCACTGTATACTCCTTCCATCATAAATCCAACCAACAACTCTAGTCCTGGTTTCCCCACTTCCACAGTCCACCATTGACAACAATATCTCTGCCAGTTAACTTCTCACAGTTTATAGTAATATAGCCCTTTACAGCCATAGCCTCTGAGGGCGGGGTCTCGCAAGCCTTCCCCACCCCAGGGATGTTTTAAAGTTCCCAAGTTTTGGTAGCACTCTGTCTATCCTGTTGAGAAGTCTGGTATCATGGTGTTATTTTTCTCAGTCTGTTTTTCTTACTGATAGAAGCTTTTAGTCTTGTCCGCTGTTATTTATTTCACCCTGGGATATTTTCCAGGATCAGATTTTTCTTTCTTTCTCTCACTCTCTCATTGTTGGTCTTGACTGGCCTGCAATAAAAGCTAGTTTTGTTTTTCACCAAGACAGTAGAAGCAGTAAGCAAGCTCGCCGCTTTCCTACTTCTTTTTGGCCAAATATTTTACACTCTGTATCTCTTTCCATTTTGTAGGGCTATTTATAGCTCGAAGAATTCAATTTATCTTATTGTTGTCAAGTTTCAACGCAATATTTGCTTGTCCTCCTCTCCTCCGGGGGGTGGGTTACTCACAGCTTATCTGCCCAAGATGCTCCCGCATCTGATCTGTGCTCGGGTGATCTCTCCAGAGGGAAGAAATACCAGGTTGCTGCCCAGCTTCCTTCCCTTCTGTTACTAACCAACTGCTCCAAGGAGACTTCTCCTAGTCTCCCCTTTTATCCCCATATCCTGAAGGACACCCAGACTGGGTGGTACCAGCTTTCCCCAGGAGCTAACCTGTAGCTGCTGGCTTCACCATGACAAGCCCTGCCTCCAACCATAGTTGTTCAAGCACTCGGTACATGAAATCTAGTTCCTTCAATTTATTCTTCACTTCCACTGCTTTCAAAATGGATTTGGTTTAGATTATACCTGACTTTCCCAGTAGTTTTTCCTACTTTCTTCAGTTTAAGTTTGAGTTTTGCTATAAGAAGCTGATGATCAGAGCCACAATCAGCTCTAGGTCTTGTTTTTTGTTGACTGTATAGAGTTTCTCCATCTTTGGCTGCAGAGGACATAATCAATCTGATTTCAATATTGCCCATCTGGTGATGTCCATGTGTAGAGTCCCCTCTTGAGTTGTTGGAAAAGAGTGTTTGTGATGACCAGCTTGTTCTCTTGACAAAACTCTATTAGCCTTTCCCCTGCTTCATTTTGAACTCCAAGGCCAAACTTTCTTGTTGTTCCTTTTATCTCTTGACTCCTTACTTTAACATTCCAGTCCCCTAGAATGAGAAGAACATCTTTCTTTGGTGTCAATTCTAGAAGGTGTTGTAAGTCATAGAATTGGTCAACTTCAGCCTCTTCAGCATTGGTGGTTAGTTCACTGATGCACACGATGTCAATGTTTATTCTTGCCATTTCCTGTTTGATCACATCCAGCTTACCAAGGTTCATAGATCTTACATTCCAGGTTCCTATGCAGTAATTTTCCTTGCAGCATCAGACTTTCCTTTCAATTCCAGGCACATCCACAGCTTAATGTCCTTTCGGCTTTGGCCCAACCACTTCATTAGCTCTGGAGCTACTTGTACTTGCCCTCCTCTCTTCCTCATTAGCATCTTGGATGCCTTCTGACCTGAGGGTCCCATCTTCCAGCATCATATCTTTTAGCCTTTTGTTTCTGTCCATGGAGTTTTCTTGGCAAAGATAGTTGAGTGGCTTGACAGTTCCTGCTCCAGGTGGATGGTGTTTAGTCAGAAATCTCCACTATGAGATTTCTCATAGTGCAGGGGCCCTGCATGGCATAGTGCATAGCTTCTCTGAATTACTCAAGATCCTTTGCAACGACTAGGCAGCAATCGATGAAGGGGCTCATTCCTGATACTGCCTCCAAAAAGAAACTAGGTTGAGCACTGTCCTTGTTGTCTGATAGGCAGGTATTTTATTTAAGCAGGCTTTTAGCAATTAATTTTAATTTATTCCAAAAGGGATTTTAATGTATAGTTCTGCTTTTTTTCTTGTACAGATTAGGAATGTGCAGTGTAGTGTATATTTGTTTTTTAAGACAATGCACATAATTCTCCTATGGAGTCCCACCTGCCAGACCCAGACGTTATGAACACCTACATTGTGCCCACCTGGAGAGAAGTCCCAGCTGGCAGGCTTTATCTAATGCCCTGTTTGAAAAAGAAATTTCAAACCATGAAGCCTGCCAGCTGGGCCTTCTCTCCACTTGAGTAAAATCTAGCTGTTGTAATATCTGTTGTACTATCCCAGACAGAAATGTTATATAGTCCAAAAAAATCTAAAATGCACATTCCTGGTATGGATATATTTGTATTAGAGATGGGCATGAAATGAACCACAAAGCAAAATAAAAAATAAACAAATTTAAAAATCCATTAATTAGGCCATTTCATGGTTCATTATGGAGTGCTTTGGGGAAATGCATCTGCCCAAAACAAAACAGAATGTTGAACTAATTATTGGCATTGCTGATTGAGTTAAAGCCCCCAAAGTAGGTCCTCCAAGGAAAGCACTCTTTAAAGGGGGACTATAACTCTAGATGTCCTAAATTCGATCTTCACAAAATTTGGAGGGTGTGGGGAGGAGAGTCAGCTGAAGATTTGCTGTGAGTTTGTTGTCTCTAACTTGCACAGGGACTATTCTACCACTCTTGGAAATCCAACATTATATGAATCATAAAACAGTTCATTTCCTTAGAAAGTTTGTGGAAGTTCATGGTTTCCAGTTTGTGAACAGTGATGAAACACAAAACATCATGAACCACTGTTTTCCCCGTTTGTGTTCATCTCTAGTCTTATCTGTGTTTTTAATCTGCCTTACATATACTTGCATTTGTTTTATCTGATCTTAACCTTTTTTTAGCCTGATTGAGGATGACCTTGTTAATGGGGTCAAAGTAGTGGGATCCTTAGGTCGATCTCTCTTGATTCCATCCTCTCTTGGAATTTGTTATACAATGGAAAGGGGAAGCCAAGTGCAGCCAGACACGCATTCTAGACTTTAAAAGTCCAATTTCAGTAAACGTAGGGAATTACTGGCTGTAATTCCATGGACAAAGATACTGAAAGAGAAGGGAGTTCAGGATGGATGGGAGTTTCTTAAAAGGGAGATACTGAAGGCACAATTAAAACTGTTCCAATAAGAAGGAACAATGGGAGATGTCTAAAGAAACCAGAATGGTTTCAATTGAAGTTTCAAGAACTTTCAGTTGAACTGTTAAAAAAAACAGGCACAAGAAATGGAAAAATGGGGAAAACACCAAAGAGAAATATAAGCAAATAGCCAGTATATGTAGGGGGAAGGTAAGAAAAGCAAAAGTGCAGAATGAACTCAGGCTTGCCAGACAGATTAAAAAACAATAAAAATTGCTTTTTTAGTTATGCCCACAACAAAAGTAAAAGCAAGGAAATGATAGGGTCACTGCATGGAGAAGATGGCCGACTACTAACAGAGGACAGGGAAAAAGCTGAACTTCTCAACACCTTCTTTGCCTCAGTTTTCTCCAAAAAGGAAAATAGTGCTCAACCTGAGGGAAAATAGTGCTCAACCTGAGGTGATGTAATGGAGGAAATGCAGCACAGAATAGAGAAGTAGTAAAAGAATACCTGGCTACTCTAAATGAATTCAAGTCTCCAGGGTGAGACAAATTACATCCAAGGATATCAAAAGAACTGCCAGAACTGGCAGAAGTCATTTCAGAACCATTGGCAATAAAATGTTGTCCCTATCTTCAAAAAGGGAAAAAAAGAAGACCCAAATAATTATTGCCCAGTCAGCCTGACATCAATTCCTGGAAAAATTCTAGAGCAGATAATTAAACAGACGGTTTGTTATCACTTAGAAAGCAATGTGGTCATCAATAAATTCAACACGGGTTTCTCAAAAACAAGTTATCTTTTTTTGATAGAGTTACAGGCTTGATAGATGAAGGGAATGCTGTGGATATAGGATATTGTAGCAGATAGCTGAGACGTCACCTGTCCTGTGGAACCTTGATGGGAGAGGCAATAGAGAGACCAGAAGTTGGGGCCAGAGGAGATTTTGAGAGGTTGGGAAGAAGGAGAGAGGGAGTGGAAAAGAAGGTTAGAGAGCTAGAGGCTTGGGAACTGGATCAGGAGGGTCAGGGATAGATAGGGAGAGTTAAAAGAGTGATTTGAATGAACCAAACCTTGTTTAATATATGTGATTCAATTCCTGTGATTTATACTGCAATTCCCAACCGAAGATTAACCCCACCCAACAAACTGGTTGTGTTTGGCAGCATAAGTGTCCAGTACTTGTTTGATGTTAAAGAAATGACATGTGGTGGCAGTGTGAGGAGGAGGAAGGACCGTGAACCTTTGTGAGGACGAAATAAAACATGGGCCACAAGGGCGAGTGCCACAAGTGGTGGCCAGTGGCGGGATTCGAATAAAATCCAGTAACACCAAAGAAAAGAAAGAGGGTTTCTGGAGTTGAGAATATCTATTAGTCAGGGTGATCTGGCATGGATGGAGTGGGTAACTCTCTGGAGCTTTTGGGAAAAGCTTAGTGGAGAGACTCCTAAGTGCAGATCAAGGGCTAAGATAAGGATGAACTCTGAGGAAACAATTTCTGGTAAAAGTTTACCTAAAGCTGGAAAAGGAGCAGTAGGCTAACTTGTCCTAAGCTCTAAGGAGAGAGTACTCAGGGGACAAAGTGGAGGCCAGGGTAGAATAAGCTGAGGTAATTTAAAATCATAAAAGCTGAGACTGTTTAAAACAAATACTTCAGTTTAATTTTGGGGGCTAGAGGCAAGCAGAAAATTTGACTGGCTGAGTGCCAGAGATATAAACAAAGGAACGCAACTGCAGCTGCTGGGTGAGGGGGATACAATCTTACAGCAACTCTCTAACTCAAGAAAAAAAGGGTGCTCTTTTAAACACTGAGGTTTGTCAATTGACTCAAGAGAATAAATAAATAAACATGCCTACCAAGCAAGGAAAAAGGGGATCAGTGGAAGCATAATCTCATGACGCAGTGGTTAAACTGCTGTACTGCAGCTAAAACTGTGCTCACGACCTGGGGTTCAAATCCCAGGTAGCCGGCTCAAGGTTGACTCTGCCTTCTATCCTTCCGAGGTCAGTAAAATGAGTACCCAGCTCACGGGGGAGGGCAATGTGTAGCCTGCATAATTAAATTGTAAACCACCCAGAGAGTGCTTGAAGCACTATGGGGCCGTATATAAGCAGCACACTTTGCTTTTTGCTTTGCTCTTCCTCAAGATTTACCTCCCAAGCAGGAGGAAGTCTCAGAGCAGGAGGATGAAATTCAGGAAAGAAACAGAGTTAACCTCCCAGGAGTTGGTGAAATGGAAGCTGCAGCAGGAATTCAAATTAAGAGAATTGGAGATAAGAACTAGGGCTGAGGAAAGACAGAGGGAATTTCAACTAGAAATGAGACAAATGGAATTAGCAGCCCCAAAATAATAACAATAATAATAATGATACAAATCCTGAGGGGGGACATTTGTCAAAAGCAGACCTTAAGAGATTCCCCGTATTTAGAAAGGGTGATGACCCTGAATTGTTTATTATTTTGTTTGAATGCATTTGTGAAGACTTTGATGTGAGGGGACCAGAAATCATGATAGTGATGAGATTTCAAATAAGTGGCGAGTTGGCAGAAATCTACTCTCAGATGCCCATAGCCCAAGCCAGGGACTACAAAGAATACAAAAAGTTGGTTTTCTCGAGGTATGGAATCAGTGCTGAACAGTTAAGGTGGAAGTTTGACCCCGCCCTGTTCAATAAACTGATTGTGTTTGGCAGTATAAGTGTCCAGTACTTATTTGATGTTAAAGAAATGACATCTGGTGGCAGTGTGAGGAGGAGGAAGGAGCATGAACCTTTGTGAGGACAAAATAAAACAAGGGCCACAAGGGCGAGTGCCACGGATATTTTGATTTCAGTAAGACCTTTGAAAAAATTCCCCATGATATTCTTGCAAGGAAGCTAGTAAAATGTGGGCTAGACAGTGCTACTGTTCAGTGGATTTGTAATTGGTTGACTGACTGAATCCAAAGGGTGCTCAAATTTGGCTTCTCTTCATCCTGGAGAGAGGCAACTAGTGGGGTGCCTCAGGGTTCTGTTCTGGGCCCTGTGCTATTCAACATCTTTTATCAATGACTTGGATAAAGGAATAGAGAGTATGCTGATTAAATTTGCAGATGATACCAAATTGGGAGGGGTTCTAATTCCCCAGGGGACAGGATTAAAATTCAAAATGATTTTGACAGATTAGAGTCCTGGGCCAAAACTAACAAAATGAATTTCAACAGAGAGAAATGTACGGTCCTATAGCTAGGCAGAAAAAAATGAACTACACAGATATAGGATGGAAGACACCTGACTACACAACAGTTCCTGTGAAAGGGATCTAGGAATCTTGGAAGACCACAAACTGAACATGAGTCAGCAGTGTGATGCAGCTGCCAAGAAAGCCAATGCAATTCTTGGTTGCATCAATAGGAGTATAGTGTCTGAAGGGAAGTGATAGTACCACTCTATTCTGCTTTGGTCAGACCTCACTTTGAGTATTGTGTCCAGTTCTAGGTACCTCAATTCAAGAAGGATGTTGACAACCTAGAATGTGTCCAGAGGAGGGTAACCAAAATGGCCAAAGGTCTGGAAGCCATGTCCTATGAGGAATGGCTTAGGGAGCTGGGAATGTTTAGCCTTACAAAAAGGTTAACAGGGGGACATGATAGCCATGTTTAATTATTTGAAGGGATGTCATATTGTGGAAGGGATAGGTTTGTTTTCCATGGCTCCAGACACTAGGAGAAGGAAGAATGGTTTCGAACTACAGGAAAAGAGATCCCACCTGAATCTCAGGAAGAACTTCCTGACAGTCAGAGCTGGTCAGCAGTGGAATAGGCTGCCTCAAAGGATGATGGAGTCTCCTTCTTTGGAGGTTTTTAAGCAGAGGCTGGATGGCCATCTGTTGGGAATGCTTTGATGGAGTTCCTGCATGGCAGGGAGTTTGAGCCGATGGCCCCTGTGGTCTCTTCCAACTCTGTGATTCTATGATTGGGTGCTAGTCTTTGAAGAAAGGCACTATATAATCTCGAAAAGGAAAGAAGTACCTAATTCAGAGGAATCAACATTTGGGTTTCTGTATTTTAGTGGGCCTTACAGTGAGAAGAAGGAAACTCCCAGAAGGCCATCTGTAAAGATGCAAATACAAGGAGTGCTTGGTCATTAATTCAACTATGTTCAGTAAAAGCAACAGAATGAGCCACTCACGCTCAATGTACAGAGTTACATCTTGTTGGTGTCTACCAGTATACCTTGCTTGGTCTCAGTTATTTCGGTAAATGTGAAAAGACCACTCCAGACTATAGTGGTAAGCTTAGCTTATTCACATTGCTTGATGGCCTTGTAGGCCCCTTCCAACTTCACATTTCTATGATTTCTATGCACAACTGTTTTTCAATCTATATATTTCAGCTGTCAGACATTTGGACTTGATTGGTTCATCACTTCAGACTGCATCAGAAAACAATGTTTTGCCTATGTGACTGCCTAATTTCAAACACAATACTATAAATGGAATTAGTGCATTAAGAGATTTACCAGACAGCAACAGTATAATGATTAATATTGGTAGGATGATAACTCAGCAATAGGAACCATAGTCTACATGAAGAAGGTTCTAGGTTCAGTTCCTGTCATCTTTAGGTAAGCCTGATTTACCTGTCTAGGTAATATAATTTCTCCTGCAAATTCTAGGTAAGAAACTCATGTTTAAATACCAACCTATGTATACAGCAGAGGATAAGGGTGTGCAAATACCACCTGCTCTGATTAAGTCTGAATTATTTATCTCCAGACTACAACCAATTTGCTTTGAGTTGATTTGTAGCTTATCCAATTTCATTTGTAACTGACTATTTTAAAGTGTTTTTTTGTACCTGTATATGCCTGAATAATGGTGGTAAGGGAATGAAAATGGGGGAATAAAGGGCTCAGAGCTGGGATGGAGGTAAATCTCAACTGCTGGTCAACCTCCAGTGTGCAGGCAATCTCCCAACCAGTTTTCTCATTTCCTTCCTTCTCTCACCCCACCCCACTGGAAACCATGCAATATTTATGTAACAGAAACATTCATTAGTAGCTTTGATGTATTCATGCACAAAGTACCTAATGATTGTTTTTGTGGTATCTTTGCCACCCACTCTGTCTGGAACACTGGCATGCACAGTGAAAATAAGAAACAGTCAATGTGATGTAAGAATAAAAACCAGAAGCAGGCATTAAAAAATAAGGTACAAAACAGGGAGATAGCTTAGGTCCCATTCCTAATGTTATAGTGACCTACCCCACTCAAAGCCTGCACAATGACCAAAAAAAAAATAAAAAATCATAACACAAGGACTCAGTCAGGTGGCCCGAGCTCTGCAGCTTCCTGAAAGCAAGAAGAAAGTATTATCCAAAGCCCAATCACTCTGCCCCTCCAAATTAATAGCAATCTCTCTCTATTATCTCTAACATGCTTCCTTTGCAAAATGGCTGCCAATCACAGAGGCAGAATTCCCTACCACGGGTTCCACATTCAGGGGCTTCAGAACTTTGGCACTTGTGATGTTAAACTCCTTCTGGTTTGGATTTTCCAGTCCCTCTTTTACAGCATACTTTTGTTTCCTGCATTAAGGTGTTTTTTTTAAAGAGGTACGTCCCACGAGCTGAATCAATATTTGCCATTTTGGAGAACCCCAGTTCAATTTGTGTACCGCTTTGGACTTCATTGCTTTGTTTTGGATCACTTTGCAAACTGACAACCCCAACAACAACCGCCTTCTCGGCGGTGGCTCCTCGCCTCTGGAATAACCTACCTCCGGAGATTCGCGCTGCACCCTCGCTGGGTACTTTTAAAAACCAACTAAAAACGTGGATGTATAGGCAGGCCTTCCCTTCCAGTTAATTCCTGTCCTCTTTCCTTTTTTTTCTCTTTATTTGATTTATTTTGTTTTTTTTCCATTGCAAAATCATTTAATTAATTGTTATAATTTTTTTTTGAACTTGTTATGTTTTATGTTGTAAGCCGCCTAGAGTGGTCGAAATGACTAGATAGGTGGGGTATAAATACAATAAACAACAACAGCAACAGCAACAGCAACAGCAACAGCAACAGCAACAGCAACAACAACAACAACAACAACAACAACAACAACAACAACAACTTCATTCTCAATTCTGAATAATTTTTGAATCCAGACCTCATTTCTAATATTGGCTAGATGGTTGAATGATTTGACTTTGCATAAGAACACATGTGAACATTTATGATTTTCATTACCTTTTCTAAATGCTTCAACACTTTATTTTATTCTCTCTTTTTTAAATTTTGGGTTGAAAGATCTTATTTTTCCATTATTGAAATTGGTACATATTTTAGTACATATTCTTTCCAACATGTTCTCATATTTTATATACTCTTTTCTGACTATGTTCTTGTGCAAATTTTTAAATTGTGTGCAAATTTAGTTGTATATTTGAAAGGTATGCCTGATTTGTGATCATTTTTCCCTTTGAAATTGATTGTAATCATCACAAATGTACAGAATTCTGAGGCAATATGCATTCTATTCTATTAGCAGACTTGGGAGCTGCAAAATGAATATTTGTGCATGGAAATACAAATCAAACAAATTTACTTGCTATTTCTACAGAAACTGAGAAATTGGTGGAACATGTAATCCATTCAGAAAATTCAGGCTTCTCTGTCAGTGGATGGGAATGTAAAGGGCAGTAAGGAGAAGGGAGTAATGCCTGCAGTTTATCTCTTCTGCGTGATGTCTTCAAAGCCAAGCTGGCTTCCTCCCTGATATTGCACTAATTGGAAAATGATTTCAGCTGTGTGAAGGAGGGGTTGCAGAATTTTGTCTTGTTTCCATGATCATTAAAAGCCTGATTGGAAGATCATCTGCAAGGGGCCAAAATGTGATGTTTAATGTATAAAAAGAGGTTTAGAGGTTACTTTAGTTGGCATAACTATGCTCAGTTACTGTCCTGTTACGCCATGTCTGGAAGGATGCTCTCTCTGTACACTTCAGAATCATGCTGACAGTATACAATGTGAGTACTAGGTAGCTTAGATAAGCTTTGTTAATTTTTGGTGTACAGTGGTGCCTTGACTTACGAACTTAATCTGTATTGGAATAGTGGCCGTAAGTCAAAACGTTCATAAGTCAAAGCACCATTTCCCATAGGAATGCATTGAAAACTGATTAATCCGTTCCGGCCAAAGAAAAAAATACTGCAAAAAATAAAAATAAAAATAAAACTGCAAGTCCCACACTAGGATTGCAAAAAAAAAAAAAAAAAAAATAGGACAGAAACATACCCACCAGCCCAAAACTACCCTCCAAAACCCACCCAGAACAACTGTTTTAAAAGAAAAAAAAAGCAGCACCTTACCGGTCCAAAGCCTAACAGGGGTCCCCCACCACCACTGATCGCTGCCTTCAGGCTTTCCCAGGGGGGTAGACAGGCAGCGATGGCAGCAGTGCTGGAAGCCTGGGAGGCTGAGCCTCCCTTTCTCTAACCGTTGGGGCAAAAGAGCTACAAAGAAGCAGGCTCTTTGCCACCAATGGTTAGGGTTTTTTTTTTTTTTTAATTCCCTGCCTTTTTCCTCTGCCTTTTTCCATTCACAGGTCAAAGCTCTGGCTGCAAGCCAAAGCAAAATTTTGCAGCCGGAGCTGTTCGTAAGTCAAAATGTTCATAGTTCAAGGCATTCATAAGTCAAGGCACCACTGTACTATCTTAAATGCATCAGCTTCCCCCCACCCCCAAATCATCCTTTTTTCCTCCAAGTGCTTTTTGAAACCTTTGGAAATTTTTGCCCTTTTGCTTTTTCATTATCTTTAATAAAATATAGAAAACACCTCCAAACAACAGCCCAGTATTTTAGCTCACAGGGTTTATGGCACTCAAACCAGGTCATGCCTTGAACAGCAATGGGGAGTTTTGGTATTTTTGTAGGTGTGGTGAGTTATACCAAGGTGGGTGTTGTGGTTCTGAGTGCCTAGCCTCAGGGATTCTTAGACTCCCTGGAAGTACTGCCCAGGATGTGTAGACTGGAATTTTGGGGGGCACTGAGGCCAGACAGGATCTCCACACTGTTGGAATTTAGCAGCCTTTCTTATGATGTCTTTAAGACAGGGATTCCCACAGTGTGTGCTGTAGTGCCCTGCAACCCTTGCAGTGTCCCATAGCTTCCTGATGTGCTGCCAAGTGAGTAAATAGAACCTTTAATTCTTTTTCTTACCAGTATCTCATGAGTGAGTTACTGAAACAGTAAGTGCCAGCTGATGAGAACCAAGCAATAAGGTGTGGTCTACTGAAGGGAGACTTGAAGCTAATTCTGGTCTGTAGGTCACAGAACTTTTTCAGCTGTGTAGCTAGAGTTTTTAAAGTCATAAATAGCCTTGTGAATTTTTGGATTCCCTGGAAATACTGCCCAATATGGGTAGACTGGAGATTTGGGAGGCACTGGGTCTGGACAGTATCCCTAGACATCACCACATTTGCCTCTCCTGGGTTCACTCACTCTAGGATCAATGGGGTAATGTGGCTGAGTGGCTAGAGAGGGGATATCTGAACCTGGTAACTGTCACCCAATTCATATAAGGTGAATTTATATGCTGATGAGGAAATCAATTGATGCAAATATATGTGGAAGCTGTGTCCAAGTAGACAATCATTTGTGAATTCAGGTGAATGACACTATTCATTAATGTCTTGCACAACTGTTCCTCTTCCCATTGCATACTGTTGAAGGTGCACCTCACTTAGTGCAGTCAAATTAACAACAACTATGATAATGAACAGGGATGTGGTGGCGCTGTGGGCTAAACCGCAGAAGCCTGTGCTGAAGGGTCAGAAGACCAGCAGTCGTAAGATCGAATCCATGCAACAGAGTGAGCTCCCGTCATTTTGTCCCAGCTCCTTGCCAACCTAGCAGTTCGAAAGCATGTAAATGTGAGTAGATAAATAGGTACCATCTTGGTGGGAAGGTAAAATGGCGTTCCCTAGGCATGCTGGCCATGTGGCAACGGAAACTGTCATCGGATAAGCCCTGGCTCTATGGCTTGAAAAGTGGGATGAGTGCCACCCCCTAGAGTTGGACACGACTGGACTAAAAATGTCAAGGGGAACCTTTGCCTTTTTATGATAATGAACATCTGTGATTGATTGTCATTTACATTGAGCTGGTGATTATACAAATCACTAGTTTGTGAGCCAACATATTTCTCCAATGAGATAAGAAGATCAAACCATCATAGTTATTATTCTGTGATTTTTTTTTAAATGTTTGTTTATTTGATACTATTATTATTCTTAGTTAGATTAATTTTGTTTATTTTATAATTGTATAAGTTATTTATTTTGGGTTAATTTGATTGTTCGTACTTAGTTGTTTTTTTTTTTCCTTACATTTTTTTTTAATGTCTGTTTATTTGATATTATTATTATTCTTAGTTAGATTAATTTGTTTATTTTATAATTGTATAAGTTATTTATTTCGGGTTAATTTGATTGTTTGTACTTAGTTGTTTTTTCTTTTTTCCCTTCTTTTTTTTTCTTCCCCCCCCCCTCTGATATGGTATGGAAGGCCTGCCCTCCCAGTGAGGGGCCCCAGAATATTTCTGTGATTACGGGTAGGGGGAGATATGGCGTTGGCTCCGTCCCTGCTCGTGTTAGAAGAACAATGAACAGATGCCTGAAGGCTGTACATTGTTCTGAGACGGAGACCAGCCCCCAGCATCGAGGTAACCAGACCAGCCAGCCTTCCACTCTACACCTGGTGTTGTTGAACGCCAGGTCTGTATCCAATAAGGCCCAGGTAATTCAAGACCTTATCCTGGAGGAGGATGCAGACCTGGCTTGCATAACCGAAACTTGGATTGGCGGAGAGGGGGGTCCCCCTCTAGCTCTCATCTGTCCGCCCGGTTATGCTGTCCAACACCAGGGTAGACTGGAGGGTCGGGGGGGAGTAGCCATTGTCCATAAATCAACCTTGGAGGTCACTAGGCACTCCTCGGTGATAAAGCCGGGTCTTGAGGCCCTCCACGTGTCTATCGGGGCCAGGGATGGTATTGGGATCTTGCTGGGCTACCGTGCTCCCCGCGACCCAGCCACCTCCCTACCGGAGCTGGTGGACTTCGTCTCCGCGGCACTGTTGGGTTCCCCGAACCTATTGGTTCTGGGGGATTTCAACGTGCACGCGGGGGCGGAGACCTCTGGTCCAGCTCTTGAGTTCTTGGAGACCATGGCCTTCTTGAACATGTCCCAACATGTCAACGGCCCCACTCACGTGGGGGGTCACACACTTGACCTGGTTTTTTCTACCAATGGGAGTGAGAGTGGTCCGATGGTGACTGACCTTGAGTCGGTACCCTTGTCATGGTCGGATCACCACCTAATAAAGTGTACCATTAAAATGGCTCTCCCCCCCTGCAGGGAGCAGGGATCTATTGTTATGGTCCGCCCTCGAAGGCTACTGGATCTGGTTGGATTCCAGGATGCCATGAGAGGTATTATGGCTGACCTGGCTGGCGCTCCTGTCGAGGCTCTGGTAGATGGCTGGTTTGCTGCCGCGACTAGGGCTGTTGACATGATCGCACCTAAACGCCCTCTCCGCCGCAGAGACCGCCCGGCCCCCTGGTTTAACTGGGACCTCCGGGCGAGGAAGCGGGTCAGGAGACGGCTAGAGCGCAAATGGAGAAAGGCCCCGACGGATTTTAACAGGATAGCTGTCAGGGTCGCTACTAACCTTTATCTTGCTAAGGTAAAGGCTGCTAGTAGATCATACCTCGCTAACCGGATAAGCGAGGCGTCCAACCAGCAGGCGGAGTTATTCCGTATAGTACGCGACCTTTCCGGAATTGGTCCGGGCGATGGGCCTCCCCCTAGTTTTTCACCGGACCAATTTGCAGCATTTTTTAAATCAAAAGTGGAGGCCATCCGCCGGGACCTCTCACCTTTTTTGAGCACAGTGAGTCGAGCTGAGATGTCCAGCGCTCCGTCTTGTCTGGTGATTTTGGACACCTTTCAGCCTGTTACGCCTGACACTGTTTCCAGGGCGCTCGACCGCTGTCGTGCCACCACCTCCTCTTTGGACCCTTGCCCGGCCTGGCTAATCAAAGCAGCCAGGCCGCTAACAACGGAATGGGCCATGGCTATAATAAATGGGTCTCTCCTTGAGGGCAGATTTCTATCTGCCCTGAAGGACACACTCATTAGGCCCATTAGGAAGAAACCTAGTTTGGCGGCGGACGAAAATGGGCAATTACAGGCCCGTCGCCAATGTTTCTTTCCTTAGCAAGGTAGTCGAGAGGGTGGTGGCCGACCAGCTTCAGGCGCTCCTGGATGAAACAGATGCCCTGGATCCATTCCAGTTGGGCTTCAGGCCGCGCCACGGCACAGAAACGGCTTTGGTCGCCCTGTGTGATGACCTATTGAGGGAGGCCGATAGGGGCAAAGTGTCCCTGTTGGTCCTCCTCGACATCTCAGCGGCCTTTGATACCATTGACCATGGTATCCTCCTGGGGAGGCTCTCCGAGTTGGGAATAGGTGGCCTGGCATTGTCCTGGCTCCGTTCCTTCTTGGAGGACCGTCCCCAGAGAGTCCAGCTTGGGGAGAGAGTCTCGGCCCCGTGGAGCCTCAATTGTGGGGTTCCACAGGGGTCGATTATCTCCCCAATGCTATTTAACATCTATATGAGGCCGCTGGGTGGGGTCATCAGGGGGTGTGGTGCTTTGTGTCACCAGTATGCGGATGACACACAGCTCTACATCTCCTTTTTGCCAACTGCAGGAGAAGCCGTCCTGTGCCTTCAGCGCTGCCTGGGGACTATACTGGGATGGATGCAGGAGAACGGGCTTAGGCTGAATCCGGACAAGACGGAAGTACTGAGGGTGGGCCCTCCCACAGTCGGGGATTTAGGAAACTCCCTCTCTTTCGGGGGGGTGACTCTCCCTGCAAAGGATGGGGTACGCAGCTTGGGGATTCATCTGGACCCGGTGCTTTCCATGGAATCACAGGTGGCATCGGTGGTCCGCACCGCCTTTTTTCATCTCAGGCGGATAGCCCAGCTGCGGCCCTACCTGGAAGTGGGGGCGCTCACCACCTTAGTACACGCGCTCGTAATCTCAAGATTAGACCACTGTAATGCGCTCTACGTGGGGCTTCCTTTGAGATTGCTGCGGAAATTACAGGTGGTGCAGAATGCGGCGGCCAGATTACTCAGTGGAGTGAAAAAATTCCAACATATTTCGCCCACTCTGGCTGCATTGCATTGGCTGCCCATCAGGTTCCGCATCGACTTCAAAGTGTTAACGCTTACGTATAAAGCCCTAAACGGTTTAGGGCCTCGATACCTGGCGGAACGCCTATTCCCACCAAGTTCTACCCGGATCACACGGGCGAGCCAGGAGGTGAGGCTGAGGAGCTTAACGCCGAGGGAGGCCCGAAAAGAGAAAACAAGAAATAGGGCCTTCTCGGCAGTGGCTCCTCGCTTGTGGAATAACTTACCTCCTGGTATTCGCGGAGCTCCCTCGCTGGGCACCTTTAAGAATCTATTAAAGACCTGGATGTTTCGGCAGGCCTTCTCACCAGATTATTTTTGATTTTCTTTTCCCCTTTATTGTTTCTTTATTCTAATTCTTCTGTAATCTGTTGTTTTATTTTATTGTATTTTATCTTTGTTGTTGGCCGCCTAGAGTAGTCCATCGGACTAGATAGGCGGGATATAAATTAAATAAATATTAAAAAATATTAAATAGAAAAATATTTTAGATATTTTAGATTTTGTGCAAACATTAATTTTATGTCAGATATGAAATCCCTACCCTTTATAAAAAGAAACATCCTTTTCACAGTTATGTGACAGAAGTTCACTTTCTATTCTTTTGAGGAATATTCCTTTTGCTCAAAAAACTTGCTCCAATTTACATGTTATGTCCTGGAATCTACCCACATATTACTGAAGGTACAAATACAATCCATCTTCACAAGTTTGTCTTTTATCTAAAGCCATCTGTCTTGGGAGATGATGAGGTTATCATTCATATTGGTAGCTGATATAGAAAGATGGCTGTCTGTGGAAGCAGATAAAGGACTCATCAGGCTCATTGGAAGGAGGAGAGGGATGTGAGGAAAGGTGTGAATTTATTACCAGGAAAACTGCCGCTGTCATATGAAAGTCAAGGAAGAGGTGAACGTAATTTGGGAAGGAGAAAGGGAAACACTGAACACGCCATATTTTCTAGTGTATAAGGATAGACCTTATTTATTTATTTATTTTTAAAGAATCTGCATATATCATCATTCTAGGGAAAGCAGCCTTCATAAGCATGTGAAAGAGTATACTGTATTTTCTTCAGAGTGATACCATCTTTTCCAGCCTGGTATATTCTACCAATCTGAGAAGAAACAATGAAGGTCTACACTCCACATCTTGCAGTTAAATGTACACAAACAAACACACACACACACACACACACAATAATAACAACAGTTTTTAGAATCATTCTAGTAATCAGGAAATGACATGGGATCTCAGTTTTCCAAATATGTATCTACCCAGTTAGTGAGCGTGTCATATTCATTTGAGCATACATACCAAGCAAAATCCTGTAATTTTGCTGGGTCATAACTCAATTTGGATGCTGGAAGCATTTAATTTAAAGTAATTAAAACTTCTTATCCCCCTCCTTTTAGGTTCCAAAGCTCTCTAGGGTTTCCTTTTGCCATGGGGTGTTGATATATATGTATATATACAGAATGTGTATCTATGTATATGTGAATGAATGTTTATAATGTGTTTACTAGAACCAGATTGTTGGTTGTATTTGCATAGTTTCTAATGAATTAGAATGCATCTGTAGTCAGCCAGGCTGCTATATAAAGCAGGTGTAAGCCAGAGGGGGACTGATAGGAACGGATAGGGCTGACAGAACCAAATATGTAATAGACAGAGACTGATAGGGTCTTATAGGACAATATGTACGTACGTCAAACAGGAATAAAGATGCAACTGACTAATATGCAGTAGGACCAGTTAGAGTATTATGAATATAACAGTATTAGGATGAGATAGTTATTTACTTGAAAAAATATGTCTGTCATACCAAACGTTTAAGCAAAATATGTTATGTTTTATAGATGTCTATAAGACCTCCTGCCTCGCGCACTCTCCAATGCACCCGTATGAGCGCTGTACCACCATTTGTGCATGTACACAAGTCCATGCGCATCCACACGTGCCAAGCTGCTGTTTGCGCATGCACACGCCCTCGTTCACATGTGTGTGAGAGAGAGCTCTCCTTCGTGCATGCACATAACCACGGGGGGGCCCTGCCTTCCCAAGCGGGTCTGTAGGGTGAAATATGTTGGGGACCCCTGATCTAAAGGTTAAAGAGTCTCTGCAACAGTTCAGAAAAATCATAATTGTCATCTTTTAGTGACCATCCAGACTATCAAATCTGAAGTACCAATTCAAGTTTTTTTCCTTTAAGCCTTTAAAAAAACTGTCTTCTTTTGAAGCTGTTAATGGGCTATATCCAGCAGGATTTACCCTCCTCTGGCAGCTTCTAATGTCACCAACATCTGGTGTAAGCACTGGGGAATGGCAAGTGGGAAGGGGAAGAGTCACACTGCATGAGAAGCAACAGCCTACTTCTGCAACACTGGATGGAATCCCATACTGTTCACCACAGTTGTCCCATTGACAGAGTAAGGAAACCCTTTTGTGGAAATAAGCAAAAAGTACCCTGAAATCTGTGATACAATACACCATCTTGTGGCATATCTGTACATTCTGTTTATATACTATGGTGTTCCATTCTCACCAGATTACTCATAAACAAATCCAAATTCACCCATAAGCTCAAACATAGGTGTGACGAATGCCCATGTCACTCCTGTCACTCATAGCTGGAGCTCATTTGCACAAAACTATGAGAGAACTGAAGGGGCGGAATCATTCAGTCAGTTAATTAGTGAGTGAGTTAGAGAAGGAGAGTGTGAGGTGTAAAGGAGAGAGGTTGAAGAGTAAAGAGAGATATATAGTCAGAGAAATAGAAAGAACTGATATTAATACCGATAAGCTGGTTAAAGTGAATAAATAAAGCAAAGGGTGATTGAGTGTGCAACAAAATATACAAGATTTCAATGATTTTGATCCTATACAATGATTAAAAAACATCTGTGATTCAGATTGACCCTAATATCTTTAAATAAACAAGTTCTGTTGGCAGCAAGTGTCTGATTAAAGTCTTTTACAGTGTGGATTGAGGAAATCTACTGGTGGCAGCAAAGTAAAGAGGGAGCATCGCCAGAGTGAATCCTTGGTTTGGGGGAAACAAGCAGGGGACACTGGGCAGGGGACACTGGGTGAATGTCATAAGTGCTGACCAGTGATGGGATACAAATAGAGTTCAGTAAAGCCAAAGTAAGAGGGCTGCTGCTACTACTAGTCCTCCAAGTTTACTGCTTGAGGAAATAGCAACTATTTTCCTAATTATAGGGTGGGTTCAACTCTCAGTTAGTGAGAGTGTCATATTCATTTTGGTCGACATACTGAGCAAAATCCTATAATTTTATGCAGTCATAATAACAACTTACAATTCTGTGTAGCCAAGGAATTTTCAACTGAGATAGAAAGTGTACACCAATACTGCAGCCAGGGATAATAAGAGTGGCAAAACACGTAATTCTTCACTGCAAATATTCGAAAGCTTCATGTTATGTGTCTAGGGCTCATGTCTTCCACTAAGTGGACCTGCCTACCTCATTCTCCTACTCTTTACCACTAGTCACTACCTGCCTGAGGAGCGCTCCTGATCAGGGTAGAGGGAGTGCCACTTCCAGACATTTTAGAGTTATATGCTCTTTTATTCTGGTCTATAAACTGTCCCTGCCTCTGTTTTTTTTTTTAAACTCTTTGGAAATAATGGGCAGAGAACTGTTAGAACAGATGCTGAAAGAAAAGCTGTATCTACGGTCACTAGACAGGGCCACCACCCAAGGTAGTTTGCATAGAGATGTGACTCAAATATCTTGATATCTTGTATGGTTTGTATAATGTGTTTACATTTCCTCTGACCATATTAGTATATGGGCAGAGGAAAACATCCCAGTCCTCAATTATTTGAAAACTACCATCTAAGCCACCTGACTATATATCTGCTTGAGCTATAGTTCATGACATGAAATATAGTGGCTTTATCTAGGTGAAGAGCAAAATCATAATCAAAACTACATATCCGTGGGTGGTTGTTGTTCAAAACAGAACTCTGTACCAAGGCAACTTAGATTCTGTAGCAAGAAAAACAGGGTTCTGTGAGAACTTCAACAAATATCTATATTTTATGTAATGCATTCTGGTTTTTCTTGCAATATGTAGAAAAGTGCTGAACGTTCACATAAAAGCCCCGGAAAGCCTATTTAGCTGTGGCTTCTGAAATTTCTGTGGTCATTCCTGCATACATTTGAAATTATAGGGTTAGATTATTGTTGCAACACAACAGGGCTTCAGATTAGGGCCAACATCCACACAGTTGTAGCAGTCTGCTATTGCTATGTGTGAAAACTTTTGGATGTTTTGGGCAAATGGATTCCCAGTTACAATTTTTTAAAATATAAAACTGTTTTACACCCTCCCCACTGCATTGAGAAATAGGTGACCATAAACATCCTCAGATTAAAAATAAGTCATATAAATTGAAAATACCAATTTTCCTTATCTTGAAAGAGAATGGTAGGCTCCTACAGACTTTTTTTGCTTTGGAAAGGAATGACACTGAAATATTGGTCCTAAAAACAAAAACAAAAATACCTCACCTTTCGAAAGGTAGAAAAAATGGCTTCTTATTTACATGGAGTAAACTTGGAACAGCGTTCCCAGCAAGATAGTCCAGTGGTTTAGGCATGGAGTTTGATTCTCCACTGTGACTCATTGACAAGGGTTGGACTCCATCTGTACAGTCCCTTCCTGCTTTGAAGTTCAGATTTCCAACTTTCCAAAGTAGATACTTTGTTACAACTTTGTGGGCAGAGAAGGGAGGTATTTGGACAGCTTAGGACAAACATTAAAACTCATAGAAATGCAATAAAAGAATAAGTTTGCTTTAATCTAAACTTTTGAACCAGTCAAATAGGATCCAATTGAATGTTTAACTCCTTCCTGGTGAAACAGGGATTCATGTTTGCAAAGAGATTCTGTGTCTGCTTGTAAAAATATTTTAAAAGATATTTTAAAAAGAATAGAAAACAAATATTTACAATATTTAAGTTGTAAAATTACCGTTTTTTTTTAAACTGGAGATGGTCTTCCTCGATGTTAGCAGAGCTTTAGTGCCTAAATGCTATCATAGTCTCAATCATTCTATTTATCTTGTTGTCACTATACAATTGTTTGATAATTTTTTTAAAAGTCCAAAGATGTTATGGTCCATCAAGTCACTTCTGATTTGTAGTGATTATATGAGTTAATGACCTCCAAAATGTCATCATGCTTATATCTTGCAAACCAATACCATTTCATGTTAACTCATTTTCACTTCCCATTGCCCCTTTCCTTAGCAATACTGTATTGTCTTTTCCACAGAGATCTCAAAAACTAACAGCTGTGGATTCCTTTCAGACAATCTGCCTCATGTTAGGTCTTCCGCTTTTACTACTACCTCCCCATTTTCCCCACCAATATTGTGTTTTTACTTTTTCCTGGTCAGTTCGGTATTTTCTCTTTATGTGCAAGGTAGGATAGCCTCATTTTACTCATTTTTGCTGTCATGAGAGTTCAGCCTTGACTTAATTGAGCACTCAGTTTTCTGCCTTTCTGTAATAAATTTCCATTTATTGATCCACATATGTAACATGGATCAATTTTTCTTAGGGGAAAAAAGACTATACTGTGCACTGTAGTGTGTATATCTTAGTTTTATACATATAGGTATTATTGAAAAAGTAGAATTATACATAAAGAGATAATGGTTGCTGAAAGGTTAATGATGAGAATTGTAAAAACAAACTGAATTGAAGCATAACACTCTTTCCAGTTCCAGGAAAATGTTGCATAGTTGCTATCTTAAGTGCAAGGAATGCAAATGAAAAGTTTGTACTACATTTTGTCTCTCAGTTGCACTTTTGCTTTGCAGAATATGCATAGGAATCGTACAACAATTAGCCTCATTCATATGTTCATATAGCATGTGGTATTCACAGTTTCTGAGGGAGCATGCTTGCTCCATCTGTAATTATTATTTTCATCATGCAAAACTTGCAGTCTGAAGACAGGACAGATATTGTGTCATGGTGGACTCCCCAAATAAGGCAGAACACATGAACAAATGGGTTTCTGGTTCATGTACGTAGAGAGCCTACATGGATAAATAGCCTCTTCTGACTGTTACTTTTGTGTGCTGCCCTCATTCTGTACAAAGATCACATATTTTAAGAACAGGACTATTGTCAAAATCTTTTTGTTGTACTGTTAGAGCTTGACAATACCCCTATTCTGTTCTTCTCTATATCTCAGCTTATTGTGCACATTTTCCCTCCAAACAAAAAGAAACAAATGTATATTTGTTTCTAGCCGCCTAAAGTATTGACCAGTTAGGCGGGGTACAATGAGAATAAATAAATAAATAAATAAATAAATAAATAAATAAATAAATAAATAAATAAATAAATAAATAAATAAATAAAAAATATTTGGGACAAAAATGTCCAAATCAATTCATGATTTTTTTTTCCTATGGAGTTTGTTTTTAATCCCATTCAATACACTGTACTGGGAGCTGGTTGGATAGCTGAATGAGTTAGGTATCTGGTTGTAGAGCCAGAGATTGAGAGTTTTAGTGCCCACTGTGCCACCAGGGAGAAGAGCCAGCCATTGTAGCCTTGGGCAAACTGTATAGTCCCAGGGTGCCCCTAGAAGAAGAGAATGGTAAACTATGTCTGGATATTCTCTTATTGCTAGAGAACCCTGTAAAGGGTCATCATAAATTGGAATTAACTTAATGTCTTGTAAATATTATTAGTATACTGATTCCTACCCCTCCACCAACAGTTCTGATGCATGTTCCTTCTTAATTTTGTGGTGAAACCTTGGTGCAGCAAAAAGTAAGCAATGTTCTCTAGTTGCCACCACTTTGGTTCCATTGAAGGAAAACTGAAATATATTTGGGGATGGGATTGGAATTCCTCAGGAAATATTCCACAATACAAAACTTGTATGTTTTACTTGATTTTGCTTTTTACTTATGGAAGCCTCTTTATGCTGGAGAAGAAAAAAAATCAAGAAATTAGAGGACAGAGTTTTGAGTGAGACAATCATTGATGGGAAATTGGATCAGCATTTCTTTTCTCTCTGATGGATTTTCCACTCAGAATTGTAGATATTAAATGTGATGTTTTGTGTTAAAAAAATGAAGATTTTTTTTTTTGGGGGGGGACTGCAATAACACAGAAAATGTGCTTTGTCCCTGAAAGTACCTTGGTAGAGCTCACTCTCACATGGAATTGCAGCCAGATTAAAATTGATCACAGCCCACAGAAATGGTTAGCGAAGAGAGTTATCATGTTCTTGCTTTATACACCATGGTTAATGCAGAAAAGGAAAGGGGTAAAAGAGTGAAGGGTGGCATCTGGGGTGCTCTCCTTTGTCTTTGAATACATTTCATTTAGATGATGAATGAGCAGTCTCTCTGATGTTTCAGTCTGGATAGAAAATTCATCTTCAGCCATTGTTGTTTACTCTGTGGGCACCTGGAAAAGAGGTCAGAACAAAGTCATTCTTTTATTCTTGTTCTGGGGGGAGTATTCTGTGTCCTTTCTGATTCCAGCTTGGCTTGGCATGGCATTATTACATGTTGAAAATTCATGACTTTAAAAAAATCTACTTTGAAATGTACAGATATTACAGGAAATGTTAGAGTAACATTTAAACACTGCAAGCTTTAATCATTTTAATTAATAGTTTGATCAGATTTAACTGATTAATTAATGGGAAGTGCGAGGACATATTTGAAGTTGTATTAGCTGCTCTTTTTTTGCTATTTTTTTGTATTCTAAAACATTTTTTCATAGACTCATAAAATCATTGAGTTGGAAGGGGCCTATAAAGCCATATTTTCTCATATCCAGGTCTGTTTTTCTTTGAGTACTTCTGTTCTAGTTTTCAGCCACTTTGTTCTGTTTCATTTTGGATGAACCAATATTCTATCTCTCATAAGCATGCTCAGCCTTCAGTAGTATGTTTTGGGCTTTCCCCTTCCATTTTGTTTTCATGAAGTGGGTGGTCAAATCTGCGTAGTGGTATATTGACATAATTGGCACAACACACAGCACTACAGCACCGTTACTCTTGTGCATGCATACAGTGATTTTGACTCCAACTCCAGGAGCATGGAAATACCTATATCAGTATTAGAACAAATGGGAGCCTGAAACATAATCTTGCTAGTTGGAAAAGAACATGAGCAGTTTTGAGATTCTCATGAAAACTGTTTGTTTTGCATCTCTGGAGAATCATTGGGAGACATGGGCTTATACACATGCATATTTGTGAGGGTTGTAGTAATGATTTTTGCAATGATTTAAAAAATCCAAATGGCTAAAAATGTGTGCAATAGGAAGATATCCATAAATATATTTTATTCAATGAGGAAAATATGGACAAATTCTATACATTTGGAAGAATTCATAAATGAATGAATACATTACCTAAAAGGTAGGCAGACAAACACAGTTTCACAACCTGATATGAACAAAGGGTAGGATGGGGATGCAGGTGGGATGCAGAGAAACACATCATGATTAAATCAAGAGGTTTTTTAATATGATGCACAGAGTGCTTTTGCCAGTGTCCCAGCCACCCAATTCTGTTTCCTGTGTTCAATGAACATGCACAGCTTTGTTGGGCTGTTCAGTTTCTCCATTCATGTCAAACCTGCCCCCTCCCCCATTTTTATTTGAGAGTCTGGGATGGGTGGATTGAAATACTTGTGCTTAATTCCAGTGATATGGTTTTGTTGTTGTTTCTCATTACTGTATAGGGACAGCCATTCCTTCTGTCCTTGGGGATGTTTAAAAGTTTCCCCTTACCCTGGAAAAATAATAATAATAAAAAATAAAAGTTACTGCTCAGGAAGCCAGCTATTCAGAAAATGAGATTGCTCTTTCTAAAGCTTTTCTATATATTTCAACAATTACATTTTATTCTCTCCTCCAACCTGGTTCTCCTGGCTTTCCCCATCAGTCACCTCTACAGTCTGTGTCAATAAGTTATTACAGAAACAAGCTGTAAGAGGACAAAAGCAATAGCCCCGTTAGAGATGATTTCTTGAGATGTTGGCTTTTCTGCAAACATTCGTGTTACCTTTGCTGACACCTCTGTCTTATGCATGGGAGTGTGGTTTTGACTGGATATGCAACAGTACTGGTGAACTTAAAAGCAGATATTGTTCAGTGGGGCAAATCAACATTCTGCAAGGTAATTCTAAAAATAGAGTCACTGCAAACGAAAACATATAACTTTCAAATCAGCATCAAATTTGGTACAGATGTGACCTGTCCACCATTATGTTGAGTCATAATGGCTGGGAGGCTTTGCCATCCTGCCCGGAAAGGCAGCGTCATGAATAGAACGTCATCCTAGCTCAGCCTCTTTGTTGTTTTTCTCAGCAAAGAGGCGAGCTGTGCAGCCAAGCGAGGAAAAGCTTTCAATTTCCCCGCCTCGGCTTATCTCTGATCTCTGTGTTGGGCAGCCTTTTAGCACTGCCCAACTGTTTCTATTTCTTTAATTTTCTTAATATTAGAATTTATTTTATTATTTTTGAAGACTTCTGGTTAATTTTGGATTCTCCGACATCGGATTGGGGTCGCACATTGGTGCGACCCGGATGGTTTCCTTTTTAAATTATCTAATTGGTTGCTTCCTTTTTAGATTAGCATCGTTTTATATCTCTTAAAACTGTTTGGGGTGTCATTGGGCAGGGGACCTTTGTTTTATGACTCCCCCTTACCCCCTTACCCCCCCGGATTGTTGCTTTGTTTGTGAGTTTGCATTAATTGGTGAGGGGTTTTGCATTGTAATTCATATTAAGGTTAGTTTTTGTAACTTTAATTTTTGTTATTTACTTCTCTCTCTCTGTTTCTTTTAGTAATTAGTTCCTGGTTTCATTTTAGCATAGTATACATTTAAATAGCTGGAGTGTTTTGTGGGGATATTAGTTTTAAGTACACCTAGGTTGAGTGGTTGCAATTTTTATTTATTGTTTAACTCTTATTTCCCCCATTTTTCATTTTTAAAAAAAGGTAATAGGTGATTTGAGCAAGGCATTCCACCATCTGCTGGAGACAAGTGGGATAGAATTTTTGAAAAATGGAAAAAAGAATTGAGGACCTTGTAGTGCATTGGCACCCCCTGCTGGATTACTTTAGTTGCAAATTGAAAATAATTACATAAAAAGGGGTAAATGGGGGGGGGGAGAGCTAATTATTAGTATGTTGCACACCCTGTGGGCAGAAGTTTGTTATAATCAATCAATCAATTCTGAGTCCTTAAAATTTGGAATTTAAATACAGTAAATAACAAAATAAAATATACACTTCTCTCTATTTCAGTTTGAAAGACTAATTTGGGACCAAAAAAGGGTCAAACAGCCTGCAAAATGTAGGATGCCAGCTAAAGTTCAGCCTGCAATTTCCTCCTCTGACAATGAGGATTGGCCTGATTATTGTGCAATAATCACAAGTTGAGCGAACTTGAGTGAAAAGGTGCCTTAAGCTAAGCAGGCTAGTGACACTGCTACGGCAAGAAGTTCTAATAGGGAATGAAAGGCACACAAGATGGAGGCGTTATGGAAGCTTGGTGATGTAATGATGTCATAATTTTTTTTTTAAGAAAAGGAGTGCTTGGCAGCCACTGGGGCAGCAACTACAGCCATGGTTGATGTTGGTCATTAATTGATTCCTGATGAGTTGGAGACTGATGAGCTGCAGGAATCTGTGAGGGATACAGCCAGCAATGTGGGAGTCCCATCAGGGTGTGTCCTGTCTCACCTGGGAGCAGTTTTTTTTAAATTGGGTATGGATGCCACCTCCACCACCAGCTGCCAGCAGCGACCTGAGCTGTGGCAGGCCAGCTTTGGCACTCCCGGCATTGGTTGATCCAGGTGAGTTGGCACCCACACAACATTAAAAACACTGGGGGGTACATGGCCTTGGGGTAAAGTCAATACCCAATTTTTTCTTCTGTTCCATCTAGTTTCTTGCCCAATTACTCTAGCAGTAGCTCCCCAATTCAATTTTGGCCCGTACCAGCTTTGAAACCTTGGACGGTGCCTTATCCACAATGGTTCTCTCCTGGTCAGAGGACGGGACTCCTGGAAGGTGTGCAGCAGCTAACGCTCCTTCAATCCCGAATACTGGGTACATAAGGTGATTATTCACTCCCATTGGGTGACCACCCATTTCCGGCCTCCATAGAGAAGATTTGACATGGCAAGTACGTCGATGAATTTGAGCTTTTAAATAGAAAAGTGGAAGAAAAGAAGGGTTCTAAAGGAGAGGAAAGGTACAAAGAGATGTTTAAGAAAAAGAGGCTTGAAAGAAGTTGGCCAAACTGGTTGCCTGTTTTTTTGATTTATGCAGGCACGGTGGTAAAAGCATATCCGGCCAAGGCTTTGGTGCTTCTCCAGTATCTTGATATAACCTACAAAGCGTATGTAGATTTCTTGGGCTATGCATGGCTTCTTTATGATGAGGAGTTCAGAATGAGAGCCATGATAAATCCCCAGCTGCACTGAGATGCACAATATCTTGGTCTTTGGTTGCAATTTATGACCCTGGTACACCCTATTTTGGGCAACCATTTTGATAATGGTCATTTAATGATGAAATCCAATGTTAGCAATGCTCCCCGCATGTTGGCAGGACAGTGGGTTCAACCCCACCTGTTTTGCTGTTAATTCAACGCAAAGAGTTTTTGCACCACAATCACTGCAGATGGGGACAGCAGCCACGCAATTAAAAGACCCCTGCCTCTTGGGAGGAAAGCGATGACAAACCTAGACAGCATCTTAAAATGCAAAGACATCACCTTGCCAACAAAGGTCCGCATCATCAAAGCAATGGTTTTTCCAGTAGCGATGTATGGAAGTGAGAGCTGGACCATAAAGAAGGCTGACCACAGAAGAATTGATGCTTTTGAATTGTGGTGCTGGAGGAGGCTCTTGAGAGTCTCCTGGGCTGCAAAGAGAACAAACCTATCTATTTTGAGAGAAATCAACCCTGAGTGCTCACTGGAAGGACAGATCCTGAAGCTGAGGCTCCAATATTTTGGCCATCTCATGAGAAGAGAAGACTCCCTGAAAAGGACCCTGATGTTGGGAAATTGTGAAGGCAAGAGGAGAAGGGGACAACAGAGGATGAGATGGTTGGACAGTGTCACTGAAGCTACCAACATGAATTTGACCCAACTCCGGGAGGCAGTGGAAGACAGGAGGGCCTGGCGTGCTCTGGTCCATGGGCTCACGAAGAGTCGGACATGACTTAAAAACTAAACAACAACAACAACAAGTATACAGGGAAAGATGTCTGCCCTTGTGTTTTATGCTAAAGTGCATGGTTGCCATGATCCAGCCAGCAATTTTAGGATTGGAAAAATGAGTGAAGGGTGGAGCAGAGAGAGGAGTAGGCAAGATGATAGGCACACACCAATATCACCCAAAATCCTTTTTCAACTTAAGAGGGCCTGGGAGGCAGTGTGCACAGCTTTGTTTGAAGTCTAATTATTTAGGGCAGTCGTTCTAACTGCATTCTTTGGGGCCTTCAGGGTTAGTAAATTGGTCAAGGCTTCTAAGGATGACAACTCTGGGACAGCACTGCAGATTTACAACCTATTGGTCTTTGAAGATAAGGTCTTGTTACATCTCTGGCAATCCAAAATTGACCAGTATTGAAATGGCCAAAATATGTCTTTGGGAGTTTGTTATGTTAAGGACCTTTGCCCAGTCAAGGCTATTTCGGACTATGTGCAAATAAGGGGTGGTTCAGAGGGTGGCTTTTTCACCATAAAGATGGTTCACCCCTTACTAGATATCAATTTTGGACAGTTACGTCCAGAGGTCTTCAGGAAGCAGGCATCGTGGGTTGCAAATTTGGAACCCATTCCTTTCGAATAGGCACATCATCCACTGCAGCTGCCTTGGGATACAGTGAAGAGCAACTAAAGAGAGTGGGAAGGTGGTTGTCACACAGATTCAAGTCTTATATTCATTCTCTCCCACATTAGCTGTGAATTTGTTTTTCTTTTTCAGGTGACATGGCATCTTCCTATCGTATCCGGGTAGTTATATTTGGTCACAGTTATGTTCATTGGGTGGCCAACCATGCCTTGCGGAGCAGTTGAGGTCACAATTTAGGTCTTGGGGCCAAAGCCTCATTAGACTGGAAAGGTCAAAGGGGTATGCTATGGCCTCAGCTATTAGAGTACGCTCTTGGGTGCATTACCAGTGAGCCCCAGATATAATTGAGGTTCACTTAGGAGGAAATGACTGTGAGAACAGGCAAGTCCTTGATATTGCAGGTTATTCAGGACCTGCAGACATTAAGGGATAAGTTTCTTACAATGAGAATTCTGTGGTCCAATATTATTTCACATTGAGTGTGGAGAGCTGATTGCGACCCTAGATGTATTGACTACGCAAGGTGTGGTGTGAATTGCAAGGTCAGTTGAGCCATGAGGGCTGGTCTGGAAGCTGTGATTTGGCATGCAGACATAGGAGTCCACTGGCGTGGTTTGTACAGAGAAGATAGTGTTCATTTATCGGAATTGGTTATGGGCCTTTTTCACAGGGACCTGCAGGGGATCCTTTGTGCGAACATTTTCAGCTCTGATGGCAGGCCTGAGGCATATAAATAGTTCCTGGCCATGGCAGGTAGTGGAAAGACAGAGAGGGGGTGAGTCCAATTTAGCATGTGATGAGACTATTATTCCACCTCTCTGTCAGATACAGCCGATCTGGCATCAGATGAGAGGTGGTTCCATATAGGGGGACCTCCTGAACAACAGCCCACTTAGGGTCATGAGACTCGGTGGGCTGAGAAGGTGGGTTACCCTTAGCAGTGAGTGCCTGAAGGCATGCTGGTCAACGAACAGCATGATTCAGAAATAGGAGCTCGCCCTGCTCTATTGAATCGTCCAGAGGTATTGATTACTCTGGCCTCTAATAGGACTTTACACTATGGTCAGGCCCCCTTGTAGTTGGGGAATTAGTAAAATAGTCAATAAAGCTGTGGCCAAAGTTTAACCCAAAGAACCTGTATGTCGCCTCTTTATTTTTGGACTGGGTGGGCAAGGGCATACAGTCTGCTCATGCTCTGTGTTTGATTTGGAGTCATTTGGGCAAAGGGTTTTCAAGTTATGATTTCTTAAAAGTAAAACTGTTTTGCCCACCCGGTGCAGAGACAAGCAACCTTTTTTTGTCTGCAGATTCAAAATAGATCAAATAAATTGAAACAACCATTCTTGCTTATTTTGAAAGAGAATGGTTGGTCCCAGCCCCTTTTTTATTTGGAAGGAATCCAGCCTTACAAATAAAGGGGGTTTCAAACTTAAAAAAGGCCTTTCGAACAGGTAAAACAGTGACGTGCTAATAACAAGCTTGTCTTATCAGTGTGAATGTTCCATAGATAGTAACATTGTTGCAGCTTGTAAGCCATGATGGAACATCTGAACTTTTGACCCTGTCAGTCAGGACCAAACTAAATGACTCTCAGGAGTAGAATTTTTTAACTCCTTCCCAGGCAAACAGACATTAAAAAGAGGTTCTGTTTCTAGGTGCAAAAATATTGTTAAAACATTTTTTTAAAAAAACAGAGAACAAATATTCAGAAGCTGTGAAATTATTGTTTTTAGCTTTGTGGCTAGGTATGGTCTTACTTGATGTTAA
This sequence comes from Pogona vitticeps, assembly GCF_051106095.1. Classification (NCBI taxonomy): domain Eukaryota; kingdom Metazoa; phylum Chordata; class Lepidosauria; order Squamata; family Agamidae; genus Pogona; species Pogona vitticeps. The sequence continues at coordinate 138,491,329 of NC_135785.1, forward strand.
CAGAGCTTTGGTGTCTATGTGCTTTCATAGTTTCAACCTTTCCACTCATCTAGTGACTTTTGTTTGATAATTAAGAAAAAAACTCCAAAGATGTTAGATGCCATCAAGTCACTACTGATGTGTGGTGGTTATATGAGTTCATGACTTCCAAAATGACATAGCATTAACACCTCTGCTCAGATTTTGCAAACCAACAACGTTTTATTTCAGGTTGTTCTTTCTTCCAACTGCCCTCTCACTTTCCTAGCAATATTTTCTTTTCTAGTAAGTTCTGTTCAGGTCTTGCAGGCGAACAACTGTGGCCTCCTGTATTGAGTGAACCCATTTCATGTCTTCCTTTTGTTTTACTGCCCCCCTTCTTTGTCTTTTCTGCTCAGTGTTGTATTTTCATTTTATGTGCATAGTAGGAAAACCTCAGTTGACTCATTTTTGCTATAGTTCAGGCTTCACTTCATTGAGCACCCACTTTTCTTCCATTCAAACTGTTTGTGGTACCCATGAGGCTCTCTCCAACACCACATTTCAAATGACTTGATTTTTGTCCCTATCTTTCTTTCACATAGTATGGATTATTGTGACTTTGGTTTCCCATTACATTCTTTCATAATTCTAACCTCTTACTTTAAAAAAAAATCAAAAGACAAAGGGACATCATTTGGATAATATGTTCACAACATGTCCATAGAGTTTTTGGTCTGATATGGCTTTTCATCTTCAGTTTGCATAAGGAAAAGGTTTGGAAATTGGAACATATGTAGCTTTCTCATCTGCACTCTGCTGAGCAGGCATGGTGACATGAGTTTATCTGGGAGGTTAAAGGTTTTGTATGTTTTTTCCATTGTATCTCTTTTATGTACTCACAGCTTTGCTTCACCAGTTCATTAAGTTGGGGGTAGGCAGCCCTTCAAAATATTTTGGCACAGAAGAACTATAGCCACATCCCAGCTATTCTTGTTTCTGTCCTCTTCTAGCAACTATAGTACAGATCATGAGCTCAACTTCTGGGATCTTCTGGCCCTGGGTATTTCTATATGAGGGACATTTATGCTAGAATTCATGTGTAGTGCTTGTATATAATTAAATGTCTATTCCAGAAAATACAATTCTTGAAAAAAAAAACCTTGGACATATGGATATGGGATATTGGGCTTCTTGTATCCACAATTCAAAGTGCCAGGAAATGGCCAGATATTTCTGCACAATATTTTGTGTGCATGGCTAGCAGGAAAAAAAAAGATGCTAAGCTTTATATAGTAAAGGGCAGCCTGAATTTTGACAGCACAAATGGTAGCAGTCACGATGGTCTACAGGATACTCATTTCTGCTCACTACCATTCACACTTGTTGAAAAACAGCCTTTACAGTCAGCTTCTCAGATTTTATTTTTCTTTACATCATTTCGTGGTTGGAGTGAGCAGAGGAGAGTATTCTGTGGACTATATTGACTGTTGCCATTTGTCTACTCAGCATTCTGGCTGTCCTTTGCCTGCCCAGCAGGAATAAAGAGGTGAGACACATGAATTTGGTTAAAATCTGGGGTCACAACTTTATTAACTATTTAATGTTTAATTCCCCTTTCGCAAGGGAGGCTACTATAGTGTGATATTTATTCTGACTCTGGTGTACCTTTAACCTCTGGATCAGACCACAAAGGGTGAGTTTCTGTTAGCACGCTGACCTCTGTCCAGCACATCTTCATCTGCCAAGTTCCAGGGAAAAAAACCCAAAACTTCAACCACTGAGCCTCATGACCCCAGGTGCACTATTTCCCAGGATGCCCCCTTAACTCTTATCCACCTTCAGATAAACTCCTGGCTCCACCAACCAGGGAGATGGGATGCCTGGCACCCTCCTCAGGTGTCTACTGGAACTGACCATCATTCTCGCTTTTTGCAGTACCTGCCATGACATAGGGGCTATTTATATGCCCCATGCTCCCACCATCACCAAAAATTTCATCCCTAATGCCCCCTTGCAAACCATGCAAGAACGGGTCCAAACCCAACTCAGACAAGTGGACCCCATCACCTCTGTACAGTTCAGGCTGCTTAACCCATATCTCTGGGTGCAAACCACTGACCCCAGGCCAGCCTTTATGGCTCTCCCCACTTCACAGTTGACTCCCCATCTGGCATGGTCAATACATCTGGGGTGACACTCAGCTTGCCATACAAGCCTTGGTATCATATTTGACAAGAGTATATGCATTCCTGGGAACCTGGCTTTAATGGCCCACAAATCCTTAATCACCTGCATAATAAGCAATGTGCACGTCCTTCAAGCCAAGTCATTGCCACCCAGGTGAACCAACAATATGTCAGGGGGCAACTCTGGAGTACCTTGGGACATCAGTTGCAAGGACCCGACCCAAAGCGTGCCTCCCCATCCCATCCATTGACACATGGCCCAGGCTCCAAGGCCCAAATTATGACCCCAACTGGTCTGGGAAGCATATTTGGCCACTGAAAATATAAAACTATGGCCACATAACAGAACTCACTACCTCACCATGGGAAACTTTGAACCTGAAAGAGAAAAGCGAAACAACACCAGCATCTGTTGAGGCAATGAGCAAACATAAGCCCAAAATCTGTGGGAAAACCATCTTCCCACCTTCTTTATCTGCTCTTCTCCATAGAAAGGGATACATCACAGATGCAGAATGAATGGGTCCCAAACTTCCATCTTACAATGTCTGCTTTGCGCAATGCATGGGAGTTAATGGTCCAAAACTGGTACCTGTACATAAGTCTGAGTAGCCTGAACAGGGCACAGGGTTACTATGGAACACCAGTTCAATGAAATAACCGGGCCTTTTCCCATTTGGTCGGTCTTAGATCTTCTTGGATGATAATGATTTGCTCTTCAGAGATCACTACATCATCCATTTGCAAGGGTGAGTGGGACTGAACTGCTCTGGAAACTCTCACCAACTCACTAATTCAAAATGCCCCCCAAAATGCAATGTCACTGCTATAAACAAAGTGACCTCATAGTTGTCCTTACAGTCTCCCATGTCCCTGCTAACTGGACTAAAACATTTTGTGGGGGGGAAAGGAGTCTGCCTATCATCCAGCCTTCCTTGTTCCATCCTTCTATCATTTTCTGAATACAAAAATTACATGTGAGGTCAGGGCATCCCTGCGCCTTGGCATAAAACACCAGGGCAAACTTAATGCTCTGAATTGAAGGGGGGGCTAAACCCTTGTGGTGCAGATACACCCCATACTGCTGTAGGTGGTCCACAGTAATGGGCCACAGCCAACCCAGACCTTCCCAAGTACAGAATTCAAAAAAAAAAACAAAAACCCAGTGCAGGCCACTGTATAACTATGTCTGGTACTAGGTGCCACTGCTAAACTGATGGCCCTGTTGGCTTTCACCCTCCAAGGCTCCATACCTCTTCCAGTAAGACATCTGCCTGGGCCCAAGCACCCAGAGCCAATGCCCTGAATCAGTCGATCTGCTGACAGGACAGGGCATCAGCCAGAATATTGTCTATACCAGGCACATGGTGTACTTGAAAAATAATATTATAACACAAACAATGCAGCATGAAGACACGCACAAACTGCGTAGACTTCCCAGATCTAGAGGAGAAGGAATTTACCACATGTACAACCAAGAGTTTGTCACACCAGAAGGTGATGGCAGAATTGGTCCACATGTCAGCCCAAAGCCATAATGCCCCAACTATTGGGAAAAACATCTCAGAAGGCCATACTCCAGCACACCACTTGCCCCCCAAAATAAATCCCATAGCCTAAAGACCCTGCAGTGTCTGAATGCCCCTGAAATTCTGCAACAAGGTGCACCTCATCCCTCCAAAATGATACTCCATTGAAGCCTTCAAGAAAATGTAACTATATGTTCAGATCCTCCTTCATCCCAGCAGAAAGTTGCAGCTAATGATGTGGCTTCAAATGGCCTTTCATGGTGTCACAAAGTTCCCTCAGAAAGGCCCTGCTTGGTGCAACTACCTTGCATACAAAATTGAGGTGACCCATCACTTCTTGCAGTTCCTTCAAGCTAACCTTGGAGCAGGCAATCATGCTCTGTAATCATGACCTAAGGTCTGTTAACTAGTCCTCAGGCAGCCTGCTAGATTGATGAACACTGTCTGATTCAATACTCAAAAAGGTGAGGACTGTACTTCACCCTTCAGTTTTTTCTTTGTCCAGTGGTATGCCCAGCTCCCCAGCTAGCTGCTGAAATGCCTCCAGAATTTGCTTGTGATGAGAGGTTCCCTGTCTCTCCACAAAGGGATAGTCATCTAAATAGTGCAGCACATGGGGAAACTGTACTTTGCACTTGAGCACCTATTCCAAAAGGGAACTAAAATGCTCAAATGCAGCACAAGAGATGAAGCACCCCATAGGCAAAGCCCTGTCCATGTAATAGACATCACCAAAAACAAAATCCAGCAATTCAAAATCCATGGGGTGCACTGGTAGCAGGTGAAATGCCAATTTAACATCACATTTTGCCAGCTCAGCAACAAACCCACAGGCCCAAACCATGTGGATGGCTGCATCAAACGATGTGTAGCGCACCAAGCATAGATCCTGAGGGATCCTGTCATTAATGGAGTTCCCAGCCAGGTATGATAGATGGTGAAACAGCTGATATTCACTGGGTGCCTTCTTGGGCATGACTTCTAGTGGGAAGACCCTCAAATTTGGCACTGGTGGCTCCATAAATTGGCCAACCACCCAGTGAATTTACAGATATAATGTAAATATCCAGAAAAATAAATGATGTTAAAGTCCTCAGGATCTTTCTCAACTTTAGGTTCCTCAAATACCATTTGTTAATTGTTGAAATATTGAAGGCCAATATCTTATAATTTGATAAACAAAAATCTATCAACCACTCTTAGGAGAAAAGGGCATGCTTCACATGCTCTTTTGCATTATTTCTTGCCCTAACACATTTGCACCAAAATAGTGCGAGGAATGTTTATTGACTGTGTTGTTTTAACAGTAGCTGGTTATTTTATTTCTATTTAATACATAGGCAATCCAGTTTTATTATTAATTAAATGGGTATATCTTTTGTTTTGAGTCTGATACCCAAGCATATCATGTGATCTGTATATCAAACAAATTGACCTGGTTCCCATGTCATGGAATAACACAAAATATTTGAAATATATAATTGAAATATAGCTGTAGTTCAAGGTTTAAATTTCATTCTTTTCTGTGTGTGATTTTTTTCTGAGCTAAAAACAAAAAAGAAAGAAAAAATAATTGTATATGAAGAGCAAATATGTATACTAGGATAAAATGTAAAAAAAGGCTCAAAACATATTGGGAATGACTTAGAAAGCAAACTTTCATGCATCCTTTATTCACAGACCAAGATTGGAAAAAGAAGAAGCAGGCTTATGACAGAACACATAAGATGAAAGGAAAGTGATCCATCTGTCCTGACATCAGTCACTTTGGATGCAATGTGAACCTTAAAGATATTTAAATGAAGAACACAAACTATTATTATTATTATTACTTGGTCTGTTGTGTTTTATGTTGTATGGATACTATGAGCTCTTGGGTGGGGTTTTGGGACTTAGGGATTGTTACGAGGCTATGTGTGTGTTTTAGTCTGGTCTCTGAGTGTTCTTTGTGAATTTTTTGTATGTGTATATAGTGCATATACGTTCAATGACAATAAATTAAATTGAAATTGAAAAGTATCTTCATCTTACTGCCATGACTATTAGTTTCATCATTATCAGGCTCAACAACAGTAACAATATCATCTTAGTTATCATCAATGCTAACATCAGTTCTTCAAAAAACAACCACAACCCCTCCAGTTAATGAACATGAGGTATTGAGCTTCTTGTATCTATGATTCAAAATGCCAGGGAAGGGTCTGATATTCCAACACAATATTATGTCTGCATGGCTGGCAGGAAAAAAAGGATGTTGAGCTTTACACAGCAAGGATTGCTCTGCAAGGCACAGAGCTGGTGATGAGATGATGCTTTGCCTGCCTGCCTGGAACTGGTGAGCACAAGCGTCAAGGCCAAAGGGGAAGCCAAGTAAAGGAGCCTATATAAGGATGGATCCGCCAAGCTTGGCCTCTCTGTTTTTGCCAGCACTCGCGGAGGACAGAGGATAGCTGGCGAAGTGGAGTGGTTTTGCTTTCCCTTGTGGGGTGGCGATGGTTGCTGCAGCCTGCTGAGGGGACGTGGTAGTGGGGTGGCCTTGGGCTCAGAAACACCAGAAGGTGCGGGCAGCTGGATTAAGGGCTGCAGGATATTATTATTTAAAAACAAACAAGCAAAAGAACACAAAAAATTGAATAAACTAAAGTTTTTTTAAAAAGGAGGGGAAGGAAACAAACCCAGAGGAGAGGGTTTGGGCCAGTGGCAGCTGGGAGAATTCAGTTCAATATGTGTATATGTTTACATATGTGTATATGTACTAGAGAATTCAATGGACTATCCAGGGTAAATAGGAGATAGATAGATATATACTATTTACCCTAGATAGTCCATTGAATTCTCTGGTACACATTAGTAAACATATATAAAATTACTCAGTAAATGCACTAAATGGTTAACTTGGTTACTAGACCTCATAAAAAGTCAGGCAATGTAGAAGAACATTCAACTGCTTTGCTAAATCAATATCTTTGAGTTAGCCCAGAATTTTAAATTAGCATGTATGTCCTAACAGAAATCCTCTGGTGGGATGAATTCTCTGTGTATGAAAATGCAGAAGAGAAAGGTGATGCAAAGTCCCTCCATGTGGCCCTTTATGTTTGAAACATGTTTGTTAAACCCAGTTAATTGGTACTCCTTTGGGATTTGCAAGACCTTTGCAAAGGTTAAGCCTGTTTGTCACAAATTCTACACAGTTATTAAAACATGCCTATCAGACATCAACAAGATATGATGCACAGTATTCTCCTAGTCAAAGTGATTCTCAGCATTTCTATGAAAACATGATCACCATGCAAAATAGAATACAAATTGTTTCCTCTCACTCCCTTGCTGAATTTTCCTAAACCAGGGCAGTTGAAAGTAGATAAAAATTGAACAAATGGTCATTGTTGTTATAAGCATAAAAGAGTAACATAGATAATATTCCAAACCACTCCATAGATTGCATTATCAGTAATTATGCTCCTTTGTTAGAACGATTTAATAGCCCCCCACTCTGTGAAATTTTACGGCACAGAATATTTTTTAAATAGTGATTCCTGTTACAGATGGACCTGCATACCAACAGGGAATTGGGTCCACAGTCTACCATGCATGCCTGAAACCATGGATACAATATATAAAGGGGCAGGGCAAAGGCCACAAGAGGGCACCCTTATATGCTATATGTAGGGCTCTGGCAAACCACAGATAAATGAAAGCATGGATATCAAACCTGCAGATATGGGGATCCTAATGTAAAAGATCCCCTAATTCCAACATAATTCTACTGGAATGAAAATCTAGTTGCTCTTGATGATAGAATTGCTCTTGTACAAAAGCTTATACAAAGCTGTACCAGATACCAAACTTGTGCTAACTGTGCAACTACTAGTGCTATGAGATTTGAAATCGAGACACCACTGCATGTAGGTAACCATGTAACCAATCATATACTGCAAAGAGATTTAGTACAAACTGTCCCAAACTGAAATTTCAGGGTGAAATAGGGCAAATGAAGCATAGAATGCCAGAACTCTTCAGGGCAATCATATTGATATCAGTGTGCAGCTATGCAAACAGTTGTGTCTTTTTGAAGTTCACAAATGAAGGTATCCAGCATCTATACTTCTCCAGTTTGGAACCACAACACTATCACCACTCATGTACTAAGATGGCCACTGATGAGACACTGGGGTGCTAGAGGCTTCCAATCAGATTTGCAAGTTCTAGAACAGGGGGGAAGATTCCATGTGCCACAGGACTTTGTAAGGGAACATTCCATGATCCAGAGAAAAGCCTCTCTGATCTCTTAGAATCAGCATATGCATGTACCACTAAAGTTTTGTCCAGAACATTAGGGTGATCTTAGAGGTTCTACTTGTTAAAATGTCTGAACACTTTTGAGGACATGTCACTACTCTGTGCAGTTTCCAATGTACAAGTTATAAACCCAAGAACCCACCCTCCACCCAACTCACAATAAAATAAAACCAGCCCCACAAAGGACTCACACTGGTGATAATGGGCCCAAAATCACAATTATAGTGTAAATAACAATAATTATGAGAGGAGGATATCCTGAGAAGCTTCTCTGAAAAACAATGTTTTAATATGCTTTCTGGATATTGGGAGGGAAGGGGCCTGGCACAACAACACTACTAATGCATTCCACAAGGAGGCAGCCCCCACAGAGAAGGTTTCCTAGCTGTAGACTTCTTAGCATCCCTTGGGGTGGCCACCTGCAGCATCAAAGCTTGGGAAGCATGGGTGGTGTAGGTGGTAGAGTTCAGGGAGATGCGCTCTGAAAGGTAATGATGTCTCATACCATTCAGTTTTGTTACAAGGAACGTGTCTTGGATGTGTGCATGTTTCCTACGTATTTAGTTTTTTTAAAAAGGGAAAATGATATCACAGAGGTGATTCAGGAAACCTCTGTGAGTCAAAACCAAAAGGAATTAAATATTATATTCTTAGAAGAATGTATAGACCTCAAAGTTCAATTGTCAAACTTGAAAAAAGGACTTCTGTGGAGTAAAGCATTAACTGAGTCAGGATGAAGAAAAATATGACAAATATCTCCCTCACCATGTCTATTCATGTGTGGTGTTGTCATGGCAATGCTTCATAATGTTTGTGAGTGGACTGTCAGGAAGTGGCAGCTATTCTGAATGAAGTTATCCAGTTTAACTTACAATCTACCCATGTGTTTTGGGTATTTTATTCCTCCCTCTTCCTTTCTTTTTTCCCTATCAAAGAAACTATCCAATGGACAATTTCAGGATATAATTACTAAACAAATACATATGGTGAGATTTATTTCAAACTTTTATATACCTCCTTCCATCAATACTATCAAGAAAACTACCTAAATTAAATTAAAGGAAACAAAAGAGGTAAGATGAAGTAAGATGATTACACGAGCAAAGGATCACACACACACACACACACACACACACACACACACACACACACACACACACACACACACACACACACACACTCACAGATCCTTTGCTCGTGTAATCATCTTACTTCATCTTACCTCTTTTGTTGCTTCCTTTAATTTAATTTAGGTAGTTTTCTTGATAGTATTGATGGAAGGAGGTATATAAAAGTTTGAAATAAATCTCACCATATGTATTTGTTTAGTAATTATATCCTGAAATTGTCCATTGGATAGTTTCTTTGATAGGGAAAAAAGAAAGGAAGAGGGAGGAATATATATATATATATATATATATATATATATATATATATATATATATATATATATATATATATATATATATATATATATATATATATATATATATATATATATATATATATATATATATATATATATATATATATATATATAATTTCAGTTACATGTAGAGCTTTCATCACATTGTTGTAGAAATCCACATGGATTTGGAAACTGTTACACATTTTGAAACACACATTAATACAAATATTTAATTGTATTTTCCGGTGCGACATGCACATGCATTCATGCACATACACTTTTTTGATTGTTTCATTGTGTATGTGTTCAGTATGGTCCAATGGATCAGAAAAAGCTTTCCTGTCATACTATACAAAGTAAGTAAGGGAGGTCAATATTTAAAGGATTTAATTTATATATGTCTTCTTCACATAAATGAATGGAAGGATGAGGAAATCGGACATGTACTACCTCTTGTAGATGGGCATATGCAGTGGTGGCACAGAAGAATGACTTCTGTGCCACCACTGCTACCACAGAGTAGATGTTCCATTGAGTCCTAATCCATTTTCAGTCTGATTCACTCTGAATTTTCTGTCATCATCACTCTTCTTCATGTCACTTGTTTCATTACCACCAAAGCAGAGGGCCTGTTTGGCTCTATGTTGCAGAAGGGGATGCTTAGGAATGATCATGTCAATGGCCCTGGTCATTTTCCCATTCCAGAGACCAATCAGGGCTTTGACAGAATCAACCAATGAGATGACAGGAAACTCCCCAAGAGCCATCAGGAAACCATTTGGATCAGTCAGCTTCCTGAAGTGGACTACCTTAATTGGTCCCCCACCACTGCAGAGGTTCTGGGTTCCAGTTAGCCTATATACCACGAGTTAGTCATCTGTTCACTACAAAGGAATGATGTAGATCACCAACATCTGTCCCCAGTAATGAAAAACAGGTCTAGTGTGTCATCTGCAACATGGGCAGGGTAAGATACTATTTGGGGCAGATCCATGATAATCCTGGAGGTCAAGAAGTCTTGAGCCACTCTTGCCTCATCCTGGATGTTGAAATCCCCCCAACACAACAATCCAAGGGGACTCCAATGCCATCCCCAAGACCAGAGCAGCTAGTTCAGGAAAGGAGACTGTTGAGCAGTGAGATGGGTGCTACACCAATAGAAACCCTATTCTCTCCTGGGCTCCCACTTTCAGATGTAAACACTCAGATGCCCCAAAACTGTGGAATATGTTGTCTGGTGAGGGGGATGTGATAATGTGAATGGGAATTGGTGCATGAGACCATGCTGAGTACAATAGTATTTGGGAGAAATACACGAAAGCAGAGAAATAATGCCTTATGAGAGGAAGAAATACTGTAAGAGCTTCTGGTGAGGCTGAATAAAATTTGTAATAGAAGAGATGAGAAAGGGGAGGCTTATTGGAAACGTGGTGAGGGAGCAAAATATGGAGGGGGAAAAATACTTTATGCTTGGTGGAGAAAGTGGAACCTTAAAGGGAGGCTGTCGGAAAAGGCAACCTCTCTTACCAGAGGAGGGATCAGAGTATACAGTAGCTGCTACAGTAGGATTTTGCAAAGTATAGGGAAAGAACAGAGGAGGAGAAAGAGAAAGAATAAAAGAGAGAGAATTTAGGCATATTTATCCATCTTGACTTGTGCATGCTCTGTTTGATTCAGTGCCACACTGGAATATAGCCATATTCTCTGGCACAACTGTTTTTATGGTATGTTTAGAATATTATGCTATTTCCCTCCTCTTGGGTTACATGAGATTCCATCATCCTTGCAGATATTCAGTGCACCCTTTCCTGAATTGGACTCATAAACAGTATGGTCAGAGAACTTTATGTCAAACTACAATACACTTTTATTATTTTTGCTATAGTGCCATAGTTATAATTTATATGATCTATAATTCATTTAAGTATTTTCCCACTTGGGTCAGAACATCTTGCCCTATTTCCTGATAGGAAATAACGTGTCCAAAGGCAATCAAATGAGCAGACATGGCAAAATGTCTTCCAAGGCTGTTTAGGCTTGAATTACATTGTAAAGTTATTAATGTCTATGTGACACTGCTTGTCAAGAGATTAATAGGAATAAAAATGAGCAAACAGTATGGCTAGATGGCAATCACCCACAGGTTAGGAAAGTATATCTTTATAAAATTGTTCCAGTAGCATGCCCTGTACACTGCATCTATGTATGAAACACTGTGCAACACATGAGAAACTGTGGGTGACTGCTCACTGATCAGCATAGCAGGGCCAAAGAATAAAGACTTCTATGGAAGCATAGGCCACCATGGATTAGATATATGATGTCACCTTGAAAAAAATAAGAAAAAAAGAAAGTACATACATTCAAGAGCCATTGCTGACAAATGATGTTATCTGAACAAAATGCACATACATGGTGACACCATGTGTTTAAAGTACAAAAGAAGAGGACATTATTAGTATCGCCTGAAATGGCTACAATCTATTTGGAGATACTTCATATGCCAAGATTGTGATGGAGACTTACTTCCCAAGATTGAATGTCCACCTTGATGGCTCAACATCAGATCCCTTGGACATCCGAAGTGGAGTGAAACAGGGCTGTGTCCTTGCACCAACTCTGTTTGGGATCTTTTTTGCTGTCATGCTGAAGCACGCCTTTGGAACTGCAACAGAAGGTGTCTATCTCCGGACTAGATCAGATGGAAAGCTCTTTAATCTCTCTAAATTGAGAGTGAAGACTAAAGTCCAGCTGAAACGCATGCGGGATTTCCTCTTCACTGATGATGCAGCTGTTGTTGCCCATTCTGCTGAAGACATCCAACAACTCATGAATCATTTTACCAAGGCCTGCCAAGATTTTGGATTAAAAATAAGCCTGAAGAAAACACTAGTCATGGGCCAGGGCGTGGACTCACCTCCCTCTATTACTATCTCCACACAAGAATTGGAGGCTATTCATGACTTTGTGTACCTTGGCTCAACAATCTCTGACACTCTCTCCCTAGATGTCGAGCTGGATAAACGCATTGGCAAAGCAGCTACCATGTTCTCTAGACTCACAAAGAGAGTATGGCTCAATAAGAAGCTGACAGCATATACCAAGATCCAAGTCTACAGAGCCTGTGTCCTGAGCACACTCCTGTACTGCAGTGAGTCCTGGACCCTTTGTGCACAGCAGGAGAGGAAACTGAACACGTTCCATATGTGTTGTCTCCGACACATTTTTGGTATCACCTGGCACGACAAAGTTCCAAATAGAGTAATCCTAGAACAAGCTGGAATTATTAGCATGTATACATTACTGAAACAGTGATGTCTACGTTGGCTGATGGTCAGATTTCAAAAGATCTTGTGTATGGAGAATTAGTGCAGGGAAATCGCCCCAGAGGGAGACCACAGCTGCAATACAAGGACATCTGCAAGCAGGATCTGAAGGCCTTAGGAATGGACCTCAACAGATGGGAAATCTTGACATCTGAGCATTCAGCCTGGAGGCAGGTGGTGCATTACGGCCTCTCCCATTTTGAAGAGACCCTTGTCCAGTGGCCAAGACAAAGAGGCAGTCTCGAAAGCAGCCAAATCAGGGAGCTGGACAGGGGACAGATTGTATTTGTCTTCAGTGTGGAAGGGAATTGTCACTCTCGAATTGGCCTTTTCAGCCACACTAGACACTGTTCCAAGTCCTCTATTCAGAGCATGTTGCCATAGTCTCTTGAGACTGAAGGATTCTTAATGTAATCCAAAATGGATGCTGGGGAATTGTCATTTTTCAGGGGCAAGGAATTTGTTCTGTGGTTCAGTCTGAATTTTGCCAGAGCTAACCAAGGTTCTGAACCCTGCTTCCAAATAGGTTCAGCACCTCAAACCCTTAGAAAGTTGCTGCAGCCATTGTAGATAATACTAAATTTTGAGTTAGTATTCAATCTCTTCCTGTATTTCTATAGGTACTCCAGAAGATACAACTGGCTGTGCACACCTGGGTGCAACGACTGTGGATTTCCCCCCTCCTTTTTACCCTGCACATATCTGGATGTGCATATCCAAGTTGAAAAGGGTCCCTACTGAAGACTGTTTCCTTCTAACTGAGGGGCACAGTACATAATCTGTCTTCACATTTGCATTCATAATAAATGGATGTGGGTAGCTGACATAAAACCAGTAAGTTTTCAAATAAAGTATCTTGAGTTGATCTTGCAAACCTTAGGCCCCCTAAATGACAATTTGAGATATTTAATAACAGTTTCCATGAATCCACACATTTCTTTCAATATAACAGCAACAATGATAATGGTTCTGCATTTCCTTATAATTTCCTCCTTAAATGTTTTACCAAAACTGTTAATATATTCCTGTCTCTCCACCAAATTTTGCATGAACTGTGGAGTGTTTCGCAGTCTTGTTTGGATCTGCACAAAGAGGTGTGTCACAGCCCGTAGATCTCTCATTTTATAATACTATTAGCCTGGCATAGGGAAATTGCCATTTGGAAAGAGAGTGGCCTTTCTCCAAGTTGACCTGACCTGCCACATCCTACCTCTAATATATGAGCACTCTTCAAAGGGCAAATTATCATGACTAGTTCTGTATTCACACAGACTATCAGGTCTCACTTACCCAACTGTGTGCAGGACATAGATCCTTCACCTTTGTGTGTGTGTGTGTGTGTGTGTGTGTGTGTGTGTGTGTGTGTGTGTGTGTGTGTGTGTGTGTGTCATTCACTGAGAATATCAGGGCACAGAGCACTGGGGACAGGGTAGGAGTTACTGATTCACTCTCTTTCCAATTGTTGATGACCATACTAGCCACTCATGGTAGCACAGCCCCTTCTGAAATTATGGGGTGAGGTGGCCTCCTACTCAGTCCAGGAACTGCCCCTTCCTTAGCCTCTTCGTGGAGGATTAATGCCAGGACATGGCTTACTACTGGGCCAGATGGACAGCTGCCATAATATACTATTCTAGACAGAATTTAACTTAGGCCACTGTCCTAAATTCCAACTAAGCTGGAATTTGTTTCAACTCTAATGAAAATCTTTCTGATATGATTTCAGCAATGTTAGATATAGCCTTCTTTAAATAGTTGTTGCAAGGATAAATACAGTGCAGCCATCAAATGTTTTATTGATTAAATTTGTTATGTGCAAATAATTATGCTCTATGCTATCTAGAAGAGAGATAACAGTGCATATAAGTAGTCTACATCTTTAAGATGTTAAAAACAATCAAGACAGACAGACACACAGACAAGCAGGCAGACAGATTAATGTACCAAAATCTGGGTAAATAGTTATCTCATTTAAATGAATGGGATTTGTTAGTTACAAGTTCCATTCAAGTCAGTCGGTCTACTTGAGCTCGGAGTAATACTGGCTTTAGCCTATTGTAAGCCATAACTGGGAGGGATCAGTGCTTACAAATGACCATAAACCTTACAGTGTTAACTGTTAGAAATCATGCCATATTCCTGAACTCTCAAATAATTATTAATAGAAAATTATCTTTTGGCAAGACTAACTCTAGAACTAAGAGTTCAAGATGATTGTTCTGCACATCCCTAGAAAGGCTATAAAGCATTATTCTATCATATCAGCAGGGTTTGTCTGTCTGTCTGTCTGTCTGTCTGTTTGTTCGTTTGTTTAAATTGCTTTATGATACTAACACCAGGGACACCATCTTGCTGGTTATTCAGGACCAATGAAGTTTTGCCAAACACTAAAACCTTATAAAAATTTCTTCCCTTGAAGTACTTATACTTGTGGGGGAATGAAAAACAATCCAGAGAGGAGTGTCCCATTGAGTCCGAATAATCAGCAACAAGCAAAGCTGCAGATTAATAGTAAAAAAAAAAACACACACACAGAACAACAACAACAACAACAACAACAACAACAACAACAACAACAAAACACCTAAGCTGTTGCTTTTCAGTCTTTTTCAGCATCTTAGCAAAAGAGAAACTTTCCAGAGAGTTTAATGAGCCAATGCAGGAAAACAGCAATGGGTTTATTCTATTTCGCAATGCTTGCTCACATGAAACTAGGATTCTTTCCATGGAAGTGTCCTGGGCCTCTTTGGTTAGCAAGTTCCTTAAACACTTACATGGCTATTAGACCTGGCATAGCCTTAAGGGCTTACTTCTTCACCAGGGAGGTGATGAATTTTCTCTCAGTTCTGCTTCATTGTTGATTTAGGCTATCTCAGCCAGATGAGATGGCTCTATAAGGACATGTATGTCCAAAAGAATCCTCACTCAGTGAAGAATGGGACAAAGAACAGATCTTTTTTCTATTAACCATTTTTGTAACTTGTGAAAACATGTGAGCTAGTTTTCTTTCTCCTTGAGTAGCAAAGTACACACACAAAGAAAGCACAGAAGGACTAGGCGATTCTTAGGAAAGAGGAAAACAATCAAGTCAAGGCTTAATATTAGGCATGTGCAGTTTTCTAACAAATGTGCAAAAGTGGACTAAATCAGGAATATTTGTTTAAATTCGAGAATGACTGCAGAGTGGAATAAGAAGTCATGCTTTACCCACACACTGTTTAGCACCATCAGTCTGGCTCATGACTTTGTGTTTTGCTTTGTTCGTGAAATTAAAAATAGAGATTTGGAAACATACAGATAATATAATGGACCTGGGGGTAAAGCAGTTTGCAATGTCACTTAAAAGGTACATGACAGATCCTGATAAGTATGCCTTTTATATGAGTAGAGAGTGGGTCAGAAGCGTCCCCTGACACCCCTACTTAAAACTATTCAATTTCTAGTAACCTAAGGATCTATGGCCCCAGTTTTTGTACCTTTTTTATGGTTGTGCATATTTTGCAGAAAAACAGTCCTAACAGTAAATGTTAGAACAAGAACGGAGAATAGCAGAAAATCGTGTGAAGGTAAGGGGAGAATGTTTTGAACTGGACCAGTGTGGATTTAAATCTCTAATATATACACTATGGACTGTTTTTAAAGATGCAAAAGCTACATGACAATTTTATGTCACACTATGAATTGGGCAGTCTCTGTTAGGAAACTCAATTACCTAAATCAAACCACTGTATCTCACCCTTAATTCCTCATTCATAATTAGAGATGGGCATGAAACAAACCACAAAGCAAACACACAAACCCCAAATTGGGCTGTTTCGTGGTTCATTTCAGGGCTCTTCAGGGAAACACGCGTGCCCAGAATGAAGCAAAGTGCCAAACTGTTGTCATCATTGGCAACTGGTGCATGGGCTATAACTTAGATATCCCAAATCCAATATTTGCCAAACTTAGATTACAGTGTTGGGTTGACTCTTCTCTCCATCCCCTCCAGGTTTGGCAAATATTGGATTTGGGACATCTGAGTTATAGCTCCCCAAGGAAGGTTCTCCCAGGAAAGTGCTCTTTAGCACCTGGTTAAAAAGCACTTTCCTGGGGGGACCTGATTTGGAGGACTATAACCCAAATGTCACAAATCCAATTTTTGTCAAACTTGGAAAAGGTAAGGAAGAAAGTTAGCTTAAGACTTTCCTGTGAGTTTGCCATCCCTAACTCATATAGGAGCCATTTTCCATTCCTGGAAGTCCCAAACCAGAAAGTTCATGGCTTGTGGTTCATAAATAGTGATGAACCACAAAACATCATGAACCACTGTTTTCCCAGTTCGTGCCCATCTCTATTCATAATGTAGGAATAAAATAATACTTTCTCTTACAAGTTTGTGGTGAGAATTACAGATGCATGTACACAAAGTACTTTAAGCACTTAAAAGGAGTCTATAAATGTCTTCTCAACTGTTGTTGTTGTTGCTGCTGCATGACCCTTAATTAATTTAATGATGCTTTCAGATGACCAAGGCTTTGCTATCACTCCCCTGACACCGGCTCACATAATGCCCAGCTGAAAATTCTCTCAGCAATGCAGTTTACAAGCCCCTGTATTTTTCCTGCTGCCACCATGTATGTGAAGCAGAGTGTGCATATCCTGGAGCACCGACTTTTGTCTTGTAAACACTAGCAATCAGTTCACCTTGTATCCCACGGCGGACATAAAATATGGTAAGGGCTACATATAGGTCCGTTTCCCTTCTCCTCATGATTTCCAGAGAACCATTTGTTTTCACAATACTTTTCTGCCTTTACTTCCAACCAACTCACTGGGATCTAGTCTTTTCCTGCAGCCAGACTGATATTACACAAGGACATAGGTTGCCAAATCCTGGACAGATGAGAAAGCACATAATTGCAATGAGTTGTGACTTCTGTTTCTATGAAAGCAGCTCATTCTGTTCTTTCTGTTCTATGAATACCAATTCCCTGCACCAATCTCTTTCCTACTTTTATTCTAATTTTCAATAAATGTATGCTCTGATGAATAAAAGATTGTGATAACATAATCACACCTTCTTCCCACAGAGATCTATTATTCCCCCTTTCCACTTCACTGTCTCATCATCATTTTAACCCCCCAAAGACACCAAGAAGTACTTAAACGAACATGAAATATGTTTTCTGTCTTTTAACCAATGTACTGAGGTCTGAGGACAATTGATATCAGCATGTCAGCAGTGGTCAAAGCTACAGATAAAGAGAACAGATAAAAAAGTGTATTTTATGTTAGCTTTTAGAGAGGCACAATCGATTTAGAAAGAGTAAGAAGAGACGGAATAAACCTCAGGCTATGCTGTATTATATTAATAGGTAATAGAAGGAGATACTCCATTTAGCTCAGCAATAACAACTTTCCCTCTTTGGATTAGCATATATTGTCTGGATCTGCACATCTTCATGGAGGTGAGATTATTGATGAGAGGGAAATGGAATGCACCTTAGGTAGCTCTAAATCACACTGTGATACTCAAACACCACTATAATGAGAGCAGTGCATTCTTCTGATTTCACTGCCTGATCCTTAGTTGGTGCTGCTGAGTTCATCTCCGGTTACTTTATACCAGCAAAACAAGGCTCCAGCCAAAAGATAGCTCTCAATCTGCCAAGAGCTTTCCTTACAGTATTTTAAAGGCATATAAGGTTTTCCACATGGGTTAGGGATAGGAATATGTGCCTAATTTAAATCAACTAAAGTTCAACTCTTTCAGAGACATTGTAACTAACTAGTTACAGATATTGGTGAAAGAGGCCAAACAGCTCATCAGCTGGGCATCACACAATGGACACAGAATGAGTCTTAGTATTTTTTTAATGCTTCTGAAAGCAGGAGAGTCTATGCACTACACTAGGTATAGAGGGAGATTGTCTCAGAACAAAGTCACAGACATACATACTTTTCTAGGGCCTATAATGGAAAGTTCCAAAGTAAGAGATTAAGGTTTCTTTCCCTAATATAATATAATAATATATAATATAATAATAATAATTTATTGTCATTGTAAGTATATACACAGTATACCCATACAACGAAATTCACAGACACCCAGAGACCAGACACATGCACACACATAACATTCCCCAAACACTCCCCACCCACTAAAAAATCCCCCACTAAAAATACAAACATCTACACCACAGTGCAAGTAACACAGTCCAACTAATTATTCACTACTGGTGGTCTTTAAGCTCATTATTAATTGCAATTATAGCTCTAGGATAAAAACTATTTAGAAAACGTGTGGTCCGAGTCTTAATTGTTCTATATCTTCTGCCAGATGGTAACAATTCAAAAAAGTTATAAGCAGGATGGGAAGAGTCTCTCAGGATGCTGTGTGACTTCCTCAGACAGCGGGATGTGAAGATGTCATCCAGGGTTGGTAGCTGGAGCCTGATGATATTCTGGGCAATTTTTTGTCCAGTACAGAGCTACTCCCAAACCATGCCAGAATGCCATAGGTTAGGTTACTCTCAATGGTGCTACGATAGTATGACAGAAGTAAATGCTGAGATAAATTTAACTTGCCGAGCATTCTCAGGAAATACAGCCTCTTCTGTGCCTTCTTCATTAGCACGTTGGCATTTATAGTCCATGAGAGGTCCTCTGAGATGTAAGTACCTAGAAATTTAAAACTACCAACTCTCTCCACTTCCTCACTGTTTATGTACAGTGGTAAATGTACATTTCTCTTCCTCCTAAAATCAATTATGAGTTCTTTAGTTTTTTATGTTAAGTGTGAGATGATTTTCTTTACACCAAAGTATCAACCTTTGTACTTCCTTTCTATAAGCAGACTCATTGTTCTTATTTATGAGCCCCACCACTGTCGTATCATCCGCAAATTTAATAATTGCATTGGTGTTATACAGTGGGGTGCAATCATGTGTGTACAGGGAATAGAGGAAGGGACTTAGCACACAGCCCTGGGGAGCTCCTGTACTTAGTACTAGGGTAGAAGAACGGTGAGATCCCATCCTTACTGACTGTGGCCTATCTGTCAGAAAATCCTTTATCCACATGCAGATCTCCTGAGGTAATCCCAGGTTGATCATTTTAAAAAACAACCTATTTGGTAGAATGGTATCAAAAGCAGAGCTATAATCCACAAACAACAGCCTTGCATAAGTTCCCTGTTGTTCTAAGTGGCTCAATACAGTATGGAGTACAATGGACACAGCATCATCAGTAGATCTATTTCTCCCGTATGCAAATTGCCATGGGTCCAAGGAAGGTGGAAGACTAGCCTTAGTGTAATCCAGCACCAATCTCTCAAAACATTTCATAATAACAGATGTTAAAGCTACTGGTCTATAAATATTGAGAGATACCACAGCTGACTGCTTGGGGACTGGCACTATAATAGATGTCTTCAGGCAAGTGGGGACTGAACACTGCAACAAGGATAGATTGAAAATATCCGTAAAAATTCCAGCTAATTCTGCAGCACAGCCCCTAACAACTCGTCCCATGATTCCATCTGGTCCAGCTGCCTTTCAAATGTTAATATTCTGGAAAGCGCGTCTCACATCTGAAATCTGCAGTACTAGTGGTTGTCTGTCGATGGTAGATTCTAGTGATGTATTATAGACAGTAGGTGCTGGAATAATGGTTGTTCCTGTTTCCACCTCAAAACGGCTGAAAAATTGATTTAACTGCTCAGCCAAAAAATCACTGCTGCTACACAGACTGTTTTTGTTACTCCGCCCCGTGATTTGTCGTAGGCCATGCCATACTCGATGAGTGTCAGAACTCTCAAGATGTTGCTCAATTCTCTGGCTGTACATAGCTTTGGCATCCCTAATGCCCCTTTTCAGTTTAGCTCTGGCCTCTCTGTACTGTAGTTCATCACCAGAATGAAAAGCAGCGTTTTTGGCTTTTAATAAAAGGCGCACTTCTCTATTTAGCCAAGGCTTGTTATTAGAAAACACTCGTACTTGTCTGGTGGTAGAAACAACATCGATGCAGCTTTTGATATAAAACAGTACTGTCGAGGCATAAGTATCAACATTGTCCTCCTCAAACAGTGCCCAATCAGTGCTCCTAAAGCAATCTTGAAGTTGCTCAGATGCATCCATTGGCCACACTTGTATTTCTCTAATTGATGGTCTGATTCTTTTAATAAGAGGTCTGTATGATGGAATCAAAAACAGAGATATATGATCTGACTGTCCCAAGCTAGGCAATGGCTTCGTCTTATATCCATGCATGATGTTACTATATACCTGATCCAAGGTATTTTCTCCTCTAGTGGGACAGTCCACATACTGATAAAAGTTAGGGAGGACGGTCTTTAAATTGGCTTGATTGAAATCGCCTGCTACCACCAGCACTCCATCTGGGTAGGCCTGCTGCTGTTTGCTGATAGCAGTTAACAAACAACTCAAAGCTGTGGTTGTGTTAGCATCAGGAGGTATATATATTGCTGTTATTATAACAACATTAAACTCACGAGGCAGGTAAAAGGGGCGGCATTTCACTCCCAAATACTCCAAATCAGGAGAACAGTGAATGTCCATTATTTTAACATCTGTGCTCCAATTATCATTTGTGTAAACACAAACCCCTCCACCTCTGCTCTTCCCAGATTCAATAGACCTGTCTGCTCGATGTACTCTGCGTCCTTGTAATTCCATTACCTCCCCTGGGATAGAAGAGTCAAGCCATGTCAGAACAAAAAGTACCTCTCTCCCTAATAGGCTGTCAAACTGCATGAATTGTGCATGTTCAAGATATGCTTATTGGCTGGTACATCTCTATGTACGGGACTTTATGGCAGAAGGATATGATCTTTTTCCAGTACACAATCAATGGCTAAAATTCTGTTGTGTTGCACTATACTAGACTCATTGAATCAGTGGGGATTTAGTGAATTAACTCCTCTATAAGTCAAATTGGTTCAGCGGGCCTACTCTAGTTGTGACTTACTACACTAGGCAATGTATTTGAGCTAGAGAATAATCTGTAATACAACAAATATTAATTCTCTTTTTCTTACTTCATCTTTCTCAATATTGATGCTGCATGGAGGTGGATCAAAGGGTAAAAATGTTAGGGGTCAAATCCTAAAAATGTACAGGTGAAATTGCCTCTCTTTATACTCCCCCTGCCCTTTCTGAGCAACATTGTGCAGCAATATCGGGTCATTTTCTGGTTTTTTGGTTCATGGATACAGAAGCACAATATCCCATATTCATAAACCAGAGGTTTTTTGAAGAATTGAATTTCCTTTCAGATTATGGTGAAATATGTGAAATTCTCCCCATCCCTAATGGGCACACTTGCATTTAAAAGACTTTTTGGATGAATGTTATAAATCTGTTCAGATATATAATGAGATATACAATTCTATTTGATCCTATCCTTGTCCTTTCCACAACACTTTATGTGATCTGTTGCTTGCTTGAAATGATAGTTAAGAAAAATTACATTGAGTTGAATAATATGTTCATTTCTCTAAAGATTCTTATTGTCAGTAGCAGAATAATTCCTTCATTTAATTAATTGCTGCCTTTGGAGTTAATACATTCCTTATGGTCAATGGGGTAAAAGCAGTTTCCTATGGTTTCTTCTCACACTGCTCCCGGGCCAGCACCAGTACTAAGTATATAACAAATACTCACAGATTTTCACATTCTTGATGAAATAAGGGTTTTGACATACTGAGAGAATCCACTGAAACAATAAACAACTGCTGCAAGATTTTTTGCTCCTCCAGGAAAGTTTTAAAAATGCACACTTTTTAAGTCTGCTGCAGCATTCACCACTAGGTTTGTATTTAGTGTTAAATTGAGTTTTTAACACAAAATAGGGTTTGTTTTTAGCATATAGTAGTGTTGTTGTGAAAAAACACTTCTGCATTTTAAAAAATCATTTAAACTTTCAAGGTGGAAAAAGCTGAAGAGTAGCTATGAACAAAAAAGTGGATGTGAGGGTGAAGTACAGGTTGGAGTAAAAGAGGAAGATTAAGTTAGCTCTACATGCACATAATGCTATCAAATGTATTGCATTTCCCAGGCCTGACTCTGTACACTCCAAGGTTGAAAGTTTATCAGCTCAGCAGTCAATCTGAGATGTTATTCCTAAATTTCGATTCAATGGTCTAATGATCTTCAAAGCAGTGCTGTATTATTAGCATATGCAATGAAGTTTAAAAACAAAAGAAAACACAAAATCTCACCCAGCAGGAGAAATCTTTTCCCCAGAAGGGAATGGTCAACAACTTCTGAGTATTCTCAGTGCTGGATCTATTCGTTCGAAATCCACACAGTGATTCTGGATAGATTCTGTCTGCAAGCACCTGGAGTCTCTTCAGCACAACATGGGCAAGCACCTTCCCTACAATGCTGAGAAGAGAGATGCCACGGTAGTTATTGCAGTCGCCCCTGTCTCCTTTGTTCTTGTACAATGTGACAATGTTTGCATCCTTCATGTCCTGTGGTACTCCACCTTCCGTCCAGCAAAGACGAAAGACTTAATACAGTTTGGTGGTGATTAGCTCTTTACAGCACTTCAGCACTTCAACAGGGATGTTATCCTTTCCAGGTGCCTTTCCAGAGGCAAGGGAATCCAAGGCCGCTTTTACTTCTGCTAAAGTTGGTTCACTGTCCAACTCTTCCAAGACAGGCAGGCACTCAATGTTACTTAATGCCTCTTCAGTTACTACATTCTCTCTGGAATATAGCTTAGAATAGTGCTGCACCCAGCATTCCATCTGCTGTGCTTGGTCCTGGATGATCACACCTGTAGCAGACTTCAAGGGAGCAGATTTCTTCTGTATTGGACCTAAAGCCTGTTTGATACCATCATACATTCCCTTGATGTCAGCTGTGTCCGCTGCTATCTGTATCTGAGAGCAGATTTGAAGCCAATAATCATTGGAACATCTTCTGGCAAACTGTTGGACTTTGCAGCAAGCAGCTCGAAGAGCCTGCAAATTGTACTCACTAGGACAGGCTTTGTATGCTGCTAGAGCTCTCCTCTTATCTTCAATGGTTGGCATCAGCTCCTCTGAATGGGCTTCGAACCAGTCTGCTGTCTTTTTGGTCTTCTTGCCAAATGTGGACAAGGCAGTTTTATACACAGTGTTCTTGAAATGTTCCCATCATTCAGTTGCGTTTGCATCAGTCAGGCCTGGAAGGGTTTCCTCAAGTGCTTTAGCAAATTCCTCCACTTTTCCTTGTTTGTTAGTCTTGCTGATGTCAATATGTGGTCTTCCTTCCTTTTTCATGTGATGCATTCTTTCTCTCCACAGTTTTACTCTGCTACACACCAGGGAGTGATCAGTATCACAATCAGCACTCTGGTAACTGTGTGTGAGATCATAATACTAGGAAGGCCAGAACGTCTAGTGAGGATCAAATCGAGCTGATGCCAATGCTTGGATCTTGGATGTCTCCAGGAAACTCTGTGTTGAAGCTGCATATTAACGTGTTGCTGACACAAAGGCCATAATAACAGCAAAACACCAGCAAACGTTGGCCATTTTCATTCATCTTCCCAAAGCCAAAACGACCTAGACTAGCGGGCCAAGAATTGTGATCAGCACCAACTCTAGCGTTAAAGTCTCCGAGAATGAACAGTGGCTCTCTCTCGGGGACTTTTTTGATCTTAGCTGCTAGATCGTCGTAGAATTTGTCTTTGACTCCTGTTGTGGATGATAGTGTTGGTGCATATACACTAAAGAGGGTGACCAGTTTTGCTGATGAGTGGAGCTGCAGAGACAGAGAGAATGAGAGAGAGAGAGATTTTAAAACAGGAACAGGTTGTTTAGACCCCAAATGATTTTCAGATTGCCTCCCTTTCTTGTTTGTCACCCTTGAAAGGGATGTCAAAAGGAGATCTTTCAACCCATAACCAGTAGGCATAGTAACCTGACTCAAACAAAGATGAACTGGAACTGAAGGGAACCACAATTATGATGCAGCTCTGCCTTGAGTTTTGTTTTGCCATCATATGTATCTAGATAGGAAAGTAGTAAGAAAGTAAGTACATGAAATATCTGTGTTGTGATATATATATCATGAGGGTGCCACTTCTGTAATTATGACAGATCAAACCACTTCATCTGACCTGAGAATATTTGGAGGTCCAAACAGTCAGTTCACAATAGCATCATTGGGAATTTGGGGATTATTTTCTTCTGGAAAGCTGTTATGGTATGTGGCACAGGGATAGCAATAAACTCACTGAGAAAAGCGCAACAATAAGATATTAATTACTTCACCCCACGAAACTAAATTATGCTTTGAGAACTGTGCTGTATTCAACATTTTTTGAATAAACAAACTTCAATCAGTCTGAAGCTTCAGATACATTAAAGTTGATGGCAACAAAAAAGCAAGAGAAATTTGAATTTCTTCAAAAGGCACATTGACCTTGAAAGCCTTCCAACTTTTATAGAATCAGCATAACTAATTAATATTTTTAAAGAGCAATACATTTGAATTAGTTCATAGCAAAATTGTCTTTGTGGAAATATTCACAGCAAAGCATTTCACATTTACCAGTGTCCTTCTCCTAAAATTTGGTCACCTCATCAATACTACGATGGTACAGTAATATCATTAATCAGAATTATATTTGAAAGAGAATATTATGATTTGTCTTTCATTAAAGTCTGTATGGTAGAAAACAACATCACCCTGTAGAACAGCCTGAGAACTTTTGGGAACATGCACCAATGATGCTATTTCAAATTTTACTAGGGAGGTCTTAGATGAGGAAAGAAATAATGATGACCATAGTAAGGAATACGTTTTAGTAACATTGTTTTGGTAACTGTTTCTACCACTTGGTAACCAAAAAGTATGACCACACACATCTAAATGATAGTTGGGGGAAAATGCCTTCTTCCCATAAATTACATCTGTGTATACTATTCTCATCTCTGAAACAGAGAAACTGTTCTCTAAAATTAAGGGACCTAGATACACTTCAGATGTTCCAGCTGCTCTGCAAGATAGGAGCTGATTTTCTCTGGAATCAGGTTGGCGTTAGGTCTTGCCTCTGCAAATATCACTGCATGTTTGTGTGTGTGCATTTATTGCACGGAGATGCTGGTGGAAAATGGGATTGCCCTCCCAACCCCAGAATAAAGACGTGAGACAATAATATGGGTTAAACACAGGCCACATTTTATTGATTTAAATTCAAATTCAAATTTGCCATCCTTTGGCAAAAGGAGGGGGCCTCCTGTAGCGTGGAAACAGGTAAATGTCAGACGTATCCAAATACCCCTTGATGAACAAATGAGCAAGTCCCCGGCCTCAGGTTCCAGCGGTCTTAAAGACAGCAGGAACCCAGCCGGCCATTAATAAACACTCCTGGACCTCAAGCCATCTTTAGTTGGTGACTGTTGGTCCAGAAGTGGCCCAGCACATCTTCCCGCCACAGGCACTGTAATCACACGATCTGCAGTGCCGGGAGGCTGGATGCACTGTTGGCTTACCTAATATTACAGTGGGACACACTGGAAAATACCTGTTTTTTTCCACACTACCCGCCAGTGTGACCAAAAATTTCCTCCAAATGCCAACATCCCTTTTCTAGTGTGGGATAGGCAAAAAATCCCCCCATCCAAAGGCCAATCAGGATGAAGATCAAAAATTCCTATCCGGCCCCTTAAAGGCGACCAGAAAAGCTCACACTAGAAATAGGGAGGGTGGGTGGGTGTCTGAAAAAGAAGAAGGCAGTGTGAGGGGGAACCACCCCTTAAGTAACCTGGCACTCCCCCACACTTGAAAGTCTCATGAGACTGAACAGTCTCACATTATCCGGGGTGTAGAGCAAAGAGCCAGCCTTGCTGCCCAAAGTCTTTAGACTTGTCAGCGGCTGCCACAATCTGTGTGGAAGGGAGGCAGTGGAGGCAAAAATCCCAGAAAAGGGAGGTTTAAAATAGAAAAAAATGAAAAACAAAACAAAACAAAAAAAGGGCTTACTGGTCTTACAAGCCTCCAAGACAGGGAAAATTACAAGAAACATAACTCTGAACAATCTCATTCAATGGGGTCTACTAGAATTACAATGTGCATTCGTTGAGAAATCAGACATGAAGGATTAGGCAAGCATACAAGGTTATGATCAGGTCAGAACTGGCTAAGAAATATGATGTAGAATACAACTATAACTATATATCGCTATATCATCTTGCTCTGCTCATGAGCTTCCTGTAATCTTTGATTAACCAGTGCTAGAACCAGAATGATGCACTGGACTGGAGATAATTGAAGAAGTAACTGATGGCAAATTCCACTGTGAACTAACCTGAGCCACACCTCCTATGTGAAAGTGTAGCTACAACTGTAGTTTATCCAGTGACTTTCACAGTCTTTCCCTCTACATGTATTTTCCCTCTAAATGCTTTCTTAATATTGAACCATAAATCTCTCTGAATGGTCCAGTACAGTTTTGGTTCAATGTTTAGAAAAAGTTCACAGGGAAAATAATGTAGAGGAAAAGTACATTTAATAACACATATTCCAATGTAATTTTTAATTTCTTTTTCAAAACTGCAGCGTTACAGAAAGACTCCTCAAAAGTGAAACTGTCAAGAATTAGACCAAATCACATATTCCCAACCTATACAAGTTATTTCTCTGGTCTGGCAGGTCAGTTCTCATGTTCCTACAGGAAAATAGTACATTTCACTGTTAACAGAAAAATACATTTCCTGTTATGAAAGCTGGTTGGTCCCATAATTTGTTAGTCTTAGAGCAGACCTGCTGAAACCTGAGGGGCAGGATAGTCATATTTAACTTCAGCCCAATTGATTTCAATGGGTCTTCTCTAAACATGACTAAGTATAGAATTAACCTTTCATCTTTTAATTGGTTTGTAATGTAGATTTCATGAGGGTCAAATCAATAAAAGCTCCCTTTTATACAAAACACAAGGAAATGAGGAAATAATATGAAACAAAATCTTATTACAGCCTGCTGACACAATACTGAAGTTTGCAAAGTGTGTGTCTGTCTTAATGATGTTAATTTGTTAATTTCTTTAGATGGTTCATATTATTCACACCAGAAGCAGAACATTTATCAGGAGAATATCCTGTCTTTTTTATTCCTGTAAAAGGTATTTTCCATTATCTCCGATGCAGAGCTCCCACAATATCTAATTCATGAATATTTAAAATGACAGGTTATCCTTGAACATCAAATGCATATCTAGTGAGAGCCTGGAATTAGAAACAGAAGAATGATTAAAGACATGTCCAAATAGTTAATAGATATGTATCTATATGATGTTTTCCCTCAGAAAGATGCTAAAATATTTGCAGAAAGTGTTTTAGTGTAAAGGGTTTGTTTGGGTGGTGGGGAAATAAATATAGTCAGATTGCTCATGGGAACCAACCAAGAGGTTTTAGAAAGGAAGGGCTCCCCCCCCCCCAGCATCTTAAAACATTGCAAAAGAATGTCTAACCTGGAAAGTGTGTGTGAAAACTATTAAACACTTCCCATACGTGTACATTTTAACATTAAGATGCATTTTAGGACTTGCAAATCCTGGCAAGAACTGGCACTTATTTGTGACCCTGATATTTTTCTTAATGCTCCAGGCATAGGCATTCAGAGGGATAAGGTCCTCCTTTAATGCTGCCTAAGAGTTGCTACGAGCACATGCCCACTGATCACATTGGAAGTGACTTCAACTTATGTTCAAGGAGATGCATGCCTATGCATGGGGAAGAAGAGACAGAGATGACCTCCTCAGGTTTCCTAGACTATTTTTTACACACACTTTTCTTTTCTCAACATTAGATTGCTATTCTTAGAGTTTCTGATGAAACTTCCTTCCCCTTCACATTTCTCTCTTTTTCCTAAAAGGAGAAGGTATTTTGCCTTTGTTCTCTAGAGATGAAAGGAGCAGCAATGATTCCTGACAACTTAGGTAATTAGAAGTAGGATTTTTATCCTCTTTCCTATCACAAGTGTACTTCTTTAATAAACAAAAGCTTTCTTATTTTTTTAGGAAGAAGTCTGGACATGGTTCCTTCACAAAAGGAGATGTGTGCTCACGTAATCATTCTGGATTTCAAAGGACTGAATCCACAAGTTAATATTGATCTTGCACTGCTGCCTGCTTACATCCCAAAGATCAAAAGTGCTGACACCAATCACTGAATGAACCATTTTGTTCAGAGGCAGTAAGAACTAGTTTCTGCTTGCTTCTAGCCTTAGATGAACGAGGTGACAAATGCTAATAATTGATCAGGACTGGGGACTAGGATAAACAAAAGACTTGGATACAATATAAAACAGATACTGCAGAAAAACTTATCCTAAACTTTTTTAAGAATATGGGGTATTATGTTTCTGTATCCTCAATTCAAAACACCAGTAAATGGCCAATATTGCTGCACAGTATCAATCCATGTTGCCAGCAGGAAAAGGGATGTCGGAAATGTCACTTCCGCCAGAACAGGATGCGCAGCTGAACCTTCATCTCCTCGCCCTGTAGAATGTAAATAGAGAGATAAATGCCTTTTTCCCTACTGGAAATTTGAGTAAACATGCTTAAATTCTTTGTGAAAACTTCAAGCAGAGAAAGAAGTGCTTTTTGAACTGTAAAACCCTGGCTGCATATCTGGGGAATGTAATTTCATTTTCACTCAGAAAGAACACCAGTGAAGTTATATAGCTAAAGAATGGTTAAAGACTGTTAAAGACAGCTTGTCTTCTTGTGCTATAAATTTTTGCCCTGCTTATGAGGAAAAACAGAGATAAAAGAGCTAGAATTTGGATAAGGAAATTGTCAGAAAAACCATCAGATTGTAGCCTTGAACATCTAAGATGAGTAGAGGAAGAGCCCTCCTACAGAAGCTTCTGGAGAGACTCGGGAAGCTGTGGGAAAGGAGGAGGAATGCCTACCTCTTTGAGCAGTCTTACTGAAGCCAGCATGGGAAAAAATTGGAATTAGCTGTCTGTCTAAAAGGACTTGAGAGCCAGATTGATAAAAAACTGGAACAGGTTCTCTCCAAAATGGACTCTTTAATAAAATAAAATCAACAGATGGGAAAGGACTTGAAAACAGTCCAGGCAGAAATGCAGAACATGAAGGCAAACTTGGAGAAAACAGAGGACAGAGTACAACAATTGGAAGATTTCCAAGGGAAATCGAAGGTGCAACAACAGAAGATAGATGATTTGCATTAATTTGGATTTGGATTAATTCTATTATGAATTCCCAAATTCTGGCAGAAGAAGATATAATTTAATATAATTTTCTATATCTTCTTTCGATGTACTATTAGCTTTATATAAATTTTGATAGAATTCTTGTAGTATGTTTAATTTTTCCTTCATTAGGCTACAATTCTTTCCTGCTTCATCTTTAATCACTCCACCTGTAATTTTTGATCTCTTGGTTTGAGCTATTCTAGCTAGAAGCTTTGAATTTTTATTACTATATTCAAAAAAATTCCTCTTCGCATATATCAAATCCCTCTGGACCTTTTTTAACTCTGCATTTTCTAACTCCTTCCTTTTATCTCTAATAATTTTTATTATCTCTATCTATAAAGTATTTACTTTCTAAATCTTTTAATGATTCTTTTATTCTTTTATATTTTCTTCTCAGTTTTTTTATTTTAAAGGATTCTCTTATAGTAATTCCTCTCATAATTACTTTTATAGTGTCCCATAACACTCCTATTTTACTCCCACCTGCTTTATTAATTGACCATATTTCCAACCATTCTTTTTTAACTCTATGCACTACACCTGTATGCTGAAAAATATTGGAATCTATTCTCCATCTTCTAGCTTCTCTATAGTCCTTCCTAACTTTCATCTCCATCATCATACAGTACATGATCCATTATTTTTATCACATTAATATTTGTATCTTCTACCTTTGAAATTAAATTTTGCAATATAAACATGAAGTCTATTCTTGAATAATTATGTACAGAATAATTATACGTAAACCTTCTTTCATCCCCCTTCAATTCTCTTTATATATCTTTTAAATCCGTAATTTTCAACATCTTGCTCAAGAACGTACTTCTTTTATTCAACTCATCTTTTTTACATACAAATCTATCCTTTACATTATCCAAAACCATGTTGAAATCTCCTGCCATAATAACATATGCCTTTCTAACCTTCTCCATCTCTTTAATCACATTTTTATAAAATTCTCCTTGATTCATATTTGGTGCATAAACATTTACTAATGTATAATCTTCTTCCCCCATTTGACCCTGTATTATCAAGGATCTACCATTACTATCTTTTACTACTTCTTTTACTGCAAATTCACAATGTTTAGATATCAATGTCACTACACCTTTGGATTTGGAAGTCCCAAATCCTTTTTCATAAATGTGTATATTTTGTAATTTCAGTTCATTAACTTCACCCTTTGACTGATGAGTCTCTTGTAAATAAATAATGTCAACCTTATTTTTCTTCAGTAATGATTATATTCTTTTTCTCTTTGTTACAGACCCAAGGCCTTTCACATTTAAAGTTGCTACCCTTATGTTTTCTCCAATATCTGTTCCATAATCTGACTTTTGTTCAGTCCCGTTGTGCATCCCACAAAACAAAAATAAAACACCCTAAAAAACCAAATTCATCTGCATCTCTATCTAATCTCCTATCCCTAACTTCCCTGTCTAATATAAATTCTTTTCCTCCCTCCCATTTTCCCTCATCTCACTAAAGTTTGATGCGAGCTCTGGGAGGGCCAGACGCCACCCACATCAGTTCAGGCTCCAGCCAAATCTTCATTCTTGGTTCACCCTACCCTACGTATATATGTATATATATTTTCCTTAGTGCCTTCCCCTCTTTCATTTGACATATTTGTTTCTATTTATGTCCTTATCCCTTAACTTTTCCTCTCACTTCTTCAAATGCAAAACAAAACAAACAAACAAACAAAAAAAGAACCATGGAAGAAAAAAGACTGTGTTAAAAAAGAAAAAAGAAAGAAAGAAAAGAAAGAAAAAAATGGGGAGGGGGGAGTCATCAAACATCCAATAACATCCAATGGTTTCTTCCGACTGAGATATCTTTCTCTTTCAAATTTCCACTCTTTGCAGGCCTACTTGCTTGTAACTTGGTTGCCTTCATCTTCTTGCCGAAGCCCCCATGCAATCAGCAAATCCTTGTCTTCTTCAAAAGAGTAGATTTTGAAAAGGACTCCATCCTTCCATTTTTTTAAAAAGACAGGGTGACCCTAGATGTATTTTCTACTATTCTTGATTAGAATTGAAGTGATGGGTTTCATTGTTTTCCTCCACTGTATAGATTCATTGCTTAAATCCTGGTAGATCTGAACTGGGTTTGATCTATAAATTAGCAGTTCTGGTTTTTCTTTAAATGACCTTAAGAAATTGCTCTTTCTTGACATAGTTGAAGAATTTGAATATTATAGGTCTTGATCTGAGATTCCCAACAAAATGTATTCTCTCTATATCTTCTTCTGTCAGAATTTGGGAATTCATAATAGAATTAATCCAAGCCACCACTTCCTGCTTCCTTTTTGATGTTCAAAATTCATTATTTTGATGTTGCTACCTCTTGAGTTATCTTCCAGATCAGATAGATAATTTTCTTTTGCAAATCATCTATCTTCTGTTGTTGCACCTTCGATTTCCCTTGGAAATCTTCCAATTGTTGTACTCTGTCCTCTGTTTTCTCCAAGTTTGCCTTCATGTTCTGCATTTCTGCCTGGACTGTTTTCAAGTCCTTTCCCATCTGTTGATTTTATTTTATTAAAGAGTCCATTTTGGAGAGAACCTGTTCCAGTTTTTTATCAATCTGGCTCTCAAGTCCTTTTAGACAGACAGCTAATTCCAATTTTTTCCCATGCTGGCTTCAGTAAGACTGCTCAAAGAGGTAGGCATTCCTCCTCCTTTCCCACAGCTTCCCGAGTCTCTCCAGAAGCTTCTGAAGGAGGGGCTCTTCCTCTACTCATCTTAGATGTTCAAGGCTACAATCTGATGGTTTTTCTGACAATTTCCTTATCCAAATTCTAGCTCTTTTATCTCTGTTTTTCCTCATAAGCAGAACAAAGATTTATAGCAATTCTAATCAAGAATGGTAGAAAATACAACTAGGGTCATCCTGTCTTTTTAAAAATATGGAAAGACGGAGCCCTCTTCAAAATCTACTCTTTCGAAGAAGACAAGGATTTGCTGATTGCATGGGTTTAGCTTCTAATTTCCAAACCCTTTTCTTCAGGTAGGCAACATAAGGAAGAAAAGTTATACTGAATCAAAAGTTCTATAGACATGTTGTGTACTTTTGAATTTTTTTTAAAAAGGGGAGGAGGGCTCAGAAATAGCAAAAATTATCATTGGAAACCAAGTCAAAATCATCCATGCTATGTAAAAATAAAAAAGACAGTTGAAAAAATTTAACTTATTAGCACTGACACTGGAAAGGCAGATAAGTAGGTGCTCAATCAATCAAGTCTGAACTCTCACTAGAGCAAAAATGAGTAAACTGAGGCGATCCTACCATGCATATATAACGATAACACAGAAATGAACAGGGAAAAAAATCTATATATCTGAGAAAGGAAGGGCAGTAGAAGGAGAGGAAGATCTAAAATGAGACAGATTGTCTCAATAAAGGAACTTAAAGCTGTTTATTTGCAAGACCTGGTAAGAAGTTGCTGGAAGAAACAATATTGGTAGGAAGAGAGAACAACCTAACATGAGATGTTGTTGGTTTGCAAAATCTGAACTTTTAATGATGGAAAAATTTGACTCGTACCATCACCACAGATCAAAAGTGGCATATTTGGATTTTATTTAATTACCAAATATTTGTATAGTGACAATATGGACAGAATGATTGAGGCTATGACAGGATATGGGCTCTTCTAACATTGAGTAAGACCATCCTCAGCCACAAATCAAAATGCAGTAAGTTCACCTCTTAGATGAGTGAGCTTCTGAATATTTGCTCTCTATTGTTATAACATCATCTATTTTTCCTCCAACTACTGATGTTGAAGAAAATGAAATTGAAAGCTTTTACAAAAGCATCCAAGAGGAAATTGCTTGCACAGCAAAACAAGAAAGACTTATAACTGTAGGTTACTAGAACACGAAAGTAGGAAAAAAGCAGGACCAAATGTTCCCACTTAATTTAGTCTGGGAGAGAAAAAATAAGCAGAACAGCTCATTGACATCAGCAAAACCAACAGGGTATGCTGTAGACGATTTTGACTGGTGCCATTGGTGTTGTCAACATTCAGACTGCCTTTTATTATGTAAACCTTGGCACCCTTTTTCTTGCAGGCAACACTGCCACAATATTGTGCAGCAATTATTGGGCTATTTCCTGGCTTTTTGAATTGTGGGTACAGAAGCACAATATGCCACATTCATAAAGTGGAGGTTTTTTTTTTTTTAAAAAAAGAATTGAATATAGTTATGGTTGTAGGAGCAAATGGCTTAACTCACAGGAGGTTCACAGTAGAATTTTTAGCCACATACCAGTCCAGTGTGGGGACTCACTTTTAATTGCCACTGATTTATGTCAGTTGCCTTCTCTAGGCATAAAGAGCAATAGAATTTTGGACATGGTTTAACGTGTAGCTATGCTTACTAAAGACAGCATATTGCATTGCAAGTTTGGAAGTGTTAGTCCAGCTAAATCTTGCGGTAGGCACACAGACAAAGGTTCTACAATCTCACATCAATCTGTGCTTCCAACATTATGCTGATCACTAAAGTAGACCTTATAGATGAACAAGCTGTGTGTGGGTGGTTTGTTTTGCTAAAATTGTCTGCTAGCATATTGCTGGCAACAGCTCACATTCCTATATCCAAATTCAGTGCAAAAGGAACCAAAACACAGCAGTGGATTGCATAGTTAGAGGAGATACAGAGTTGCTTGAAGGGTCTTAAAAAGCAATAGGAAACGTAGATGCTAATTTATCCAAGAGTGTTCAGCCTGCTTCTGTTTTCTCAGATAAACAAGCCAGGCCATCAGTTTAATTAGGAAACACTCTGAAGAGAATAACTTGATGACTATTAGTTTTTGAACAAACAGTCATGTCACGAAAACCTAGAGCTCCTCTTTAATGTTATTATGTTTGAGTAGAAAAAAAGGGAGGCATGGCACCTTATTTGAGCAGGAACCATTCATGTCATTTTGAGTTGTCTAATATTTCACATTGTTGATGAGACTTGCACAGTGCCTCGAGAACTGCAGAAAGAATTAATGGGGAAAATATATTACATTATGGGATTAGATTCTACACTGTAATCATGTGATCATAACAACACAATAAACCTAAAATCACACATCATGTAATTTCTGGTGCTTTACCTGGATATTTAGAAAATTGTTTTACCATTAGAGCAGTTGCTAAAATTTAATATGAGCATATTTTATCTCAGAACAAATAGTCCCCCACTCCCCTGCTCAAGTAGTTCCTCTGTCCTTGTAAAAATACCTGCTTCAGAATTAATCTGCTTCTAGGAAATTCACTGCTAGTACTTGCAGCATTTAACTTCCTAAGTCAATACTTCTATAGCAGTTACACAGATATCAGATGTTTGCTGTGCAGACTAGCAAGTAGAGATCCTTGGGGCAAGTCTAGTTCTCAAGAGGTGGTTCATAGGCTGGTCCAGAGAAAAAGAGGGTGGAAATAAAAGGTTAAAACCAAAGCTAGCCATATGCAGGTCAGAACTATTGAAATAACTATGTGTACTCCTAGTGTGACTAGTAATAGATTTACTCCAAAGATTGCCAGGTGACTAGATTGAAAGGACACCAACAAAATGTGTCCTTGTCTTTCTGATTCGTACTACCTGGTGAATATTGTCTGCTTAACAAATAATGGTCCCATTGCAATACTTTCATGTCCAAATGGTGGCATTCCAGCTGTTTCACTTGAAGGTACAGTGGTGCCTTGACTTACGACCGTTCCGACTTACAAACAATTTGAGTTACGACTAGCTCTGGCCACAAAATGTTGCTTCAATTTGCGACTGGAGCTTTAAGTTACGATCAGAAAAAAAAGGTGGGGGAAAAGGCAGGGAATTTAAATTGCTAACCATTGGTCAGCAAATAGCCTGCTTCTTTGTAGCTCTTTTGCCCCAATGGTTAGAGTGTGTGCGTTTGCAGATAGGCTTCGGACTGCCTGGTGCTGCTTTCTGCTTCTGAGTGAGCACATACAGGGTTTTGCAGCGTAGGTTTGGGCTGTGGGGGGTTATGTTTCTGTGCTGTGGATTTTGGGTTTTTTTTTTGTGATTTCCCCCCCCAGCCTGAACGCATTCCGATAGGGCTTGCAGTGTTGTTTTGTTTGTTGGTGTCTTTTTTTCCCCCGAATGCGTTCTGATGGGGCTTGCAGTGTTATTTTGGTTTTTTGGTGTGTGCTTTTTTTCGGCCCGAAAGCATTCCAATGGGGCTTGCAGTATTGTTTTGGTTTTTTGGTGGGTTTTTTAAAAAGCCCAAATGCATTCAAATGGGGCTTGCAGTGGGTTTGTGTGTGTGTGTGTGTTTTTCCAGCCCGAACGCATCCTTTTGGAGCTTGCAGTGTTGTTTTGTTTCTTTGTGCGTGTGTGTGTGTGTTTTGGCTCCAGCACATTCTAATGGGGCTTGCAGTGTTTTGTTTTGGGGTTTTTTGGTGAGTTTTTTTTCAGCTGGGACAGATTAATGGGGTTTCAATGCATTCCTATGGGAAATGGTGCTTTGATTTACGGCCAATTCGAATTATGACCATCTTCTGGAACAGATTAAGTTTGTAAGTCGAGACACCACTGTATTACATTGCTGAAACTAAGCATATATGGCCTCTTCCCTGCCAGGGACCATGCTATATGAGAGGTTACCATAAGTGTGACAATCAAATATATAGATTTAAGCAGGGATTTCTCCTTTCAAATTTGTTTCATTTTTTATAAAAAGTTTTAAATCAACACAAGGAATACACAAGTTTACAAATTCATAATGAAAGGTAATAAGCAGTACAAGTCTAGGGAAATAATCAATATAAACTAATGATAAGACATAATGGTAAAATAACCGTATCAGTTGAATTGAAATTGTAAATGACTGTATGCTGAAATAATGAGATATAATGGATTTGAAACTGAACATAGTTCTTTGCTCACATAAATATGAATTCAATTTTTCATAAACCCTCTGGCTTATGAATGTGGGATATTGTGCTTCTGTACATATGAGTCAAAAAACCAGGAAATGGCCCAATACTTCTGTACAATATTGTTGCAGCATTGCTAGTAGGAAAAAGGGTGCCAAGTTTTACATAACAAGTAAGCCTGAATGTTGGCAACACCAATGGTAATAATCAAGATGGTCTACAGAATCTCTCTTCTGCCCATTCTATCACTCACAAAGTGGCACCTCAAAAGAGAAAATCCCAGAAGCGGACTTATTTTTTCATCAACTAATCACTTCTCACCCGAACACAAAACAATTGTCAGGTGTTTTTTTTCAACAAATGTGAAAGGCAGTGAGCAGAAGAGAGCATCCTGTAGATCAGGGGTCTCCAAACTTTTCACATGGAGGGCTGCATAATATGTTTGTAATATTTTCAAGGGCTGAAAGAATGTGCGTTCACACACAAATATGCGCATATGTGTGCTTGCACATGCACACACTCCCACCCACCCACATAGCCACCTGGATGCCTGCCCACATGCATGCACCCACATGCCCACCTCCCACATGCACATGTACACACACACCACTCACCCCCCCCCCCACAGAGATGCCTCCCCACCCCCCTGCACATGTGCATGGGACAAAGGCAACAGACTGGACAAAATGGCAATGTGGTCCAGATGTGGTCCATGGCCGTAGTCTGAAGTCTCATGCTCTAGACCATCTTGACTATGTGTTTGATTATTGCTTTTAAAAATTGTATTTTGGGACTATTTCCAGCTGCTTAAATCAGCTATGGGAGATTGAAAGCTTGACTGTGCCCCCCAAACACTCAGACTTTGCCCTCTTCTGAGATAAATCTAGGAAGAACTGTTCATGTCTGTATAGCTTCAATGGCCTCCTACAATCCTTCATTGCAAATGCAGTGGACAGTGGTGGTGAAATTCTTGCCACAGGTTGAATGTTACTGTCAGTGAACAAAGCCTACCTTTCTCTTTTCCCCTCCCAATTACACCACCTCAGTGTTTTTCTTATTTAATCATATTGGTCCCACTCATTTTAGACATCCAAACATCTGAATCAGTTTGAATCACATCAGACTATACTGATTCACTCTGAAACAAAATCTGGCCATTTTGCTTCAATACATACATTATACAAATCAATCAAAATTGAACTGATTTGGTTGAAAAACCAAGACAGAGAAATATTTGAGGGACAAACTGGCATCTCCTTCCCAGAAGGAGTCATAATTGAGACAGAGTCTGGCATTGCCTCACATGGCCCAGTCCCTCCAGGATGTTTTGACAGACAAATGACCCCTAAGCCTGAGAGAACGTTGATGACTCAGAGTGTTGGATCAGAAAATCCAACAGAGACACAACAGGAATCTCCAAGTTCAAACTTCCTCTTGCAGATAATTAAGTGGATCCAAATAGAGATGGGAAATATTCATGCCAAGATAAATAGATTCATTTCTCCCACCCAGAGCAAGCTACTGAAGTCAACATCTGCATGTGGCCTGCTCCTTGTTCTCATCCTCAATTGTATTGTATGAGTGATACTGCACTGACCAACCTGGATTGTGTATGACCTTGATTCTGACTGGTTTCTCTTCATGCCATCACTTATGAATGTAAATGATTTATGGTCCGACTATTTGACTCTGGACTTCACCATTCTCTCTCAACCCTGCAAAGCTATGTCATGACTGCTTGTGCATTGTCCTGCCCTGGACTTTGTGTCTCTCCATTGAAAATGCACTCTTGTTTGCTGGCATTTACTGCCTTAGAACAGGCTGAAAGAGTAGATTGAATAGCAGTTAATATAGACATCAATTGACACTGATGTTCCTCACCATGTGATGGTTTACCCTGATTTTCTCTATCACCGGAGTCACCAACAGTGGCAAATGTCAAACCTGCCCATGATCCAATGAACTATTTTAAAAATCAAGGTAGTTTTGTTTTTACTTCCTGTCTTTGGAATTCTCTCCTCAGGAAGGCTCACCTAAGAGGTTTTATGAAAATTGTCCTGTTTAGAAGGACTTGGTAAATCCAGAGGAATGATAAAGCTGGTTTCAGTTGATTGCTCATGATCAGAGTGGGGTTTTTTCTTCTTCTTTTCTTATTCTTCTGTATTTTAGATTGGGTTTTATGTTGTCTCACTTCTAAAAATTTGTATATAACAACAATTGTTTTAGAGTCCAATTAGTTAATTTAAGATATACCTGCACATTGCTGGTGCTGTGCAATTTATCTCTTCACACCATTCTCTCTATCCAAAGGAAAGGGAAATATTAAATCTGATTTTCACAATCACTCTGAATTGGGACTAACAAGTGTTAAATTGGCACTCTGGTGCCAGAGTAAAAGAGGTGGGGAGCTAATCCACACACCCTCCCTCACAGTATGGACACTGAAATGCAGAAAGAAATTTGACTTGACATGTGGGATAACTACAGCTGGCACATGATTGATTGATTATACCCTGTCATGGAAAAGGGCCTGAGAGCACAGAAATTAATTTAGATAAATACAAGGTAATAATACACTTAGGGAAATATGATACTGAGCTGGAGTTCAAAACTGACTAATGTTAGTTTGACAGCAGGAACATGTGGGATGGTTAACAGGAAAGCAGGCATCACTGTATGATGCTTTTATACAAATATAGTTCCTACACTGGTAGCTATAAAAATAGTGATAGTGTACAGAAGGACAACAAATATTTATAGGTGTGTGGGTTTGTTTTTATTTTTTTGAAGGCCAAAGAGAGATGTGATTGTTTATTTCGATTGACTGAATATAGCTATGATAAGGCCAAGTGTAGAACAGTATGTGTAATCCATGTTTTTCATTATATAGCTACAGAAAGAGTGTAACAACGTACTAGTTAGGGGCTTCAAGAA
This sequence comes from Pogona vitticeps, assembly GCF_051106095.1. Lineage (NCBI taxonomy): Eukaryota > Metazoa > Chordata > Lepidosauria > Squamata > Agamidae > Pogona > Pogona vitticeps. The sequence goes on from NC_135785.1 coordinate 138,531,095, forward strand.
AAATGAATAGATTTATCAGATTTGCTGCATGATAATTTTGAGAAACCAGTTACAGTAGCAGACTAAAACTTCACTTCAGCTCTATCAGCAGCTTCCTAGGAAATCATTTGTGCCACAGCCCACTGGCCTTTTTTTTCTACTGGGAGGTAGACAATATCTCTGGGAACAGATTTGGCTTGGGATTCTCCTATTACTAACTCCATTACCATTTTATAATTGCTTACCAACAGAAAAACAAATCTTTTTAACTTTGAAGAATGTAGAACATGGGAACAATGAAAATACCAAACAGTATGCGGCAATATCAGATTTTTATTTAAAACAAAACTTTTCCAGAAATGCATTGCCTTGATGCCCTAAGCATTGTATTAGAAATGAAACTTTTTTATATCAAACTGAGCTAAAAATCAAATGCTTGTAATGTCACTTATTTAATATTACCTGGAATTTGTGTGATGTAGCTACTGCATTTTGCAGTGTCCATACTCCTACTCAGGAGTCAGCAAAGCTTTTATAAATAGCAACATTCTCCAGAGGAAAATTGTAGTATTTCTGTTAGCTAGACAGCAACTAAAAAGAATTATCAGAGGACTTGAAGCAATGTATGTTAGAAATTATGTCCTTCCTGGATGAATTCATGTTTCTGCCTTCAGACTGATTCAGTCAAATTGTCCTCCATTAGCCAGGAAAAAGAAAACTCTGCAGAATAATCTTCTCTGGTTGTCTTTTCAAAAACATATCTCTCTGTCTCTAGAATGTAAGGTATTATTTAATTGACATGATGAGAGATGGAGGTAGGGTTCCTCTTCCCTTGGTCCTGAATTATTCTTTTCAAAGAAACATAAAAGCATTGACTGGTCTCCCAGAAGACTGACTGATATTTCCCTTCTTGTTTCCTAAGTGATGTCTGCATAAAACATAAACATACTGTAGGGAGAGGCAAATTATCTACTTATAGACATTCTAGTCCCTGGCTATGAACTGGCTGTCTCCAATGTGCATAACCACATTTCTTCAGTGTCCAACACATCCTTAATTCCTTTCCTAGTTGGCAGAGTTTTAAGATCAGTTGTGCCCTCTCATCACCATTTGAGTGGTGGTGCCACTTTGATGTCTGCCCAAATATTCCCATATCCTCTATACAAATGGAGAATTCCATACTTTGCAAAGGAGTTGTCTTGTGGGGTCCATGTTTTAAGTGTCATCTGAGGGATCTACTTCTGCTTGCATTCATGCAAGATCCTTCAGATTCTCAACCACTGCACATCCTTTAAGAAAGGAATCTTTCATTATGTAAATTCCTTTAGGAAAGGATTCTTTATGACCCTGCTTGTCCATGCTAACATACTATTTATAACTTTAAAAGGGTTTCACATGTGACACACACACACATGAACGAGGCCTACATGTTTAAAGTATCCATTCCATAGGTCAATGTCACTGTGAAGATAGAGGATATGGTACACATACCTTTACCAATGTGAGACCAATAAAGCAAATGTGAGATGTGTTTGTCCAAAATTGGACCAAACCCTCCCCCTTTTTTTTTGCTTGAGGCAAAGAAGCAAACGTTATCTTTTTGTCAACTCAAGATTTATTTATTTATTTATTTATTACATTTATGCTCTATATACTCATGGAAAGCTAGCACTATAAGTGACTTACAAACATCTGACAAAGATGCATCATATCTGTACTAACTCATTATCTTGGCATCTGAGGTAAAAACAACCACCACCACCACCACCACCACCACAAGCTCCTTTCACCATCCTTGGCACTAAAATTACAATAACAATAAATTAAATGACTTATAGCTCAGAGACTTTTGTGAAGGCTAAAATCAGTTGGATAAGATATCCTGACTATTGGGGGAACTTGCCTGTATATACAGTAGTTATGATATTGTCCCATTATTACTATAGATGCAGTGAAAATCTTCCACTATTTGCTCACCCACTGAAAGTTGTTTTCACCAATCATTTGGGGTTTGGTCTGGATCATTCTGCTATTTTTTGGCATAGATTTGAATGGATCATACTGGTGTTTGTACTGGTTTATCCCATTACCTCCTGTCCATATACATCCAGAACTGCTCCCTGACTTCTTCCAACACAAATTATCTTGCTTTTGTCTATATTGTCTGTTTTCTCCCATGAGCAGATACTGCAGTGGAGCAAAGCAGGAAATGGTATAAAATAAACCCTGTAAAGCAAGGGGCTTTTTCTGTCCCCTTTGATTCTCTGTGTTGGGGTACATGCTCAGAAGACACCCATATTTGATTTAATGTCATTTATAAGAATTATGACCATTTGTTTATTTTGGAACAATCAAGAGCTTTGGGAGCAAAACCTGACAGTTCCCATCTGGACTATTCCTTTCTTTTTGATCTTCTCACACCTTGACATCTCTAAACAAGAGATTACGTTAATTAGAAATTACTATGCAAACCACTACTCGGAGTGGGAAAACTAGAGGACCAGCAAAGCATATTTCATCAAGCCCACCTTCCACACACAAAATTTTTATACTCTTGCTCTAAAGCTTATTTATAGCATAGTAATTGCATTTAGGGACCTGCACATGTTGTGCACTTTATATCTCTCCTTTGATGTTTAATAACTATGTACAAGTACTTTCTCATTCGCCTCTGTTTGGAGGCTGACTCCAGTTTGACCTTCAGCAACTATTAAGAGGAAACATTTCCTTTTTTCTTTCTTAGAAGAATTATGGGTCATCAGATAAAAGGAGCTCTCTGACTTACAGTAGCTAGTGTTATTTGACCATCTCTGTTGCTTTACTCATTATTTCAAGTGTAAGATAGATAGGTGGTTACATTTCTAAGTCCTTGACTGGAAACTCATTTTACATCTGCAACGAACAGCATTGTTTGAGTCTGAAATATTCACTGGTGTGTGTATAAACTGAAGACATGAACCCTCCCCTGTCCCCCAGTCTACTAGGAAGAATTAGACGGCAGCAGGAATGGACACAGGCATCTGAACTAAATTTGCTATACAAGAGCAGTGCGGACTATTTGAAATGCCTGCTGAGGAGGCGTGAAAGTCACAAAGGCTAGTCCTGTGGCATGACATAGGTCTTTCTTTCTTTCTTTCTTTCTTTCTTTCTTTCTTTCTTTCTTTCTTTCTTTCTTTCTTTCTTTCTTTCTTTCTTTCTTTCTTTCTTTCTTTCTTTCTTTCTTTCTTTCCCTTTTGATAAAAGCAGTGGAAAAAAGGTAGTGAAGATTCTACCACTAAATGACTCCTGGTGACTTCATGTTCAGCCTGTATACTTGCCCTATGTAGATGAGAAATTTTGCTAGCTGTTCTCATGCAGCCCTCAGAGATTTTATATGAACAGGGAAATTGTAATTTACCCACTTTTTCGTGCTTCTTGGTTCTTTGGCATGGCTGAACTATCTCCCTGGGTGCCCCAAAATGGTTGATGTGGGTGGCTGTCCACCCCTACCTCTAATGATATTCCTATCTCCATTCCTGGATAGGATCAGGTAAATATGCACATACCACTTACCCACATTTCCAAAGCTGGTCCTCAGCTATGTTTATACATGATAACTGCTCTAAAGGAACACTGTCTTTAGATACAGAGCAGCTTTCAGTGCTCTGTAGAATACTGTTTTCATTTTCAGAAGTACAGAGATGCCCCTGTGTTACTCTTAAAAAATCATTCCAGAATCCTTCTGAAGTGCAACATTTTCATTTAATTACACCTCCAGACTGCAGAGTACTCACACAGAAACAGGAATGGCCAGGTGTACTGAGTTGCTATTTCTGCCCTGTTCCACCATCCAGCAGTAGAAACGGATGTCTCCCACCAAGCCACTCTACTATGATGAGTAATTTGGGGTAATATTTCTCACTCTCACACACCCCATTCACATCATAGCAAAGTATAAAAACAAACACACTAACTGGTGTGGGGGGTGATGTGGATTTATTCTTCAGTGAATTCTGACTCTGAGGGACTCTTGTCCTGCTACAAAGCAACTGATTGCTTATTATCATCTTAAAGAACAGGACAAATCAGCTTAGTAAATAACAGGTTGCTTATGCAGGTGATGTAGCTTTAGATTATGGATGTTTTCTCTTTGAGCCAGGGGAAAGATTCTTTCTGCATCACATTTCAATCATAAAATGTATTATGAAATTTGGCTTTTATTGGGCTTATGGGTCAAAAAAGATATCCCAGTGAGAAAATGTGAGAAAAGATATCCAGGTGAGGTTTGTGGGGTCAATTTTTGGCCTTCTTGCTTTTTCCTGTTGGATCAGGAAAGCAAAGCAAGGACAAAACAAAACATGGCAGGAGGCTGAAGCTTTAGAATGTCTTTACATCTCATATAGAACAAAACACGGAAATGTCCAGGAATACCATATTTTTACATTCATAAGACCCCCCCTACACTTTTCTAACCCCCAAATTAAGAAAACTTAGCTTCAAGTATTCAGCCTCTGGGCTCAGAATGCTCAGACATTATGAGTCCCTGTTGCATCTAAGTCTACAGGCTCCACCTCCAACAAGGTGTATTCCAATTTGTTTGTTCAGCTTCAGCTGACGTCAGTTCCATAAGGCTCGCAACTGGAGGAAGCTAAGTCTCCTGACTGTAGAAAGCTAAGCCTTGTGATTGAAAGAAGCCTGTTTACAGAGGCAAGGTACAGGCAGTTTTGTTCTCTCCTCAGCTTACTTCTGTGTATAAGACACCCCTCAATTTTTAGTGTATTGGTTTTAGGAAAAAGTAGAGTCTTATACACAGAAAAATGCAGTAAATTCATTCACTCATTCCCATCCAAAGGATGGCATTTGATTAGGAAAAAGCTCTGGTATTATGGCATTTATTGCACAAAATAAAGGGAAGTTGCTCCTGCTGAGTTGTTTGTCAACCTCTCCTTCATAGGATGATGTTCTGAAAGTTCTTGATGATTTAAGGAATCTAATATACAAATAGTATTTGTTCTCTTCCTTAGAGGAATAATTTCAGCATTAACACAAAAATAATGTTATGGCCCTGATTGCGGTGTTACTTCTGAAGATTCGGTTTCTCCTTTTTTCATTATAAATGTAATTTACAATATATTTATTATCAACTGTATTTTCAGATGCCAGCAGTTTATGCATATCTGATCCACTGTTTTTATTCTCCTAATATAGTAAAGAGGGTTGAATGTGAGATGATGAATTTGCTAAGTGAGAGGGAAATGCAGAGAGGCAGATTGGGTCACATTTATGCAGATGTGAATCTAGAGTGATGCAGTTGAACTTAATTTGAGGAAATATTGCCATTTTAATCCACACTTTATGCTATTTTTAATTTGTTCACCCTTCAACAGAAACTGAACTTCTAGAAACGGGTTGCTTCAAAGTTTATTCTTTTATGAAAACTGCCAGTTTCGCTCCAAAACACTATTCAGCAAATAACAAAAGGATGGTTTGCTTCTCAAAGAAAAAAGTTCAGTTGCCATACCTCAGCTTCCAGATAACCTCACCTGGATGACTGAGAATCTTCACAAGCAAAAGGGTGGTGTGCAGAATCATGTTTCTGTTGCAATGTTCTTTACTTTTAATGCATTTAGAGTCTAACTTCATTAAAATTTTAGACCAGTATGATGTGACTGGTGTATAAATCAGTATGGTGGCTATAGTGGAGGTGCCAGCAATGTGTCTTAGTCTTGATAGGTTCCAGCAATCATATTAAAAGATGTTAGAGGGAAGTTTCATGGATTAGCCTTGCTCTCTGCTGATGACATGACAGCTAGCCACACTTATATCTGTACTGAAACTGGCTGCCATGTTTTGACTGCCCATGAGTTTGGAAAGTGTCAGAACCTAAAACCATCTAACAAAAACTTCCTGACCCTTTTGCCATGGTAACGTCTAAGCCACTGCTCCAAAACTGGTACTCTAATTGGGCTAGGATGGGGGCGCTGTTTCCCCAATACCTGTCAGCCCACCAGCCTGCTGCATATAAGCTTGATTTTGGTTTCACCCACAGCACATCCCTGGAGAGTGTGATGGCCTAGAACTGGTGTTTTCAGAGGTAAGGCTGAAGGGACTGGCACCATAAGACTCCCACTACCCCAGGCCAAACACTCACATATTGTGTAGTGCCTGGTGTAATGGTACCCTCACCTGGTTATGCTGTTCCCATCAACACCGATAGTGCACTTGAAGTTGCTGGCTGCCCCTGTGCAGCACTGGCTCTGGATTCCTCACCCGATCCTCCGCGCAAAAAAAAATGGCTGAGCTCAAAAGAATGGGTGATCTCATGTTATCCCATATTGCTGTCTTGGAGGCGGAGTGTGGCAGCCCATTAGGTTCATCTTCAGTGGTAGGGATGCTGGTGAATCAACAAAGAGGTCCATAGGTGGTGGAGCAGCAACATGGCAGATCAAGTTTGGCATCATCCAGCATGCAAACACAAACAACTGATGACGAGGCATAGAGGGACACATCCACAGTAGCTGGGGCAGTTCAACAAGGATCAGGTGTTTAAAAGGACATGCACAGTGGCAATAGTTCAAAAAAGTTGCAATTAGACAATTGATACATGCAGCAACACAACATTTTTTAAAAAAATCAACAAAAAAAGTAGAAGCCTCTGGCCAAGCGAGAAATGATCTGCAATTAGCAGTAAATGATTCACTAATGGCAGTGCATTATGTGGCCACAAATTTATGATACAAATTCGGTGGGAGATAGGAAGGCAACATTTGAGTCACATGACCACAGCCTAAGTCGTGTGACAGCACAGAACATACCAGGGACAGGGGAGATGACACTATTAGTGGTAACCATTGTTTTGTGTTTGTTCCTTTGCTTCACTCACAGCACAGAATGATAGAGACACTGTGTTTTGGAGCACAATTGCTGGAGCCAAGCCTGCCAAGTTGAAGTCCTGTCAGATATCACCATTGGCAGGTCCCCCAGAAATTTTATTATTGGACGTGGCTCCCTGAGAATTCCAAATGATTACATAAGGCCTGACTCAGAAGTTGATGACTCATTGAATATCTTAACCAACTCCATTAAGAGTATTATGGTAGAGCTGGGATGACATAAGGAAGAGGTTTGTTCGTGATTAACAACATGGGTTAGGGTAGTTCAGCTACACATTCTATGATGCAATCACAGATTGATGAGCCCATTCATTTGATGACCCTCTTAAACAGGCAAAGAAAAGTGCTTGTGGGACAAAGGTTTCTTATAATTTTGAGACAGTTGCACAATATCTAGCACAATTCGAAGGACTGGGGAGATTCAGAGGTAGTTAACGATAAAAATGAAATTATTCTTTTCTTTTCCATCATCTATTCTAAATAATCCAAGAGCTGAGAAGCCATTAAAAATATAAGAGAAGGTAAGCAGGGAACATCACTGCCAAGAAGATGTATTTTCATGTGTGTTGTAATATAACACCATCATTTTTCTTAATTATTCTTGACATTTCATCTATTATTCTGTGAGCAACCCTAGAATGGGAGGAGGGTCAGTGGGAATGGCAGTGCCTTTTGGAATAAAACGTGGAATAGCTTTTTGCAGCATTGGTCCTTACAATGAGATCCTGCCCTTTGATATGTAAACCCACAGTGCCATCTAACTCATCAAATTAGTAACTAGCTTGAAGGTATTCATGCAGAAATTGACTTTATGATGTGAGTCATAGGGCAAGATCAGACCCTTCATTTCACAAGAGGGTTGCTTTCTGGCCCAGTTTATGACTCTTTCAATATGGATTCAAGAAAGCCTACTTTGTGTATTCAGAAGTTTCTAAAAAGTGAATATTTTGTACCTGCCCCTCTTCCGAATGAAATAAAAAGTTTAATTAAATTACATGGGGACTTAAAAAATAGGGAGGGGAAGCTTTCTGTTTTTCTGTTTAACTTCTCAATTCACCAGAAAGAGCTTACATTAATTTCTGCAGACACTCTGGGGGGTTGCTGTAAAACAAAGTGTGAACAAGGATTAAGAGACTGCTCAACTGAGGCAGTGAAAGGAGAAAATAGATGGCTATGATAAGGCTCCTAAAGGAAGAAAAAAAGCTCAGCAGTAGAGTAGAAAAGTTATCTTCTTAATAAGGAAGCCTTCACTCCACTGCTTTTTATATTTCTATACTTCAGTGATCCATGACTTATGTTGAAGAAGCAAGCTGCTAGCTAAGGAAGCTACACAAGAATGGACAATTACTTGTTTTGATTAATACAATACATTCTCCTATATACAGAGGATTTAACTGATGCTTCTACACTCTTCTCCCTCTCTCTTTCACATAAACACACACTATGCTGTATGTATGAATCAGCACTCACCAAATTCTTCTATCAAAGTAGATGCGACAAGACAACGTTCAAGACATCACCCCATTCCTCATCTCCAGGGAAGAGTGAGAAAAGGAACACTGTTTTTCTCAACCAGTTATCCATGATTTGTACATACATATATATATATGTTATACAGAACTATTATTTTTAAAAGATGAAAATAACCTCCCTAATGCTTCAAAGCCTTAAATGTCCCTGCAACTAAGCAGCAGACATCTTCATTTTGTGCAATTTCCATTCTCTCATTTAGGTTTTATATACATTGATATGTTAATTACACTACTTTGATAAATTTGGGGTGGGGATCGTTCTTATTTTCTTCTTTTGTTCAGAGGACCACAAAATAATTTGCCTTCTTGAAGGGAAGAATAGTTAGTTATGTGATATCTTCTACTTGCACAAGGACAAGGCACATGCAATTATGTGAAGAAAACAAACCAAGTGCCTCTATAACACAAGAACAATGGTGCTGCTCTCATAATCCAGTTGGCATACTGGATACTATACTACAGCTGAGGAAGTCTCATTTCAATCTTCTGATGAGCTGTAAAAGCTATGATAATTCTATTCATCTAACACTTCCATGTACTCAGTACAGGAAGGATGTATGAACAAAATAAAAACATTTAGTTCTGCAGATATTTAGAGGATTCTATAGTATTATATGCCCCTTCATGGATTGCTGCCTTGTCATGGTGAAGGGGCTTGAGTAATTCAGAGAAGCTATGGCCTATGCCATGCAGGGACACCCAAGACGAACAGATCATAGCGGAGAGTTCTGACTAAACGCGATGCACCTGGAGCAGGCATTGGCAAGCGACTCCAGTATCTTTGCCAAGAAAACCCCATGAACAGAAACAAAAGGCTAAAAGATATGATGCTGGAAGATAAGCCCCTCAGGTCGGAAGGCATCCAACATGCTACTGAGGAAGAGCGGAGGAGAAGTACAAGTAGCTCCAGAGTTAATGAAGTGGTTGGGCCAAAGCCAAAAGGATGCTCAGCTGTGGACATGCCTGGAAGTGAAAGGAAAGTCTGATGGTGCAAAGAAAAAATAGTAACCTGGAATGGAAGATCTATGAACCTTAGTAAGCTGGATGGGGTCAAACAGGAGACGGCAAGAATTGATATCCTGGATGTCAGTGAACTAAAGTGGATGGGAATTGGCAAATTCAGTTCAGACAATTATCATATCTACTATTGTGGGCAAGAATCCTGTAGAAGAAATGGAGTAGCCCTTATAGTCAACAAAAGAGTGGGAAAAGCTGTGCTGGGATACAATCTAAAAATGATAGAATGATTTCAATACAAATCCAAGGTAGACCTTTCAACATCACAATAATCCAAGTTTATGCACAAACCACCAATGCTGAGGAGACTGAAATTGACCAATTCTAGGAAGATTTGCAACACCTTCTAGAACTGACACCAAAGAAAGATGTTCTTCTCATTCTAGGGGACTGGAATGCTAAAGTAGGGAGTAAAGACATACGTAAAAGGAACAACAGGTAAGTTTGGCCTTGGAGTTCAAAACGAAGCAGGGCAAAGCCTAAAAGAGATTTATCAAGAGAATAAGCTGGTCATCACAAACACTCTTTTCCAACAACACAAGAGACAACTCTACACATGGAAATCACCAGATGGGCAATACCAAAATCAGATTGATTATATTCTCTGCAGCGAAAGATGGAGAAACTCTATACAATCAGCAAAAACAAGACCTGGAGCTGATTGTGGCTCTGACCATCAGCTTCTTATAGCAAAATTCAAGCTTAAACTGAAGAAAGTAGGAATAGCCACTGGGTTAATCAGGTATAATCTAAACCAAATCCCTTATGAATACACAGTGGAAGTAAAGAACAAATTTAAGAAACTTGATTTGGTGGACAGTGTGCCTGAACTATGGATGGAGGCTTGTAACATTCTACAGGAGGCAGTAACAAAAACCATCCCAAAGAAAAGGAAATGCAAGAAAGCAAAGTGGCTTTCCAATGAAGCCTTACAAATAGCAGAGAAGAGAAGAGAAACAAAATGCAAGGGAGATAGGGAAAGTTACAGAAAACTGAACGCAGACTTCCAAAGAATAGGAAGGAGAGACAAGAGGGCCTTCTTAAATGAACAGTGCAAAGAAATAGAGGAAAATAATAGAAAGAGTAAAACCAGAGCTCTGTTCAAGAAAAGTGGAGATATTAAAGAAACCTTTGGTGCAAAGATGGACATGATAAAAGACAAAAATGGCAGGGACCTAATAGAAGCAGAAGAGGTGGCAAGAATGCACAGAGGAATTATACAAGAAAGATCTGGATATCCCGGACAACCCAGATAATGTGGTTGCTGTCCTTGAGCCAGACATCCTGGAGAATGAAGTCAAGTGGGCCTTAGAAAGCTTGGCTAACAACAAAACCAGTGGAGGTGATGGCATTCCAGTTGAACTATTTAAAATCTTAAAAGATGATGCTGTTAAGGTGCTACATTCAATATGCCAGCTAGTTAGGAAAACTCAACAGTGTCCAGAGGACTGGAAAAGATCAGTCTACATCCCAATCACAAAGAAGGACAGTGCCAAAGAATGCTCCAACTACCGTACAATTGCACTCATTTCACACACAAGGTTATGCTCAAAATCCTCCAAGGTAGGCTTCAGCAGTATGTGGACTGAGAACTCTCAGAAGTACAAGCTGGATTTTGAATGGGCAAAGGAACTAGAGACCAAATTGCCAACATGCACTGGATTATGGAGAAAGCCAGAGAATTCCAGAAAAACATCTACTTCTGCTTCATTGACTACGCAAAAGCCTTTGACTGTGTGGACCGCAGCAAACTATGGGAAGTCCTTAAAGAAATGGGAGTGCCTGACCACCTTATATATCTCCTGAGAAACCTATACATGGGACAGGAAGCAACAGTTAGAACTGGATGTGGAAACACTGATTGGTTCAAAACTGGGAAAGGAGTACGACAAGGCTGTATATTGTCCCCCAGCTTATCTAACTTATATGCAGAATACATCATGCGAAAATCCTGACTGGATGAATCCCAAGCCGGAATCAAGATTGCATCAACAACCTCCGATACGCAGATGATACCACGCTGATGGCAGAAAGTGAGGAGGAATTAAATAACCTCTTAATGAGGGTGAAAGAGTGCAAAAATGGTCTGAAGCTCAACATCAAAAAAACCTAAGATCATGGCCACTGGTCCCACCACCTCCTGGCAAACAGAAGGGGAAGATATGAAGGCAGTGACAAATTTTACCTTCCTGGACTCTATGATCTCTGCAGATGGAGATAGCAGCAATGAAATTAAAAGACCCCTGCTTCTTGGGAGGAAAGCGATGACAAACCTAGACAGCATCTTAAAAAGGAGAGACATCACCTTGCCGACAAAGGTCCGCATAGTCAAAGCTATGGCTTTTCCAGTAATGATGTATGGAAGTGTGAGCTGGACCATAAAGAAAGCTGACTGCCAAAGAATTGATGCTTTTGAGTTGTGGTGCTGGAGGAGACTCTTGAGAGTCCCCTGGACTACAAGGAGAACAAACCTATCCATTCTAAAGGAAATCAAGCCTGAGTGCTCACTGGAAGGACAGATGCTGAAGCTGAGGCTTCAATCCTTTGGCCATCTCATGAGAATAGAAGACTCCCTGGAAAAGCCCCTGATGTTGGGAAAGTGTGAGGGCAAGAGGAGAAGAAGATGACAGAGGATGAGATGGTTGGATAGTGTCATCGAAGCTATGAACATGAATTTGACCAAACTTGGGGAGGCAGTGGAAGACAGAAGGCCTGGTGTGCTCTGGTCCATGGGGTCACAAAGAGTCGGACACGACTAAACGACTAAGCAACAACAACAACAACAACAACAACGTATTATATGAATAAAGCTTGAGTCATTATAATTACACTATGTATATATATTTAAGTTGGAAGAACATATGAATTGTGGAACATCTCAAATTTACCCTCTTTGACTGGAATATTACACATTTGAATTTAACAAAGCTGTTACATCCTTACAAATGTGTCTCTAAATTCTGCTGAAAGCAAAAAATTTAGCTGGATAGTAATGTAGGTAAAGATAAAGGTTCCCCTTGACATTTAATCCAGTCATGTCCAACTCTAGGGCGTGGTGCTCATCTTCATCTCCAAGCTGTAGAGCCAGCATTTGTCCATAGGCAGTTTCCATGGCCAGCTCAGCTAGACATGGAATGCTGTTACCTTCCCACCGAGGTGGTACCTATTTATCTACTTGCATTTACATGCTTTCGAACTGCTGTGTTGGCAAGAGCTGGGACAAGTGGCAGGAGCTCACTCCGTTGCGTGGATTTGATCTCACAACTGCTGGTCTTCTGACCATGCAGCACAGAGGCTTCTGCGGTTTAACCCAAAGCACCACCACATCCCTGGACAGTAATCTACCTTGGCACAAAATAGATGCACTATGGATAACAAAAATCCATATTCTCAGATTAAAAACATAAACATACTAATGCAGGAATAAAAGCATTTCATCAGTGTCAGTGTCTGTCAGTTATATACTTAATTTGCCAATTTATCCCTAATAGATGAGAAAAAAACTTCATTCATTGTTTTCAGATAGACTCCTTTGCCATTTTACTCCTCAGATTTGACCCATTTTATCTTAAGATCTTTGTAATACATATGGTTTTAAAGTCCTTAATACACAGAGATTTAATGTTACTCTGGAGTGCTTTGTCATTTACCTTATCTAAATAAATAAATAAATAAATAAATAAATAAATAAATAAATAAATAAATAAATAAATAAATAAATAAATAAATACATACATACATACATACATACATACATACATACATACATACATACATACATACATACATACATACAGGCAGGCAGGCAGGCAGGCAGGCAGGCAGGCAGGCAGGCAGGCAGGCAGGCAGCTGATGGCTGGGCATGCAGCTGTTTAAGGCAGCTTGGAAGAAGCCACAGGTGGAAATCTCCACCACCACTGCCACCTTAAAAGCAAGGTTAGTAAAAGGTAAGAGGCAGGAAGCCATCAAGCGGCAGCAGGGCAGGGAGAATGGAAGGAGATGAGGATGAGGGGGAAAGGGCAGGAGGGGGCACAGGGTGAAGGTGGGAGGGTGCAGGGAGAGAAGTGAGTTAGTGAGAAAGCCAGCAATCAGTTGGGGGTTACATATATAATTATATATTATGTATATAATCCCTGTTATCTGGTATAGCACTATCAGATAGCAGGATTTTTTTTAAAGGGGACAGGGGTGTTCACATATGTGGAATCAGTTCCACATTCACCACAAAATAAATGGACCTCTGCCAGAGGAGCAGAATAATTCACTCCTCTGGCACAGTAGTCCGTGTGTGCACCTACCTTGCGTGTACACTAAAATGTAAAGCATTTCAGGTTTTGTTTCTTTTTTAAGCAGACCTCAGTTGGGTTTGCTTTTTTGGCAGTGGGATCAAGCTATATGTTGTGATAACAAAAGGAGGAGGAAGCACATTTTGTAGAATTTAGACTTGTGTTATTTCCTCCCTATAGAATGGGAAAGTGGCTTCCTTTACCAGCATGTTTTTCATGCCCTTCAAAAGAGGGAAATATATCTAGGCAATATATATATATTAAATTGCAGGGCTGAAAATGTACAGCCTCTATTCAATACCTGATTTGTTTCCATTCTGATTAATTTTTAAATTAGCAGATTCCCTTTCTTCCCTTTGTCAGGAACAAAGTCTTCTAACTTAAGGGCTTTCTTGCCCAAGGCAAAAAGCTCCCAGTTTGATTTATCTTCTGTGCCTGACTTGCTTTTAACAATATACACTTTTTTTTTCAGAGAAGTGCAAATCTGTATTTGACCCTACAGGGAAAAGTTTTCTTTTTGAAGAAATGTGTACAAAGTATTTAATAAGTTATGTCACTTGGAGTTTTTACTGTAGATTATATTCTTGGCGACTACAGTTAACTTTCCCCTGTCCCCCAGATGCCAACATTTTAATAAAAACAAGGCATTTTCAACAAAATGTCAGTCTCAGGGTGATCAAAGCGCTAGGGGAGCCGTTTGGCAACAGCCTGAGCTTTGAATTTCCTCTTCTCTTTCCAAAACATTCACTTAAAAAAGCATTTATTGAAGCTGAACTGCCTTTATCAGCCTGATCAGAGCCCCATAAAGAACATGCATGATTCAACTGCTTTCCCGAGCTTGGAAAAATATAACTTTGATATATGCTTCACAAGTGCCGCACAATAGTTTTCATGCTCACGTTTGTTAAGATTTAGTGCAGCCATTAAAGAACAGAAGGGCTCTTTGGTGGCAATCCTCAGACATACCAAATATCCCAAAGCACAACCTTCTACAAATCAGAGATTAAGGCACTGACAAAAATTTCCACTTGATTGCAGTTTTTCGCCTTCAACCTTATATCAGAAGTGACTATCTTTTCGATCAAATCTCTTGGGGAGGGGAATAGCAAAGGTTTTGTTCCCTCATGGAGGGAAATATCAACTAAAAGATAAAAAGTGACATTTTATGTGTCTTGTATCGGAGCCAGTCAATTTTGCCCCTACAAATAATTCAGAACAAAACAAAACAAAATAGAAACCAACTCCTGGACTGTGTCTGACCAATACATGAGATTTGTGACATAACTCTTGTCAAGTATCGATCACCCGAAGACTTTACTTTTTGCCTGCTGCAGTGTACCTAATAATCTTATTTTATTTGGGTTTGTGCCTTTGAATTCTTATCAGGGCTTGTCTTGATTTCTCTGGGACCTATTAGATCTCACATTTGGCTCTGTGAATGGACTATGGAAATGAAACTTGCTGAAGCACTCAGTCTGAGCAAACAGTCATCGCTTTCGATCAGTTCATGTGTCAAGTGTTTTGCATGCAGATGGAAGGAGTATGTGCTATCAGTCTTCATGAGTTTCTGATATACTCTTCTTCACTTTTACCTGATTCGGTGGGAGACTGCTATGGCTGAGCAATCAAGCTATTCTTCTTGACTGGCATTCCACCTTCTCATCTAGCACATTGGGGCACTGTAAGTACACAGTGAAGATGCACTTTTATCAATATAACTGCTACTTTTACTCAGTTTTACTCAGTTTTGCAATGCACCACAGCATCTGTCCTCTAAGCAACAATGAAACAACACATTGCAACTTACTGCACCAGACTGGAACAACACAATACACATACAGCATTTCTTAAAAGAGTTTTTCTTAAAGAGACCTTATTTGTGATAGATGCATGTAAATTCTGTCAATCTGCTCAAAACTACTTTCTGAAGTAAGTAAAGGTTTAGGACTATATTTAACCCTAAATACACTTATATAGAAGTTTGAGAACAACACTTCAGTTAGGAATATAACAGCTACATAGTGGTTTAGTTTATGCAGGAATGGAGAAAAAAATCAGGGGGTTATTGTGGAGGGGCTGGGATTGTGCTTTCCTTTCCATTTTGTACCAACATGCCAAATTCAAACTTATAATCAGACCAAAATACTGAAGTTGAAATTTTCCAGAATTTCTTCATATGTTTCTTAACTTAGGATGCATAAAAATTCACATTTTCTGACAGGAAAAGCCACATTATAATTGAAGGAACAATCTTTGCAAAATGTGCACAGATAAATAAAAGGGCATAAATACTGTATGGGCTACAGGAACAATTGGAATAAAGATATATACACATTTACAAACACGGTTATTTATTTCTTCTGCTTTGCTCATTAGCTTGTATGAACTGCCACGGATACAAAATGAGCAGGCAGGAAAATGCAAAATTTACTGAAACCATAATTCCTAGATATATATAAAGGATGTTACTAGACTGCTGTCTCTTAGCTACCCAGTCATTGTTCTTTTACTATAAAGTATATGTAGGTGCAGAAATTAGTAAAAATCAACTGCACAATAACCCTCAGCCAAAAATAAGAATGTAACACAATAGGAAATGGCACTGTCCACAAAGACAATATAAGAGAGTTTTTATGTTTGTGCTAAAACTTTTCCTGTAAGCAAAATTGTGTGAATTTTTCCACATTTTAAAGGGCAAATTAAATCTTAATGCAAATAAAATATCATTTAAAAATACACTTGTGGCATCCACCCTCGTGCCCCTTGCTAACTCGTCAAGCCTCAGAGCACACAAAGGCAAACAAACCCCACTCTTTTTCACTTGCTGCCACCAGGTGATCTCTAATCTTCAGAAAGATTCAGGTCCACACTTCAAGGTCTTTTAAATAAAACTTTGGTTTATTGATTACAGAGATTGTTTCATAAATATCTTCAGTAGCTAATCACACCTCAGAATTTCCCATACTACACACTCTATTACACTCTCTGACTCTTACTCTCTACTGCCCACCTGACTGACTTACTTAGTCTGCCTCTCCTGACTTTCTGACTCCGCCTCTTATAGCATCTCTCTTGGCTCTGCCTCTCAGCAACATGAATATTCATAAACCATTACATAATACAAGAACCATAGATCTAATAAATGGAGAATGCTACAACACTATTCAAAAATCACTGACTGGAAAGGTAAAAGTGAAGTTGTGAGCCATGCTATATTCTGAATTACACAATAGCCAAAATCCTGTTGTATAGCAACTTCTGCATAAGTTCGATAGATTCAAATGGCTTACTATATTAAAGTATATCAAATTCTAATTATGGCTTACTATATTAAAGTAAGTCAGAGTTAGAGTAGGATTTTTTAAATCAACAAAACTTATGGAGGAATTGACTTACCTAATCCTCATTGATTCAATGGGCACATTCCACTAAAATTGACTACTCAACAGGATTTTGACCATTGAAAACCAACTCCGAATGCAAAAAACTCAAATTACCAGAGAAATTGGGTCTATATTGTCCTTGTGCAAAGGGTAAGATCAGCCCTAAAGATTGCAGTTAGCTGACTGGCTGTAATTCAGGCATAATTCCTAATTTGCACAGAAAAGACTGAGGGGTGACATGATAACACTTTTCAAATATTTGAAAGGCTGTCGTACAGAGGAGGGGCAGAATCTATTCTCAATCATTCCTAACTGTTAGAACAGTACGGCAGTGGAACCAGTTACCTCGGGAGTTGGTGAGTACTCCAACAATGGAGGCATTCAAGAAAACTTAGATAACCACCTGGCAGACATGCTTTGATTGTATTCCTGCATTGAGCAGGAAGTTGGGCATGATGCCCTTGTAGGTCCCTTCCAACTTCACTTTTCTATGATTCTATTATTTGTCCACTGTGTTTTGAATGCTGTTCGACCGTCCCACAGTGGTGTTGATGATTTATTTTATTTATTTATTTATTTTATTTGTACCCTGCCCATCTGGTCCAACGACCACTCTAGGCGGCTTCCATACGACATAACAGCAAATTAAAAAAAAACACAAGAATTATTACATAAAATATCTTCCAACAATTACAAGACAGTAGAATAAAAAATAAATAAGGAAAAATAAGGAAAGAAAAAAAAAGGAAAGAAAAGAAATCATCCAATAATGATCAAATCATCGAATAATAATTCAATGGGTGTAAGAATAATAAAAAATAAACATTGCAACAGAGGAACCTTAACTTTCTCTGGGAGCTTCCTAGAGGGTTGAGTTCCCTGCACTAAGTCTCCAGGAAATGTCCTTTCAAGAGGGTTCCCTGTTAAAGCCACAGGGTGCCCTGGGAGTCATGGTCTCTGAAAGCAGGAGGGAAGGAGGAGTCCCAGCCCTAATCAAAGCCCTTTCAAGGACAGACTGAAGAGCCAGGTGGAGATTACTAAGGTCCACTTCTCTGCTCCTCCTTATAACTAGGACCACAGCTGGATTAAAGAGGGCGCCATTGCTCCTGCTGGATGATACAGGCACCAAAGTATTCTCTCTCTCTCTCTCTCTCTCTCTCTCTCTCTCTCTCTCTCACTCACTCACTCACTCACACACACACACACACACACACACACACACACACACACACACAACTTTGTAACACAATACTGCCATGAAAAAGGTGGAATTCTGTTTTTGTTCATGAAAAGAGTTATTCAGGTTCTAGCATGTGAAGATGAACATTTGCAAGACCAATAAATGAGATGGTACAGCTAAGTAATTAGCAACTTCAGAACAATGACACTTGTCATGAAAACCTTATAAGAAACCAAAAATTGCAGAAGCTTAACATTGAAAGATAAACTTGGTTCACAAGATTTATGAAAAGAAGTGCAATCTTCAAAAATATAAGTAGTAGCCTGTCCATCGTTTGCATGTGTGAAACTCAAACTCAAGAAATTATCATGGTGATGTGATAATAATCCATCTTTTGTCTAGTAATGTACACTCTAGACTTCATTAGATCATTGCAGCAGCTTCTAGACTTGGAGCTTTGCAAACACATAAATCTTAAATAGAATAGTGTCCTACAGTTTAACAGAAAATATTGCTGAAAAAAGTGAGACAGAGAACATGTGAAAAGAATAGATCATGAAATCACTGATCTCCACTCCTATTTCAATGAACAGAAGATTTTTCTAAAATGGTGAAACAACCGTAACCGTGGCATATACTAATGACTTGAATTTTGAGTAAGAAAATCAACTTATCATAGTAAGAAAATCAACTTATCATAGTTTTGACAAAAGTAGAGTCTTCTGTAGACATAAGCTTCATACGAAAACAGAGCAATCCAAATGTTTCTCAATAAAATTACCAGTGCAAACAAATATATGTATCATCTTTTGGGCAAAACTCTAACCTATAACTTTGTACTGATGTAAATCAGATTGGGGTGCTGAAAGTAAAAAATTCAAATTGATTTGAAGCCTCCTATCCCTCTGTTTCAGCTTCTGGGGTTTCCAATGACTCCCTTGTGCCCTGGGGAAGCTTTTGGAAGTCAAGGGATGTGAGGGATAGGAGTGGAGAATTTAAAAATAAAAAATCACTGCCACATCATCCCTGTTGGAATCAGGATTCTGACACCCTTTATTCTACAAGTTTCAGTCGAATAGGTTATCACTCCATAGTTAAATACCCCATTGACTTTCTTACCATTCAACCCCGATCTCTGCATTTTGATGCCATGTATAAATATTTGCCATGTTATATCTCCCTCTTATGTTTGAGGGAGTGGATTTTATCCAACAGTGTGATCCAACAATGATTTTTGACTTCTAAAGTCTAACCCATAAAACCACCCAAGACACCCAAAGGCTTCCATAGGGCAAAGCAATGTCCTAGGGAATCTCAGAAGTTGAAATAGAGGGATAGGAAGTTGTAATTTAATTTAAATTCATGACTTCCAGTGCCCAGATCCACTTTGTGCCAATGCAAAGCTATGCAATAGGATGGTTGTTGTGGGGTTTTTGGGCTCTTTGGCTGTGTTCTGAAGGTTGTTCTTCATGATGTTTCACCAGTCTCTGTGGCCAGCATCTTCAGAGGAACAGGAGTAGGAAGTCTGTCCATGCTCTGTTGCTGTTTGTTGGGTGGTCGAGTATAACTGTAGGAACAGCTTTTGTCCTTTTCAGGAGATCGGGCGATGATGGTGATCAGCATGTTTTTGTTGTGGATGTATTGTTGTGATAAGGGGGGAGAGATTATCTGTGACTGCAATTGAAGGGTGCCTTTAGCTGGTCTTTTGTGTGCAATGATCCCTGCTCCTTGTGGCTGGATAGAGTTTGTTGATCTTTTGCAGGATATATTTTTCAGTGCTGGGAGCCAGGTCTTACTAAGTGTAGTAATGCTGCCACCAACCATTCCCTGTAAGGAGTCACACAGACCAGGAATGGATTTTAATAAACAAAAGAACAAGGTTTATTTAAACAACAAACAGGGTAAACAAAAGGATCAGGTAAATAGGATACTGTAACGTGGCATAGTCCCAATCACACCCATACAACAGCTTGGTTCCCACAGAACACTTTAAGGTAACGCACAGACCCTGAACCTATCAGTTCTGGCTACCTAGATAGAAACCTGAACCTATCAGGTATGTACTAACTGACAAACAGTTGTACCCAGTCTGACACACAGACTCCAACTCCTAACTTCTCCACACCAGCTCCAAATATATATACAGTACAGCTCCTCCCCCCTGATGTCCCGCCTTCCACTCCCCATAGGATGGAACCTTCCCTCCAAACCTATGACAGACAGGTACCATCAGTGCTGTATGTGACACCTCCCCTCTTTATAAGTTGTTTTGCGGGGGAAAAGCTAAAGTGCTTTTCTCCAAAAAAACAACCAGGATCAAAACACAAAACAGTTATACATTATAACACAATCCCATAACCCATACTTACTTTAAACATTAATATTTGCGATACATTAAGTTACCTTTATTAATACAAACCAAGCCTGTTCAATAAACAGGTACATTTAACTTTTGGTCACCAAAATATACACAGTCCATGGTTTCTTCGCCGTCTTCACTCGTCGGGTCTTCTTGACAAGGCGTCAGCAACACAGTTCATTGACCCTCTGACCACCTTCACTTCAAAGTCAAAATCTTGCAGGTTTAAAGCCCACCTCATAAGTTTACTATTATGGGTTTTCATTGTCTTTAACCACTGCAGTGGTGAGTGGTCAGTGCACAGAACAAAATGTCTTCCCCAGATGTAAGGTTTGGCCTTCTGAATCGCGTATACTATGGCCAGGCACTCCTTTTCCACGGTTGCCAAATGTCTCTCACCTTTCTGGAGTTTCCTACTCAGGTAGGACACTGGATGCTGGTCACCATTTTCATCCTCCTGGCAAAGAACTGCTCCTACCCCGCTGTTAGACGCATCGGTGTAGATGATGAACTCCCGGTCGAAGTCGGGAGCACGCAGCACTGGATAATGGACGAGCACCTCCTTCAACCTCTGGAACGCCTCCTCACAGTCGCTGGTCCACGGGATGCGGTCATCAGACTTCTTCTGCGTCAGATCGGTCAGCGGAGTCGCCATCTCGCTAAACCTCGGGATGAACTTTCTGTAGTAGCCCACCAACCCAAGAAATGATTTGACTTTTTTCTTGGTGTTGGGTCTGGGCCAATCACGAACGGCTTCTATCTTGGCCTCTAGGGGTTTGATCACTCCTCCCCCTACTATGTGACCCAAGTATTTTATTTCTGGGCTACCCAGCTGACACTTGCTTGCCTTTACTGTTAGCCCTGCTGCACTTAACCTCTGCAGCACTATCTCCAGGTGTTTCAGGTGATCTTCCCAAGTATTGCTGAAGATCCCTATATCGTCAATGTAGGCCACAGTAAAGTCACTGAGCCCTGCTAAGGTCTGGTCCATCAGCCTTTGGAATGTGGCTGGTGCATTTCTGAGACCAAAACTAAGGACTCTAAACTCATATAGACCAAAAGGGCTGCAAAATGCGGTCTTTTCCTGATCCCTGGGATCTATCCTTAATTGCCAGTAACCCTTTACTAGGTCCAACGATGAAATGAACTGACAACTCCCTATGGTTTCAATCAGGTTGTCTAGCCTGGGCATTGGGTAGGCATCAGGAGTGGTTACGCAGTTTAATTTCCGGTAATCTACACAAAATCTAATGCTCCCATCAGGCTTGTCCACCAGGACTATCGGAGAGGACCAAGGACTAGAAGAGGGGACGATTATGTTCTCCCTAAGCATCTCGTCCAGCTCCTTCCGCACCTTGTCCCTATAGGGTCCCGTCACTCGGTATGGGGATACTGCTTGCGGGGTTGCATCCCCTGTGTGGATCCGATGCATCACTCCCTTCACTATCCCCGGCTTATTTGAAAAAACCGTATGATATTTTGTGAGCAGCACTTTTAGTTCTTGCTGCTGGTCTGGGGTGAGTGCAGGACTGATCTTCACCTCATCTGGGTTGTATTTCACTTCCCCTCTACCCTCCCAGAAGGGTAATTCAGCTTCCTCACTCTCAGCTGCTTTTATTGCAAATAAAACCCTCTGTTCCCCTCTGTAGTAGGGTTTCAGGGCATTCACATGTACCACCCTCCGTGCTTTGTGTTCCTCCTGTTCTATAAGGTAGTTCAGGTCCGACATCTTGGAAATGACCCTGTATGGTCCTGCCCATTTGAGCTGCAGTTTGTTCTCTTTGCAGGGCCTAAGCCAAAGCACTTCCTCCCCTGGGTTAAAGTGCCTCTCCCTGGCTTTCTGGTCATACCAGGTTTTCTGTCTGACCTTCTGAGCTTGTAGGTTTTCTGCTGCTAGCTCTAGGTTTCTCTTCAGGTCATTCATTAAAGTGTCTATATACGTCACAACATCTTGTGGGTCATCCTGGGTGATCTGCTCCCAATTTTGTTTGATTAGATCAAGTGGACCTCTTACTTTTCTCCCAAACAAAAGTTCAAACGGACTGAACCCGGTACTGGCTTGGGGCACTGATCGATAAGCAAACAAAAGGGATTGCAGCTTCTGGTCCCAATTGTTTGGATTCTCTGCCAAGTAAGCCCTAATCATGCGCATCAGAGTCCCATTGAACTTCTCCGTTAACCCATTACTTTCGGGGTGATAGGCAGTGGTTTCCTTGTGTTTAATTCCACAGATTTGCCATAACCGTTTCATGAGCTTTGATGTAAACGATGTGCCCAAATCTGTGATTATTTCTGAGGCAAATCCCATCCTGGACATATACCCCACCAAGGCATCTGCCACTGTGTTAGTTTCGATGTTAGTTAAGGGAATGGCTTCAGGGTACCTCGTGGCATGGTCCACAATGGTGAGAATGAACCGGTTCCCCCTCTTTGTGGCCTTGGGCAAAGGTCCCACAATATCCACTCCTATACATTTGAACGGGGTGTCAATCACAGGCAAAGGGCACAACTTCGCTTTGGTCCTGTCACGGTTATTCCCCTGCCTCTGACACACATCACACTGTTTACAGAACTCCTTGATCTGCTTCCCTATTTCAGGCCAGTAAAAATTTTGTGTGATTCTCTGCTGTGTTTTGTTCACCCCTAAGTGTGCAGCAAACATGTCAGAGTGCCCCCTTTGTAAGATCATGGGGCGATACTTTTCAGGTACCACTAGCTGACTTCTGATCCCATCTCCCCCTTTTGAGATATTCATCAGGGTCTCTCTATATAAAATTCCCTTTTCCTCGTGAAATCTCGCTGGGGTTTCAGGTGTTAGCTGGGTGTCTGTCACCTTTTCAAAACACTTTCGGAGAGTGGCGTCTGCCTTTTGCTCTTGGCCAAATTTGCTGTCTGTGGTTAAGGTTTCTGCCACAGCTTCGGGACTACCCTCACCTGCTTCAACCTTGGGCTCTTCAGTACCCCCCTGAACTGTCCCCATGGTAGCTTGTGAGCGTGTAATCACTAGCACCCGTTTCACATGTTCAGCCAGGTCATTTCCCACGAGCACGGCTGCTGGCAGAGTCGATGAAATCGCTAGCCGCCAAACTCCCCTCCAGCCTTGAAAGCTCACAGGTACCTCAGCTACTGGCAGTGAGATCACCTGCCCCTCAATCCCTGCCACCTTCAGGCTCTCATTTGGGATTATATACTTCCTAGGAATAATGTCTGGATGGCACAGGGTCACCTGGGAACAAGTATCCCTTAGCCCCCTATACTGATGGTCAAGTATTCCTACGTCCACCCCTGTGGTCTCAAACAATTGCGAATCTGTCCTCACTAGTAAGCAGCGCTTGACCTCCACAAGAGGACCATTTTCCCCAGCCTGATCAGCAGATGTAACTGGTCCAGATTGAGTAGCCATGGCAACCGGCTCCCTCAGTGGCAAGGAGCTTTGCTCTGTCTGGACACAGAACACAGCTTTTGGCTTGGTTCCACTCAAGTCATGAGGCACATTTCTCTTTAGCTGCTTTAACTTCTCACACTCTGAGATTAGATGGCCCTTTCCTTGACAGAAATAACATTTTCTGCTGTATTTGGAGTCTTTCTCATCTGGTTTTGGTTTTCCCTCCAAAATCTGAGGTCTTGGTGGTTTCATGTCTGAGGGCTTCCCTTCAACATGGGCCCCTCCCCCTTGCTGGTTTTTCCCTGGTCCCTGAGAGTACCTGCTGTAGGTTTCTTTGGGCTTACCCACAGTTTTCCCCTCAGCACCTAAGGGCTTCCTTATTTGGGAAATAAAATCTGCGATGTCTGCCGCTTCTGTCACCGATTTAGGTTTCCTCTCCCTCACATGGAACTTTAGTTCTCCATGCAGGACTGAATAAAATTGTTCCAGCGCTATCAGGTCTTTGAGCTGCTGGAAGGTCTCTGTCCCCTCCTGAGACAGCCATTTCTCTAGCAACCTCACCAGTTGGGCCCCCACTTGGGTAAAAGTCTGCTCTGGTTTTTTTGTGAGTGACCTGAATCTTTGCCTCAGCTGTTCAGCATTTATCCCATGCCGGGCAAACACCAGTTTTTTAAACTCAGCGAAATCCTTCAGCAGTTCCACTGGCATCTCTGCATAGACTTCTGCCAGGCTGCCACTGATCAAAGATCGCATAATAGTCATCTTCTCAGTTTCCCTTACTGAGAAGTCCACAAACGCTCTTTCCACGAGGGAAAAGAACACCTCAGGGCAATCTCCCTTGTGGTACACCGGGAATTTCTTCAGGTCAGTTTTAGACAGGCTGCCTTCCCCATTCCCTGGGTTCCCCTCATTATTATTGTTATTCCTATTTCCACTCATCCAGCTTCTTCAGCTCAAACGCCATTTTTTCTAACTCCAACTGTCTCTGTTTCTCTTTCTTTTCAAACGCCATTCTTTCTAACTCCAACTGTCTCTGTTTCTCTTCCCTTTCAAACGCCATTCTTTCTCTCTCTAATCTTTCTTCTCTTTCCATTCTCTCTCTCTCTCTTTCCATTTCAAATTGTCTTTGCTTCTCCCTTTCCTTTTCCTCCATTTCCCTCACCCTCAGTTCATGCTGTTGGGCTAGGAGCATTTTTCTGAGTTCTGAGGTCAGTTCTCCTGTGCTCTCATCCTGCACTGAGCCAAATTCCTCCTCAGAACCTTGGTCTCCCTGTGGTTCTCTCACTTCCCCCATTTCTGCCATTTGGCTTCTAGTCAAGGGCATAATCCCCCCAGAACAGGCTGCCTTCAAAAGTCACGCCTCAAAATAAAACGACGACTTTTTTCCTTTTGCCTCAGAAACAGCCTTCTATAGACTGCTGCTGTTCCTTCAGCACCAACTTGCAACTGTTGCCAGGTAGAATCCACCCCCTCTGCTAGGCCTCTCAGCAGACAGGCTAGATCACTGTTACTTCACGCAGCTTTGCCTCAGCCCTTTCCTGCCAAAATGGGTTGCCTCAGAGCTCCCTAATCTAGTCCCCCAACCTGAGTTTGCACGTTCTTCCACTAGCCTACCTCCCCGTGAGGTAAGCCTAGAAGATTACCTACGCGCCCTCAGATTTTCCCTGACTAGACCCCCCTTGCTCTGGGCACACTTGCCAAGGCTTTGCTGGACCACTGGACAACTGGACCAGTCGTATCCCACACGCTGGACACCAATCAATGTGGCAACCCCAGACCTACTGGAGTATCCCACCCTGTAGTAATGCTGCCACCAACCATTCCCTGTAAGGAGTCACACAGACCAGGAATGGATTTTAATAAACAAAAGAACAAGGTTTATTGAAACAACAAACAGGGTAAACAAAAGGATCAGGTAAATAGGATACTGTAATGTGGCATAGTCCCAATCACACCCATACAACAGCTTGGTTCCCACAGAACACTTTAAGGTAACACACAGACCCTGAACCTATCAGTTCTGGCTACCTAGATAGAAACCTGAACCTATCAGGTATGTACTAACTGACAAACAGTTGTACCCAGTCTGACACACAGACTCCAACTCCTAACTTCTCCACACCAGCTCCAAATATATATACAGTACAGCTCCTCCCCCCTGATGTCCTGCCTTCCACTCCCCATAGGATGGAACCTTCCCTCCAAACCTATGACAGACAGGTACCATCAGTGCTGTATGTGACACTAAGTTTTAGACTTTCCTCTTTTTTATTGAAGCTCTGTTGGTGTTTATGGATTTCAATGGCTTCCCTGTGCAGTCTAACATAATGATTACTGGTGTTGTCCAGGACTTCAGTATTTTGAAAAAGAATTTCATGTCCAGCTTGTTTTAGGACATGTTCAGCTACTGCTGATTTTTCCGGTTATTTTAGTCTGCAGTGTCTCTCATGTTCTTTGATTCTGCAAGGTATCCGGTATACTCCTGCAATGGTGAGGGGGTCCCTTTTATCCTTTGCTGACCGTAACAGCATCCACCCAAATATACAATTCACCATGGAAAAAGAAATAGAGGGACAGCTCCCGTTCTTAGATGTCATGGTCCTATGCAAAACTGACCTCCGACTGGGACACAAGGTCTACAGAAAACCCACCCAGACAGACCGGTACCTACACAAAAATTCCCACCACCACCCACAGCAAAAAAAGAGGCATAATCAAAACACCGATAGACCGTGCAAACCAGAAATGTGAAGCTAAATTTCTCAGCACCAAACTCAACTATCTGAAATGGGCCCTACAGGTGAATGGCTATTCTAAGAATGAAATCAAAAGAGCCATCAAACCAAGAAAACAACACCAAACTGGAGAGGAAAAACAGCCACCCACAAATAAAGTATTTCTGCCATACATCAAAGGGGTCACGGGCCACATGGGGAAACTTTTGAAAAAACTCAACCTGCAAACAGTATTCAGACCCACCACAAAAATACAACAAATGTTACGGTCAGCAAAGGACAAAAGGGACCCCCTCACCACTGCAGGAGTATACCGGATACCTTGAATAAAATAAAACCATCTTTGATTTCCATGTATGATTGAACTGTTATCCTATAAATAAACCTTGTTAATGTTGACAGCTGTGATTCATTATTACAAATTGGTAGATTGAGGAAAATCCTCTGGTGGCAGAATATAAAAGGGTGAAAACATCAGTAGCACCCAAAGGCAAATCTGGGAGTTAGGAAAAACAGAGGAGCTGGAGAGTTGCAACATAAAGTGATGGCAGCGGTTGGATTTGAATAAAGTCCAGTAAGGCCAAAGAAAAGAGTAAAGTTCTGAGTCAAAGATACCTATCAGTCAAGGAGGTCTGTCGTGGATGGAGTGGGGAAACTCTCTAGAGCTTTTGGAAAAAGCTTAGTAGAGGGACTCCTAAACGCAGATCAGGGACTATGATAGGGAAAGACTCTGAGGGAAAAATTTCTGTTAGAGGTTTGCCTCAAGATTTTGAAAGACCAGTGGGCTAGTTTTGGATCCTAGGCTCTAAGAAGGGAGTGCTGAAGGGGACAAAAGCGGATGCCAAGGTCAGACACAGATCTGAGGGAACTGGACCAAGCAGAGGGGCTTGGAAAACAGAAAAATAAAAGTAAGCGGAAATAGCTGGGTGGCTGGAGGCCAAAAGAAACAGTGTATCATACAAGGAACAGCGAGGCTAGGTGCCTAAAAGTAACAAAGTAGTAAATCCATGGCAGTCAGCAGGAAGCTACAAAGTAGAAATTTCTCTCTAACATGGAACAGGGAAAAAACACTTTAAACTGAGGCTTGGCTTTGCTTAACTATATCTTTCAGCAGAAACAACCCAACCAACATGTTTAAAGAAATACATGAATGACTTCTAAGAAAGGAAAAAAGATTGTGATGGAAGAAGTTGATCCTGAGGAGACACAACAAGGGTTACTTCAGGAAGTTGAAGGAAATGAAGTTCCTATAGAAGTGGAACAGGAGGGTGTCTCAGGGAGAGAAAGCTCCCAGGATTTTGTGAAATAGAAATTGGAGAATGAGTTTCAATTAAGAGAATTACAGCTCAAAGCTGAGGCTGAGGCCAGACAGCTGGAAAAAAGAGAAAGGGCTGAAGCAGAAAAGAGACAGCAGAAATAAGAGAAAAAGAAATGGCCATGAGGGAAAAAGAGATGGAACACCAATTAAAAATGAAACAATCAGAATTAACAGCCCTAAATAATAATAATAATAATAATAATAATAATAATAATAATAATAATAATAATAATAATAATAATAATAATAATAATAATAATAATAATAATAATAATAATAATAATAATAATAATAATAACAACAACAATAACAACAACTATTATTATTATTATTATTATTATTATTATTATTATTATTATTATTATTATTATTATTATTATTATTATTATTATTATTATTATTATTAAACTGATAATAAAAATAATTTAATAAAAGTAGACCTGAAGAAATTTCCTTAGTTTAGAAAGGGGGATAATCCTGAGGCATTTCTCAGAATTGATGCTTTTGAATTGTGGTGCTGGAGGAGACTCTTGAGAGTCCCTTGGACTGCAAGGACAACAAACCTATCCACCCTGAAGGAAATCAACCCTGAATGCTCATGGGAAGGACAGATCCTGAAGCTGAGGCTTCAATAATTTGGCCATCTCATGAGAAGAGAAGACTCCCTGGAAAAGACCTTGATGTTGGGAAACTGTGAAGGCAAGAGAAGGGAATGACAGAGGATGAGATGGTTGGACAGTGTCACTGAACCTACCAATGTAAATTTGAACAAACTCCGGGATGCAGTGGAAGACAGGAGGGCCTGGCGTGCTCTGGTCCATGGGGTCACGAAGAGTCAGTCATGACTTAACAACTAAACAGTAACAATAACAGTGTCACTCTTATGTCTGAGGAAGTGGACGTGTCCATGAAAGCTCACATTAAAATACAGCAGTTAGTATTTAAGGTGCCACAACATTTTTGTCTTTTTTGTCCTTTTTTTGCCTTTTGTTTTGTCTGATATCAAAAATCTGTGTATTCTCGTCCAATCAGTTCTCCAAGTGCAGAAGGCATTCTCCTTAGTAATGGCTAATCAATATGATATAGAATGCTGATGTATTTGATACGAGTTCCATCATCATCAAGATTTCAGTGTTTTTATCAGCCCCTATGACATTAGTTTCATCAATGGACATTAGGAAAGAGTAATGTTTATCTTAGGAAAAATTAATTTTTGACCTTAAGTCTTGCTCTAAAAGCTTGTTCCTCTAAATCCATTGTTTGACAGGTTAGTTCCTCTAAATGCAATATTCTTGGACCCCTTCCCTCTCTTCTTTTCCTGTTCTTTTCAACTTCTGATTAGGTGCCCTGCTTTTCTTTGTCTATTTGATAAAAGCAGAAATGATAGAAGCCCAATGGCTTCTAGAAGAAATGGGAAGCATTAAGGCTACAATTCAGGAATACAATGTTGGCTTGGGAGTCAGGACCTATACACAAATGTGTTCATGCATGTATCCCTCCACTGATGAAAAGCTTTGTCTTCCCTTTCCCCTTGCTGATAACAGGAAAAGAGTGGTACATGTGAAAAGGTGAGAATCAGCAGGCAGGCAACTTGGTGATGGAGTATTAAGACTCCAATGGGTTTTTAAAAAAACAAAACAAAACATGCACTTGGACATAAAATGTGCAGTTGGGGGGATTGTGCAGTTGGAGAAGTACAGGGGGAAAATCAGAAAAGTTATGCCTATCTGTTTATAAAGAACTTATATGACAGGCAGTGTCATGTAACCCAATATGTTTAAGGGTTAGGAATCACTTTGTTTCCTTACTTAAATCAATATGTGTAAACAATATTAAAGCAACATCATCTTTTTTCTTGTCTGAAACTGCCTCTTTTTCACCTTCATTGGTGTGGAAAGTCTATAGGTCCTATGGAATGTCATATGCTGTGTAATTGATACTAAAGCAACCTCTCTGCCTGAAGATTTGTGTTAGGCTTTTGATAGGAGGAGTTTTTGGCAGGGCATCTGTGCATTTGAGGAGGGAAAACCTATTTTTTAAAAAGTACTGACTCCCAGTTAAGGCCTGATGATCACTTGCAGCCTAGGGTCATATATTGGAACCCCTCTGGTACAGAAAAGCACATATTGTATCAATTCATATTTATACTGTAAGAACTTGCAGGACATTTTCATGCCTAACAAATAACAATTGCTGGTTTCAAAGCAATGGCATACTCTGCCAAAGAGAATAAAAATAATAGTTGTATGACCTATGAAAAGAGAGATTTTTGTTTACTAAATGACGATTAGGCTCAGTGGGTGCTTAGTCAAAATCAAATTTCTGTTAAATAGGCCCCCAAGAAATCAATTGTAACCAGCAGTTAATGACGAGCTTGAAAACAGCTTGAGGCAGAGCCAAGGGCAGTTGAAACTCTGACAAATTAGTTGTTAACTGTGCTAATGACTGATTTTGGGGGGATTATTGCTATTATAAACAGTAATCAATCCAGGTTTGCCACTGTGCCTTGGAAGATGTTTGCAGCCAAAAATGTGGAGCTTTCCACTTCACATTCTAGTTAATATGATAATCTGAATATTACACAGTACTCAATTCCCCTCTTAACTTCCCCAGATGCAGGTTATATGGAAATTAGGCATACATTGTATCATTATTAATTCACAATATAGTGCAATGTAACAAGTCCCAAAGCCCAGAGACTTGCCAATATGATGCTGTGATGTATAGGATGCTGTCCGCAGCCCATTTAGTTCATAACACAGACTTGTAATAGTCAAAAGGGAGTGTTTAGATAAGTGGGTTGAAGATTACGGATACAGGAAATTAGCATTAGTAACAAGGGACAGTTTTTGGATAGAATTCAATGCCATCTTTTAACCACATGGTATATAGGTTTATTCTATCCCATCCACTGCAAAGCCTTGATGGTGGGCAAGGTTGTTTCATCTTCTCATGTTATAACAGCATGGAAGCCATTTATAGCAACAGCACTGGCTTCCCCCCTTCATGGATTGCTGCCTTGTCGTGGTTAAAGGGCTTGAGCAACTCAGAGAAGCTATGGGCTATGCCGTGCAGGGCCACCCAAGACGGACAGGTCATAGTGGAGAGTTCAGACTAAACGCAATCCACCTGGAGTAGGAACCGGCAATTCCACTCCAGTATCTTTGCCAAGAACGCCCCATGATCAGAAACAAAAGGCTAAAAGATATGATGCTGGAAGATGGGCCCCTCAGGTCGGAAGGCGTCCAACATACTACTGAGGAAGAGCGGAGGACAAGTACAAGTAGCCCCAGAGCTAATGAAGTGATTGGGCCAAAGCCGAAAGGACGCTCAGCTGTGGACGTGCCTGGAAGTGAAAGGAAAGTCCGATGCTGCAAAGAAAAATATTGCATAGGAACCTGGAATGTAAGATCTATGAAACTTGGGAAGCTGGAGGTGGTCAAACAGGAGATGGCAAGAATAAACATTGACATCCTGGGCGTCAGTGAACTAAAATGGACAGGAATGGGTGAATTCAAATCAGATGATTACCATGTCTACTATTGTGGGCACGAATCCTGTAAAAAGAATAGAGTAGCCCTCATAGTCAACAAAAGAGTGGGTAAAGCTGTAATGGGATACAATCTCAAAAATGATAGAATGATGTCAATACGAATCCAAGGCAGACCTTTCAACATCACAATAATCCAGGTTTATGCACCAACCTCCATTGCTGAGGAGACTGAAATTGAACAATTTTATGAAGATTTACAACACCTTCTAGAACTGGCACCAAAGAAAGATGTTCTTCTCATTCGAGGGGACTGGAATGCCAAAGTAGGGAGTCAAGAGATAAAAGGAACAACAGGGAAGTTTGGCCTTGGAGTTCAAAATGAAGCAGGGCAAAGGCTAATAGAGTTTTGCCAAGAGAACAAGCTGGTCATCATAAACACTCTCTTCCAACAACACAAGAGGCGACTCTACACATGGAAATCACCAGATGGGCAATATCGAAATCAGATTGATTATATTCTCTGCAGCCAAAGATGGAGAAGCTCTATACAATCAGCAAAAACAAGACCTGGAGCTGATTGTGGCTCTGATCATCAGCTTCTCATAGCAAAATTCAAGCTTAAACTGAAGAGAGTAGGAAAAACCACTGGGCTACTCAGGTATAATCTAAATCAAATCCCTTATGAATACACAGTGGAAGTGAAGAACAGATTTAAGGAACTCAATTTGGTGGACAGAGTGCCTGAAGAACTTTGGACAGAGGCTCGTAACATTGTACAGGAGGCAGCAACAAAAACCATCCCAAAGAAAAGGAAAAGCAAGAAAGCAAAGTGGCTGTCCAAGGAAGCCTTACAAATAGCAGAGAGGAGAAGGGAAACAAAATGCAGGGGAGATAGGGAAAGTTACAGAAAGTTGAATGCAGACTTCCAAAGAATAGCAAGGAGAGACAAGAGAGCCTTCTTAAATGAACAATGCAAAGAAATAGAGGAAAATAACAGAAAAGGAAAAACCAGAGATCTGTTCAGGAAAATTGGAGATATCACAGGACCCTTTTGTACAAGGATGGACATGATAAAGGACAAAAATGGAAGGGACCTCACAGAAGCAGAAGACATCAAGAAGAGGTGGCAAGAATACACAGAGGAAATATATCAGAAAGATCTGGATATCCCAGACAACCCAGACAATGTAGTTGCTGACCTAGAGCCAGACATCCTGGAGAGTGAAGTCAAGTGGGCCTTAGAAAGCCTGGCTAACAACAAGGCCAGTGGAAGTGATGGCATTCCAGTTGAACTATTTAAAATCTTAAAAGATGATGCTGTTAAGGTGCTACATTGAATATGCCAGCAAGTTTGGAAAACTCAACAGTGTCCAGAGGACTGGAAAAGATCAGTCTACATCCCAATACCAAAGAAGGGAAGTGCGAAAGAATGCTCCAACTTGTTTCTTAACAAGAAAAGGAGTCCAAGAAGGGTGGGAGTTTCTTTAAAAAGAAATTGTAAAAAAGAACAACTACGAACAATCCTAATAAGAAAAAAAGGTGGTAGAGAGCAAAAAAAAGTCCACTGTGTCTTCACAAAAAGCTCAGTGAGGACCTGAATACAAAAAACAAACAAAACAAAAACAAAAACAAAAACAAAAAATACACATATAGGAAGTGGAAGGAAGGCCAGGCCACAAAGGAAGAGCACAGAGAAGTAGCAAGAAATTGCAGTGATGGCATTATGAGGGCAAAAGCTGAGAATGAGCTGAGGCTAGCTAGCGACACTAAAAGTAAAAAAAAGAGCATTCTTCAGATGTATGTGTCTAGCAAAAGATGAAGAAAAACAATGACTCAGTAACTCAATGATACCAAATGATGAAGAAAAGGCAGAAGTGCTCAAGTCCTGTTTTAACCCAGTCTTTTCCCAAATGAAGTGGAGAGGACAGGATTGCAGCTGGAGATTGATAAACAAATAGTCAAGGAATACTATATTACCTTGAATGATTTCAAATCTCCAGGACTGGATGAATTGCATCCAAGAGTACTGAAGGAACTGGTTGAAGAACTCTCAGAACCCCTGGGTGAGGTGCAAGATGATTGGAGGATGGCTAATATTCTCCCTATCTACAAAAAGGGCAAAAAGGAGAAATCTAGGAACTACAGATCAGTCAGTCTAACATTGATCACAGGGAAAATTCTGGAACAGATTTTAAAGTGATCTCTATGCAAGCACCTAGAAAACAATGCAGTAATTACTAGAAGCCAACACAGATTTGTCAAGAACAAATCCTGCCAGATTAATCTGATCTCATTTTTTGATCAGGTAACTTATCTGATAAACAGACAGAATCCTGTAGACATAGTATATCTAGACTTCAGCAAAGCTGAATATTCTGATTTGCATGTTAAGTAGATGTGGGCTGGAGAGAAGTGTCAAGTGGATACACAGTTGGCTACAGAATCATACTCAGGAGGTGATGATTAATGGGTCCTTCTCTAACTGGAAGGAGATAACAAGTGGGGTACCGAAGGCTCAGTCCTGTGCCGAGTGCCATTTAATATTTTTATTAATGACCTGGATCAGGGGATACAGGGAATGCTAATCAAATTTGCAGATAACACAAAATTGAATGGAATAGCTAACACTCAGGAAAACAGAAACAAAATTTAAAATGATCTAGATAGGCTTCAGCACTGGGCCGAAAACAACAAAATGAAATTCAACAAGGATAAGTGCAAAGTACTGCACCTACGAAAAGGAAACCAAACACACAGTTATAAAATGGGAGCTACCTGGCTCAGCAGTATTGTGAGTGGGAAGGATCTTGGAGTTGTCGTAGATCACAAGCTGAATATGAGCCAACAGTATGATGTGGCTATAAAAAAAGGCAAATCCTATTTTAGGCTGTATTAATGGAATCATTGTCTTCAAATCCTGCGAAGTATTAGTTTCTCTCTGTTTGGCACTTTTTGGGTCTCATCTTCAGTACTATATCCAGTTCTAGATACCACCTTCAAGAAGGATGCTGACAAATTGGAACAAGTTCAGAGGAGGACAACAAGGATGATTCAGGGGCTGGAACCCAAGCCCTATGAGGAAAAACTGAAAGAACTGGGCATGTTTGGCCTTGAGAAAAGAAGACTGAGGGGAGATATGATAGCACTCTTCAAATACTTGAAAGGTTGTCATACAGAGGAGGGGCAGGATCTGTTCTCATTCATCCCTGAGTGCAAGACACATGACAATGGGCTCAAGTTGCAGGTAGCCAGATTTTGACTGAATATCAGGAAAAACATTCTGTTAGAGCAGTATGGCAATGGAACCAATTACCTCAACACGGGAGACATTCAAGAGAAATTTAGACAACCATTTGGCAGATATCCTTTGATAAGTATTCCTGCTTTGAGCAGGGTGTTTGACTCCATGGCCTTATAGATCCCTTCCAACTTCATGATTTGATGAGTCTATGATAATTTCATAAGGTGTAGAATGCTATTTTCTCTTCATTTTGCCCATAGACTTAAAGAGTGATATGAAAAAAATGGCATTTCCTGGAATGGGCTGTGAAGATTTGCCGAAAATGAACAAAATTTTTCTGAAATTCTGATGCACTGTTTCCTTTCATCTAGAAACTACAGTTTGGAGAGTCTCCAAATTAACTCTTTACAGTTGAATAAATGCAGACCTGTCTTTTTGTTCCGAGCAAGTTCAGGTTTTTCCACATAAACAGACCTTACTACTAATTGAACTTAGCATGTTGCCAGATCAGCTGCACTTGAGAATAAAGCACCATCCATCGATAGCTGTTGGCTGCCACCTAAAAGTCCCTCTTTCAGAATGCACTGTACTTTGAAATTTTCTTTGCTTTTACTGAGGCTTTTTTTATGAAGCACGTGGTACAAGGTGAAAGGTTTTATTCACCATCTCCCACTTAAGATAGTGCCAGCAGCATGGTTCCACTCTAGGTGTCAACACAAGCTTTGATATATCCTGTTGATGTGATGTCCTCTTCCACTACAAGAAAATGAAATTCTGGTACTTACTAAGATTTTGATTGGCATGTAACTGATTTTTTTTTAAAAAAGAGCTTTCTAGGAAAGGGGTGTAAGAGATGCTGAGCAAAGTCCTTCAAAGGACAGTCTGGCCAGAGCTTTGAAAACCTTGTGCAGTTTCCATGAGAGATGCCAATGTACTGAGGGTAATTTAAGCAAAGAGGGGCCCTCTGAAAAATCTAAGGATCTGAGGGCTTTTCTTACAGTGGTAGAAATTTCAAAGCTCTAATGCAGTGGTTCTTAACCTTTGTTACTCGGATGCTTTTGAACTACAACTCCCAGAAACCCTAGCCAGGACAGCTGGTGGTGAAGGCTTCTGGGAGTTGCAGTTCAAAACTCTTGAGTAACCCAAGGTTAAGAACCAGTGCTCTAATGTATTAACTCAGAATCCCAGTATGGTGTAATGGATACAGTGAAGGACTAGGATTCTGGAGAACAGGGTTTGAATCCTCACTTGGCTATGGAAACTCAGTTGGGGAGTGGACCTGGTAAAACTACTCCTTAAATATCTCACTTGCTTTGAAAGCCCTATTAGGCTCACTATAAGTTGGTCCCAACTTGATGATAGAGAACACATACAATGTGTTAATTTGAAGGCCTGTTACCTCTCTTGTTGTAGGGCTATTGTATAACAGATAGTAAATCTATAGAATAGAGGAAACTGATATCAGGAAGTGATTTGTTGCCCAAGTATTAAAAAAAGTACATAGCAGGCACAGAGAATGAGAGAGTAATTATGCCTGGTTAAATAAAGAACCAAATCTTTTCCATAACTTGCTACTTCTTCAGCAGTAACAAACATGATTGGAAAAACACATGAGCAATGTTATCTTGAAACAACAACACAGCCAATTGAGAATTCTTGAACTCCAGTTTGGATCTTCCTTCAGTGCAGGATCAGTATAGCTAGTGCATTTTTCTTTATGTTTTTCTCAAAGAATGGGCAGATTCATCACAAAGATGAAAAAAAATCTAATGCATATGGAAATTCAAAATAAAACAACAAAACATTCTAAACCATGCAAAAGCTTTCTGAGATTAACAACAACAACAACAACAACAACAACAACAACAACAACAACAACAAAAACAACAACTTTACTGTCCCTGTGCAAGGATGAAACAAGTCAAATTCTACAAACCAAATTGTGCCCCCACAATTTCTGTTCTGGAGCTAGAGCTATAAATTGTGATCAGGTTCATCCTCTCATCCTCTGTGAGAAATTAAAAGAGAAAAAGTCCATTTGGTAAGATTGCAAGGTTTATTTTCTTCCCTGTAGTCTTGGAGAAAATCTGTCCATTTGCAAAGCCAATTTTTGCATATGCAAATTTTAAAACTAGATGGCCTATTAGTCTATTACATAGACTGTTAAGAAATAAATGTATTGGGCAGGTTGTCTGCATCTCTTTGAGCAGTTTGCTTGCTATTCTGAGCTTGTTGTGCATTTGTGCTTGCAACATTTCACAGAGGCAAAAGAAACTAGTAAACCTTTGCACAAATTGTCAAAAGCAGTCTCTGTCTCTGATGGGAGGAATGGACTAAAGAATTCTCAGCAGTCTCATGCTCTTGTGTCTGCTTGCCTCTGGCATGACTGTGTCTGGATTCCACTGTTTCTGTTTGTGCCTTGGCCCCTGCTCTTGCATTTCCTTCCCTTTAGAATTTCTGCATCTGGACTCCAGTGTTCCTACACCTGTTCCTGCCTTAGCCCCTGCTCTTGCCTTTGCTTGCCTCCAGAATCTCTGTGTCTGGACTACAGTGTTCCTGCACCTGTTACTGTTCTTGCCTTTAATTGCCTCCAGCATCTCTGCACTTAGATTCCAGTGTACCTGAACGTGTTCCTGCCTTGGCCCCTGCTCTTGCCTTTGCTTGCCTCTGGCATCTCTGAGTCTCAGCTCCAGTGTTCCTGCCTTGTCCCCTTCTCTTGTATTTGCTTGCCTCCAGCATCTCTCTATCTGGACTCCAGTGTGTCCTGCACGTGTTCCTGCCCTGTCCTCATCTCTTGCCTTTGCTTGCCTCTGGCTTCTCTGCCTCTGGACTCCAGTGTTCCTGCACCTGCACCTCTTGGTGACCTTGTCCATGTTGAGTGGCTGCCTGTGATATCTTGGACTTTGATAGTCTGCTGAGGTGCCCCTGGCTCCACAGCCTAGTCACCATGTCCACCAACCTTGATGCAGTTGTCCAGGCCTTGCATGCTGAAGTTCAGTCCTTGAGAGAAGAGCTTGCTACTGTTTGGAACGTGGTGCCCCTGGAGTCACCCCATGGTCCTGCTCCTCCACTGCCAGTCTATTTCTCTGGGGACCATAAGGAGTTGTGAGGATTCACTGACCAATGCTGGCTCCTGTTTCAGATGGGTTCTTTCCCAATGGAGAAATATTGGGTGGCCCTAAGGATCAGCCTGCTGTTGGGTTCTGCTGTAGTCTGGGCATTGCCTATTCTAGAGTCAAATCACCTGTCATTCAGTTTGGGGGCCACTTTCCTGCAAGCATTGGAAAGTATGTCTGGAGATGCCCACTGGACCCAGGTGGCAGAGCAGGCTTGGCAGACCCTGAAGCAAGGCCAGCAATCAGTAGCAGATTATGCAGCCAAGTTCCGTTGTGTCGCCACCAATACAGAATGGAATGAGGCAGTGTGGTGGTTCCACTTTTGGCTGGGACAAACTCAGGTTGATTCACCAGCTGCCATGACCAACTTCATCTTTCTGTATATTAATAATTATACCTGGTTAAATGAAAGGGAGTGTGAGCACTGTAACTCCCGATTTGAGAGGGAGCATCCTCCTCCTAGAGCTACCCCACCCAGCAGCCTTGTATGTGTGGAACCCATGGAAGTGGATGGGTCCCACTGTCACTTGACCCCCATGGAAAAGAAGCACTGCTGAGACCTGGGATTTTGTTTGTACTGTGGGGACAAAGGACACTATGTGGCTGCCTGCCCTGCCAAGATCTCTCTGGTGAGAAACTAGCACTCGCGGCAGATATAGGGGGAGGCCTACCAGGGTGGAGCATGGCTCTGTCACATTTTGTGCTGACTGTCCAGTTGATGCTGCTACATGAAGGCCTGCTGTTGATCCAGGCCATGATTGACTCTGGGGTGTCATAGACATTCAGTTTGCAAAGAGGGGCTGGAGAGATCCCTACTCTGTTCTGGTCCTATAACCCATGACTATAGGCCTTTAAGAATACCTGGATGCCAGCCTAGCCCAGGGTTTCATCTGTTTTTCTACTTTCTACTTCATTAAAAAAAGATATTGGGCCCCCACTGCCAGTCCAAGGGCAGGGTCATGAGGAATTTGGTCCATACTGCCCTGGTAGCTGAAGGATTGGCTCAGTGCTTCTGCCTCTGCTTGGTCACGGCCAGCTGCACAGTGAGTGTCTTTGGACTTGAT
The DNA here is from genome assembly GCF_051106095.1 of Pogona vitticeps. Classification (NCBI taxonomy): domain Eukaryota; kingdom Metazoa; phylum Chordata; class Lepidosauria; order Squamata; family Agamidae; genus Pogona; species Pogona vitticeps. The sequence goes on from NC_135785.1 coordinate 138,570,055, forward strand.
ACCCTGCATGGCATACTGGGTCCTGGTGCCCTTGTTCATGGTGAGAGGCTGCTTGTGATATCTTGGACTTTGACAATGGAAAAGCTTAACACTTTAACTTGCATAGGTTTCACATACAGAGCTAGACAATTCTGCTTCCAGAGAAGCCCTTTTCTACCCCTGCAAAGCATCGAGCCTGGCCAGAATGCCACTAAAATAAGGATAACTATCTTCATCAGATGAGAGCAAAGCAGGTGGTGAATGTCTATTTGCAGGCAGTTTAGCCGACTGTTTTCCCCTGGACTCTCTAGTCCCTTCTTGGGTGGACATCTTGCAAACACTGACGCTCCTCTGTGTAAACATAACTATATCACACTCTCAAAAGAAGAAGGGAAGAGTCTCCCAATGTCCAAGATTCTGGACTCAAACACATAACACTTCTACCCTAGCCTCCCAATGGCAATCTCCTTTAGAAGCAGGTGTCCCAGTCCAGTACCCTAACCCTAACCACTATATCCACTGTTTCTCAAGGAAAGAGAGAGCTGAACTAATTGACTCCAGGCCGAACCCCTCAGAGCCATGGGATAAATGCTGCCCAAGATGATGGAGGGATGCCCTTGCCAGCCTCTCTGCACCAAGCACAGAGCCCTCCTACCCATAGGACTCACTGCCATCACACTAGTAAAACAAAAGTGGAGCCTAAGCCATGGACAAACACTTAGACCAGAACAGTCCCAACTTAACCACTTCTGTGACCACATGTTGGCCAGCTGCAGGGTTGTTGAGAAAGAGAAACTCTTACTCCTGTCACCCTACCACATGCAAGTCTCCATAACAAAGCCTCTTACCAATCCATCAGGCTTATGCAGGCTGCAACAGAAAAACAAAATCACCCAAGTAGGCCACCCAGGTCCTAGCCAGCCTATGGCATGCATAACCCATCCTCAGTGCTAAGACAATGAGGGCAAAGCAGGCATTTTATAGCCTCCCGACTCCACTCCCGACACCACCAACTTAGCAATACTTTCTGCCTGCCTCCTTCCTTGAGGTGGGCAAAAATATATTGCCTCTGCTGCTACCTTGTTGCGCAGTGCAGGTGCAGAGCGGTCATTGCCTTCTTTTGTATGGCGTGCAATTGCTCTTAGTTAATATTTGGCAATTCTGATGACTTGCAAGTTATTGATGGGCATTTTAACAATATGCGAAAAGCCGTAAAAACAAATTGCTGCTTTGATTTTTCACAGTGAGCTGGATTTTTCAGAAGGAATATGTATGCAATAAATCAACATATTTTGACTGCTACTAAGAATCCTTCCATGTGCCAAATGTTCTGTGAAGAGTACAAGCATGCAGAATATGACAAATCAATACTGATAATACAAAACCCAGAATTCATGTTTCAAAATTGTAACTTGGCAGCTCCAGAAAGACCTCCCAAAGAAAGGGAGGGGAAGCAGGAAAGAGAGACAAAGTAGCAGAGTTAGCAAACTTCTTTCTCCTCCTTCCCAATCTCTCTCCCCACCTTCAAAGGAAGACGATTTTACGAGGGCTCTCACATTTTAAGAGTCTTATCTCAGAGAGTACTAATGATATGTTTCAAAACCACTGCAGCTGGATATCAGTTAAAATGTTGTTTACTCTTCTCCCCTACTGTTCTTTTTGTATCTTATCGTTTCCGGAGGACGGATATTTGTTGTTCTCCCCACCAAATCAAACCCTCCCTGTTCAATGCATTATACCAGAAAGCAGCTCAGCATTCTCAGGATGACTGTTAGTGTGCAGTATCTTTAGAGGATTTTCTTCCTCCTTTCTTCTATTAAATGCATAATTATACTGACTTGAAGTCTATGCTCAAAACTAAACTTGTGCAAACTCTGAGGACAGCCTTTTAGACAATTCCAAGAAATACTCTCCCAACCTGCATATATGAAAAGCAGATGTAAAATCTCTTGGAGTCATAATCATTATTTTTTACATATGTTTCATTTTCAACTGCAGAAATAATATCTCCATTGACAATCATGTTTCATTGTATGTTTAACACCTAGTTCTACCCCATTTCCATCTGGATTTTTAAAGACAATAGCCCTATTCAGAAATGATAGGATCCAATTTTTTGAATATGTTGTGTATGGATCCCTAGCAAATGTTTCTGCTTGTGTGTAGGTTCTACATTCAAGCAAGAATCCCAGGATATCAGGGCTCTTGCTCACAAGGATAGACTATACACAGCAAAAATGTCTTTTCTTCAGATATGGCAATGATTGGGTATGTGGGGGGTGAGTGATGATGAAGAGCGAAAAGGGAGGTGCTCCCCTCTAAGCATATCCAGATCACTGGATTCGATAACAATAATATCTGACTGGAGTGAAAGTCATTGCCCTGGGTTACTTATCTTGAATTAGTTGCTCCTTGCATCAACCATTGACTCTTCCACTATGGGTCAGATTCATATGCTGCTCTAAAACCTTTCTAATATTAAGTGCCAGATGTATGGTTCCACTTCGGTCAAAACAGAGCCTAGCTTTTCCCAAAAGCTCTTCTCCCAACTTCATCACCTGTGCACTGAGACTTCTCCGATCTCTTGGTCAGGCTTGACCTACATGTGAAACAATGTTTCAGAAAATGTGACCTTTGAGGTCCTTGACCTTTCTACCAAACACCCTTCAGTACCCCCTCCCAGTGCTTAACAGGAGCACATGTAAACACAGTGACCCATAATACCAACTGGGAACAGCTGGAGATGAATGTCCATACTTTAAAGCCACTTTACAGGTTCAAAAAAGTTCAAATTTTCCTCTCCTCAAGCACTGCTTGCCCTGAGGTTTGCTCTTTCTCTGGAGACCTGAAGCAGTGTAGCAATCCTCTCAGGTTTCTATTGGCATCCTCAGACTTGGCAGCCCTTCTTCTGGGTACAAAAATCTGGCTATCTGTGCAGTTCTTTAAGTGCAACATTAGATTTGAATACTAAATGATCAGAGCTTTTAAAGTGATTAGTGAAACTTTTGTTTGTGATTTAAGATTGCAACCCTTCATTAAAACAACACCAACAACACCAAAACAAAACAACAACAACAAGAAGAAAATTAGTCACTTTGCAACCATATGTGGCAGGGTGGGGTGAGCCCTGCCCAGTTAAGACCACAAGCCCACTTGTAGCAAGACAGTGAAAAACAGTTGTTGTTATGCATTTGTGGACTGTTACTATCCCATAAATTGTATGAGGTTAGGGAGGCACATTTCAGTATGTGCCCCATGCAAAGCAATACAATGCAGATAGATGATTTTTTTAATGTACATACAAATGGGGACGTGGTGGCGCTGCGGCCTAAACTGCAGAAGCCTGTGCTGCAGGATCAGAAACCAAGCAGTCGTAAGATCGAATCCACGCGACGGAGTGAGTGCCCGTCGCTTGTCCCAGCTCCCGCCAACCTAGCGGTTCGAAAGCATGCAAATACAAGTAGATAAATAGGGACCACCTCGGTGGGAAGGTAACAGCGTTCCGTGTCTAAGTCGCACTGGCCATGTGACCACGGAAGATTGTCTTCGACAAAACGCTGGCTCTATGGCTTGGAAACGGGGATGAGCACCGCCCCCTAGAGTCGAACACGACTGGACAAAAATGGTCAAAGGGAACCTTTACCTTTACCTTTACAAATGCCCAATGCAGTCTGGACCTCCCAACCCCAAGCTATATAATGCTACATGCTCAAAAATGTCTAATCCTATCTCTACATCTAACCCTATGAAATATCGATTCCTCCCAAAGAGGTGGGACTAAGAAAGAGCAAGGGTTGAAAGTAAGACATTTGAATCAGAAAGAATGACAGAGCTGAAGAGGCCAGAACTGCTGTTGCCTTTTAGATTGCTAAGGTCCTTGCCAACTTGGTCAAGGGTTTTAAAGATTCTGCACATATAGACCTGATTGTTCTGTGTTATGGAATCAATCCCAGTTCAGGAAGATACCTTGGATTTTTTTCTGAATTTGAATTCAAAAGGACACTTGAACTTGCAGCTCCATGCAACCTCTTGAATGGTGATTGTGACAAACCCAGACCTACTGGGATCTGCCACACGTTAACTAAGCTGCCACCAACCATTCCCTATAAGAAGTCACACAGACCAGGGATGGATTTTTAAACAAATAAAGAATAAGGTTTATTTAAAACAACACACAGGCAAAATAAAATGATCAGGTGAATAAGATATAGTAACGTGGCTTAGTCTCATTCATACATGCATACAGTTTGGTTCACACAGAACACTTAACTTGAAGCACAGACCCTGAACCTATCAGTTCTGGCTAACCATACAGACACCTGAACCTATCAGGTTGGTACTCTGACACACAGTAGTACCCTGTCTGACACACAGACTCCCACACCAGCTTCTTCTTCCCAGCTGCTGCTTCGTCACATCCCAGCGTCTCCTAAACTTCTCCACACACGCATCACATATATATACAGTACAGCCCCTCCTCCTGATGTCCCGCCTTCCACTCCCCATAGGATGGAACTTTCCCTCCAAACCCGTGACAGACAGGTAACATCAGTGCTGTATGTAACACCTCCCCTCTTTATAAGTTGTTTTGTAGGGGGAAAGCTAAGGTGCTTTTTCCCAAAAAACAACCTGGATAAAACACACAACAACAGTTATACATACCATATCATACTTACTTATACTTACATTCTAAGTTAACCATAGCAATTAGGCATTTAAACATTTACCATATACATTACATCAATTTACCTTTATTTATACAAACCAAGTTCAAAAAACAGGTACATTTAACTTTTTGTCATCAATATATATACATAGTCCATGTTTCTTTCGCCGTCTTCATTCTTCAGGTCTTCTTGACAAGGCGTCAGCAACACAGTTCACTGACCCTCTGACCACCTTCACTTCAAAGTCATAGTCTTGCAGATTTAAAGCCCACCTCATAAGTTTACTATTGTGGGTTTTCATTGTCTTTAACCATTGCAGTGGTGAATGGTCAGTGCACAGAACAAAATGTCTTCCCCAGATGTAAGGCTTGGCCTTCTGGATCGCGTAGACTATGGCCAAACACTCCTTCTCCACGGTTGCCAAATGTCTCTCACCTTTTTGAAGTTTCCTACTCAGGTAGGACACTGGATGCTGGTCACCATTCTCATCCTCCTGGCACAGAACTGCTCCTACCCCGCTGTTAGACGCATCGGTGTAGATTATGAACTCCCGGTCGAAGTCTGGAGCACGCAGCACTGGATAGTTGATTAGCGCCTGCTTCAACCTCTGGAACGCCTCCTCATAGTCGCTGGTCCACGGGATGCGGTCATCAGCCTTCTTCCTCGTCAGATCGGTCAGCGGAGCCGCAATCTCGCTAAACCTCGGGATGAACTTTCTGTAGTAGCCCACCAACCCAAGAAATGATTTGACTTTTTTCTTGGTGTTGGGTCTGGGCCAATCACGAACAGCTTCTATTTTGGCCTCCAGGGGTTTTATCACTCCTCCCCCTACCATGTGACCCAAGTATTTTGTTTCTGGGATACCCAGCTGCAGTTTGCTCTCTTTGCAGGGCCTGGGCCAAAGCACTCCCTCCCCTGGGTTAGAGTGCCTCTCCCCGGCTTCCTGGTCATCCCAAGCTTTCTTTCTGACCTTTTGAGCTTGCAGGGTCTCTGCTGCTAGCTCTAGGTTTCTCTTTAGGTCATTCCTCAAGGTGTCTATGTATGTCACAACGTCTGGTGGGTCATCCTGGGTGATCTGCTCCCAATTTTGTTTGATCAAATCAAGGGGCCCTTTCACCCTTCTTCCAAATAAAAGTTCAAATGGACTGAACCCGGTACTGGCTTGTGGCACTGATCGATAAGCAAACAAAAGGGATTGCAGCTTCTGGTCCCAATTGTTTGGATTCTCTGCCAAGTAAGCCCTAATCATGCGCATCAGAGTCCCATTGAACTTCTCCGTTAACCCATTACTTTCAGGATGATAGGCAGTGGTTTCCTTGTGCTTAATTCCACAGATTTGCCATAAGCGTTTCATGAGCTTTGATGTGAACGATGCGCCCAAATCTGTGATTATTTCTGAGGCAAATCCCATCCTGGACATATACCCCACCAAGGCATCTGCCACTGTGTTAGTTTCAATGTTAGTCAAGGGTATGGCTTCAGGGTACCTCGTGGCATGGTCCACAATGGTGAGAATGAACCTGTTCCCCCTCTTTGTGGCCTTGGGCAAAGGTCCCACAATATCCACCCCTATGCATTTGAACGGAGTGTCAATCACAGGCAAAGGGCACAACTTTGCTTTGGTCCTGTCGCGGCTATTCCCCTGCCTTTGACACACATCACATTGTTTACAGAACTCCCTGATCTGCTTCCCTATGTCAGGCCAGTAGAAATTCTGTGTGATTCTCTGCTGTGTTTTGTTCACCCCTAAGTGTGCAGCAAACATGTCAGAGTGCCCCCTTTGTAAGATCATGGGGCGATACTTTTCAGGTACCACCAGCTGACTTCTGATCCCATCTCCCCCTTTTGAGATATTCCTCAGGGTCTCTCTATATAAAATCCCCTTTTCCTCCAGAAATCTCACTGGGGTTTCAGGTGTTAGCTGGGCGTCAGTCACCTGTTCAAAACACTTTTGGAGAGTGGCGTCTGCCTTTTGCTCTTGTCCAAATCTGCTGTCTGTGGTTAAGGTTTCCACCACAGCTTCTGAACTCCCCTCTGCTTCCGTCTCTGGCTCATCATTACCCCCCTGAACTGTCCCCGTGGTGGCTTGTGAGCGTGTAATCACTAGCACCCGTTTCACATGTTCAGCCAGGTCATTTCCCACGAGCACGGCTGCTGGCAGAGTCGATGAAATTGCTAGCCGCCAAACTCCCCTCCAGCCTTGAAAGTTGACAGGTACCTCCGCGACTGGCAGTGAGATTACCTGTCCCTCAATCCCTGCCACCTTCATGCTCTCATTTGGGATCACATATTCCCTAGGAATAATATCTGGATGGCACAGGGTCACCTGGGAACAAGTGTCCCGCAGCCCCCTATACTGACGGTCAAGTATTCCTACGTCCACCCCTGCTGTCTCAAACAACTGAGAATCTGTTCTCACCAGCAGGCAGCGCCTGACCTCTACAAGAGGACCATTTTCCTCAGCCTGATCAGCAGATGTAGCTGTTCCAGATTGAGTAGCCATGGCAACAGGCTCCCTCAGTGACAATGAGCCTTGCTCTTTCTGGACACAGAACACAGCTTTTGGCTTGGTCCCACTCGAATCCTGAGGCACAATTGCTTTTAGCTGCTTTAATTTCTCACACTCTGAGATTAGATGGCCCTTTCCCTGACAGAAATAACATTTTCTGGTGTATTTTGATTCTCTCTCATCTTGTTTTGGTTTTCCCTCCAAAATCTGAGGTCTTGGTTTCATTTCTGAGGGCTTCCCTGCACCATGGGCCCCTCCCCCTTGCTGGTTTTTCCCTGGTCCCTGAGAGTACTTGCTGTAGGTTTCTTTGGGTTTTCCTACAGATTTCTCCTCACCCAAGGGCTTTCTTATCTGGTAAATAAAATCTGCGATCTCGGCTGCTTCGGCCACAGATCTAGGTTTCCTTTCCCTCACCTGGAATTTCAATTCCCCATGCAGGACTGAATAGAACTGTTCCAGTGCTATCAAATCTTTAAGCTGCTGAAAGGTCTCTGTCCCCTCCTGAGATAGCCATTTCTCAAGCAGCCTCACCAATTGGGCCCCCACTTGGGTAAAAGTCTGCTCTGGCTTCTTGGTGATTGACCTAAATCTTTGCCTCAGCTGTTCCGCATTTATCCCATGTCTTGCAAACACCAGTTTTTTAAACTCTGCAAAATCTCTCATCAGTTCCTGTGGCATCTCTGAATAAACCTCAGCCAGGCTACCACTGATTAAAGATCGCATGATGGTCATCTTCTCAGTTTCCCTCACTGAGAAGTCCACAAACGCTCTTTCCACTAAGGAAAAGAACACCTCAGGACAATCTCCCTTGTGGTACACAGGGAATTTCTTCAGGTCAGCCTTAGACAATTGGCCTCCCTCAGAATCCCTATTGTTATTATTGTTCTGGTTCATCATTTCCAATTTTCTTAATTCAAACGCCATTCTTTCTTTTTCCAGAGCAATTTTCTCTCTCTCCATTCTTTCTTCCCTCTCCATTCTCTCTCTCTCTCTCTCTAATTCAAATTGCCGTTGTTTCTCTCTTTCCCTTTCCTCCATTTCCCTCACCCTCAGTTCATGCTGTTGGGCTAGGAGTATCTTTCTGAGTTCTGGGTTCTGCTCTCCTGTGCTGTCACCCTGCACTGAGCCAAATTCATCCTCAGAACCTTGGTCAACCTGGGGGTCTTTCACTTCACCCATTTCTGCCATTTGGCTTCGAGTCAAAGGCATAATCCCCCCTCAGAACAGGCTGCTTTAAAAAGTCAAGCCTCAAAATAAAATGACCACTTTTTTTTTCTCTCTCTTTTGCCTCAAAACCAGCTTTCCCTCTAGATTGCTGCTGTCCTTCAGCACTACTTGCAACTGTAGCGAGTTTGAGTCTACCCCCCTCTGCTGGGCCTCTCAGCAGGCAAGCTAGCTCACTTCTATTTCACAGTTTTGCCTCAGCTTTTTTCCCGCCAAAAACAGGCTGCCTCAGAGCACCCTAATCTAGTCTCCCCAGTTGGCACGTTCTTCTACTAGCGCACCTCCCCGTGAGGTACACCTAGAAGATTACCTACGCGCCTCAGATTGTCCCTGACTAGACCCCCCTTGCTCTGGGCACACTTGCCAAGGCTTTGCTGGACCGCTGGACAACTGGACCAGTCGTATCCCACACGCTGGACACCAATCAATGTGACAAACCCAGACCTACTGGGATCTGCCACACGTTAACTAAGCTGCCACCAACCATTCCCTATAAGAAGTCACACAGACCAGGGATGGATTTTTAAACAAATAAAGAATAAGGTTTATTTAAAACAACACACAGGCAAAATAAAATGATCAGGTGAATAAGATATAGTAACGTGGCTTAGTCTCATTCATACATGCATACAGTTTGGTTCACACAGAACACTTAACTTGAAGCACAGACCCTGAACCTATCAGTTCTGGCTAACCATACAGACACCTGAACCTATCAGGTTGGTACTCTGACACACAGTAGTACCCTGTCTGACACACAGACTCCCACACCAGCTTCTTCTTCCCAGCTGCTGCTTCGTCACATCCCAGCGTCTCCTAAACTTCTCCACACACGCATCACATATATATACAGTACAGCCCCTCCTCCTGATGTCCCGCCTTCCACTCCCCATAGGATGGAACTTTCCCTCCAAACCCATGACAGACAGGTAACATCAGTGCTGTATGTAACAGTGATGTTTCCTAGGGCTTGGGAGCACAAATTGCAGCCTTTTGTTGTTGCTATAATTGCTCATGTTTCTGTTATATAACTGTGAATAAGAGGCTCATTTTGTGAAATTGTGTTCGCAAGGTTCATCAATAGATATCTAAGTAAACAAGTAGTCTCACAGAATGTTAAAGTGTTAACACACACAGCTTTCCTCATCAGTTCCCTTAATGCTTCCTGTGTATCCTTTTCATAACTCAGAAAGATGTGCAGTGACCTATCCTTTGTAAATACTTCTTTGTTGAAGGAAAACTTCAACCCTTGCTGGCTTTTTCTCTTTTATTTTGCAACTTGAGCTTGTTTGTTAGCTTATTTAGGTCATCAGAGTTAAATTTTCCATACAATTCCTTTGTGCTCCTGCCTTTGGATGGAATCCAAAGTCTTTTATCTAGCACTAATTCAAGCATCCAGCATGTTAAGTAATCTCAGCTTCAGAGACTGGCTACATAATTACCTGCTGCATTTTCATTCCAAATGGAGAGATTCACTTTGGATTTCTTCTTCTGGGGGTTAACTTGAGGGTATTAAATATTTGGATGGCTCTTTTAATTATAACACTGCAGCAATCTTATATTTGCATTGTGAAGCACCTGAACAATTTCCTTCCTTTTCTCTTTCTCTTCATCTTTTCCCTATGAGTTATGCATGGTATTTAGTAATTCATCAGCAAACAACATAGTAACATAGGGCACACATTGAAGTCCAAAATAGATTGAATAGAGAAAGAAATTAATTTTAACACATTCCATATCAATAATCCTGTGAAATGGTAAATAAAACTTAATCTTCTCCATTTAAGATCATTAAAATACATGAAACCTCTAACCTCTGCCACTTCGTGCATTCACAAGTTTCCTAGTGCTCTTTGTTTTACTTAAATTTTAAGAAACAAATGAGTTGGAGATTGCATTACAAGACTGTTATGCACAGTTCTAAATTAAAGTGCATAAAAGAAAACAATAAAATACTGTACAGCCACAGATTTGATTCCTGTATATACTCCTTTGTGACCAAAATATGATGAAAATCATTATCTGTCATTCTTCATATTTTTCTTCTTTCATATCATTCACTCCACATAATTTTTTTATTGTAAACTTGAGGGCAGGGGCTGCTATATTATACTAGCTATACTGTAAGCAGGTTGGGGGATTTTTTTTTTGCTAACACAGTGGGTCCAAACTGTTTTGACACCAGGGACAAGTTTAGTTGAAGACCATTCTCCCAAGGAGCGGGGGCAGTGATGGTGGCAGGAGTCTGTGTGTGTGTGTGTGGGTGTGCATATGTGAAAGGTGTGCATGCATGTGTGGGGTGGGGGGGTGGAGGGGTGCATGGGTGCATCTGCATGCATGCAGGGGGGCAGGGGGGGTCTCTGTGCATGTGGGAGGTGAGCAGGTGTCTGTGCATGCATGAAGGGGGTGGGCAGGTATGTGGGCATGTGGGAGTGTGTGCATGTAAACAATCCCCCCCCTCCAAGGAGATACCGGGGATGCCGCAGAATGGAGAGATTCCAAAGCTTAGTCAGTCCTTTAGGAGCTAAGATGAGCCCAAGACTCTCAGCTAGGCCCTGACTAACGCTTCTTCCTCAAATCCACCTCCTTTATTAAGAAAAGCAACACACACACACACAGACAAATCCATGAGTTTAAACTCAGGCTAATCTGGGCTCTATATTAGGTAGCAAATACACATGGCCAAATCAGAAAGACTAGTCTGTTCAAGAAACCAATGCATGCAATTCTAAATCATTACTGTTTTATTTAAAAAGGATGGTTCAGAAAAGAATTCAGATCATTGCAAAGTAATTCAGTTAGGAACATTTTCATAACAAGGCAGACAGATCACCCCCACTACTCCAGCTATAAAAATAAAACAAGAAACACATTCTAAACTAGAATAATGCATAAGCATAGTCATGCTTACGTTCCTGTGATTCCATAGTCCATGATCCACCAGGAAACGTTAGATTCCAGTTATAATCCATTTTGGGAACAAGCACATGTCTGTCCTTTCTCAGTCCAACTCCATCTTAGAACTCCTTCTTCTTCCCAGAATTCTTCATAAGGAACACCCCCTCCTGGGTCTTGTTGTCCCGCCTAACTTTCTCATGGAGCTTCAGTTGTTATCATACTTTGTGGCAGGTTTATTTTGACTACGAAAGTCTCTGCTCTCTACTCATCTTAGCAACGAGATAACCAGAGAGTGAAGCTTCTCTGAAACAGCATGAAAAACTTTCCTACTACAGAACAGACTTTAAATCAAGATGGATGCTATTGGGACAATCTTAGGACTACATATCCCATTCTAATACACATAAAAACACAAATCATCACATGCCACCCCTGATTATTGTTAAAATTCAGAGCAGTTAATCTGATCTAATTTGAAGAAATCAAGCAAAAGTAACTAAAAAGTAATTCAAAGTAACTGGTTATATCTCAAACTTCAACTACAGATTAACTATAACAATACTGAAACATAACACACTGTTGAATACATTGTTTCAACGTTCAGGTTCATAAGAATCTTCACAGTACATTCTAGAAAGACCATCTGCCACAACATTCAATTTTCCAGAAATGTGTTGAACTTCAAAATCAAAATCTTGCAATGCTAGACTCCATCTCAACAATTTCTGGTTGTGAGATTTCATCTTCTGCAACCAAACTAAAGCTCTGTGATCTGTTTGGAGTGTAAACTTACACCCCCATAGGTAAGGTCTAAGTAAATTTAGAAACCAAAATATAGAAAGAGCCTCTTTTTCAGGTACTGCGTAATTTCTCTCTCTTTCCAAGAGTTTTCTAGAGAAGTATGAGATAGGGTAAAGGTTCCCATCTTCTCCTTGCTGTAACAATACTGCTCCGAGGCCTAATTCAGAGGCATCTGTTTGTAAAATGAATGGTTTGTCAAAATCAGGGGATTTCAGTATAGGTGCATCCATACTGTAATCTTAGCTTTTTAAAGCATCAAAGGCACCTTGACACTCTGGTGTCCACTTCACCTTGACAGGCTGTCACTTCTTAGTGAGCTCTGTCAGAGGTGAAGCCAAATGACTGAAATCAGGAATAAATTTTCTGTAGTAGCTGACTAGGCCCAAAAATGAGCGTACCTGTTTCTTAGTTTTTGGAATAGGCCAATCATTAATAGATTGTACTTTGGCTTGCAGAGTCTCAATTTCTCCTTGCCCAATCAAATGACCTAAGTACATGACTTTTCCTTGCATCCATTGACATTTGCTGGCTTTGACTGTCAGTCCTGCTTGCTGAAGTCTGGACAAAACAGTTTCAATGTGAGACATGTGAGAATCAAAATCGGAACTGAAAACGGCAACATCATCAAGATAAGCACTTGCAAAAGGTAACCCTTGTAAAAGTTTGTCTATCATCCTTTGAAATGAAGCACCAGCATTCTTCAAACCAAATGGCAATCGTCGGAAACGAAAAGTTCCCACGTGCGTGATGAAAGCGGTCTTATCTCATGAATCTTCGGCCAAATCGAGCTGCCAATAAGCATTCTTTAAATCGAGAATGCTGATAAACTTAGCCTTTGAAAGATGTTCAATTAAATCATCCATTCTAGATAATGGGTATGGATCTGGAACAGTAACACTGTTTAACTTTCTGTAGTCAACACAAAATCTTACTTCCTCGAGAATTTCACCCATAGAGTTACGTTTTGGCACCAGTACCACCGGAGAAGCCCAAGGGGAGAATGACGGTTCAATCACCCCCAAAGATAACATCTTTTGTATCTCTTGTTCAATCTGGATAGCATGATTACCAATTGCTCTATATGGGCTAGACTGTATGGGCTGGGCATTGTTCTCAGTAGTTATCACATGACTGATCAAATTGGTGTAACCTGGCTTATCTGAAAACACATCTTGGTATTGTTCTAAAATTTGAAACAACCTTTCTTTCTGATCAACAGTACCTGTTGAAATAAGATTATCAGACCATGTACTTGCATCTTGCAATTCAGACAACATATCAATAGGTTCGTTTGCAGCATGAAAATATTCAGCATGACATTGAAAACCATTGCAGATCTATCTTTGTACAGTTTCAAACTATTGACATGATAAAGAACAGGTTTCTTATTAGAATTCAACATTTTGACAAGATAATTGACATTTCCCAATTTTTGAACAATTTCACCTGGACCTTCCCAGACAACTTCTAACTTAGAAGGTCTGAGTGGGTTCAGAACAAGTACCAAATCACCCACAGAAAATTCCCTGTGTCTGGATCTCTTGTCGTGGAAGAACTTCTGACTTGCTTGAGCGTCCAACAAATTGTCTCTGGCCAACTCCTGGACAGCCAAGAGTTTCTCTTGAAGTTTTCTGACAAAATCAGCAACTGGCACAGTACTACTTTTTACCACACCTTCCCAATCGGATTTCAGGAAGTCCAATGGTCCTTGTAGATTTCTTCCAAACACCACCTCACTTGGAGAAAAGCCACCTAGTGAAGAATGAGCTGAGCTACGGTAAGCAAACAAAGCAAAAGGCAAAAGTTCATCCCAAATGTTTCCATATTCTTGGGTCAATGTTTTAATCATCCTAAACAAAGTTTGTTGACCTCTTTCCACCATACCATGAGATTGAGGATGATGGGCCGTGCTAAAACTGATGGTTATTCCACTTATCTCGCAGATCTTACGCATAAGTTCACTTGTAAAAGCTCCTGCTTGATCACAAATTATTTTGGATGGTACTCCAATACGCGAGCACAAGTCCACGATGATTCTACCTATGGTGGTAGCTGTAAGGTTGCTAATAGCATAGGCTTCGATCCACCTACTGGCTGAACAGATGAAAGAAATGATGTATTTCTTCTTCAATTTAGTAGGAACAAAAGGTCGTAGCACATCCATTTGCAAACACTGGAACACTTGGTCAGGAATTTCCATAATCTGCATTTCGGCCTTTACCTTGTCAGTTTGATGGCCTGTGCGTTGGCAATAGTCACAAAAACTGACATAGTCCTTTACAGTTTTTGAAATACCAGGCCAGTAAAAATGTTGAGAAATTCTCTTTAGGGTTTTTTGTATTCCCTGGTGCCCACTACTCGGATGGTCATGAGCCATTTCTAGTATTCTCAGTCTATATTCAGAAGGCACCACTAACTGTTGCACAGGTTGCGCATCCACGTTTGATTTGGGGAAATATTCTCTGTACAAAAGTCCATTTTCTCCCCACAGGAAACTAACTTGCTGATGCACAGGACGTTCAGCATAGTTGTCTGCTTGTGACCTTAAAGAAGCTAGGGTGGGATCATTAAGTTGTTTCAGTCTAAAGTCAGCTGATCCCTTTGGGGTCACATCCTCCATTTTAGTTTCAGTTGTAGCTGCATTGTCAGGTTTGGCCACAAGAGGCTGCTGTTGCCTAAGATTTCCATCTGAGCTATCCTCAGTGGATTCCTGCTCCAGTTCAGGATCATGCATCTCCCTACTTTGAGAACGAGTGACTACCTGCACCAAAGCTGCATTATGACTTTGCATGTGATCCAAAAAAGCAAGATCATTTCCAAGCAGAAAATCAGGTTTTCCCTCATGAGTTAGAATATGCTTGGACTCGGACCAATTCTTGTAAGTTACTTTGACATATGCCAAAGGCTCATACTTCTGCTCAGTCTCTTTAGACCCATAAGTCTTTACTGGACACCTCAGATTGTTCAGAATCAAGGTGGGGTCTAGAAATTGTCTGCTTATCGAAGAAATGTCGGCACCCGAGTCACGAAAAGCACTTAAAGCCATATCACCTCCAGGTGTGTGAAGAAAAACCACCTCAGAAAATGTGCGGGTTGCCCAGTCTCTTTGTGTAGTTGGTACTATGCAATCAGGATCCATAATGGAAAATTTCTCTCCTGATGCTGTCTCTTACAATTTCTGATGAAATTGCAGCAATTTGTAAGTCCAAAACTCTAGGCACATAGTGGTTTACTGCTGCCTGCATTCCACTGGCTTGCGAAGGGGTTACAGTTAAGTTAACTCCTTCCTGACTCTGTGAAGGCACAATGCTTGACTGGTGAGGCACAGAAACGGCATTACTGGCAGCTGGCACTTGCTGAGTTCCCGCTGGCACAGAACTTACATATGCCATCTTGGGAGTGCCTGCTTTAGATCTGCGTGGAGCTGGGACAGGTGTTTTTCTAGCTGGCTCCTTAACTTGGCTAGCTGGCACATTCAACCTTGGGCAATCTCGTCGCAGATGAGAGCCACCACATTCAAAACATTTAAGAGGGGTTTTACTCTGGCTAGGAGCTAGGCTCCTGCGTTGCTCAAATGAACTTTGCCTGGGCTCTTGAGAAAAAGGCTTTCTAAATTCAGACTGACTCTGTCTCTTAGGCACTACTGGTGCAGTCTTTACCCTAACAGCTGGTTCAGGCCTTTTAAAGGAGAGAATTTCATCAGTTTTTAAAGCAAGGGTTTGCAAGTCTTTGTAGTCTCTCTCCAACAAAGTACTCCTTATCTCTGAAGGCACCAAATTTAGAAAATGCTCCATGTACAACACAGTTCTTAAATCCTCAAAGGTACTAACGCCCAAGGAGCCCAACCACTGATCACCTAGATGTTCTATCTTGTCAGCTAGTGCAGAATAACACTCATTAGGCTGCTTTTTTAGTTTTCTAAAGTTCTGCCTCAGTATTTCCGAAGTAAAACCAAATTTTCTCTTTACCACCTCTTTAAAAACATCCCAATCCATTTCTTCATCAGACAATTTGGCTACAATGTTGGCAAGTTGCCCAGAGCACTGCGTATGCATTAACTTTGCGTACCAGGCCTCAGGTATCCTAAGGTCTCTACACGCGTTCTCAAAGTTAGAAAAAAAGATAAGATATCATCGCCATCATGATAGTAAGGTAGATTGCTTCTATCAACACTGGCTATTGAGTTCTTAAACTTCTCTTTTTCCTTCAGCTCATAAACCAAATGCTCCACCTTTTTCTCTCTGTACTGCTTCAATAACTGATCAGCAATGTTCTGATTATGAACTGATTGTGTATGACAAGCAACAAAATCAGCAAATATAAGGGTTAACTTATCCACTGGTGATAGACTCTTGTTAGGATCAGGACCCTCAGCACCGGCTGCTGCTGCTGCTGCTGTCCCATCAGAAATGTCCCTGGCTGGCACACCCTTTTGGATTGGAGTGCTGGTGTCCTCCATGTCCTCTGACTGCTCCATTTGCCTCAATTTGGACCAAGTTGGATCTATGTCAGATCCAAGTAGTTCCTGGGTGTCCTGTGCTGGGAGTTTAGCCATTATATTGCCCTTTTGTAATTCCCTTCTTAGTTGTGAAGAACCATAAGTAATCCTTTGCTTAGCTCCACTTTGAGTCAAGATGCTGTGCTCAACAGCCTCCAAAAGCTCTTGATGCAAGGCCTTCATAGCTGTACTAACCAAAGGCAGTCTAGCAGATGCACCACCAATCTTCACTTTTCTCTGAGTCACAAAATGCTTTCCAGGTAATTTAAAGAAATCCTGGTCCTCAAACTGTTCCTCCATGCAAGCTGCGTTCAAATCAGCAGCTGGTTACCAAAAAGAAAAATCCTTTCTCTCCAAAAAGCCTTTCAACTCTCCTGCCGCTGCAGCCTAAGCGTTAGGGCGGGGGGAAAAGCCATAAAAGCATAAATCTCTCTTGACAAAACAAACAAAGAAAAAAAAACCTACCTGGAGCTTAAAAGAGTGCCTACTGACTTCTATTGAAAATGCATCTCTGAATTCCCCGAACATAACATAACCATAAACACAACTAAAGCATTGGTCCCTTAACAGACTTTGCCCGAGAGCTACGTCTTATCAATAAGACCCTTAGCTGAAAAGAAAAATGCAATTTAGCTGATTTATAGCTCTTCAAAGTAAACAGCGTGGAAGAAATTCCTCTGCCAAGGCTTGGGATTTCCCAGCTGCGAAAAGCACATGCATCGAGATGCCTGCTGCTTTAAACTTAAGCAAAAGTAAACACAATAAATCAAAGCCCGTGTTCTGTGTCACCGCTGCCAACCATGTAAGCAATCCCCCCCCTCCAAGGAGATACCAGGGATGCCGCAGAATGGAGAGATTCCAAAGCTTAGTCAGTCCTTTAGGAGCTAAGATGAGCCCAAGACTCTCAGCTAGGCCCTGACTAACGCTTCTTCCTCAAATCCACCTCCTTTATTAAGAAAAGCAACACACACACACACAGACAAATCCATGAGTTTAAACTCAGGCTAATCTGGGCTCTATATTAGGTAGCAAATACACATGGCCAAATCAGAAAGACTAGTCTGTTCAAGAAACCAATGCATGCAATTCTAAATCATTACTGTTTTATTTAAAAAGGATGGTTCAGAAAAGAATTCAGATCATTGCAAAGTAATTCAGTTAGGAACATTTTCATAACAAGGCAGACAGATCACCCCCACTACTCCAGCTATAAAAATAAAACAAGAAACACATTCTAAACTAGAATAATGCATAAGCATAGTCATGCTTACGTTCCTGTGATTCCATAGTCCATGATCCACCAGGAAACGTTAGATTCCAGTTATAATCCATTTTGGGAACAAGCACATGTCTGTCCTTTCCCAGTCCAACTCCATCTTAGAACTCCTTCTTCTTCCCAGAATTCTTCATAAAGAACACCCCCTCCTGGGTCTTGTTGTTCTCATGGAGCTTCAGTTGTTATCATACTTTGTGGCAGGTTTATTTTGACTACGAAAGTCTCTGCTCTCTACTCATCTTAGCAACGAGATAACCAGAGAGTGAAGCTTCTCTGAAACAGCATGAAAAACTTTCCTACTACAGAACAGACTTTAAATCAAGATGGATGCAATTGGGACAATCTTAGGACTACATATCCCATTCTAATACACATAAAAACACAAATAATCACAGGTGGGAGTGTGCACACATGCCTTTGGCCCTCAGGAATCTGTCTCTGTGGCCTGGTCCTTCCAGGTGGGGACCCCTGGGCTAACATAATAATGCGGTAAACAAAAAAAAAATGATAAGAGATTTACATTTGGAGGGTAGGACAAATGACTAGCTTATAGCTCTAGGAATTCTCCTGCTCAAAAAACAAGAGTAAAAGGCATTGTTTGCCAAGGTAAATTGCTGGCCTGAACAGAATCACATCTGCCTGCTATGCTGCCAGACTGCTGTATATATTTGCTGTAAATACACTATGCTGAAGGAAATGCTGCTGGACTACGTGTGAGTTATTTCTGGACTGCCTGAACTGCCAAATACTCTGCTAAACCGTGATTTCCGCTCAGAAAACTGACATTGTTGGCTTTGTTTATTTATTTATTTATTTATTTATTTATTTATTTATTTATTTATTTATTTATTTATTTATTTATTTATTTATTTATTTATTTATTTATTTGCTTCCTCCCCCCCCCAGGGCAGCTTCCAAATATCAGAAAATATCATAAAAACACCATGAACATTAAACAATGATCATCAACAAGCTAGAAGTGCATCTACCTCAGTAGTGGTGGACCTTTTTGAGCTTGCATGCCCAAACTGGAAAAAAACAAAACAGCAGGCAGTGTGCCACCACCACTGCCATCACGGGGGGGGAGAGTAGTGATCTGGTAACTTATGGCTCGCGTGCCGGTAGAAAGGGCTCTGTGTGCCAGCTGTGGCATGCGTGCCATAGGTTCACCATCACTGATCTACTTCATCCAACTTGTAAAACAGCAGGAGTCATACCGGCTCCAACAGGTTCAAACTGAATCCAGACATGATAGAGATTTTGTTCCTGGGAGGTCCCTCTGATAAGTTGGAAGGAGGTGGCCCTAGACTGGATGGCATTGCCTTCCTGTTTAAGGATCAAGTTTGCAATCTGTATGTTCTTCTCGCCTGGATTTCCCATATCACAGCCATGTTCTTTAACCAGCTTAAGCTCATAGCCCAACTCCACCCATACCTTGATGTGGGCTCCCTCAGGACATTAGTGCAAGTGCTGGTCATTTCCACAATCGACTACTACAATGCTCTCTATGTGGGGATTCCCTTGAGGCTGACCCAGAGTACAGTGCATCCAGAATGCAGTGGCCAGACTGGTGGTTGGTGTGAATAAATATGACCACATAATCCCCATTCTGGCTAGTTGTCACTGGTTACCCATTGAGGTTTTGACACTCACTTATAAAGCCCTTCACCATTTTCCCCCAATGACATCTGTCTGATTCACCAGATGATCCTAGTCTATGTTCTTTCAAGTAGTTACCCCAATGGAGGCCTGGAAGCCTTCCATGAGAGGCAGGGCCTTCTTTATGGTGGCACCAATGTTATGGAACCAGCTTCTGGAGGAGTTTTGTCTTGCTCCTTCCTTGTTTCCCATTGGCGCTGTCTTGTCCAGTAACCCTTGACTCCTTTCAGCCTGTGACGCCCGACTCTGTGGACAAGGTGCTTGACCGCTGTTGAGCCACCACCTCCTCCCTGGACCCTTGCCCGGCCTGGCTAATCAAAGCAGCCAGGCCAAAAACAACAGAATGGGCCACGGCAATAATAGATGGGTCTTTTCTTGAGGGCAGGTTTCCTTCTGCCCTCAAGGAGACACTCATTAGGCCCATAAGAAAGAAACCTAGTTTGGCGGTGGACAAAATTGGCAATTATAGGCCTGTCGCCAATGTTTCTTTCATGAGCAAAGTTGTCGGGGTTTTTCTGACAACTTTTCCTTCCCTGGACTCTAGCCTTTCCTTTCAGTACTCACTGGTACTCACCGCCTTTCTTTTATGTCACACAGTCTGTGCAGGGCGTAGCACTGGGCCCATAACCTTCTTGTTCGGGGTTTTTCCTCACGGAATTACGTTTTCAGAGGTTTCAGCAGAGTATATGGCGGTCTAGGCAGTCCAGCAATAAACACACGCAGTCCGGCAGCATTTCGTGCAGCAAAGTGTATTTACAGCAGCAGCATGGCAGGCATATGTGATCTCCAACCAAGTGAAGATAATACTGACTGTACAAGTCTACATATATACATTTACATAACCAATCACATTTCAGATTACATCACTCCATTACTTCATCTTGGGTTACATCACCTTGGGTTGCATCATCTTCTGCTGAGTCACCCTGACTCATTCCCAGCACACCTGACAGACATGGTTGCTCATTACAGCACTTGATTCTGGTCAGGCCTATAATTTATACTTGACACCCCTCCAAATTTTAGGGCTGAGCAGAATATGCTTCCAGTTTCTCTGTTAATTCCACATGTTTCTGTATGCTCAGGGATTTTATGTGCTATGTTCCTCTCTGATTCTCATGTCATCACTTGTTCACCATGTATTTCATGTGTGTGTACCCTGAATTACCAACACTTATGTCATGCCCACACCAAACCTCTTTGGTGGGATTCCTTTATTAGCCCTTTGTGACCTCCTAGGTGTGTGCCTTTCTTCTTTAACTATATGTTCATTTCCTGACTCACTATAAGTCCCATCTTTCTCTTCTTCTTCTTCTGAGTCATCACTGGAAGTTTCTTCAGCCTCTTGCTTAGGCTCTACCTGACTTCTGTATTCCCTTTTTCTCTCTAAAAATGGAATGTACACTTGTGTTTCTCTGCTACTGGAACATTCTCCTGACTCTCCATTAGGCTCTACCTGACTTTTGTGTCCTCTTTGTCTTTCTACATATGGAATGTGCACTTGTGAGTTTGCATGTATTCTGTTCCAGTTTTCGTGCTCACAGAAGCTTGCTGACCTAGAAATCACAGCATTTATATTATCATCAAGAAACCTATATGCCTTAGAACCTCGTTCATAACCCAAGAATTTCATTTTCTTTGCCTTTGGTTTTCCTTTCCGTCTTGTTTCCTTTGGCACATGAACCCATGCACTGCAACCAAATACTCTCATGTGGTTTATGGAAGGCTCCCTTCCATATAGCATGTAGTATGGTGTCTGATCTATAACAGAAGAATAGATTCTATTAATTATGTAACACGAAGTTAGAATTGCTTCAGCCCAATAAACATATTTCATTCCAGCATCCTCCAGCAAAGCATCCTTCATTGTTTGTAGGACCCCATTCCTACGTTCAGCCACCCTATTCTGAAAGGGTGAATATGGGCTTGTCTTCCTGTGTAATATACCAGCATCTCTTAACCAACTTTGGAACCTTTCTGACATGAACTCTGTTCCTCTGTCCATCTGTATCTGTGCCACCCGCTTATCAAAGCATTTCTCCACATAGGACAACCAATTCCTGAAATGTTTATACACTTCTATCTTACTTTTCATTACATAGCAAAAACCGTACCTGGAATAATCATCTATAATTGTCAAAATATATCGTGATCCGCCCATAGATGTCGGCAGAGGACCTATTACATCTGCATGTATGAGCTCAAACGCTCTCTTTGTTTTTGTTGTCCTTTTTTTGGAATTTTACAAACCTTAGACTTCGCTAATTTACAAACCTCACAGTCCAGGTAATTCTTATACGCTTTCACTTCTGCCCCCTTGACAAAACTTTCCATTTTCTGTATTACTTTGAAACTTGCGTGCCCCAGCCTCCTATGCAATAGATGCGCACACTTATCATGATCTGGCACATTCCTTACCACATTAGTTACTTTGTTATCATTCAGTACATACAAATCATTTTCTTTTCTCACTTTGGCACAAACATCATTCTCTCTCTTTATAATACACATGTTATTCTCAAACGTTACTGTATATCCTTCTTTTGTTAACCTGGAAATGCTGAGTATGTTGCATTCCACATTGGGCACATATAACACATTATTAAACTCCTTTTTCAAACCTGGTACATAAACCTTCCCCTTTCCAGCCACAGGAGAAGTTTGTCCATTTGCCATTTTCACGAAGCTCTGTTCCGAAGCACTTAGAAAAGAAAACAGACTCTTATCGTTAGATAAGATCCAGGCTGCCAGGATCCAGGCTGCCGTGGCCTTGGCCTTATCTCTTTCTGCCTGCACGAGATAAGTCCTCCCTTTGCTTCTCCAGCTGTTCGCTTTTTCACAGTCCCATTTCAAATGCTTCTCTGAGTTACAGAAGAAACAGCGTTTCACTGCAAAAACTTTGCTTGCTTGTTCTTCTCTCCTATAATCAGTTTTTCTCCGCTGTGGGCTGTGCCTCCTTCTCTCAGGACTGTCATTTCTCCTCCGCTGGGGGTTTTCTCTTCTTTCCTCTCTTTTTCTTGCTTCCTCTAATAGCCTTGATGTAATATACTGCAGATTCAAATCTTGCTGTGACATAGTCTCTAGACTGATCAAAAGATTGTCGTAGGACTCTGGCAAACTGCTCAACACTATATAAACTTTATGAGGCTCTGAAAATTCCATATTTCTTTGCTGCAATTCATCAAACAGATTCTTCATTTTCTGTAAATGATGGGACATGGTTTCTCCATGTTCTAACCTTGCTCTATACAGCTTTCTGGTTAGGGAAACCACTGTTCCTGCTGTGTCCCTCACATATATATTTTTCAAAGTGTCCCAGCATTCCTTAGCTGAAGTTAGTCCCCTCACATGCGTCAGCTGTCTATCTTCTAAACACAGAATAATCGTAGAAAGAGCTTTTTCATTTTTCCTTTCTTCCTCCTTGTCTAGATCATCTGGGGGATTCGTCACTATCTCCCACAGTTCTTCAAGCCTCAAAAACATTTCTGCCTTCACTGACCACGTCTGGTAATTGTTTTTGTTTAGTCTGGTCACTGGAAAACCACCCAGACTCCCAACCGGCTGCATCTTGCTGCTTGTTTCCTTGTCCTCCATTTTTCCTCCCCTCCTGGGCTCTAAATGGCAGAACTCTTCCTTCCCTGGACTCTAGCCTTTCCTTTCAGTACCCACTGGTACTCACCGCCTTTCTTTTATGTCACACAGTCTGTGCAGGGCATAGCGCTGGGCCCATAACCTTCTTGTTCGGGGTTTTTCCTCACGGAATTACGTTTTCAGAGGTTTCAGCAGAGTATATGGCGGTCTAGGCAGTCCAGCAATAAACACACGCAGTCCGGCAGCATTTCGTGCAGCAAAGTGTATTTACAGCAGCAGCATGGCAGGCATATGTGATCTCCAACCAAGTGAAGATAATACTGACTGTACAAGTCTACATATATACATTTACATAACCAATCACATTTCAGATTACATCACTCCATTACTTCATCTTGGGTTACATCATCTTGGGTTGCATCATCTTCTACTGAGTCACCCTGACTCATTCCCAGCACACCTGACAGACATGGTTGTTCATTACAGCACTTGATTCTGGTCAGGCCTATAATTTATACTTGACAAAAGTGGTCGAAGGGTGGTGGCTGATCAGCTTCAGGCACATTTGGATGAAACAGATGCCCTGGATCCGTTCCAGTCAGGCTTCAGGCTGCGCCACGGTACAGAGATGCCATTGGTTGCCCTATATGATGACCTGTTGAGGGAGGCCAACAGGGGTAAAATATCTCTGTTGGTCCTCCTCGACATCTTGGCGGCCTTTGATACTGTTGGCCACGGTATCCTCCTGGGGAGGCTCTCCGAGTTGGGAATCGGTGGCTTAGCACTTGCCTGGTTCTGTTCCTTCTTGGAGGACTGCCACCGGAGAATGCAGCTTGGGGAGAGTGTTTCAGCCCCATGGAGTCTCAAATGTGGGGTTCCACAGGGATCGATTATCTCCCCAATGCTGTTCAACATCTATGTGAGTCCGAGGGTAGGGTCATCAGGGGATGTGGAGTATTGTGTCATCAATATGCTGATGACACACAGTTCTACATCTCCTTTTCACCAACTGCAGGTGATGCTGTCCTGTCCCTCCAGCACTGCCTGGGGGCCATACTACAGTGGATGCAGGAAAATGGGCTGAAGCTGAACCCGGACAAGACAGAAGTTCTGAGGGCGGGTGGCCCTGTGGATGGTGACTTGGGTGACTCCCTCATATTTGGGGGTGGCCCTGTCTGCGAAGAGTGGGGTCCATAGCCTGGGGGATACATCTGGACCCGACACTCACCATGGAAATGCAGGTGGCATCAGTAGTCTGCACCGTCTTTTTCCACCTTTGGTGGATTGCCCAGCTGCGACCTTGCCTCAACATGGGGGCATTCACTACCTTAGTACATGCGCTCGTAATCTCTAGATTAGACCACTATAACACGCTCTATGTGGGGCTCCCTTTGAAGCTGATACAGAAGCTTCAGGTGGTGCAGAATGCAGTGGCCAGACTCCTTACTGGAGTGAGAAAATACTAACATATTTCTCCACTCTGGCCATGCTGCACTGGCTGCCCATCCATTTCTGGATTGACTTCAAAGTGTTAATGCTTATATATAAGCCTGCTCCCACCTAGATCTACCCAGATCACACGCATGAGCCAGGAGGTGATGCTGAGGAGCCTAACACTGAGGGAGGCCCAGAAGGAAAAGACACAAAATCGGGCCTTCTCGGCAGTGGCTCCTCGCCTCTGGAATAACCTTCCTCCGGCGATTTGTGCTGCCCCTACGCTGGGCACTTTTAAGAATCAACTAAAAACATGGATGTACATTCAGGCGTTCCCTCCTGTCAATACTTAATCTTTTCTTTATTCTTTTTTTCATTCATTATTTGTTTTATTATTGTATGTGTTCGGATCGTATATAAAATCCTCATGTTTTTATTATATATACTTTTATTGGAAGTCGCCCAGAGTGGTCAACCAGACCAGATGGGCGGGATATAAATCAAATAAATAAATAAATAAATAAATTATCTACTAGCATTTATATGCTTTTGAACTGCTAGGTTGGCAGGAGCTGGGACAAGCAACGGGAGCTCACTCCATTGCATGGATTCCATCTTATGACTGCAGGTCCTCTGACCTTGCAGCACAGAGGCTTCTGTGGTTTAACCCGCAGTGTCACCATGTAAACCAGCTTTCAAAGAGATAGTGTCACATCCACCCTACAAATGGTAAGAGTGAAAAATAGTTGTAGTTCTGAAGAGAATGCATTCCACAGTCTGAGAGCCACTGATGAGATAGCCTAGGCCCACATTCTCTCAAAGTAGGCTTCAGTGTTAGTATTTCCAGAAGATATTTCCTGAAGATCTTAACATGGCAAGCTCATAACAAGATAGTTTCTTAGAAAGCCAGGCCCAAAGCCATTGAGGGTTCTAAAGACTAACACTCACTTTTTCAGTTGAGTCCAGGAAGCACTTCACTAGAAGTACATGCTTCTAGTCTTCCTTACAAGGGCTAGTGGGGCTTTCAGTCTAAAGATGTTTGTATTTTCATCTGTGCAATACTAGACCATAAAGGGGGAATGTGTGGGTCTCTAGCTGTCCAGCCAGTGGAGAAACATGATGGCAATCATAGCTGTCCATGGTGTTCTGCTTTTTTAAAAATAATATCTACATGCTTTGCTTTGATGTTCCTTTACAGCTTTACATGTTAATCATCATTCAAAATTCAGACCTTGTATAGTCTTAGAAGATTAAAAAAACCCACCACCAAACAAAAAATACATAAATAATCCTGACATGGATGCTTAATCTGAAATGAAATATTAGTTCTGAAAGGTGAGCTCTGAATTCAATGAGCTGGGAAAAGATGCATAAATGTATTATGCATATTCTTAAGCTAATAGTAGCTTGATCAAATGAATGATGTACTGAAGCCTAATAGCTGGATTACCTGTTTTCAGAAAGATAATTTGAAGAGCTACTCACAGCAAGATTTGTTCTCCCTGATCCCCATCTGTGTTTTGCCCTGGTTCAAACAGACTGCTAGAGGATAATGTAAGAAATTTAACAGCACAGATGCTCACATGTATTGAAAACATGGAATGGCTGATTGATTGGTAGGAGGTCCCTATCCTTAGCTATGTTTGGAAAAAAGAACTATCTTCCACCCTCACCTCTATGTCAGACTCTCACAGGTTCTATACACATTTTCAGATCTTAGAAATAGACTGGGGGATTCTGGGAGCCGTAGTCCAAAATGTGCTTTACCCCAAACTGACTGTTATGCATCATTTTGTTTGTTTGTTTAAAAAACAATAGTAAACTATATGCCAATGAGTGAAGCTTACTCATGCTATGACAGTGATTAGAGAGAGAGAGATAAAATAAGAGAATCAATGTGAAAACAGTATCCTTAATGAATTAGCCACCCATATTTTGCCTAGAAAAGGATCCAGATTTAGTCTGAGGCACCTCCAGATAAGTCTAGGAAAGAATCCTCCCTGTAACCTCAGAGAGCCACTTCCAGTCCATATAGAAAACAGTGAGCTGGGTTAATCTCTGGGTCAACTTGGTATAATCATTGTTCTATGGATTGCATTGTCAGCTTCACTTATCTAAGAACAGCTCCCTAAGGAAAGTTGTGTTAGCTCCTTTTTGGAGAGCCCCATCCTTTCATAACATGACAGTTTGCCCAGATTTAGCTCTCTCCCCTTTCGGTACCATGGTGAATTCCAGTATCCCCTTCACACAACCATTAAACCTGCCAACAAGCATTCCTTTTCAGTTTTCAAACTCTCCTGATTTTAAAAACCATTTCTCCTGAATAAAGACAAGGCAGTGGAGCCTTGTGGGGTCCAACAGGAACAGAGCAAACTACTAAAGATCTTTGTTTGTACCAGTGCTTGGAGTTGACAGAGTCAGAGCTAGCTGAGCTTTGTGCTCGCTTTTCAGTATGGCGTGAGACTAAGAAATGTGAGAGCAATTGCTTTGACTCTAAAGAACTTATGCTTTGGAAGGAGGTTATAGAATAAGGACTATCATATATCCTGTATATATCAAATGCAATATGTGAAACAAAGAGTTTGGCATAGCTGGCCCACAACATTTTGTCATGTGAAGTGCAACAGTGAATGGTGACCCGAACATCCATGTATCTTGATATGCTTAGTACCACAAGAGAGCCAAGTTATAGCAGCATATGAGATAAAATATCCCACAAGCACTTATCTCCATTCCTAGCAGTAAAAGCACCACACCAGCAAAGTAAACAAAGAGCAAGTTGTGGGCCCTTTCATGACACCCAAAATCTCCTGCCTGAAGCGGCTGTCTCATCCTGCCTAGGGCCAGCCCTGGAGCATGAGTTCAAATGAACAACATGGTTTCTCTTTTGGCAAAGTTGACATAATCTATACAAATTTAGCATGTGAATGAAGTGAAAATGATAGCAGTGTTTTTCAATGGGAAGGAGTGATAATTTTGTCTCTCTTTTTTTAAAACACTTTGTCAACTCCATAAAATTTGAATGGTTAAAAAAAAGAGACTTGTCTATTTGTGAAGGACAGGTAGACAAGAGTGTGGCGTCTCCTCCAGATAGCAAAGACGTGGTGATCAAGGAAGGGGAGAGGGTGGTGAAAGAACAGAGGGTTGACAAAGAAAGAGTTAAAGTGGAGGTTTGCTTGACAGAAGAGAGTAAGGGAAAAGAGTAGGAGCAAAGAATTGACGTGTGGGAGAAGGAGATAAAAGAGGGAACTGGGGAGCGGGATTTTTTGATTTTGACAAACAAGAGAGAGAGGAAAAGAAATGCAAACATGTGAGTGAGCTGCTGAAAGACTTCCCCAATTTTAAAGTGGGAGGACTGCTGATAGACCCAATAATTGATAGAGAGGGAGTGACCATCACCGAAACCTCAGAATGGACAGTGGTGGTCTTTCTGAGGGGACAAGGTTGCTGGAAGAGGGTGGTGCACCCAGATCAAACCCAGATCCAACCAACAACAAGCCACTGCCAGAGGGGGACCGGGCTTGGCACCATTTGCGCTGTGAGGAGTGACCCTATGAGGAATCTAACAGACAAGGAGCAGTTTGGCCTGGCTCCCCAGTAACGAGAAGAGATGTTAATCATAATGATTCTATGCGGTTTGAAAGACCTTTGTACGATTTGAATCTGGTTTATCACATGGAAGTAGTTATAGATACACCTATGTTACATTTGAATAAATCTGTTAATAGTTTAAATAAGTCAGCCATTTCAATTCCTGTGCCAAAATTGGAACTGCGTAAGACTTCTCAAGAACCCAATCATGCTATTCCTAACTCATAGTAAAAATAAAAATGCTGTCAACTTGAACACTTTCCTGGCTTTTGTAGAAAAAGTCATTTCTTCAGAATCTTCTGATTTTTGAATGGGAGGTATTGTACTTGTGTATCCACAATTCAAAATGTAAGAAAATAGCCTGATATTGTTGCACAATGTTGTATCCACATTGCCAGCAGAAAAAAGGATGTCAAACTTTACATGGCAAAGGGAAGCCTGAATGTTGACAACACTAATGGCAGCAGTCAAGATGGTCTACAGAATACCTTCTTCTGACCATTACCATTCACAAAGAGACACCAAGCAGAGGAAGATCCCAGAACCTCACTCTTTCTTCCATCCTCTAACTGCTTCTCATCCAAACACAAAGCAATTGTCCATGCTGTTTTTCAACAAGGTCTCTGGTATCTATTGCTTGGAGTCACAAATTAAGCAAAATGCCTAAAAGAAATGTGGCTTTTAAATTAACTATGTGCACTCAAGTACATGTCTGTCCTCCTGAAAGGCACTGGATTGGTAATTCCCCAAGGATTTTATGGGAATTTGAACTGCTTTCCCCATGCAACCTGGTGAAGAGCATACACAGCCATCTATATTGGGAAAGAAATCTCAGCCATATTCCTTCAGGGCTAATATTCTTTGTTGCTCAAGAATGAAGCACAACTCATCCAGAATTTAAGAGAAGGCTAAAGGAAAGGTATGGATACTTGTTGCAAAATCTAATTTTGAATCACTCTGAGGGGTGTGCAGTATGGTCTTTCTTTGGAATGTGATACTTACAGGGAATTTACTTGAACCTTTCAGAGAATCTAATCTGGCTTCAAAAAGGGGGTCGGATTGGCTGTCTCTTTTTAAATTAAATCAGCCTTCCCTATCTTTCTGTATTTGCTGAGATGCTGTCTTACAAGATTAAGAAAAAAGGAAATATTGTCAATTATTCTCTCTGCCTCCTCCATAATGCAATACTTTGTAAATAATCATGTTGTGTTTGAAACATTGGCAGCGTGCAGATTCTGAGACAAGAGCAGCAACAAAGATCAGCTTCAGCAAACAAAAGGAAGGTTCTTGACACAGATGAAAAGAAAGTGGAAAGAGCTCTATGCTCTGAATCAGCAAAATCCACTATCTGATATGTGAAGTCAAAGCCACCTCTCTTCATACACATCTGCAATCAGTTCAAGTGCCAATTCACTCATGATTGTGACTGGTTGTCTGGAGATATAAGCCTCTGTCAATTTCCCCCTCAGAGAGAAGGTTTCTTCACAGCACTTGATGACCATATATATTTTCCAAGTAATACCTAGAGAATTTGTTGAAAGAAAGCCCTGTCAATTTCTTTTGTACTGGCAACATAGGTATGATATTGTTCAGCTATATTAGATCATTCCTTTTTTAAAAAAATTGTAAATATAGAAGCACAGTATCCCACATTCACAATCTGGTGGGTCTTTTTTAAGAACTGAATTTCCTGGCTTTTTAAAACAGTTGTATAAGTAAACAGAAACTACACACAGATTCCAACAGCAACTTCCCTCGTGTAGAATTACCCAGTGCTAGAGGATCCCAGAAGATGAACACACAATCTGTGGTATGTTTGCTGAGGCAGGACAGAATCATGAATAGTTCTGCAGATCTTCCTTGCCAATATATTTGGAAGAGCTGTTTTGTGAAAGAGAGACAGCAAAGAAAGGCAGGGACAAAAATCAGCTCATTTCAAATGTGGTGTTAAAGGTAAGCCTTACAAATATCATAGACAGCCAGAAAAGCAGAAAAGTGGGTAATCAATCAAGTGAAACTTGAATTCACTATAGCAAAAATGAATCAACTGAGGCTATCCTACTATGCACATATAATGGAAATAGAGTGGTGCCTTGACTTACAACCATAATTCGTTCCAGAAGATGGACGTAACTCGAAAGGGTCGTAAGTCGAAGCACCATTTTCCATAGGAATGCACTGAAATGTGATTAATCCATTCTGGCCGAAGGAAAAAAATCACACACAAAGAATCACTGCAAGACTCATTGGAAATGCGATTAATCCCTTCCGGCCAAAGGGGAGGAGAGGAAAAGCAATCAAGCATGCAAGACCCATCAGAAATACACAGAAAACAAATGGAACAGATTGGAAATGCACAGAGAACAAAGGGACCAGGTCAGAAATGCAAAGAAAACAAAGGAAAAAGCAAGGGCACCATGCAAGACCAATTGGAAATGAGGGGGAGGACCCAAAAAACATACAAACCCCCCAAGACCCATCACAGCACAGAAACATAACCCCCCCAGCCCAAAGCCATGCTGCAAAAACACCCAGACCAGTTTTTAAAAAGGAGCAAACAACACCTTACCTTACCAGGCAGCCCAATGCCTCCCTGCAAAGACACACAAATGCTCACTTAGAAGCAGAAGCGAGGCAGTCCCAAACCTCCTCCGATCACACACTCTCTAACTATTGGGGCAAAAGAGCTACAAAGAAGCGGTCTCATCGCTACCTACAGTTAGCAATTAGAATTTCCCACCTTTTTTCTCTGTCTTTTTATGTTGGTAAGTGGAAGCTCCAGTCACAAGTCGAAGCAAAATTTTGCAGCCGGAGCTGGTCGTAACTCGAAATGGTCGTAAGCAGGGACATTCATAAGTTGAAGCACCACTGTTCAGAACAGAACAGAACAGAAAAGATAATATTGCTAGGAAATGGGGGGGGCAATAGCAAAAGAGGAAGATTTATCATGAGATGAATTGACTCAACACATGAATCCACAGCTGTTTATTTTCAAGACCTGAGCAGAACTGGAAATATAATATTGCTAGGAAGGGGGCATTAGGAAGAGAGAAGACAGAACCTGAGCAGAGTTGTTAATGAGAGGATGTTTTGGAGGTGGTTAACTCATATAGTCTCTAGACATCAGAAGTGACTTGATAGCATACAGGTTTTTTTAAGTACCAAGTGGCTGAAATATTTATTTTATTATTTATTATTTTATTTATTTTATTTATATCCCGCCCATCTGGTATATTCTACCACTCTGGGCGGCTGAAATGGAGTCTATGACAGGAAACTATGACAAGATCAGGCACCCCAGCTGTGCTAACATCAGAGCCACAAAGTAATTTCTCCACCTAAGCAAACGAGCTTCTGAATATTTGTTCTATGTTCTTTTAAAAATATTTTTAAAATATATTTTATATCTGCATTTTTTTTAAAAAAAATAATATTTCTATGTCTCCATTTTTACAACCAGCCATAAAATCCCCTTGCAACAGGACTTTGGTAAGCCTATTTCCTCGTATCCAGGAAGAAGTTAAAAACTCACTAAGAATCAGTTAATTGGATCCTGATCGACAGGGTAAAAAATTGAGATTGCTACAGAGGTGGAGCTGATTGAAGATACCTATCTTTTGAAGACAGCTATCAGAAGCCTGAGGAAACTGTTTGGTCTTAAATCCTAAGAGAATTGTTACTGAAATAGATCCCCCCCCTCTCTCTCTTTATTTATTTATTTATTTATTTATTTATTTATTTATTTATTTATTTATTTATTTATTTTTGAGGATCAGTCTACTTTGCAAAGTTCTTGCTGGCAATCCTGTTCCACACACACACACACAAATAACTGAATATGCCCAGTGTGATCAGAAATAACTGTTTCTACCTTTGAAAGCCCCTTTTTGAGAAATAATATGTAACCCTTACAGACATGATTCTTTCCAAATAAAAGAAGAGGGGCCTACTATTATTTTTCAAAATAAGCAAGACTCATATCTTCAGTTTATATGATCTATTTTAAATCTGGCAACATGTGGGGTCACCGGTTTCTGAATGAGTTTTACTTTTTAAAAAATCTTAACTTGAAACCCCTTTGCAAATTTCCCCAAATGTGGCACATAGTAAATCAGCCTATGCTGATGTTGATTTGCTCTGCTAGAACAATATCATTACTGCAGTCTTGTGCAGCAGTAATTCTAACAATTGGCAAAGAGCATTCATGTGCACCATCATCTCTGGGTCCTTCTGCATAATGTGTAGTATATCTGTCTACATACCTGATTTGGCTGTGTCTCTTACTTTGATATCACATTTATGTTTACCACTTTTCTTTGTTTATTTTAGATTTTCCAGTGTAAAAGTGTGAATCAGGAAACAAAATGTAGTTGTCAAAATGTCAGTTATATTTAAGGAAGACAGTTATTCTAATCTGCAAGCTAATTAGGCTCACTTATTTGCATTTAGACTGTCATAAAAGCATTTTTAAAATATCATAGAAGTGATTCCTGGATCCTTCATCTCATCAGCATGTATCAGAATAATCAGTCTGATATGTTCATTGATGCATACCAAGAAATACCTGAAAAAGAATACAAATAAGTGTTTGTTGTAATTCTCTAAGAAGAAATGCCCAAAAGTGTCTGCATGAGTTTGTTGAAAACAGATGAAAATGTACTCTAGCACAGAACTGAGAATTCTTTAAAAAAAAAAAAAAGTTCCACACCTTGCATGTTCACATTATACTTTGATTTTTAAAGTCAAGGTATTCTGGGAAGAAACTGATAGTTTGGATTCATTTCAATTGGGTTTAGGCTATGGTATGTTACTGAAACAGCATTGGTTGCCCTGCAAGACAATCTCCTAAAGCAGGCAGGCAGTGGAATGTAATCTTGTTGGTCTTCCTGGATCATCCTGCAGCCTTTGGTACCATCAACTACAAAGTCCTTCTGGGAAGTCTATCAAGTTTAGAGATTGTACTTTGGTGGTTCCAGTCCTTTCTAAATGGCCCACATTTACTACAATTATGAAATGGTATATATTTTAACGATTGGCTTGATTTGTTTATATACTGTGCTTTCAGTGCAAGTATTAATCTGGGAGATTTACAGATTTAAATTTAAAAATCCACAAGACCATATACAACAACATAGCCATCATAGTAGTCCACAGATAAAGATCTAAAATTCATACAAAAGAAAAGGAAACAAAAAACAAGAAAGGAGAAAAAGCTTTGTATTGTTCTGTTTTCACCAATTTCCTGAACTTCAGGAGGGAAGGAGCCTGCCATATCCCAGTAGCAAGCCAATGAAGACATGCCAAGACTGGGGATATATGGTAAAATTCACTAGTCCCAAAATCAGGAGTCACCACATTTTGGACCTGCTGAAATTTCCATACTATACTGATAATATAGCAGTAGTCTAGTTTTTGAACTACTGCTACTCAGCATTTCTTATTCAGATAGGGACACAACTGAGAAATCAATGAGAGTTGATAAAAGGCACTTGTGGCCACAACCAATATTTAAGCCTCTATAGAGAGTGCTGGGTTCAGGAGTACCTCCCAAGCTGCGGACCCAATTCTTCAGGGAGAGTGTAGCCTCATTAAAGTTAGGTAATTTCCCCTCTAACTGGTCTGACAATTCTTCAGGCAGTAGGACCTCCATCTTAACTGAATTCAGTTTCAGTTTATTGACCCTCATCCAGTCCATTTATTGCAAGGCAGCTCTCAAGGACATGTACAATATCATCCTCAGATAAAACAAAGGCGATATAGAACTGTGTGTCATTACATGACAGCAAAGCCAAAATCTCTGTATAACCTCCCAGTGGCTTCATGCAGATGTTAAAAAAGCATTGGGGAGATGGTCAGCCCCTATGGAACTCCACAGCAGCATTCCCAAGCAGTGGAGATGGCATCCCCAAACTGTACAATCTGGGATCAGTTATCAAGGAAGGACCAGAACCAGGGGAGAATGGCGTCCCCTTTTCTACTCTTTTATCTATTTTATCTCTTCTTCAGCTTCTGAAAATTTGCCAGTTTTTTTCTCTCTGTCATAGTGCTACTTGGCATGGATATGGAGAATGCTCTTTTTTCTTCTGTGTTCTGTTTCCTGGAAATTTGCCAGAATCTAGTTCTCACTCTGCTGCATTCCCTCTTTGCATTGTTACACAAAATCCAGAAGCAGCAGTTTATTAATTCTTTGCAGCCAGTATTATCCTCCCCTTGAGCAGCCATTACTTCACTGAGAAATAGGTCAAGTAATTATGAATACTGCCATTTGCTAAAATATGTAGAACTTTTCCTAATAAAAATAGGATTTGTTCTTTCTTAATTACGACTTCAAATTCACTGAGGAAGAAGCTTGAACAGCTAAAATTCCTAATATATCCTTCCAAAGACCGAAAGTTATAGTTT
This sequence comes from Pogona vitticeps, assembly GCF_051106095.1. Taxonomy (NCBI): domain Eukaryota; kingdom Metazoa; phylum Chordata; class Lepidosauria; order Squamata; family Agamidae; genus Pogona; species Pogona vitticeps. The sequence goes on from NC_135785.1 coordinate 138,604,584, forward strand.
TCACGTTTCCTTAAACATGACATTCCATAACCAATTTGGGCTGTTCCTCAATATTTTGCACCTCTGACTGAAATAATAGTAGTATTATCTCTTTGGATTCAAAAAGGTTTGGAGAGACTATACAATCACGTTTTTTGGAGAAAAAAAAACAGAACAAAACCCAGCTTCCATACTGGAGAAGTGGCTCTTGTTGTTCAGCAGTTTTTGCCAGGGCAAGGATACAACAGGGAGCCCAGGTAGCAAATTAGATTGATGTGTTGTCCTCGATGTACTGGCATTTTCATTTCTGGGGTCTACCAATTCCAAAACAAAACCATTTTTTATAGTTGTGCAGAATCCTGAAAGAAATGAGTTCAGGTGGTATCAGCCTCGATTCCTGTGTATGAGAGGACACATCAAAAACCTGCCCTCCTAAGTTGATGGCAATTCATCACTCTCCATTTTGAAAAGTCACTGGATGATAAGGAAGGGAGGGAGGAGGGAATACCACTTACGACATCCCCTGTGGCTTGATCTCTGTAACATACTTTCATGTACACATGAGCAGGCATATCCAAGGAGGAAATGAAGGCCAAAAACTCCATGATTATCAAACACTCCCTGATTATTAAATACAACTGACCTTCCTATTCTACCCCATCCAATGACAGATCCTCAATATAATGAGACTTGATGATAGATGATGTGCCAAAAATGAAAAAAGGAAAACAAATAGCAGAAAAGTGATTTATCCCCTAAAAGCAGCTATATGAAAAATAAGAATTTAGATTGCAGTCTTAAATGAAAGGAATATATTCTGTTGAAATCATGTTTCCTTTAAAAGAAAAGCTTCACATTAAAGTTTATCTGAGAGAAATTCCCATTGCAGAGTGTGGTATAAGAAAGTAGCCCACATGAGAGAATTTCTGACTCATTCTGTGTAATTTTTAATTCATCTGCTGTCACCATCTATGGGATGTTATATTATTATATGTTTATGGTACCTGTTTGTTTTTTTATCTTTATGTGTTATTTTTGGCTGAATGTTCTGCTATTTTTCGTAAGCTGCCCAGAATAGTGGCTTGCAGGGAAATACATACATACATACATACATACATACATACATACATACATACATACATACATACATACATACATACATACATACATACATACATACATACATACATACATACATACATACATACATACATACATACATACATACATACATACATACATACCACCTAACTGAGATGATAATAGATCAATGACTCCAAACCCTAGGGATGCTGGAAATTCCTTAGGGCTAACTTGGCCTAACTGTGCTAGTGCAATTAATGTGTTGTTAGGCAGAAACGGGTATAAATCTGCTATTAGCAACACCATTTTCCCATACCTTTTCCACTCCTATTTGAGCTATTTTGCCTGTTGATTTTAGCTTGTACAGCAGTTGTGTTAGCACAGTACTTGTGGTAGCAGACATTTGAGACCAGATAGGATAAAGAGGGTCACTACCCTTGAAAGACCTCTGTGATGATGATGATGATGATGATGATGATGATGATGATGATGATGATGATGATGATGATGATGATGATAATAATAATAATAATAATAATAATAATAATAATAATAATAATAATAATAATAATAATAATAATAATAATAATAATAAATCACTCTAGAAAATGTCTGGCTGCTCAGTTGTCAATAAATCCTAGCTCTGCCACCTTCCTCTCTTTCTCTTAAATTGAAAGGCAGAATAGAGATTACTGATTTAATTAAATTCACATTAAAAAGATTTCTCAGAGGAACAACTATATTAAGAAATATGTTCAGGTTTTCAAAAAGGTATAAATAGACTTCATAAAACATATCCATGTATGCTATGTAGCACACAAAAATGTGTTGTTATCAACTGACTTGTAGTGGGCAAAGTACATCATGAACATTCTTCTTCAAAACAACAGTTTAATGAAATAAAACACAATTTTGTGTTCCTAAGACTGAATGCTGATGTTACTCTTCTTTTCAAATAGAAGCTTGTATTCATCAATCTATTTTTACAAGAGGATGTCTTGGCAGTTCTCAGAATATTAGGTCAAGTTTCAAGTTCTACCGACATGCCACTTCACACAAAGCTCAGAGTGAATTTGCAGATTCTGTATCATAAGAAGCATTCAAGGAAGTGCAAGAGGAGGGGAAATAATTTTGAGGTTACCAGTGAAAGCTCTCCTGGGAGTTCTCCATGCTTACAACAGAACTCAAGAGCAAGACAAATGTGGAAGCTCATCCTTAGACCAAGCAAGCCAAAGAATTCTGAGAGAAGCCAAACAGACGAGTGAAATCAATTTATCAAGTGATTTTTTGTGTGTGATGAGGAGAAGAGGGAACTATAAAATGTGTCAAATAGATGAAACCAGTGACATTTCTTTGGGGAGTTCTTCACATCCTTAGACTGATTTATTTATTGACTGAGATTGTCACAGGATTTTGCTGAAAGTGAAGCACAAAGTGAATTTTCAATCTCTTCCTCTGCTGCATGTCCAAGGCATTTGGAGGGAAGCCCCAAGAATTCAATAAGAGCAATAAAAAGTTTTCAGAGGGATGCACATAACAAAAAAGAGACATTTTCATCCTACTCAATATAAAGAATAATTGAGAGCATTCTTCTAAAAACTACTGAACATAGAATGTTGTATTTTTAAAACAATTGTATGGCACATTAAATCACTCATGACTGAGCAGTGATTGGATGATGTATAATCCTACCACTGGCTGGATATAGAAAGTTTCAGAATGTCATAGCTATGATATCGTTATGCTTAATGTTATCTCCTTCATAAAAACAAATGGAAAGATTGTGCTCTCCTTTCCCTTCTTTCTTTCCTTTCTTTCTTTCTTTCTTTCTTTCTTTCTTTCTTTCTTTCTTTCTTTCTTTATTTCTTTCTTTATTTCTTTCTTTATTTATTTATTTATTTATTTATTTATTTATTTGCACCCTTTGCATTTCATCTGTTATTCACTGGTTCTGAAGTGTCACCACTTTCTGGAAGCTTGAAATCTTTACTTGCAACTTTAATGCTAATAGATAACACAGACTGGCAATAATGGAGTAAATATTTAAATCCTTTGATTAGGACTTTGATTAGGATTGCATTTTGGAGGATATCTGAACCTGGGAATAACTGTGAGCAACACACCAGCAGCCTACAGAGGCGCATTTATGGCTAAGGCCTTCTAGCATACAGAACCTGTCTCTTTAAGAAGCAGCCTTATATGGCAACTCCTTGTTTCTCAATAGTTTGGTTTCCTTTTTATGATGAATCCAAGATGTTCTGTTGTTGTTGACACCAAACTGCTTGCTTATTTATATTATGACTTTTTGGTACTTCTTCTATTACCTTAGGTTGTTCAGTAAAGACAGATTTTGCCTTCTCATCAGTTGTGTCTATGTATTCCTACATTTCTGAAAGCAGAAAAATTCTCTAGAGGAGGGGCATCACTTTGGTTTTAAGGAAAAATAAAAAAGTGTTTGAAGCTGCACTTCAGAAAGCAAAGAAACTCAGTCTACAGATCAACTGCACTTATCCTCACTAGAAATATGCTTTGGAAAAAGAGACCAAATAGAGCAAAGTATTTTTACACTGCTGGAGCATCTATAGACAATTCAAGAAGCCCTCAGATATGTTTGTGTTGATTAGAATGCCCAAAAAGTAAATGAAGCTTGTTTTGGTGTTTTGGAAGTTAGAAATACTGATATTTGAGCAAAAATACTTGAGCAGCCATTGCTGTAGTAAAAGAAGGGCCAAAATACAGATAGATTAACAGCTGAAGCTGAATGAAATACAGATCCTCTCTTGGAAGCTCCAGTTGCCAAGCCATGGAGAATGCTGAGATCAGCCTCACGCACCTCTGTTTATTTCCCAGCCACCTAACAGTATACATTATGCATCCAGGTGTGACAAAGGTACCTTTAGATTAGCCATGTTCTAGAATTTTATTACTTTTACATTGTGTCTTCATTGTGCTTAGAACTGAATGTGAATGTTGGGTGGATAACTGACTCCCTTGTATGGGCTTTGATTGGATAGGTCAATGAAGAGTTTGGAATTATCACCCCAGCAACTCTTTCTTTCTTTCTTTCTTTCTTTCTTTCTTTCTTTCTTTCTTTCTTTCTTTCTTTCTTTCTTTCTTTCTTTCTTTCTTTCTTTCTTTCTTTCTTTCTTTCTTTCTTTCTTTCTTTCTTTCTTTCTTTCTTTCTTTCTTTCTTTCTTGTTCCAGATTTGATGGATGCAAATTGTCTCTCAGACTCCTTTATGGAGTTTGATTTTTCCATGATAACCACAGTACCATCCTTGTCAGCCTCTTTGATCACTATGTTGGGATTATTTCTATGGGTGTGTATAGCATCACACTGTGTTTGGGTGAGGTTGTTTGTTAAGTCAAGTTTCTTGTTGATTATCTCAGCCCAGCCGCAATAACAAAAGCACTCAATCTAAAGGTCAAGTTCTTTGTTTCAACCTTCTGGGAGATGTGGGGGAGTCCACCTGGAGTTTTTCTTTTTGTGGTGCTGTGACATAGGTGTACGTGAGGCAGTATATAATTCCTCCTCATGCTGTTGGAATATTTCCTCCTCTTGTGGAGAGTGGGGTACTGCATGTGAAATATAAATACACACCCAAGACTCTTACAGCCAATAAATATTTAGAATGTTCTACTTGTGAAATTAATATTTCATCCATTATATGCTTTTATTTTTATTTTACTTTTATATATTTTTAAATACTCTTTCTCTCCTCACTCATTTTTACAATAGGACACAGATTCCCTTTTCCAGGGCCAATGTCTCTTTGGCTAGGAAGGAGTTGAAAACTTCTCCAAAGAGTCAACTAATTGGTCATGACTGATGGCGTGAAAAGTTCAGATTGCCTCAGACTTGGAGATGATTTCCCATTTGAAGACTGGTGAAAGGAGCTTGGTATCAGAAATCCTGAGAGAATGTTTACAGAAAGCAGTCAGGAATGGGACAAACACAACTATGTTTTTGTACTACAGAACGTCACTCTACACATTTGTAATACAGAGATATTTTTAACATGCCTTAGAAAATTGTACGCTAATTCCCTAAAGACTCGTGGCAAAATGTCTCTTTCTGGAGGACTGTTACTGTGTCACTTTCCTTAAAGAAAGCCAGTTTTTATGATTCTTAAAATAAAACCTGTCTTTTGACTCTTTCTACCACCTTTCATTGCCCTCCAAATATCTCCCATTCCAGGCCACTAAGCAGCAATAATGCATCTACTTTGCAATGGTAAGCTTGCTTTGTGCATGCTCCGTTTATAACAAAGTCATTCTTTTTATTTTTTTGATAGGTCTCTTTTGAGGATCAGTATTTCAGTCCCTGTAGCCTGGATTCTTTCCAAATTAAAAAAAGTGGGTGGGACAAACCATTTTCTTTGAAGATGAGCAAGATTGGTATTTGTAAATTCATTTGAGCTAAAATAGCTCATATTTTCAAATCTGGGGATGTTTTAGGGTCTCTTGATTCTGTATTGTGGGGCAAAATATCTTTACTTTTAAAAAATTACAATTCAAAAAACACTTTACCCAAACTACCCAAAATTTGGCACAGAGCAAGAGAACAATGTCTGCTGCACACACACACACACACATAGTGTTTTTGAATTGTAATTTTTTTTTTAAAAAAAGTGCAATACCAAATATGTAAGGGAGATTGCACCAGTGGTTTTCTCAATTTCCTCACAATTTATTGTGTGCCCAGACATGCAACTCCATGTACAATTAAATACACCACCAGGGACAGAACAACCATGAAATGAGTTATGCACTTTTCAGTTTGTGCTGTGCAAACTCAAAAGGATCCTTGTCAATCTGTAATTTGAGGTAAAAGCTTTTGCTGATCTGCATCCCTCTTTCTTTCACTCCATTTGCCCACCCTCAACAACACTTCCATTGTTGGCAAATCCTTAATGGTCTTTATTTTAGCTAGATGACATAGATCCAGTGCAGTACAGAAGTGGAGCAGCAAATCAAGGGGGGGGGGGTTAAATTAAAAGTGGAGACTTTTAATCAGAAATTATTTGCACACCTCCCCATTCACTTAAAATTTAGAACTGTGGTTAAAAGTAGAAATACAGTGACATCGTGCAGAGACAGAGCTTTTTCCTTATGTTCTTTGCTTTACTTGTAAAAAGTGAGTGGTATGCTGATAAGTCCCCTAATTCCTTCTCTCCTGCTCCCCTTGTCATCCCTACAAAAGTACCTCCACTGCTCCCCCCTACACACACACACACACACACACACACACACACACACCCCTTGCAATCTGTGTTTGCCCCACTCTGATTCTGGAGTAGCAATAGGAGTCATACTGCAACCTGGGCCTTTCATGTAAAAGAAAAGAGATCATTCTCTCCCTTCTATGTGCTGATCCAGCTCACCCTTTTCCTGTCCTTTCCAAGGCCAAGCCTCTTTCTGTGCCTTCACTGCTCTTTGCAATCCCAGCAAGTACATTAATTAAAACTATAAAAGCTATTGCAATTGTGGGTAAATACTACATGAATTAGTATCACATTAAGTTAAAACACCTTGATAATCACATCTGGTCCTCTGTGTGTTAATTTTTAAAATATTGGCCTGATTAGTTAAAAATAGTTACTTTGTTCCAATCTCTGAGAAAATTTGTCACAGACTTCTGGATCTTGGCATACATTTCCAGACAGATCTCCCACAAGGGAATTAATCCCTTGACTTTTTAAAAAAGAAATGTAGATCCTGAAGCTAAATCCATTCCACAGTTGTGCACAAAGATACCTTATTCACCTCCCTTTCCCCTCTATAACCTCTTATGCCATTCATTCTATAGAGTTTCTCAACCCTCAAGAGTCAGTGCATCTGGAGCCACATTGAGGAGGGAGAATTGCCCCTTCTTCTGTTGAATTGTACTGCGCAACGAGCAGTAAACCACCTCTGGATCATTCTCCTGCTATATACGCTTGTTTTTCCACTATACTATGGTTTCTAGTCAAACGGGCTTGACCTAGTATAGTTGTGAAGACAGGTCTGGTATCAGGACACAACACCTCATGATGCGGCCAGTGTCCTGTTATAGACCCCCAGGGATCCCATCTCCTCCCAGATTCTGCCATGCTTATTTCTAACAACATCTGACAACACATTACATCACTGTGAGACCATCCTGACAAACAAAAATGGCAGTAATATGTCATGCAACAAATGCCCACCATTTCCACTACTGTCACAATTCACCTATATAAAATGTACCAGCAGCTTGTGGTCCAATGCAAGAAGAGTGCTTCATTCATTACAGGGCAATGGTTTCTGGTGATTGGAAGTGGACAATCAGAAGACACTTTGCTGAGGGCCATTTAAACCTGCAGTTGATGTTATAAAAAGCTCAGCTCTCATGTAGCTGAGGATGCAACACAGTTCCTTATTTACATTTTCCCCCAAAAGCACTAGTTATTGGACTCATATCTACAGCAGACTTAATCTGCCTGCCTCATTTTAGCAAAGAATAATCAAATAAGTTAAAATAATCTTAGAACTGCAGAGCTGGAAGGAATCTCCTAGATCATTGAGTCCAGCCCCTGTCAAGGAGGCACGATGGCAAATTGAACTCCCAACCTCTGGCTCCACAGAGACCTTTATCACTGAACTATCCAGCAGTTTTATATACAGTGGTGCCTCGCATAGCGAGGTTAATCCGTTCCGGATTAACCTTCGCTATAGCGAAACATCGCTAAACAGAAATAAAAAAGCCATAGAAACGCATTGAACTTTGTTCAATGCGTTCCTATGGCTTTAAAACTCACCGTTAAGCGATCTTCCTCCATAGCGCCGCCATTTTCGCGCCCTCGGTAAGCAAGGGCAGGGCGCGAAAATGCGGTGCGGACCTTCCGGTGGCCATTTTGGAACCACCGATCAGCTGTTCTTCCCCGCTTCGTTATGCGATATTCGCTAAGCGAATCGCTTAGCGAATATCGCAAAGCGAAAAAACGCCATAGGGGCCATCGCTAAGCGAATGCTCCAGCGATGGCCCAGAGCCCCTCGTTAAGTGATTTAATCACTCAACGGGGCACTTGTTAAGCAAGGCACCACTGTATAAGCATACAATATTCCTGTAGGGATTTTTTAATGCTGTTTTAACCACTCACAACTGAGTAGTATTTTGCATCTGCATCTTTTGTGTCCATTTCAAATGAGGAAGTAAGGATGCATATGTCTACAAAGTTCACATCTTTCCCATATGCAACTCCAATCACTATGTATTTACATTGGCTTTTGGCAGTTCTTGATGTTGCTATTATTTTTAATGGGACAAAATCTATTTCTTTCTTTGCATACCTTTGCAAATGTATGCATGTTTTAAATTCTATGCATTGTTTGAATGCAGACTCTCCAGTGATTGAAGCACATTTAAATAGCATTTTGTATGCAGTTGAAATGGGTACATTTTATAATTAGCACTTTGTAAATGGCTGCATTTGTTTCAGATGCAGCTGTTTCTCAATGTGAGGATCCTAGAGTGCAGACTATGTTCTCCTGGTGAACAATCTGGAAAGTGCTGATCTGCACAAGCAGATTGAGCCTTAGATGGAAATTGGATTCCTCACACATGCCTATAAGGAATTGCTTTCTTAACATTAACATGCACCCTCTCTGATGAACAGAGGTTCTTGGAGAAATCAGGTTTACAAAATGTGTTGTGCTGAGATTTATAACAGAGATTTAAGCAAAACATGATAAATGGATACTCGTAAGCCCCCTTCTAAATTACTGCTGCTTGGAAAAAAAGTTGGCCTGTCCTTGATGGCCTAGACCAGTAGTGGAGAGGTTTGTCTCAGTACCTGCTTCAGCCTGGAAATGAAGTGTGTGTGTGTGGGGGGGGGGGGGACCCAAAAGCTAAAAGTAATTGGAAATAATTTCTGGTTTTAATTGGGGTATTAGGCATGGACTGATGATGGGACATGGACCTCAATTCAAACATCATTGTTTTTAAATACTTCCAGGAGAGGTATTTTTAAAAAATTAGTGCAGAGGGAACGAGTCCCCTAGTGTTCCATATGAAGAGTATGCAAATATTATGTAACTGTAGATAGAACTGTGCTCTTTATAAACACTGACAAAACTTGTATTTCATTCCAGTTTTTCTGTGCCACTAGTGATACTATACAGAGAGACAGATGGTTAGCGGGATTATGTTGTATGTTCACTTGGGGAGAAAGTTAAGTTATAGAAAGTATAAGAAAAGTCCAAAGAAACAAAACAAAACAAACAAACAAACAAAAAACCCTTTAAGACTAACTATTCTATTCTTTGGACTTTTCTTATACTTTCTATAACTTAACTTTCTCCCCAAGTGAACATACAACATAATCCCGCTAACCATCTGACTCTCTCTATAGTATCACTAGTGGCACAGAAAAACTGGAATGAAATACAAGGTTTGTCAGTGTTTATAAAGAGCACAGGAAATTACTCTTCCTTTGCTTTGTGGCTGGGGATGGTTTTACTTGATGTTAGCAGAGCTGTGGTGTCTATATCCTGTCATATTTCAACCATTCCACCCATCTTCTCATTATACAACTGTCTGATAACTAAGAAAAAGCTCCAAAGGAAAAAAATTGCCACCAAATTACTTTAGATGTATAAGTTAAAATGTCCTATTACTAACAGCTCTGCTCAAAACTTTCAAACCAATAATGTCTCAGGTTATTCTCTCTGCCTTCTGCTCCCCCACCTGCACCACTTCCTATAAATATTGTTTATTTCCGGTAAGTTCTGCTCAGATCTTGCAAACTAACAGCTATGGCTTGTTTTACTGAGACAATCTGCCTCTTATTGTCTCTTCCTACTGCCCCTCACTTGCCCCAACAGCATTGTCTTTTCTGGTCAGTTCTGTATTCTAATGATGTACATAACAGGATAGTATCAGTTTATTCATTTTTGGTCTAGTGAGAGTTCAGGTTTGACTTAATTGAGTACCCACTTTTTTGCTTGTCTGGCTATATGTGGTATCTGTAAGGCTCTCCTCCAGTACCTTATTTCAAATGAGTTTATTTTTGTCCCTGACTTTCTTTCAAATACTATGGACAATTTTGATCTTGGTTTCTAGTGAGAATCTTTGCTAACCCCCCCCCCCTTTTTTTCTTTCTTTCTTTCAGATATTCAGGGAACATATTTTGAAAAACATGAACATGTTTGTAAAGCTTTTGGTCCAATATAGCTTTCTCCCCTCAGGTTGCCTGCTCCAAGGGAACAGTTTGGAAGTTGGAACATAGCTTTCTAATCTGCATTCTGCAGATTGAGCATGGTAATATTAGTTTCCCTGAGACATTAAATGGTGTGCATGCTTCTTCATTGTAGGTATTGCACTTACTCATACTTTTGCTTCACCATTTCATTAACCTTAAAACAGCCTGTCAAAATATTCTGCAATATCTGGGATGTGGGCTGCAACCTACATCCAAGCCGATCTTGCTTCTGTCATCTTTCAGCAACCATATCATAGATTGTGTGTTCATCTTTTGGCTTTCTCAAGCATTGGGTAATTCTACATGAGCAAAGTTTCTTTTGGAATTTGTGTGTAGTGCCTGTATAAAAAAAGCTTTCTGTTTTAAAAAGCCAGGAACTATTTAAAAAACCCTCTGTTTTATGAATGTGGGATATTGTGCTTCTCCACCTACAATTGTAAAAGCTATGAAATAGCCCAATATTGCTGCACAATATTGTACCCATGTTACCAGCAGGAGAAAGGGTGTCAGGCTTTATAAAGCAAAGGACAGCCTAAATGTTGACAACACCCATGTCAGCAGTCCAGATGGTCTATAGGAGACCCTCTTCTGCTCACTACCATTCACAAAGTGACAATATGCAGGAAAATCCCAGAAACCGATTCCTTTTTTCATCAGTTAACTACTTCTCACCTAAACACAAAATAACTGTCATGCCTGCTTTTTGACAAGTGTGAATGCTAGTGAGCAGAAGAGGGTATCCTGTAGATTATCTTGACTGTTTTTTAAAGAATTGAATAAAAATATAAGATAACATATCTCCAAGTTCTAGGTCAAACTTCATCACTGCTTAACATTAAGAATATTGCTGTTATTTATTGTTTTTATTTGTACCAGGTACACCAGAGATATAAATTAAGAAAAATTAAGCCTATTTTTGGCCAGGCTGTGCATTTTGATTACCTACCATCACTATTATTTCTAAATAAGGAGACTGAAGCTTCAGTACTGTACCCACTTATTTGAAAGTTAGTTCCACTGAATACATTCAGTCTCAGTAGAAATGAATAGGATTTCACTGTGACTGAAGGAATTATTTGTTTCACACATAGCAATAAACATTAAGAATGGCTGGAATGAGGCAAGTAAACTGGGATGAAGAATTAATTGCATATTAGACTGAAAACATGCCCCATTCCACTGAGAACATCATGAGCTGTAAAAGGTCATAACAATTAGTCTCTGCTAACAAATACTGAAACAGATATGGTTTCAATAGCAATTTATTACAGAATCTGCTGGAGAAGAATGAACTGAGTGACTTACATAATGAACATTTAATAGAATATACCGAGGACTACAGTCAGCTACTGAAAGTGCCTCTTCTGTCAGAGTGTATAAGAAACAGAAACGTAATATCATTTTTGAAATATTTGAATACTTCCAAAATGAGGTAATTAATATCCTGTTTGCAAACAGTTCTTTGAATAAACACAATACAAGTAATTATTTTCACTCTTACATTTAATTTAAAAAAACGCATAGAGCCACATAGAGCTTATCAGAAAAAAAGACCTTGTTGGTATTACATAGAATTATTTTTGGAAACGGGTCCTAGAAAAAGCAATTTTCATCCACAAAGCACTTAACTTGCAGCATGTAACAATCACGCTGTTAAATATATATAGATGCCTCCCAAGAATCTCAATTGTCTCATTGCTCAGAGGAGTATGAATGTATTACACAGAGTGATAGCATTTGTTTTCTTCTCTTTTGTTTTTCTCTCCAAACATTTGGTGGTGTTCATTTTGTGTATGTGTGTGTGTTTTTGATACCATGTAAACATATCCTTGCAGTAACTTATGCAAAGATATGTTTACATGGTCTCAAACACACACACACATACACAAAATCCTGAATCACTTCAGGACTTCTGTGCCTGATAATGCGGATTTTAATCCATGAATGCTCACACTGAAATAAAATTAGTAGCTCTACATGTACTACAGTACTTTTGTTGTTGTTTTTCAGGTCTCCTGAAACAATGTAGTCCTTCAATGTTTGACTCAATTACAATAGACTGGCAGGGTTAACCTCCACTGACGATTCTGTGAGCTGAATTACTTCAAGGGTTGTATCTTTATATAAAGTGTGGCAGGCTCTAGGATGTAAAACTCCCCTGGCTTTCCTTAAAATTCCCCAACTATTTCATTTCAAAAGTAACTAATCATCTAGGAGACCAAGGACCACTGGAGACTGAACTCCCTGCTTTCCAATTACAAAGCCATTACATACCTACCCTAAAATCTACCATCTGCAGAAATTTCTATTGCACTTCTCCTGATTAACTTCCTAACAACTGACTAGTGATTCTCTTATTTACTAATGGTTTTCTAGTAAATGAGCAACCCCTTCATCTACCAGCAACTCTTTTAATTTGCTGGTAGAAACAATTGTAGTTTGAAAATTAAATGAGAGGATCATTGTGCTAAGATGGAAAAGGATTTTGAGAACTCAAAATGTTCCTTTTATAGATGAAATTAGAACTCTGGTTCCTCATTTTGACTTGGAGGAACAAATGTCTTCACTTCATTTTAAAAATATATCCCATATCCATCTTCAGTAGTACCTTGTCAACTTTAATATTTATTTTTTTCGATGCCAGGAATCTTTTGTCTTTTCGAGAATGATTGGTTTCTACAAAATAGACAATCAGAGGGGCTCCTACCCTCAGACTTCACATGTTCCACAGGGGTCCCCCATTAGGTTTTTTTTATTAGAGGTTTTCTTGCATTTCTCACACACTTATTCTAAAAACATTGACTGAAATCCTGTAGCTCAATTATTCATGCACAGGAAAAATGGTGTAGCACCCAATCACTTCTAGTTAGGAATTTATGAGTCACCACTGCGACTCACAGGAGTATGCATGCCTATTGGCTTGGCATATGCTCATGAATCCTGGTCAGGATTCATTATTTGCCAGCTAGAAGTGATTGAATGTTTGTCTTCTGCATAATTAATTATGTTATAGGATTTCCACCTGTGAGTAGCATAAATTGTTACTACTTATGGTGAAATGGTGTAAAACATACCTTGTCTTGCTACAGGGGCTTACAAATTGCTGCCATTGTTGAAGAGTGTCCTCTACCAATGAAGAGTCTACAACCAAAGTGTTCCTTAGGCCTAGATACCACCTGCAGCATGTTTTGTGATGTCTGACTTTGTATTATTTCTCATACATACAAACAGAGGTCTTTGAACAACATTTCGTGTGGCTGAAAAGGCCAATTCGAGAGTGACCATCCCTTCCACACTGAGGACAAACACAATTTGTCTCCCGTCCAGCTCCCTGATTTAGCTGGTTTTGGGACTGTCTCTTTGCCTCGGCCTGCTGGACAAGGGTCTCTTCAAAGTGGGAAAGGCCATGTCTGCCTCCAGGCTAAAGGCTCAGATGTCAAGGTTTCCCATCTGTTGAGGTCCATTCCTAAGGCCTTCAGATCCTGCTTCCAGATATCCTTGTATCACAGCTGTGGTCTCCCTCTGGGGCGATTTCCCTGCACTGATTCTCCATACAGAAGATCTTTTGGAATCTCATGAAATGCCCAAGCCGTCATAGATGCCACTGTTTCAGTAACGTGTACATCATAAAAGTTGCAGCTCATTCTAGGACTACTCTCCTTGGAACTTTGTCATGCCAGGTGATACCGAAAATGCGTCGGAAACAAGGCATATTGAAGGTGTTCAGCTTCCTCTTCTGCCATGCACAAAGGGCCCAGGACTCACTGCAGTACAGGAGTGTACTCAGGACACAGGCTCTGTAGACCTGGATCTTGGTATATACCATCAACTTCTTAAGTCATACTCTCTTTGTGAATCTACAGAACATGGTACCTGCTTTGCCAATGCATTTATCCAGCTTGACATCTAGGGAGAGAGTGTCAGAGATCATTGAGCCAAGGTAGACAAAGTCATGAACAACCTCCAATTCTTGTGTGGAAATGATAATAGAGGGAGGTGAGTCCACGCCCTGACCCATGATTTGTGTTTTCTTCAAGCTGATTGTTAATTCAAAATCTTGGCAGGCCTTACTAAAATGATTCATAAGTTGCTGGAGGTCTTCAGCAGAGTGGGCCACAACAGCTGCATCATTGGCAAAGAAGAATTCCTGCATGCATTTCAGCTGGACTTTGGTCTTCATTCTCAATCTAGAGAAAGAGCTTTCCACCTGATCTAGTCCGGAAATAGATACCTTCTGCTGCTGTTCCAAAGGCGTGCTTCACCGCAACAGCAAAAAAGATCCCAAACAGGGTTGGTGCAAGGATAGAGCCCTGTTTCACTCCGCTTCAGATGTCAAAGGGATCTGATGTTGATATGTTGATATATAAGATATATCTTTCAAATCAACAGTTTTTGATATATTCAGCACGAGCATTTCTAGATTAAAGGTTATATATACCTATGTAATTTCTTATATAATAACTTCTTTATCTATCTCCAAATTGTTTTACTCTGTCACTTATCCACCACTTATAGAAAAGAGAGTCCAAAGTTGCTGACAATATTTTTAACCTGAATTTCTAATCTCTAACACCCTTTTTGCCAGTTTTGAAGTGCCATATATAGAACATTTTAAAAGCATTTTCTCTCAAATTTACTGATTTAGTCCATCTATAATTATCATTTACATTCGAATCCAATCATATATGTCTAAATTGTAGCCAGGATTTTGTATCCCTTCCATCATCACTGCTTTCACCCTTTCCTTCTCTGAATTCTCTTCTAACAAATATGCATTTTTTGAATAATCTTCTCATTAGTATAAATCCACAACTCATCCACCTGGGCCTTACTCTCATAAAAGCCCATTATTTTATCTTTCTTTGATCTTGATGCTAAAGTCTCTTTTTCTGCTACTCCCACTGCTTTGGTGAAATGGTCTTCCTTCTGAATATTCCATTCCACGTCCTCTTTAAATCCTGAAGTTACCACCTTAATTTCTGGTGTCTGGACTTTAATCTGATTCTTAAATTCACTGATAATATTCATTTGGAACTTCTGTACATAGTTCTTTAAACAATCTTACATTATTAATTTTGATAGACTTGTACATTGAATAAGGGCTATCATTTCTGTTTCTTGTGTATAGATTTATTGTAAGATAACACTTTCCACTGAGAAATAAAACAATTCAGCTTTTAAAAAGTTCAGATACTTTGATACCGCTTCTTATAAATCCAGTAGGCCTTTCTCTGCTTCTGTTTTCTCTCCAGTTCACATTACGTCCATCAATTCCATTTTCTTTCCTGTACTCTAAATTCAGTCAAGAGCCATAGAACAGTAAAACCATCAATCAGTTAGTTTTCATGTTAAATGAGTCAGTCCATGACCAAACTACCACTTAACACATCCAATTGTAAATTCAGCCAGGGACAGTTTTAATTTATAATCCACCATTTGCAGATCACAGCAAGGCTGCTCGGCAGGGGTTTCCCCCTTTTTGTATATCAACACCCAGAATTCTTCCCAAGTGTCTCTGTTAAACACTGTCTTTAAGAACTCAAATCTTCTTAAACCTCTAGTATTATGGTGTATATATGCCCTCAAAGGGGGACGTGGTGGCGCTGTGGGCTAAACCGCAGAAGCCTGTGCTGCAGGGTCAGAAGACCAAGCAGTCGTAAGATCGAATCCATGCGACGGAGTGAGCGCCCGTTGCTTGTCCCAGCTCCCGCCAACCTAGCGGTTCGAAAGCATGCAAATGCGAGTAGATAAATAGGTACCATCTCGGTGGGAAGGTAAACAGCGTTCCGTGTCTAAATCACACTGGCCATGTGACCACGGAAAGATTGTCTTTGGACAAACGCTGGCTCTATGGCTTGAAGAGTGGGATGAGCACCGCCCCCTAGAGTCGGACACGACTGGACAAAAATTGTCAAGGGGAACCTTTACCTTTACCTTTACCTATGCCCTCAAGGGAGGACAGGGGGATGATAAAGTGATTTCCATCCATGTCTTTTAACTTTGGTTTCTCTTCAGTGTGTGATGCAGTTAAAAATCAGTCAATGTTTCAGGGCAAAAGGTAAAGGCAAAGGTTCCCCTTGACCATTTTTGTCCAGTCGTGTTTGACTCTAGGGGGTGGTGCTCATCCCCGTTTCCAAGCCATAGAGCCAGCGTTTTTGTCTGAAGACAATCTTCCGTGGTCACATGGCCAGTGCAACTTAGACACGGAACGCTGTTACCTTCCCACCGAGGCGGTCCCTATTTATCTACTTGCATTTGCATGCTTTTGAACTGCTAGGTTGGCAGGAGAATGTTTCAGGCACACAATAGCAAAACCATTTAGAAAATAAAGTTCTCTGTTTGATTTCAAAGAGACCTTGAGTAACAACTAATTTGTCTCTTAATTGCCCCAATTCTGCTGGCTTTTGTACTTTTTTCTCTTTATTCCATCTCTGCTGCTTTATTTCTTCTCTGCTTTTAAGTCAGCAGCTTCAGTTTGAGCTTTACTTGCTATATGGAAATAAAAGGCCAGTTATTCACAGTTCATGTAGTCAAGCAAAAATCTTCTTCACACTTCCCACCTTGGCAAAGTTAGGCAGCTAATTCACCAGAAATGTCATCTCCCGGGCCAGATGCTTTAAGAAAGGAAACTCTCACAAAGACAGATTGCTGTCTGAATTCAGTCTTTCCAGCTCTCCTTCACTGCAATATGACTCTCTGTAGAACTTGTCCCCCTTCCACTGCTGGGGTGGTCTGCTGACCTGGAGTTTACACGGGGGCCCCCAGAGCCCAGGGAATTCCCTCTGCTCTCACTGCCATTGCTCCACCTCTACTCAAATTATATCTGTTTGAATAAACTCTATAATCTCTTTTATGAAGGTACTTAGTTCTCCAGATATTTATTAGCTTACATTTTTCTGTCATTTCTAAAAAACCTTAGGGATCATATTTCCCTCTTTTTCCTCCCCTATTCACCTGTCACCAAGGTATCTTTTTGTTTGTCAGTTATTGCATTGAAATCCCCCATGCTACGTATTTTCTTTTCATAACTTTCTATCATCTGATTTCCTAATTGTCCATAGAATTGTCCTTGCACTTCATTTGGTGCATAAATGTTCACCAGCAGTATTTCTTCTCCATCTTTATAAATCTCCACTATTAATATTCTTCCATCCATTGAGGCATACCCTAATTTAAGTTCTCCTTTTTTATATACATTGCTACTCCTTTTTTCTTTTGTTGATCAGAGTCTGTAAAAACTTTGCCTGATTTAGAGTTTTCTAACAAATTTTTATCTGCTTCCTTGATATGGGTCCCTTGAATACATATGATTTCTACTTTGGCTCTGAAAAGTTTATTAAATATTATTTTCCTTTTCTGGGGTGAATTCAGCACTTTAACATTCACTGAAAGTATTTTGTTTGTTTAGACATCTGCTCGGCTTTTACTACCAATTTTATCTTTGCTTTCTCCATACCTCTATTTCTTCTCAGTGAGGGTGGAGTTCTTTGTCTTTTACGTTCTGCTTCTTCATGTTCCTCTTCTGATTCTTTATTGGAGAACTGTATGTCTTCTTCTATCAGCTTCAGTTTGTGTTTCATTTCTTCCATTAAATTACTGGCCTTCATTTTGCTGTTCAGATTAAATCTTCTTGACTCCCAATTTAGGAATACTCCCTCCAGTGTTAACCATGTGAATGGAATTTTCCAGTCTATCAGTATTTTGGTAAGGAAGGAGCTGTCTTGTTTTTTTTCTGACATGATTCAAAGTACATGTTTTAGGATATTAATATTGGTCCCTCTGATTGTGAGCTCCTTCTCTCTGTTGACTTCAAATATTTTTTTCTTTCACCAGTCTTCTTAAGAATTTTATATGAATCTTCTTTGGCAATTTATTTCTTCTTGTGAAGGTATTCCCCACTCTAAAAATTCTCTCTATTGATTGTTGCTGCTCTTCCTGGGTTAACCCTATTTGTGGGTCTAGTTCCTCCGATATTAGTCTGTCTAGATCTTCTCATTCCTGTTCTTCCACATTTTGTATTCTGAGAAAATACGAGGCTCTATCCATTTCCAAGCACATAATACACTTTTAATCCTTTTTTTCTTATTTAATATTTTGCAATTCCTGTTCCACTCTTTTTAGCCTTTGTTCTATCTCCCTAACAACCTGCGTGAATGAGTCTATCTTCTAATTATTACTTTCAATTCTGGCTTTTTGATGTAGGGACATTTCACATCTCAGTACATTTCATAAGCAAGATCAGCATCCTAAAACTCAACCCTGGGGACAGAATGATCAGCTTTGATGTAGTATTCCTGTTCACTAAGGTACCGATAAAGGACACCATGACACTCATCCAGCAGATCTTTCCAGAAGACATCAAGGCCCTTTTCCAACACTGCCTTACGATCAGCTATTTCCAGTGGGATAATGAATTCTTTGAACAGACAGATGGAGTGGCCATGGGGAGCCCCCTCAGCCTGGTTATAACAAGCTTCTATATGGAGCATTACGAAAAACTTGCCCTGGCATCGGCACCCCTCGCACCCACAGTCTGGTTGCAATATGTGGATGACACCTTTGCAATTTGGAGCCACGTTGAAGAAAAATTGGAAGAATTTCTGAACCATCTCAACAGCATCCACCAAAATACACAATTCACCATGGAAAAAGAAATAGAGGGCCAACTCCCATTCTTAGATGTCATGGTCATACGTAAAACTGACTTCTGACTGGGACACAAGGTCTACAGAAAACCCACCCACACAGACTGGTACCTACACAAAAATTCTCACCACCACCCACAGCAAAAAAGAGGCATAATCAAAACACTGATAGACCATGCAAATTGGAACTGTGAAGCTCGGATTCTCAGCACTGAACTCAACCATCTGAATTGGGCCCTACAGGCAAATGGCTACTCCAAAAATGAAATCACAAGAGCCATCAAACCAAGAAAACAACACCAAACTGAAGAAGAAAAACAGCCACCCACAAATAAAGTATTTCTGCCATACATCAAAGGGGTCACAGACTGCATGGGGAGACTTGAAAAAACACAACCTACAAATAGTATTCAAGCCCAGCACAAAAACACAACAAATGTTACAGTCAGCAAAGTACAGAAGGGACCCCCTCACCAATGCAGGGGTATACCGGATACCATACAGTTGTGTCCAGGTATACATTGGAACCACAAAATGAAGCATCCACACCAGAATCAAAGAACATGAGAGACACTGCAGACTAAAACAACTGGAAAAATCAGCAGTAGCTGAACATGCACTAAAACAAGCTGGACATTAAATTCTATTTCAAAATACAGAAATACTGAACAACACCAGCAATCATTACATCAGACTGCACAGGGAAGCCATTGAAATCCACAAGCACCAGCAGAACTTCAACAAAAAAGAGGAAAGTTTGAAACTCAACAAAACTTGGCTTCCAGCTCTGAAAAATAAAGCATGCAAAAGATCAACGACCTCTACCCAGCCACAAGGACAGGGGATCACTACACACCAAAGACCAGCTAATGACACCCATCAATCACAGTGATAGATAATCTCTTCTCCTCATCACAACAATACACCCACAGCAAGACACACTAATCACCCATCTCCTGAATAGGACAAAAGCCTATCTCACAGCCATAAATACCCCACTCCCAAGCAAACTACACCAGAGCACAGAGTGCTGTCCTCTGAAGATGCCAGCCACAGAGACTGGCAAAACATTAGGAAGAACAACCTTCAGAACACGGCCAAAGAGCCCGAAACACCCACAACAACCAGAAATATTCCTCCTCCCATGAAACATGACTCAACTATCAGTGGTGGTGAAGTCCCTGCTCATCAATAAAATTGTACTTTTCTGAACAGAAAGCTTACTGGCTTCACCATAAATGGCATCCTAGCTGAAATACAGTTTTGCTGTTGTTGTTTACCCTTGCTTTGCCATCTTTGTCCATGCTTGTAGTTATTTTAAAGCAGGCTCTCCTTAATGAGATTTGTTTCTTGTTTGCTTGTTTGTTGTTTGTGTTCTCCTTCTCTGTTTCAATCTGCTTTCTGATTCTCTTTTTGTCCTGTTCATGCCTGAGAGGTTAATCACACATTGCACACAAATGTGTGTATTAGGTCTGCAACACATTTTTAAAAGGCAAGAAATACTGCTCCTTGAAATAGTGACTTAGGTGAAGAAGAGATGGGGAGCAGCAGAGACAATTGAACTCACACATGCTTGTTGTTATCCTTCTATTCAACCCTGACTCTTGGCTTTTTCTTGCTGAGGCACACTAGCTTCTAATTCACATGAGTTTTTCCCACAGAGACTGCAAAGATACATCGAAGTGCTAAATTGCACTGCTGCTATCAACAACACATGTCATGCTTCAGGGCTGAGTTTCATTCCAGAAGAAAGCCGCTTGTTGATAAAAACAGACAGCTAGGCAGGTAAACACAGAAATTAAGACACAGAGTAGAATGGGTAGAGTATAAATAGGTGAATCACCTCAAACAAAGAATACTGGATAGACGAATTACATTTTAGCATCCTGAACCTCTATCAAGAAAACAAAGTACAAAGTGAAAATACCAGAGTTACACTAATGCCTGGAAACCAGAAATTATTCTTTAGTAGAACATAATCCTAGAGATCGCCATATTGAAATGAATGGTGCTTGCTCTTGCATAAGAGAATTCTGCACAAGTTCAGAAGCAGTCAAGATGTTTGTGCAATTAATAACTGAGTGAGCAGATTAAAGAAACAGTATTCTGCCTGCTAGGTCTAATCCTTAGCTCGAAGGAACATCCAACAATTAAGTGACCATGGCTGAAGTCCAGTGCTAAGTTGCAGATGGAGTAGGTTCATTAAAGTAGTGGGGACTTGGTGAGTCAAAACCTATGTAAGTTTCATTCATTCATTGGACCTAATCTAGTTGTGACTTGTGAATGGATTTCCGCCAATGTGTTGCTAGTAGAAATGTAAAGAAGACTCATGACATTCTTCATTTTTGTCAGTTTAGGCTGCTTGACTCAGTGAGACATTTTGACAAAGAACTTTCAAGTTGTACAAGATTTCTCATCTTCAGGCAAAGACAGGAAGAGGAATGTTCTCTCTCTCTCAAATCAATGTGTGCATGCTCACACACCAGCACACACATACACACACACACACACACACACACAGAGAGAGAGAATATCTATATCTATACATGCAACCTGAGAAATGGACATGAGTCCTTCAGTCTATATCTCCTGCCAGGGTCACCACAATTTGTTCATACTCTTTTTGTGCAAAACAAGTGCCCTTCCTTTAGACAAGCAAAGTTTACATGCATGCATGTATATACACATACACAAATACATACAGATGTAAACACATGGGCAAGCATGCACTCTAAGCACAGAAGGACTGGCAGATAGGATAAAAAGACACAATCAATTTATCCAATGAGTCTAATCCTTAAATACCAAGCAACAAAGCAACAGGCCATTGCCATATTGTGCACTCTGTATTAATTGTGTTAATGCATAATGTCTGCAACTTTGCTTAATTCCACCTCCTCCCCCCCCAAATAATTTTTTTTTTGTTCTCATTCTCTTATCAAGAGTGCCAGAAAAAATCTTCCTTCTCACAGGGCAAGGAGAATATTGTTATGGTTCCTCATTGACATGTTCAGGAATAAGACATGTGAAGATTTACTTTCCCTCTTGCTAATAATATGAAAATCTCTCCATTTTGATTTCATTTCTCAACTGCACTCTCCTCCTTATCATCATCTATTTTTATATTAAGTTACAAGATATTTTTAATTCCCACACAGAAATTTGTGCATTTAATGTATTCCCATTTTTACTCATTTTCCCCATGGACTGAAGGACTCGTGTCCATTTCTCAACTTGCGGGTATTTATTTGCAAGTAATTCAGAGATAGGAAGAAACACAAGACTTCCATTCTTAGTATTTTTAATTACTTTTAAGTAAGTTACAAAGTGAGGGTGAGGAGAGACAGAAATAAAAGTAATTCTGTTAAGGCTCAGAATGTTTAAATAAACATTCAAAACTCTGACCCTCACTTCTGCTTCCACACTTCAAGTCAGTATAACAGCATTATGAAATGTGGGTGTACCTTAGGGGAGAATAATTTTGACCCTGTTGATGTTTTTTTTTCCTGGCATCTATTAGTCCATCAACATAAAAATTAAGTTATATTATGTCAGTCATTTCTATCAATAAAATCATTATACTTCAGCATCACAACATACTCCTAGGAGAGAGGACACAGCTGTTCCTTTATTGATTACATTTCCTTTCATTAACCAATGCTACTGGTGGGATAGTGGTCTTTTTTGAATAGTTTTGTACATAATTTAATTTTTCTTGATATGCCTTTGTAGCGTTCACCACTTTTTATGCAGAATAAGTCATGTATTATTCAGGGTCTATGCTAATATGTTTGAGAGGCAGAGCCAAAAAGAGATGTTATAAGGTGGAGCCTGAGGCGATAAAGGAGAGTTGGAGTCAGAGTCAGGGAGAGAGAGGGAACAGATACAGAGTGATAAGACTGGTTAAGAAAATAGGTAGAGAAGGTGGGAATGATATTGTAAGAGAAAAGTATGTACTGAGAGTACTGTTAATGATTTTCTTGTGTACAATGATTATCTGAAGAACTTCTGTTATTATTAAATCTGCTTCACTTCAATAAATAAGTTCTGTTTGAATTCACAAGACAAGTGTCCTGACAAACGTCATTTCTATTGTGGACTGAGGTAATCCACTGGTGGCAGTGAGAGGAAAATGCAACCTGAGCATGAGGGCCAAACACACAGGTGCCACAAAGGTGAACACCACAGCCTTTCATAGCACATACTCTATTCCTCTAATATGATTTAGCCAAAAATATTGAATACCAAAAGTATTCAAAGACTATTCAAGAATGATAGTCTTTCATTCTTTAACAAAATAACTGCATTCTAGTTGGCGAATTGAGACATTTAAGAAACATAATCAAAGAGAATTATCCCATTTCCCAGAGTTTGATGGATAAATATGTTAGATTTTTTAATGTATTTAATACCCATATTCTCACACTAAAATCTCTCTTTCAAAGTGAACACCTTTCCCCCCTCTGTGGTATTCCTTTAGTCTGCAGTACCAAGGGGTGTGGTGGCGCTGTGGGCTAAACTGAAGCCTCTATGCTGCAAGGTCAGAAGACCAGCAGTCATAAGATCAAATCTGGATGTCACTTCCACTCAGGAGGAATGGGCAGTTAAGAACTAAACCTCTGCATCGCCGATATCGTAAACAACTTTTAAAATGCATTTCTTCCTTTTGAAGATTGTTTTTTTCTACATAAACCTTTGGAGGGAAAAATAAGAATTTGTGTTGTTGTTGTTTAGTCATTCAGTCGTGTCTGACTCTTCATGACCCCATGGACCACAGCATGCCAGGCCCTCCTGTCTTGCACCGCCTCCCGGAGTTGGGTCAAATTCATGTCGGTAGTTTCGATTACACTCTCCAACCATCTCATCCTCTGTTGTCCTCTTCTCCTCTTGCCTTCACACTTTCCCAACATCAGGGTCTTTTCCAGGGAGTCTTCTCATAAGGTGGTCAAAGTATTGGAGCCTCAGCTTCAGGATCTCTCCTTCCAGTTATCACTCAGGGTTGATTCCTTCAAAATGAATAGGTTTCTTCTCCTTGCAGTCCAGGGGACTCTCAAGAGTCTCCTCCAGCACCACAATTCAAAAGCATCAATTTGCTGGTCAGCCTTCTTTATGGTCCAGCTCTCACTTCCACACATCACTACTGGAAAAACCATAACTTTGACTATTTGGACTTTTGTTGGCAAGATGATGGCTCTGCTTTTTAAGATGCTCTCTAGGTTTGTCATCGCTTTCCTCCCAAGAAGCAAGCGTCTTTTAATTTTGTGGCTACTGTAACAATCTGCAGTGATCATGGAGCCCAAGAATGTAAAATCTGTCACTGCCTCCATATCTTCCCCTTCTATTTGCCAGGAGGTGATGGAACCAGTGGCTATGATCTTAGTATTTTTGATGTGGAGCTTCAGAACAATTTTCATCCTCATTAAGAGGTTCTTTAATTCCTCCTCACTTTCTGCGATCAGAGGGGTCTCATCTGCAGATCTGAGGTTATTGATATTTCTTCCAGCAATCTTAATTCTGGCTTGGAATTCATCCAGTTCAGACTTTTGCAAGATTTATTCTGCATATAAGTTAAATAAGCAGGGAGACAATATACAGCCTTGTCGTACTCCTTTCCCAATTTTGAACCAGTGAGTTGTTCCATATCCAATTCTAACTGTTGCTTCCTGTCCCACATATAGATTTCTCAGGAGATGGATAAGGTGGTCAGGCACTCCCATTTCTTTAAGAACTTACCATAGTTTGTTGTGATTCACACAGTCAAAGACTGTTGGTCAGTCAATGAAGCAAAAGTAGATGTTTTTCTGGAACTCTCTGGCTTTCTCCATAATCCAGCAAATGCTAGCAATTTGGTCTCTAATTCCTCTGCCCCTTCAAAATCCAGCTTCTACTTCTGGGAGTTCTCGGTCTACATACTGCTGAAGCCTGCCTTGGATGATTTTGAGCATAACCTTGCTAGCGTGTGAAATGAATGCAATTGTACGGTAGCACTGCCCTTCTTTGTGATTGGGATGTAGACTGATCTTTTCCAATCCTCTGGCCACTACTTAGTTTTCCAAACTTGCTGGCATATTGAGTATAGCACCTTAACAGCATCATCTTTTAAGATTTTAAATAGTTCAACTGGAATGCCATCACCTCCACTGGCCTTGTTGTTAGCCAGGCTTTCTAAGGCCCACTTGACTTCACTCTCCAGGGTCTCTGGCTCAAGGTCAGCAACTACATTGTCTGGGTTGTCCGGGATATCCAAATCTTTCTGATATAATTCCTCTGTGTATTCTTGCCACCTCTTCGTGATGTCTTCTGCTTCTGTTAGGTCCCTTCCGTTTTTGTCCTTTATAATTCCATCTTTGCACAAAATGTTCCTCTAATATCTCCAATTTTCCTGAACAGATCTCTGGTTTTTCCTTTCCTGTTATTTTCCTCTATTTCTTTGCATTGTTCATCTTGTCTCTCCTTGCTATTCTTTGGAAGTCTGCATTCCACTTTCTGTAACTTTCCCTCTCTCCCTTGTATTTTGTTTCCCTTCTCTTCTCTGCTATTTGTAAGGCCTTGTTGGACATTCACTTTGATTTCTTGCATTTCCTTTTCATTGGGATGGTTTTTGTCACTGCCTCCTATACAGTGTTACAGGCCTCTATCATAGTTCTTAAGGCACTCTGTCCACCAAATCTACTTCCTTTAATTTTTGCACAGCTGATCGGCGCGGCCTTTGGGATGATCGCGGGAAAGTGCTCCCCTGCAATCATCCCAAAAGCCCCATTTTCGCACAGCTGATTGGCGGTTCCAAAATGGCCACCCGCTGTTTTGCATCGCTTTAGAGGCACCGAAAATGGCCGCCCCTATGGAGGATTTTCGCATAAGGTGAGTTTTTAAGCCCATAGGAACACATTAAACGCATTTTAATGCATTTCTATGGGCTTTTAAAAATTGCTTAGCGATGAAATCGCATAGCAGTGATTTTTGCTGCATGGATTAACATCGCTAAGCGAGGCACCACTGTATAGACCAAAATGCCCATATGTCATCTGAATGGAGTATAGCTATTATCATCCCAATCTATAAGAAAGGCAAGAAAGACAACCCAGCAAACTATCACTCAGTGATTTACGATCCACGACCAGCAAGCTTTTTGTGAGACATCTCTAGTGGAAATTACAAAGCTGGATAGAATCTGAAAACATTTTGGCTGAAGAACAAGCAGGGTGCAGATCAGGAAAATCAAGTCTGCATCAAGTGATGATCTTAAATATTGATTGGAAAATACATTAAAAACCCAAAGGATCTTTCCAACCAAAAGTGATGGGCCTTGAAGGAAGTTTCCTTCAAGCAGTGGAATCAATCTACTCAAAACAAAAAGCGAGAGTGAAGATTAATGGTCAAATCTCGGTAGAGATTCAAATTCAACAAGGTACAAGACAAGGATGCCCCTTGTCACCCTTACTTTTTAATTTTGACATTAGAAATATTAAGTAGACAAATAAGGAGAGATCCCAGAATCAGGGGGTTGAGAATAAAAGGAGAAGAATATAAATTACAAGCTTATGCTGATGATTTGGTATTATTATTAGAAAATCTGAAGGAATCAATTAGAGAATTAGTATCTGCAATTGAAAATTATGGGGCAGTTTCAGTACTCAAATTAAATTATGAAAAAAACAAATTCTTGACAAAAATATGACACAAGAAGAAGCAAAATAATTAGAAATGGAAACAGGCTTTGAACATATGTCAAAGATCAAATATTTGGGAGATTATATTTTTTAAAAAACCAAGCACTTTGGAGACATCACTTTGGGAGGAATGGGCAGCTAAGAACTAAACCTCCATGTCGCTGATATGGTAAACAACTTTTAAAATGCAATTCTTCCTTCTGAAGATTTTTTTTCCCTACATAAACCTTTGGAGGGAAAAATAAGGAATGTGTACATCTAGTGAAACTCTTTAAATACTATGTTTATTTAGAGTGGAATACTGCTTTTGTTTTTGAGTCTAATAAGCTGTTAGAGTTCTTAGAGCCCTGCTTCTAATGAGAACTTCCAACAACAATATTCACTCCTAATTATTCTTTATGCCAAAGAGGAAAGACAGGGATTTTAAAATTCCTGCTTGGACAAGAGATAAAGCTTTAGTTAAAACTTCTGACAAGCTATTGGATTGCAACCTGGAACACTTGTGGAGGGTGGAAGCTGCATTAGGAAAAATAAAGAGTCAGAGAGCAAAGTCTTACCATCCCAAACTATAGATAAGCAAGAAGCAATGGATGAACTGACACGGGTTGTGAAGGACATGTCCTGTAAAATGACTCAGGACTTTGAGCAAGCAGCTGGAAAAGCCAAGTCTATTGAAATGAGCATTAATAAACTTCAAGATCAAGTCTCAAGAATGACACAGGAGTTGAAAATTGTCAAAAAGAAAGTTAAGGAAGTGGGAGATACGGCCAAATCAACTGAGACCAAGATAAGCAGGTTGGATGAGAAGATCAGTGAAACAAACAAAAAGGTGATCTATCTGGAAGACAATTCTAGAAGGTCCACCATTAAAATAATGAATTTTCAATTACAACATGAACAAGACCTCAAAAAAGACATTATAATGTGAGTTAACTCCATAATGGTCACACAACACTTGCATGAACAGGACATAGAAAGAGCTCAATTTGTTAGTAATCCCAAAAGCCCAAGGACAAGACAAGGTGGTGAAGTTTTTAAATATACAAAGAAAGAACAATTTATGAGAGAAATTAAACAAAAACAATATGAGCTGCCACTAAGTTGCAGATTTTCTAAGATTTCAGCAGTGACTCTTTAAATTGGAGAAAATCTATCAAGCCTGTTACAGCAGGATTGACAAAAATAATCACAAATACCAATGGGGTCATCCTTTTTTTTAAAAAAAAAAATGGAAACATCAGGTTCTGTTTAAAATCTACTCATGTGAAAAAGGAAAAGGCCTGTTGAAGGCATGGATACTCTGGCAGGAGGAAGATGGAGGTCAGGAGTTAACTCCGACTTCAAGCAAAAACCCAGAAGGTTGAAGCAGAAAGGACCAGATTCCTGAAGGGCTAGAAGATAGACCACTTGTTGTCTCCCCTACTTCTAAATCTTTTAAATTTTTTTAATTTTACTTTTCCTCCCTCTTTCCTTCATTTATATTGATTTTTTGTAGTGGTCACGAAATGAGAAGGCTGGTGGCTTAGGTGATCGCAAGTAATTGAGAAAGCAATTAGTCTTAGAGAGAGAAGTTAAAGAAGTCAGTCACACACAGAGATGTCCGCCAGCAGAGTCCTCCACACATACCTCTCCAAACACCTCTGGGCAATGCCCCCAGGAGGACTCCCATTTATTAACCTTACAGATTGTTGATAGTATACATATAGAATTCAGATACGGTACTGGTTACATAATGTTAATTACATAGGCATCCTTCAGTCTCAAAAGACTATGGTAACATGCTCTGAATTGAGGAGTGTCCCCTCCAGAGCATGAAGCCTGGGTAAAGTAATATGGAGGATAGGCTGTTACCCAAGCAGCAGATCCTCCCTCTCCACGTTGCTGAAATGGTCCAATGGAAAGGCAAGAGCCAATACAACTGGTTCCAGCAATGTCGCAGGAGTTGGCAGAACGACAAGAACTGCCTTCGGGACCCCAGCTCCGGATTTTGCCTCTAGGTTAACTCCTGAAGCCTTTTCCATGAATGCATATAGCCACAAGGCAGTGGAGGTTTGAAATCAGAGTTTTCCTTCTCCTAGATGGGCTGCTTTCCATGGCTGATGAGCCCCACCTACCCGGCATAATGTTAATAAGGATTGGCTTAAAAGAGCCTTTGAAGTTAGCTCTCTATCTCTATGAAAAAAAGGAAGAATGGGTAGCCACTCCTCTCCAGAAGCAGCTGCTTCATATCCAGGAGAGTGTGCTCTACACTGAAGAACAGACAGCAGCTTAACAACCTTGGGGAGGCCCCGTCCCCACAATTTTTTTTCACTTTCTTTCTTTCTAGTTTTTAGAATTATACACTAATTATATTAATAATAGCAACAGTAATAATAAAACTAAAATTATTAATAATTCTGGATTTAATTGTTTATCTTTAATTACACGGGAGAGAGGGGGTGGAGAAGAGGGCTTCACTTTTATCAAATATTAAGAAGAAATGCAAAAATGTGATTAAAAAAAGAGCAGCGGCGAGGTTCTGGTTGCAGTTCCACCGGAGAATGGTGGCATTCCCCCACCCCCCACCTTGTGCCCTTGCTAGTAGTTATAGTGGGAGAATATTGTGGGGTGGGGAAAAAAGATAAATGTTCAGTGGGTTATTAGGGGTAAAGCATTATATGTTTGGGTTATGTTGAGTTTAATTTTTAGTGTATTTTTGTTTGTTTGTTGGGGGATGGGTTGCACACAGGGCCTGTTAGGAGGAGAGAATTTGAACTGAAATGGGCAAGAGAATAAGACTAGCCACTTTAAAAGTGAAAGGCCTGCGATCAATAGTGAAAAGAAGAATAGAAGCATTATTGAAGAAAAATAAGGAGGACATTGCCTTTAAAACATAATCAGAAGATGGAGTCAGGTAGTAAAAGATTGCAATGGTAGATTTATAATAATATAGGATAAAATGGGTTTGGAAAAATATACTTTGGTTAATGTTTACGCACCTAATAATAAACAAGGAGATTTTTATGATACAGTTATTAAAGAAATGGAGAAGGTAAAGAAGGGTTATGTTTTTATGGCAGTGATTTTCATATGGTTATAGATAAGATAAAGGATAAAACTTTTATGATTGGAATGATGTTCTCCAAAGAAATACAATATTGAGCAAGAAGGTAAAAAAATAACTACTTGAAAGATATTTGGAGGGTAATGAAAGGTGATGAAATAAGATATACTTATTTTTCAGCAGTATATATTCCAGAATAGATTTCATATTCACATCTCAAGATATAATTCCTAAAATAATTAATACTGAGATTAATTCTATAAAAATAGCAGATCATGATTTGATGTCAATGTAGATTGAGATGGAAAAAGGTTATAAAGACTCTAAAAGATGGAGAATGGGTATTAACATTTTCCAGAACTCAGAGGAAATAGAAAAGATATAGTAAGAATGGTTAGAATTATGGACAGTTAGAATTAGGGACAGAATTATGAAGCAGGAGGTACGAAATGAGGCCTGTTGTGGGACACAATGAAAGTAATCTAAGAGGAATAACAATAAGGGAATCCTGTAAAATGAAAAAAATTAAGGAGACATGTGAAAAAACTGGAAGAATTGAGAAATTTGGAAAACAACTTTTTTTAGAAAGAGATAGAAAGATATTGGTAAAAGTTCAGGCAAAGAGAAAGGAACTGGAAAACTTAGAGATAGAGAAAGTTCAGAGGGATTTGATGTACATAAAGAAGAATTTGTTTGAATTTAGCAATAAAACTCAAAATTATTAGCTAGAATGTGCAAAAATAGAAGACTAAAAACATGTTTGGGGTAATAAAGATAGAGCAGGGAAGAGGTGTAATATAATGAAAGATAAATTGAAGATTTTTCAAGACTTTTATCAGAAATTATATAAAGGAAAAATGTACTGAAAGAGGATATAAACATTATATAAATGAGAATTTAAAAACTAAATTATTGGAATGTGATAAAAGAATATTAGAAGAAGAGATTAAAGAAGAAGAAATTGCTGAAGTCATTAATAAACTAGGAAATGGTACAGCACCAGGCCGTGATGGGTGGAGTCCAAAATATTGTAAACATCTAAGTTCCATTTTGATACCTAAACTTAAAATATTTTATAATAAAATATTGGAAGGAGAGACAATGCCACCTTCTTGGAAACACTCATTAACAATTCTTATTCCAAAACCCAACAAGGATCTAACAGATCCGGGATCTTATAGACCTATATCTCTAAATCAAGATGCTAATATTTTTACTGCTATATTAGCAAAGAAATCAAATAGATTTAGAGCAAATTATATTAAAGAGGATCAATGCGGCTTTATAAAGGGAAGACAGATGGATAATTTAACTAGACAAGTTTTGAACATTATATATGAGGTAGAAAAGGAAAAAACAAAGTCAACTGTTTTATCACTAGACATATTTAAGGCCTTTGATTGTGTGGAAAGGCCAACCTTAAAGCTGCTTATAAAGCATTGTGGATTTGGTAGAAGATTTATTTGGGTTATAGATCAATTATATTCAGATAATACTAATAAATGATGGTTTAACAGAACGGATTTTTCTAGGCTGAGATACAAGACAAGGCTGTCCATTTTCACCAATATTGTTTTGTATGAATGTAGAACAGTTAGCTAATGCAATAAGAAATGATGAATTAATTAAAGAAGTAAGATACAAGTAAGATTAATTTATTTGCTGACGATTCATTATTAACTATTAAAAACTCATTAGAAAGTATGGATAAAATTAAAAATCATTTAGAAAAATTTGGGGAAATAACAGGATTAACTATTGACTGGCAAAAAACACAAATGATAATGTTTAATTCCAATAAATATGAACAAGAAACATTTTAAATATGGTTTTAAAATGTGTAATTATATTAAATATTTAGGTATAAATATAGTTAAAGTGACTGAAATATTAAAGAAGCAAAATTTTAACAAATTAAAAAGTGATATTAAAGATAAATTGCAGGATTATTCTAAATTGAAACTATTGTGGTTTGGGAGAATCGTTACGATCAAAATGAAAATATTACCCAAAATTACTTTTTTTATTCAGGATGCTCCCAATACAATTAGAAGAAGAAGATATTAAGTATTGGCAGAGATTAATTAATGGATTTTGTAGTCAAGGTAAGAGATGAAGAATAAATAAAAGATAACAGTATAAGGCTCAAAAAATGAAGGTTTAGGTATTCCTAATATAAAAAAATTATTATACAGTGGTGCCTCGCTTACCGATCGCTCTGTTTAACGATGAAATCGCTTAACGATGGGGTTTGGGCCAGAGCGATCAGTTAGCGATGGCCTCTATGGGGATAAGTCGCTTTGCGATCATGGCAAAGCGACCCTTGCACGTCCGGGAGGAGGTGGGAGAATCCACCCAGCGGGGAGCTAAGGGGGAGCCTCTCATCCCGGCCAAGGGATCCCGTGGAAGCCCAGCCTCCACTGGGAGTCCCCCACCACCACCGGCCTCTCTCTCCTCTGCCAGCTTCCCCCTTTCACCTTCTAGCCCAGAGTCTGTCCTCCCCCCTCCTTGCGAGGGGTGCCTCTTGCGAGCCCCCCCGCCTGCCTTGCCTTAAAGGAGCAGAGAGGGCTGCTCTGCTGCTGCCAGGCTCCCACTCCAGACTAGGCAGCGCAGGGAGCGCGGCCCTGCTCTCCTCGCCTCCCCTGCCTTCCCTCTTTTTTCCCCCTTCCCTTCCTTCTCGCTGTCTCGCTCTCTTTCAAGGGGCTCTTTCAAGCGGGCGGAGCTCAGGGCCCTTGACAGCCAATCCTGGTCGTCCAGCCTTGGGCTCCATTGGGGCGAGGGGAAGGGGAACTTGCACCCATGGAGCAGAGAGGGCTCCGGGCCTGACTCATCATCAGACAAGCAGGCTCCGGTCATGGCTGCTCCTGTTCCTGCTGCTGGTGCTCCGCCGCTGCCAGGCTCCCACTCCAGACTAGGCAGTGCAGGGAGTGCGGCCCCGCTCTCCTCGCCTCCCCTGCCTTCTCTCTTTTTTTCCCTTCCTTCTCGCTCTCTCCCAAGCCAGACTCAAGCGGGCGGAGCTCAGAGCCCTTGGCGGCCAATCCCGGCTCCATTGGGGCGAGGGGAAGGGGAAGGTGCACTCTCTCACACACACGGGTGCGCATGCGCACAAACACACACACCACACACTCGGTGGAGGAAAGCAGTGGTGGGCTCAGGCAGGCAGGAGAGAAAAAAAGAGAGAGAAGAAGAAATAGCTCCCTCGACAAGGAGAGCAGATGAGAACATTGCTCCTTCTCGCTTTTGCAATGCAAAGTTTAAAAAGGGTCTGGGAACTTTTCTTGAACAGCTGACAGGCGGTTTCAAAATGGTCACGGGCTGTTTTGCCTCCCTTAAGAGGCACCGAAAATGGCCACCCCTATGGAGGATCTTCACTTAAGGTTAGTTTTGAAGCCCATAGGAACGCATTAAACACGTTTTAATGCGTTTCTATGGGCTTTTAAAAATCGATTAACGATGAAATCACTTAGCGACGTTTTTTCCGGAACGGATTAACGTCATTAAGTGAGGCACCACTGTATAGCTCAGTGGTTCTTAACCTTTGTTACTCGGATGCTTTTGAACTGCAACTCCCAGAAACCCCAGTCAGGACAGCTGGTGGTGAAGGCTTCTGAGAGTTGCAGTCCAAAACTCCTGAGTAACCCAAGGTTAAGAACCAATGATATAGCTAATCAACTAAGATTTGTTAGATATACTATATATATATAAAATGAAGGTTAATTTGGTGGGATATGGAATCCTCAGAAATAAATGGGAATATTGAAAAATATTTGTTTAATGTAGTAAAAAGAAATACAATAAATCAGGTGAACAACCCTTTTTAAAGAAACATGTTAAATACAGTGGGGTCTCTACTTAAGAACTTAATCCGTATTGGAAGGTGGTTCTCAAGTTGAAAAGTTCTTATGTTGAATCTGCATTTCCCATAGGAATGCATTGAAAACCATTTAATCCGTATCTGCTCTTTTCCGTCCATAGAAACTACAGTGGAACCTCTACTTAAGAACTTAATCCGTTTTGGAATGGTGTTCTTAAGTAGAGACGTTCTTAAGTAGAGACCCCACTGTATCTGGAATAGATCTAAAAAGAAGTTATGTCCCTTTACTTCACCAGTAAAATTAGTGACCAAAATAAAAAAATTTCCAGCAAATTTGAAGGGTTTAGCTGATTTGTTTAAGGATAAAAAAGTTGCCAGATTGATTAAAATGAGATTGAAGGATCAGATTATTGTTAAACTTCAAACTAATAAACTATCATGGTATAACTATATCCAGTTAGATAGTTAGACAAATGAATGGTTTAAGACTAATGGCAAATGTAGAGAATGTGCTAAGTATGAACAGTTTCTATCATCACATGAAAACATGCAAAAAGATGCTTTGAGGAAGGGGGTAGTAAGTAGAATTTATAACCTAATTTTGGAACAAGAGGAAAAAGAGACTGAAATAGAAGATTTGAAATCAATTTGGGAACTTGATTTAAAGACAGTAATTAAAACAGAATTGGACAAAAATTTGGAAGATGAGACTTTTAAGATTAATGTTGGTAAGAATAAAGGAAAAAAATTAAAAATCAGTTTAAGGTGGTACATGACTCCAGTGAAATTGAACATAATAAATTCAGACTATTCTAAGGCCTATTGGAAATGTGATGAAGAAATTTGCAAGTATTATCTTATGTGGTGGGAGTGCAAATTGATTCAGAAATTATGGAAATTGATTTTTAATGAAATGTGTGATATATTTGGAAAAGATATTGAACTTAATTTTAAAATTGCTTTGCTCTCAATTTTTGATAAGATAGAACTTGATTAATGATCAAAGGAACTGATTTCTAATTTTATGACAAATCCTACAATATTAATAGCTACATTCTGGAAAGATAAAATGATATTAAATTAGAAGATTGGTATAATGAAGTATGGGACATTGTGTTAAATGATAAATTGACTACTGAACTTAAGATGAAGAAAGAGGAAATGAATTTAAATATTTTTTATGCTATTTGGGGTAGATTTATTGAATTTGTATTAGTGAAAGGAAAGGGAAAAGCCTCTAAGCAACAATCAATAGACTTTTGGAAAGGAGGTTCAAAATAAAAGTATTGCTCCAAAGGGTCCCGTGGGTATGGAGGTGCACAGTGTTTTGGACTGTATTAGTAAGTATTTTGTATTCTTTTATTTGTTTTGGAAATTAAAAAATATAAAATTAAAAGAAAAGAAAAAAGATTGAATTCACGTGATGGAGTGAGCTCCCATCGCTTGTCCCAACTCCTGCCAACCTAGCAGTTCAAAAGCATGTAAAAATGCAAGTAGATAAATAGGTAGCACCTCGGTGGGAAGGTAACGGCATTCCACATCTAGTCGCACTGGCCACATGACCATGGAAATTGTCTACAGACAGATGCTGGCTCTATGGCTTGGAGACAGGGATGAGCACTGCACCCTAGAGTCAGACATGACTGGACTAAAATGTCAAGGGGAACCTTTACCTTTACCTACTCTTTCTTACCATGGTTTGTGAAACAGATGTAAATTGTCCCCAACATTATATTTTTCAAACAGAACTCCTTATGAAAGATTAATAAAATATTTCCTTTCACAATGAATCAGGGGCTAATCATTAAAGAATATGTGGAATTGAAACATATCCACGAACACTTTCTATTTGAATAATCTGGTTACAGGGAAACAATGCATTGACAATTGATGTGCATTAGAGTAGGGGTTTTTTAAAAAGATTTTATGCTAGTGTCAGTCC
This sequence comes from Pogona vitticeps, assembly GCF_051106095.1. NCBI lineage: Eukaryota > Metazoa > Chordata > Lepidosauria > Squamata > Agamidae > Pogona > Pogona vitticeps. Next base: position 138,639,981 of record NC_135785.1, read on the forward strand.
TATTAGCTAGCTTTCCTTTTTTTAGGGGCCATTTTGAGGGGAAGATCATGCCAGACAAATCTTCTCTGCTGAGGGTCAGGCCAGGGCAAGGCAAAGCCAGTAACCTTCTTCATCACTTCTTGTCTTTCAGACAGAGGATGTGATAACTTATCTAATGGGCTATGTCAACTAAGCAGTAAATTTAGTATGAGCACCAGGAATTAAATGCCTTCTTTCTCCTCTATTTACTTATTAGTTTCACAGTAAAAAAGAAGGTTAAGAAACAATAAAATGTATAAACACAAGACCAAGATCATCCACGCTGTTGTATTTCCAGTCACCACGTAGGAATGTGAAAGCTGGCCAGTTAAGAAAGCTGGTAGATGTGCTGCTGGAGAAGAGCTTTGCAGATACTCTGGACTGCCAAAAAGAGAAACAAGTGGGTCATAGGTCAAATCAATCCTGAACTATCTCTAGAGGCAAATATGTTGAAACTGAGGTCGTCCAATTTTGGTACATCATGAGAAAACAGAATTCTCTCGAAAATACAATAATGCTGGGAAAGGCAACAGGAAAAGAGGAAGACCAAATATGAGATAGGCAGGTCCATAAAGGAAGCCACAGGCTTGAGTTTTCAAGAACTGAGAAATGATATTTTGAAGATCACTTATATATAGGGTCTCCATATGCCAGAGGGAATTTGATAACACACAACAATATTGTTTTTGTATCCATTATTCAAAATACCAGGGCTGATATTGCTTTGTAATATTGTGCCTGCATTGTCAGGAGGCAAAAAGATGCCAGGCTGTACATACCAAAAGGGCATTGCAATGCTGACAACATCAGTATTAGCAGTCAAGATGGTACTTCTCCTTCTGTCTTTCTGTGGTTTCTCTCTCCCCCCGCCCACCTCTGGCTCCCATTCTCTCCACAACATCTCTGTCTCTCTGTGACTACTCTTTCTCTCTTTTTACCTCCATTCTTTCTTCTCTCTCACTTTCTCCTTTTCCCCATCTGGCAACTACTCACTGTATTTTTTCCAAAGACACTTATGTCTGTGGTAAGGCTGATATTCTGATCTTGTCCAGAAGTAAGCCCCATTCACCTCAGTGAAACTAATTGGTTTCCTGAATTCTTGGCAAGACATTTTGACAATATATATGTAATAGTTCATTAAGCATATCCAGCCATATATATATGTCAAGACCCAGCATCCCTTTAATGGTAAAGGTAAAGGTTCCCCTTGACATTTTAGTCCAGTCATGTCCGACTCTAGGGTGCGGTGCTCATCCCTGTCTCCAAGCCGTAGAGCCAACGTTTGTCCATAGACAGTTTCCATGGTCACTTGGCCAGTGCGATTTAGACACGGAACCTTCCCACCGAGGTGGTCCCTATTTATTTACTCACATTTGCATGCTTTCGAACTGCTAGGTTGCAGGAGCTGGAACAAGCGATGGGCGCTCACTCCGTCATGTGGATTCGATCTTACAGCTGAAGGTCTACAGACCTTACAGCACAGAGGCTTCTGCGGTTTAACCTGCAGCGCCACCACGTCCCTTTAGGGAGTGCTTGATCCTCGAACAGAGAGTGTCTGGATGTTTGTGTACCCCTAAACAGCTGGGTAGAGTCCAGGTGACTACAGCTAGGGTGTATCACAGACCCTTCTCACAAGTCTGTTTTAAAAAGATTCCTGCTTGCACTTAAGTTTAGCAAGAACATACACATGAGCTTCGTAGTCTGTGAGCTCTATCAAAGCTCAACAAGATAGGACTCTGTAGCACTCTGTGGCCTTACAACCTCCTTAGAAGCAGGCTCAGCAGACTTGCTGTTCAAAAGACCATTCTTAAAGATTTTTAAGAATAATTTTTTATTGAAAAATAAAGTCTTTATAGATATTCAGTTTGTTGCATAAGCAAAGCATAGGTTACATTTCCATAGAATATTGCAGTTAAAATCTTAACAAAATTCAACTAAGTAAAAATACTCTAAAATTCTAAATAGCTTCTTTAAGGGTAGGCAAAGGGTATAGCCCCCCTCTCTTTCTCACTGCTGTTCTACATTCCAACTCCCTTCATCCTAACATAAGGGGAAAAGGCTCAAAATGGCTCCTAAACCTCTAGATAAACCAAGGAGCATTCCACATGGCACAATCTCCATTTTCTACTCTTGAAGCACCACCCTTCTTCTCTGTCACTTGAGGTGTTGACCAATTGGTGATTAGGACAGTCCGTTCTCATCACACCTTCTGTTCCCAAGAGAAATCCAGGTATTGTTTTCTTCTCCTCGTCTCAGTCCGATTCTAGACAACATATTTTGCCTTCACTTCTTATCGTCTCCTGACAGTGCTGGGTACAAGGAACCTTCCCATCATTGCTTGGAGAAAACATTCCCATCATACAAAATCATTCTTACACAGAACCAATCTGGATCCATTTTACATTTCTTCACAACTACACATCCCATCCTCATTACATGCTTTAACCCACATATTCGTGATCACGACTATATATATAGAAATGTCTATTTTACTGAAAAGTAAACATGTTAACAGAAAAATAATAAAATACATGTCACAAATAGGTAAAATAAGATAGGAGCAAGAACATGGTAAAATTACCTCTGGGTAAATTTTATACACTTAGGCAACTGCAATCCTATAAACATCTTTCTTGGGAGAAATCCTCACTGAACAATGATGTGGTGCCCTGGTGTACATGCAAAACGCAGAACTTAAATGAATGAATTCAAATCTTGTAGACTCATTATTTGATCAGCCTTATACTGTAGAGTTAAACAGTTTTAAGCCTTCAGTTATAAAAATGGCTCAAATGGGAGTGACAGCTTTATTTGTACCAAGATTGTGGTCCTCTTGGACCCCAACAGACACCCCATGGAGGCTCCTCATATGTCTCAGGATACTGAATTTTGACTTCCTGGTGGCATCCACTTGGAATTAGTAAATTAAAAGAAGGTGATGATGATAACAAGTTGAGATTTCAAAAGTGGAGGGAGAGGAAGAGAAAGAATGATTTTGTTATAGTGGGAAAGGAAGGTTTATTTTTCCAAAAATAAATAAATCATGCAGCTATTTCCTTCTCTTCAGAGCTCAAAAGAGGGTTGGGGGGGAGAGAGAAGTTGAGTGAAGCAATGGACAGAACTTTTCTATTTTTTTCCTGATAAGTCTTTATGTCAGATATGTACCTTAAGCTTAAATAGCAATTTATGATCAACTTAACTGCTAAAAATCTGCCCCTCCAGTTTAACCTTAACTGAATTAGATTTTTTGAGCTCCCTAAAAGCTAAACTGTGATCCTTTTCCTACTAATTATTGCATCGCTGGTTGTGCTGCAGGCAAATATCATTGCAACAGAAGTTAATATATATTTGCAAAGGTCACTCTTTGCTGGTAAATTTCTTGAGAGACATCTGGTTTGCTATGTTGTTCTAAGAAACATTTTCTTACAGAAAATTATTCTTCTGTCAGAACTGTTATTCCTAGGGAACTAAGTGGATTTACTTATTCCACATTCAAGTAACCAAGAATGCCATTGCAGTTATTATTTTGTCATTTTCAGAAAATCTGCTCATTTCAGCAAGAATAATAGCCGTGACTTCAGAATATATTTTTTCTACTTTTTATTTCCCATGTCACATTTTCACCAGTCCTTTTTGTTATTTTTGTTAAAATGTACTCTTTTCGGAGTTACACTTTTTTTCTTGAAATCTTTCTGGTCAGATTCTTTCTTCATTGTTGACCTGCAATTTTCTACTTTCTTCAAGGACTTCATGGAATACACTGTTGTTCTGTTGTTAAATTGTTTACATTACTGGTTGAATAATAGTGATAGAATACTTTAGTTCCGTTTTCTTGATACTGCAAAAATGTATCTGCAGGTTCTAGAAAGTTAAGATCTTCAGGTACACTAAGCAAGAACAGAATTCAAGCTTCTTTCATGACAGCATGTGACCCTTCTCACTTTGGGCAACAACATCTTCATTAAAGTTTCTAGGTTTTGCCTTTTTAAAACATACATTTTTTCTTATAGTCATTCTGTAGCCAACAGAAATAATTCGGGTGACTTGCAAACAACCTGGCCAACAATGTTCAAAAAGCAAGACAGGCTTTCACCTTCATACAAAAGTGTGATTTTTCCATGCTTAAAAAATGTACGAAGCATAGCAGCAGGGTGAAAATATTGCTTGACAGGTTTTGCATCAACCATCGCTTGTACAACAACTAGACATGAGATCATAATTACTCCATGGACTCATGGAATTTCTATCTCTGAACCTATTGTTCAGTCAGAGCTCACACTCTTTTTTCCGCCATTCACAATACTTGCTCCAGTACAACTTAGATGGATTCATCATTCTCTTCAAATATGTTCTATGTTATCTATGCAAATGAAAAACAGCACGAAAAACAGCAGTTGCTATGTTTATGAAAGATTTCTAAAGCTTGCAGCTTTTTACATAAGTAAAGGTAAAGGTTCCCCTTTATGAATTGTCCAGTCATGCCTGACTCTAGGGGGTGATGCTCATCCCCATTTCCAAGCCATAGAGCCAGTGTTTGTCCATAGACAATTTCCATAGTCATGTGACCAGCGTGACTAGACCTAGAATTTCATTACCTTCCCACTGTGGTGGTACCTATATATCTACTTGCATTTTTACATGATTTTGAACTGCTAGGTTGGCAGGAGCTGGGACAAGCAATGGGAGCTCACTCTGTCATGTGGATTCGAAATGCTGATCTTTTGTTCTGTGTTATCTATGCAAATGATATATCTTGAAAAACAGCAGCCATTATGTATATGAAAGATTTCTAAAGCTTGCAGTTTTTCACATATCCATTTTCAAAAGAAATATTTTCACAATACATTTTTGTGTTTGTTGTCTGGTAGAATTTTCTAGCAAGTTATAGAATGGGACACTTGAAACATTTGTGTTTAGTACCATGACTTCCCATACAGTCAGTAATTTCCCGCACACAGAAAATTACATGACCTAGTGAAATCAACTGGCATGTGTAAAGTCTCAGGTCTACCACTCCCTCAAATTCTAGGCCAGCCATTCTCAACTGTTTTTATTTTTGTCATGGCCATAAACATAAAATAAAAGAAATATAGGCCAAATTTGTTGCTGTTGTTGTTTAGTCATGTCTGACTCTTCGTGACCCCATGGACCAGAGCACGCCAGGCCCTCATGTCTTCCAGTGCCTCCCGGTGCTGGGTCAAATTCATGTTGGTAGCTTCGATGGCACTGTCCAACCATCTCATCCTCTGTCATCCCCTTCTCCTCTTGCCTTCACACTTTCCCAACATCAGGGGCTTTTCCAGGGAGTCTTCTCTTATCATGAGATGGCCAAAGTATTGGCGCCTCAGCTTCAGGATCTGTTCTTCCAGTGAGCACTCAGGCTTGATTTCCTTTAGAATGGATAAGTTTGTTCTCCTTGCAGTCCAGGGGACTCTCATGGAGCTCCTCCAGCACCACAATTCGAAAGCATCAGTTCTTTGGCGGCCAGCCTTCTTTATCGTCCTGGTCTCACTTCCATACTTTGCTACTGGAAAAACCATAGCTTTGACTATGTGGGCTTTTGTTGGCAAGGTGATGTCTCTGCTTTTTAAGATGCTGTCTAGGTTTGTCATCACTTTCCTCCCAAGAAGCAGGTGTCTTTTAATTTCATGGCCGCTGTCCCCATCTGCAGTGATCATGGAGCCCAAGAAAGTAAAATCTGTCACCATATCTTCCCCTTCTATTTCCCAGGAGGTGATGGGACCAGTTTTTTTGATGTTGAGCTTCAGACCGGTTTTTGCACTCTCCTCTTTCACCCTCATTAAGAGGTTCTTTAATTCTTCCTCATTTTCTGCCATCAGAATGGTATCATCTGCATACTGGAGGTTGTTAGGCCAAATTAATATTGTATAAATCACATAATGAACCTTATAAGGTGTTGTGTGAGGAACTGTTTCCAGTCTATGGTTCTCTTCAAATGTGCCAGGGCCCCCCAGGTAGCCATGTGCCCCCCTTTCAGAATGGCTGTTCTAGGCTGCTGCTAAGAGAGTTCACTCCATCATTCTCATGTGACTGTGCTACAAGTCCTCAACCAGACCTTCCTTATCATACAAGTCACCTAATATACTTTAAAATCTTTTGGTCTGTAAAGTTTATATGCTACTCTTTTCTCAATTTTAAAAAAGTTCACTAAGCAATCTTAGTGAACAACAACAAACAGTGAATCTTTTCCTATCTTATTTTAGTTTTCTCCAATGCTCAAGTCTTCAGTGGAAAATCAAGTCAAATGAATAAATAGATGTATCAAAATGTGCTGAGATAATTGCCAATATTTTAAAATTATTTTTACTTCCCAGATTTCCATGTTATAGTTAACACATTGGAATTTCATTCTATCTCTGTTGGTACTGATACTCGCCACTAATTGGATTTTGGATGTCTCCACTGGTCAATTACTTTCTCTTTATGTCAAGTTCCAAATGCTGAAGACAAGTGATTTTCCTACCCCTTACCTCCCCTGCTGATCCATCAGGCCAGCTGTGATTCCTTGAGCTGCCATTGCAGTCAGAAAGTAATCTTTGAGGGGAGATAGAATGTTGGATTAATGTATTCACAAAATACTGCAAAATATTTCCTCTCCTTCTGTTTATTTCTTCTGTCTGTGGCAAAGTTTGCTGAAGTCTGATTGTTGCTCTTGTAGCTCTCCATCTTGTATTAGAATTGAACACTGCAGAAGCCAATGTAAGTTAAAAACTAAATATCACTAAAAGCAAAGAGTATTTTTCTCTCATTTTTTTTAAACAGGGGGTGTTAAAATACTTGCAGGCCTTTATATTTTCCCCTTTTGTGATCCTTTTTTATTCCCAGTAGCTCATGACTGAGCCTATAGCAGTTGTTTACTGTAATTCTTTAAATCGTCATTATTGTTTAGAAACTTCAGTGCATTTTATCTTTTTACAAGTAATGTTGTCATGTTGTCATAATCTTAAAATAATCAGTCATGATACAATTCTGTCATCTCAGCATTAACCTAGGGGGAATGATTCCCAGAGGGAGATGTTACATCAGTTTGTAGAAGTTTAAAATCAGATTTTCATTGCCATCATTGTGTCAAAGGTACTGGTAACATGGGTAGTGGAATGGCTTAAGAGACAGACTATGACTTTCTTAAAAACCTAATATGCAAATGAATGCCATATTCTGATGTTACTTACAATTTACTAAAATATCAAGTTTTAATAAGTTGAGGACATGGGGCTACTGACAGGGTCAGTATACCATAGGGGATACTCTGAAGTAGCCAAGCACATTTATAGCTGTTCTACAGATAAGGCATAAGGGCTTGTGCTTAAAGGAAGGACATTATACAAGAGAAATAAACTCAGACCCAGAGCTGTTCTATTTATGATAGTTTTTATGCAGCTATTCCTGTACCAATCTTTTCTTTCCTTTCCTTTCAACATTTCGTATCTGGATGCCAGTACCCTGATGAATTGTGTGATGGCTGAGCACCCCTCCCACTCTCCTTTGAATGCCTAACCTAATGCCTAACCAACTGACTCCGTGATAATTTGTGCAATGTGGGACAGCTGGTACAGAGGAACACTCAGTAGAAGGATACTGACTCATATCTTTAACAGAAACAACAGAGTTGTATATCTGTAAAGAGCAGAAGGTTTCCGTTGACACAAATTCTTATGGACTGTTTTTGTAGGCATCGTTCAGAGTTGAAAGACTATGGACTGTACCTCACTCTAAATGCAGAAAGTTCCAAATGCAGAAAGTATGCCATGATGAGTGGGGCAAATGAAATTGCCTGCTGGGAAATTGTCTGCTTTTCCTTATTAAAATTTGCACAAATTCACAATATTTGAACACTAGACAAAGTGTATCCAACAGAATCACTGATCTTTATGCTGGATTCTATTTGTTTGTTATTGAAGTAGAATTGGTAGACAAGAAATGAAAAAAAAGTCAACATTATTAGAATGGGACAGGTTTATATGTTGATAACATGTTCTGCCATGCAAACGGAATCTTTTGAGGTGCATAATAGAGTTTACACCTGCTAACATAGAGACCTCTGTAGGTTTCATGCACCCCATATTTTTGTAGTATTCCAAGTATTTCCTGTTGCCTCCCCTGCCACTGAGAAATTTGTTACCACCAGTATTTTCCATTTACAAGGACATTTTTCATTTTAAAATTCTTTTCAAAATATGTGCACCTTTAAAAAACATATACAGAGCCTCCTGATATTATCGATCTTCATGTAAATGAGTTTTCAAGAGTGTGACTACTTTTAAGAAATAGTAATAATTAAATTGTAAACTAAACCCATTGATAAAATACAGTATAAAATTTGCATTCTATCCACACAACAACACAAAAAAGTATTGCTCCCTTCACCCTGGGGACCATTACATCTTACTTTCCCCCGCACTCTTTATACTTGACCTTTAATCTATTATTTAAATGCCCCCGTATCCCTTCCAAAAACATGTATACAGTATAACCTTGGTTTGTCTTTTCCCCTTCCCTTTACTCAATACAGCATTTATAAAGTCATCACATATCTCATGAAATCTATTTGTCCTTACCTCTCCTTCTTTGAACTTCATTTGTGAAATCAATTTGTCATTAATTGCAAAATTCAAAATTTTGTTATAGCACTAATGCAGTTGGAAAAACTAATTTTGCTTCCAGTTTTTTTGTAATGAGTAGTCATACTGCTAACATAGTCATTATAATCTCTCTTTTTTGCAGTACTTACATCATCATTTTATATAAAATTTCTACTCTGAAATGATCATTTCAGATTTGTATCATTTCAGATTTGTTTCAGTTTATTATTAATCCATAAATTCTCCCAATATTCTTAAACATTCTTATATCTTATCTTGGATAAATCAGGATGCAAAGATATTTACTACAACCTTGGCAAAAAATGAATAAATCCCTTCTATTAGCTCATCAATTCTTATTGCATTTGCCAATAAATCCATTACAGTGGTGCCTCGTGTAAAGAGCGCACCATTTAACGACGAATTCGCATAGTGATCCGTTTTTTGGGATTGCTAATGTGATCGCATACGATGCCTAGATAGGCAAAAACTCACTTTGCGATGATCGGTAAGCGTTTCACTTACCGATTTTCGCATCGCTTTTTAAAAAAATCAGCTGTTCGGTGGTTCCAAAATGGCCGCCGAACACCCCAAAATGGCTATGTGCAGCGTTTTCATGCCCTGCCCTCGCTTACCGAGGTGCAAAAATGGTGGCCGGATGGGGAAACATCGCTTAACGGTGAGTTTAGAAGCCATTGGAACGCATTAAACTAAGTTTAATGCATTCCTATGGTATTTTCCGTTCCGTATAGCGATGTTTCCCCATAGCGATGGTTAATCCGGAACGGATTAACCTCGCTATGCAGGGCACCACTGTATTAGTGCAAACAATATTGGGCATAAGGGCATCCTTGTCTTGTTCCATGACATAAGTTTATTTTATTTATGCCATTCTTTACAAACATTTGAGCCTTTTCCCCAGAATATAACTACTGTATTACATTATGGAATTTTCTACCAAAAACCCATTTCCTTTATTAATATCTTTGGCCATTCCATGCAATCAAAGGCTTTAGAGAGATCTAATGCTAGTATATCTGTTTTCATTTTATTTTTCTCTATTAAATAATTTATGTTGAAAGCTCTCCTAAACAAATTTGACATCTGACTTCCTCCTATAAAACCTTCAATTATTATGTATAAATGTATCTATTCTTTTTTGCCTAGATTGCAGTAAATATCTTTGCATCCTGATTTATTAAAAATATCCATCTGTCTGAATCAGGCTCTGAAGGATCCTTATTTGACTTCAGAATTAATATTATCATAAACTGTTTTAAAAAAAGTGGCATTTCTTCTCCTTCTAATATTTTATTAAATAGTAATTTTACTTTTGGGACCAATATATTTTAAAATTTTAATAATATTCTACACTCAGTCCATCTGCTCATGGGGCTTTACCCCTTTTGATTTATTTATTACTTCTAATACTTCATCTATTATTTCATCACTTCTTTATTCTCCTCTTGAATTTTACCACATTACATACATACATACATACATACATACATACATACATACATACATACATACATACATACATACATACATACATACATACATACATACATACATACATACATATATATTATATTTGTGTGTGTGTGTGTGTGTGTGTGTGTGTATATATATATAAACACACACACACACACATACACAAATATAATAGGGGCAGTAAGGAATTGTGTAGTACAATGTACTTTATAATTACATTTTACTTCAGTTTCTATTATTACCATTGCATGATCTGAAATTTTTATCAGCTTCAGATCTGAACTTACTAAAAATTTAAGTAAGTTCAGTTCACTTTGCTTAAAATGTGTAATAACACAAACAGATCTATTCTGGAATAACTTTTATATCCATTAGAAAAAAATGCATTTCTCTTTTCATCAAAATCTGTTTCCCTCCATGCATCCTTAAAACCCATTCTTTTTATAATTTTGTTTAGCTCCATTATATTATTTTTAATTTAAACCTTCGTTGGATTAGATTTATCCATTTCTATACAGCTGCCATTATAACCCAACTTTCTTACTTATTCTACTTCTCTCTCTCTCTCTCTCTCTCTCTCTCTCTCTCTCTCTCTCTCTCTCTCTGTGTGTGTGTGTGTGTGTATTTATCTGATTTTTATTGGGTGCATAAATATTCACTAAGGTCAATTCTTGTCCTTCTATTGTAATTTGCATTATAATATATCTTCCCCCAAACATTTTTCTTAACACTTTTATTTTCATTTCACATCTTTCAGCTATTATAATAGCTACTCCTCTAGATTTAGAGGTAGCATATGCTTTTTTGTATCTATCTAACCAATGAATTTTCTTTTATACCTTCTTTCTTTTGATGTTTCTCTTGCAAAAATATACTATCTGCATTTTATTTATTAATCATATTCTCAACTCTTGTTCTTAATTACACTATCTAAGCCATTTACATTCCATGTTACTATCTTTACATTCTTCATCATTTCAAACTGTTACTAAAGCATTTTTAGGGGGCCCCATGTGGTTACGAAAACAAAACCTACTCAAATACAGTATATCACAGAAGTGAGTACATGTCTTCACATTTCATAAATATTTTAGTATATCTTTTCATGTGACAACATTGGAGAAATGACACTTGGCTACATTGTAAAGCAGTGAGTATACAGCTTGTAGAACAGTGTAAATGTGCTGTCCCCTCAAAATAACATTAGTGTCAAAAAGTGTCAATATTTTGTGTGGCCACCATTATTTTCTAGCACTGTCTTAACCCTCATGGGCATAGAGTTCACCAGAGCTTCACGAGAGTCCTCTTCCACTCCTCCATAATGACATCACAGAGCTGGTGGATGTTAGAGACCTTGCACACCTCCACCTTCTTTTTCAGGATGCCCCATAGATGCTCAATAGGGTTTAGGTCTGGAGACATGCTTGGCCAGTCCATCACCTTTACCCTCAGCTTCTTGAGCCAGGCAGTGGTTGTTTTGGAGGTGTGTTTGGGGTTGTTATTATGTTGGAATACCACCCTGTGACCCAGTCTCCGAAGGGAAGGGATCATGCTCTGCTTCAGTATGTCACAGTACATGTTGGCATTCATGGTTCTCTCAATGAACTGTAGCTCCCCAGTGCCAGCAGCACTCATGCATCCCCAGACCATGACACTCCCACCACCATGCTTGACTGTAGGCACAGCACACATTTCTTTGTACTCATAACCTGGTTGCTGCCATACACGCTTGACACCATCTGAACCAAATAAGTTTATCTTGGTCTCATCGGACCACAGGACATGGTTCCAGAAATCTATGTCCTTAGTCTGCTTGTCTGCAGCAGACCATATGTGGGCTTTCTGGTGCATCATCTTTAGAAGAGGCTTCCTTCTGGGACGACAGCCCTGGAGACCAATTTGGTGCAGTGTGCATTGTATGGTCTTTAGCCCCCACCCCTTCAACCTCTTCAGCAATGGTGGCAGCACTCATGCATCTATTTTCCAAAGCCAACCTCTGGATATAATGCTGAGCATGGGCACTCAACTTATTTGGTTGGCATGTTACCAGGGGGTTTCAACAGGCAACAGTCCAATAAACCAGTCCAATATCAGAAGTCCATAAGATGCAAAGCAGATACCAAAAATGCCAAAGCCAAAACACAAACCATAGTCAGCAGTCAGAGTCCAAAGCCAGGGGTCCAGAGAACAGGGTCCAGAATAAGCAGGAGCATGGATGTGAGCCAAAGTGTTTGACTTGTTGCTTCCACAAGCTTGCAAGTGTCTGGGTGCAGATTTTATAGCAACAGCAGCCAACTAAACACCTCATTCTGCTAATACTCAGGGCTGGTTGACCTGATGTTCCTATGGAAAGTATTCATGCGGGCTTCAGATCTTCGTGTCATGAGTCCTTGCTGAAGCTTCTCCCTCACTCTGGCTACTTGGGGAGGAGAATCTGGTGCTGATTCAGCTGCCAGTGATTCTGATTGCCCAGCATTCTCCTCAGACTGTAATTAACCCCTCAGACTCCAGATCTTCTTCAGCAGAACTCATGACATTGGTCGACTATGGCAAGGCCTGTTCTGAGTGGAACCTGTCATGTTAAACCACTGTATGGTCTTGGCTGCAGGTCAGTTTCACGGTTCTGGCAATCTTCTTATAGCCTAGGCCATCTTTATGTAGAGCAACAATTCATTTTTTTTCAGATCCACAGGTAGTTCATTTACCATGAGGTGTCATGTGAGTGCTCTAACACATGTTCCCCCTTCACACCTTAGACTTGTGACACTAACGGGTCTCATGACACAAGGGAGGGAAAACAGCTACTTGGGCCCAATATGAACATTGTCACTTAGGGGTGTATTTACTTTTGTTGCCAACGGTTTAGACATTAATAGCTGTGTTGCGTTATTTTGAGTGGAGAGCACATTTATATTGTTCTACAAGCTGTATACTCACTGCTTTACATTGTAGCCAAGTTGTCACATGAAAAGATATACTAAAATATTTACGAAATGTGAGGGGGGTACTCACTTCTGTGATAGACTGTACATATACACATTTACTACACCACTACCATTCTTACTACAGTAACATAATCCTAACTTAAACCACCCTTCCCCATCTCCCAATAGCCACTCCCACCCTACAGATTTCATACCTTTGCACCATTTCTTTTTTTCTGGGATCTTTCCACATTGAGCCTGGGAGTGGGTGTGCGGAGGAGAAACAGGCATTGCCTGAAACATCAACCCTCTACTTCCTACACCTTCAAATTATTTGAAACTTATTTGTTTCTTAATAACACTGTATTTATCCACTATCATTCTTTTTTTATCTATATAGAAATTTAATATTCCCCGTCTTCTTCTGGTGTTCTTGAACCAGCTCCAGCATTATTCCACTTTCCCCTTTCCTCCTCATCACTCTGTTTCTCCATGTCCAACCCAGAACCTTTCTCTTCATTAGCATCCCTTCTATACCCTTTAATCTTCCAACTCAATGCACATGGATCTACTCTTTCCATCCTGAACTCCAGATTCACTGTATCTGCCCATTCAAGTAAATCTTGCTCCAGTTGATTTTTCACCAGCTTGTTCGGGTAAGCCTTTTATGCAAATATTCTGCTGTCTTTGCCTATCCTGTTCTGCAATCAATTATTTTCTCAAATCATTTATTGCTTTGTCTTGAACGTGTGATTTCAAAGAATTCAGTTTAACTTTGTCTCTTAAATTTTGCCTGACTTCTTTTCAAACTGCTTAGAAATAACATTATCCAATCTCTCTTTCCCCCTTTAAATATCCTTTGCATTTTCATTCACTGCCACTTTGACAGCACCTACATCAGATGATTTTTTTTAAATTCAGCCATAATTTGAGAATATTATGATGAATCGTTTTCTTTCTCCGGCAATTTTTTTGTTGGATACATGTCTTAATCTTGTTGAATTCTCTGTAGCCTCTGATCTGAGGGTTTATTCATCTGCCAGACTACCTCCAGGCTTTTACTTTTCAGTTTTGACATCAATCAGCCAATCTGCATTAGCAGAGTAAAAGTGTAGTCCTCTTAGCATTCCACCTGTTATTGTCTTCTTCTCCAGCAGATGGAGCTTTCCCCCCCTCCTCTAATATTCTCTATTGTCTGTTGAAACCAGAAGCAATTACTAAGTTTTATCAAAGTTCTTCCCTTTACCTCCTTTCTTATCTTATTTTAAATCTCCGATCATATAATGTCTCAAGCAGCAAACTCTGTCTTGAGATGAAGAGGGTGGTTTTTTTTTTGTTTCTTTAAAATTCAGCATTTCCCATTCACTCTCCAGCCACTTTAAAAAGTTTGTAGTCTTTCATTGTTTTTATCCTTAGTAATCTCCATACTTTTCCATCAGAAGTGCATTCCTGTAAAAAGGTAAATTATTCTCTAATCTTTTTCCAAAGTCCCCCCCCCAAAAATTCCAGCTCCTCTTGCCCAGACATCTAATCTTGACTCTAATTGCTGTTTTCTTTTCCACTCGAGCTGCTGAATCTTTCTCTGCTGATTAGCAGACATACATATGCCCTGTGCTTCCTTATCTCCCACCTTGTCACTGTTCAAGAGATATTCAAAGTTATTATTCCTCACTGTCACGGTCCTTTCAACATGTTGCAACACATTTTATTTTATTGAAGGTTCTGGAGAAGAGTTATTAATATCTGGCCATCTTGCCAGTTTGGCCCTTCCCCTGAGTATGCCTACTTTTAAAGCTAAAATGGCACTGTTTCCTTTGTGCAGCGCTATTGAATTCACTTGCAGGTTTGACAGCGTGGTAGTGGAACCATGCAGTTCTCTCCACCTAAATATGTGGGGCATGTTAAATTCTGAATCCACACAAGTTGCCGATCTGTGATCTATCCAAAGTGCACCGAATTTTGAAATATGAACATTCTGAACATCACTCAGTAGGCATCGTTCAGTTTCAAGAGACTATGGTAAAGTGCTCTGAACAGAGGACTTGGAACAGCATGTAGTGTGGCTGAGAAGGCCAAATAGAGAGTGAAAATCCCTTTCAAACTGAAGACAAATACAAACTGTCCCATCTAGCTCCCTAATTTTGCTGGTTTTGTGAGTGCCTATTCACCTTGGCCTGCTGCACAAGGGTCCCTTCAAATTGGGAAAGACCATGCTGCACCGCCTGCCTCCAGGCTGAATGCTCAGATGTCAAGGTTTCCCATCTGTTGAGGTCCATTTCTAAGGCCTTCAGATCCCACTTGCAGATATCCTTATATCACAACTGTGGTCTCTCTCTGATTTCCCTGAACTAATTCTCCATACAGGAGATCTTTTGGAATCCGACCATCAGCTATTCTCATGACATGCCCAAGGCAATGTGGACGTTGCTCTTTCAGTAATGTATGCATGCTAACAATTCCAGCTTGTTCTAAGACTACACTATTTAGAATTTTGTCATGCCAGGTAATACCAAAATTCATTAGAGACAATGCATATGGAACATGTTCAACTTCCGCCATGCACAAAGGGTCCAGGACTCACTGCAGTATAGGAATGTATTCAGGACATAGGCTCTATAGACCTGGATCTTGGTATATGCCATCAGCTTCTTATTAAGCCAATACTCTCTTTGTGAGTCTAGAGAACATGGTAGCTGCTTTGTCAATGCATTTATCCAGCTCGACATCTAGAGAGAGTGTGTCAGAGATTGTTGAGCCAATGTACATGAAATCATGAGCAACCCCTAATTCTTGCATGGAGATGGTAATAGAGGGAGGAGAGTCCATGCCCTGGCCCATGACTTGTGTTTTCTTCAGGCTGATTGTTAATCCAAAGTCTTGGCAGGCCTTACTAAAACAATTCATAAGTTGTTGGGGGTTGTTACATACAGCACTGATGTTACCTGTCTGTCATGGGTTGGAGGGAAAGTTCCATCCTATGGGGGAGTGGAAGGCGGGACATCAGGAGGAGGGGCTGTACTGTATATATATGGGGATCCTGTGTGGAGAAGTTTAGAAGAAGGAGAAGCTGGAGAAGAAGCTGAGAAGAAGAAGCTGGAGTGGGAGTCTGTGTGTCAGACAGGGTACTACTGTGTGTCAGTCAGTACCTACCT
The DNA here is from genome assembly GCF_051106095.1 of Pogona vitticeps. Taxonomy (NCBI): domain Eukaryota; kingdom Metazoa; phylum Chordata; class Lepidosauria; order Squamata; family Agamidae; genus Pogona; species Pogona vitticeps. Next base: position 138,656,172 of record NC_135785.1, read on the forward strand.
GATAGGTTCAGGTGTCTGTATGGTTAGCCAGAACTGATAGGTTCAGGGTCTGTGCTTTATTTAAAGGTGTTCTGTGTGAACCAGACTGGTGTATGTATGATTGAGACTAAGCCGCATTACTGTATCTTATTCACTTGTTCATTTTATTTTCCCTGTGTGTTATTTAAATAAACCTTATTCCTTTGTTTGTTAAAAATCCATTCCTGGTCTGTGTGACTCCTTACAGGGAATGGTTGGTGGCAGCTTAGTGAAACTGTGGCATATCCCAGTAGGTCTGGGGTTGTCACAGCGGTCTTCAGCAGAGTGGGCAACAACAGCTGCATCATTGGCAAAGAGGAAGTCCCACATGTATTTCAGCTGGACTTTGGTCCTCACTCTCAATCTAGAGAGATTAAAGAGCTTTCCATCTGATCGAGTCCAGAGATAAAGACCTTCTGTTGTAGTTCCAAGGGCATGTTTCAGCATGACAGCAAAAAAAATCCCAAATGGAGTTGGTGCAAGGACACAGCCCTGTTTCACTCCACTTCGGATGTCAAAGGGATCTGATGTTGAGTCATCAAAAACTACAGTGCCCTTCATTCCCTCATGGAAGGACCTGATGATGTTAAGAAGTTGAGGTGGACATCCAATCTTGGGAAGTATTTTAAAAAGGTTGTCCCTGCTAACCAAATCAAAGACCTTTTTCAGATCTATGAAGGCCACAAAGAGTGGCTGTCATTGTTCCCTGCATTTCTCCTGCAACTGTCTGAAGGAGAATACCATGTCAGTGGTGGATCTATTAGCTGAAATTCCACACAATTCTGGATAGACTGTCTGCAAACACCTGAAGCCTCTTCAGCATGACACGGGCATGCACCTTCCCTATAATGCTGAGAAGAGAGATGCCACAGTAGTTATTGCAGTTACCAGTGTCATTATTGTTCTCATATAATGTGACAATGTTTGAATCCTTCATGTCCTGTGGTACTCCATCTTCCCTCCAGCAAAAACAAAAGATTTCATACAGCTTGGTGGTGATGATCTCTTTATAGCACTTCAGCACTTCAACAGGAATCTTTTACCTTTCCCAGGTGCCTTGCCAGAGGTGAGAGAATCCAAGGCCACTTTTATATCTGCTAAAGTTGATTTGGTATCCAACTCTTCCAAGATAGGTAGGCACTCAATGTTATTTAATGCTTCTTAGGTTACTACGTTCCCTCTAGAATATAGCTCAGAGTAGTGCTGCACCCAACATTCCATCTGCTGTACTCAGTCCTGGATGATCACACCTGTAGCAGTCTTCAAAGGAGCAAATTTCTTCTATATTGGACCTTAAGCCTGCTTGATACCATCATACATTCCCTTGATGTTTCCTGTGTCTGCTGCTGACTGTATCTGAGAGCAGAGCTGAAGCCAATAATTGTTAGAACATCTGGCAGTCTGTTGGACTTTGCTATGAGCAACTTGAAGAACCTGCAAATTGTACTCACTATGATGATCTGGCAGATACTATCAATGAAATCCCCAAGAAAGAGCCATTGTTCATTTTCAGAGATTTTAATGCTAGCATTGGTGCTGATCACAATTCTTGGCCCACTTGTCTAGGCTGGTTTTGCATTGGGAAGATGAACAAAAATGGCCAATGCTTGCTGGAGTTTTGCTGTTATTATGGTCTTTGTGTCAGCAACATGTTCTTTAATACGAAGCTTCGACATAGTGTCTCTTTAGCAGCATACAAAGACAGGCTTTGTATGCTGCTAAAGCTCTCCTCTTATCCTCGATGGCTGGCATCAACTCCTCTGAATGGGCTTTGAACCAGTCAGCCGTCTTTTTGGTCTTCTTGCCAAATGTGGACAAGGCGGTGCTATAAACTGCGTTCTTGAAATGTTCCCATTGTTCAGGTGCATTTGCATCAGCCGGGCCTGGAATAGAGTTTCTTCAAGCACTTGATCCTCCACTTTTCTCTGATCACAAGTCTTGCTGATGTCAATACATAGTCTTCCTTCCTTTTTCATATGATACAATCTCTTTATTCACAGTTCTGCCCTGCTACAGCACCCTGATAACTGTGTGTGATCGTAATACTAGGAAGGCTAGAGCATCTAGTGAGGATCAGATTGAGCGGATGCCGATGCTTCAATCTTGGATGTCTGCAAGAGACTCTAAGTCGAAGCTTCGTATTAAAGAACATGCCAGATCATCATAGAATTTGTCTGACTTCTGCTGTAGATGACAGTGTTAGTGTATAAGCACTAATAAGGGTGACAGGTCCTGCTGATGAGTGGAGCTGCAGAGACAGGATTCTTTCACTCCCCACAGTAGGTGGAACAATGGATCTCAGCAGATCTGAACATAGCACTGAACATAGCACTGAACATAAATGACATCATTTACATATTAAGTACTCGTATATATATGAAGCACCTTTGCACAGATTTTGCGTCTGGTGAAAACTGGGGTGAAAACTGAGGGTGAAAACTGAAACTTTATCCAGATGAGACAGGTGCTCCTGGTCAGTTGAAATGCACATCAAAGACAGGTGAACAGCCTGGGTGTGCTCCTGGACACTCTCTGAGACTAGATCCTCAGATTTTGGCAGTATTTATTTAATTAATTATTTTTTTTAAAAAAGGACCCAAAGTGGCTCACATAATTAAAAGACAGTATAAAAGCTAACAACACTAAATATGCAAATATTTAAAAAGATCAAACAAGTACCATACAAAAAACAAAGGCAACACCAAAACACATTCAAAGCAGTAAAATACAACAATCCATTAAACCCCCCCAACTCAAGCAGCCAGTCACTTAGGGAAAGCTTGCCTGAAGAGAAAGGTCTAGTCACCTGCTTGTAGGATAGCAGTGGAAAACTTTCTCTTGGTCCCATTACCCTCAGGGGTGCATTAAGTATAATAATAATAATAATAATAATAATAATAATAATAATAATAATAATAATAATAATAATAATAATAATAATAATAATAATAATAATAATAATAATAATAATAATAATAATAATAATAATAATAATAATAATAAAAAATTTAAAAGGGTACAAATGGTCATGAAGTGGCCACAGCTTTCAAAAACCTGACCCCTTTGCAAAGGGAAAAAAATTGACAGCAATGTTTACACATGCTGAAATGATAAGGAATGAAGTGATAATTCAAAACAACCCTCCTGGAAAGAAGGAAATACACTCATTGCCAGAACAAATGAATTCACGTTGGCTGTGTGTCATGTGAATGGAAAACTATGAAATGATCTAAAAAATGTCCAAATCGGTATAACTGGGATTCTTTAGGCAGGTGTGCTCAAGGGTTTTTAAATTGGGCTGTTTTGCTTTTGTTGTTGCTTTAATGTGTTTTACTAATGTTATTATCTACTAGTTTTAATATTAGAGTTTAATTATTTTTTTCATATTGTGATAAATTTTTATCTTAGCTTTTAGACTAGGTTCTTTTTATTACTGTAAGCTGCCTTGGATCCTTTTTAGGAGAAAGGTGGCATACAAACCAAGAGTGGATCAGCTTTCATTTTAAAAAAATGCTTTCTTTCCTTTATAAGTGAAGCAGTGAGCAATTGAAGTGTGTCTGGTTTAGGTTTATCAGGGGCAAGACAAAATTGATGTGGGGCCTGGATGTGGTCGGCCGCCTGCCAGTTAGTATTCTCTGCTCCAGGCAGAACCTTCAACACTGGGTTTTACAGGTATTGACGAGTGGTGCTCGAGACAGCAATAGAATGATTTTTGTTCTTTTTCAGGCACCACATTGATCATGAAACTTTGTATAAAAGAAAGGAGCTGGTGCTGGCAAATGCTTCACTCCTTGGATAATAACATAGCTGATCAGCTACAACTGATACGAGACCCTTTTTCACAGCAATCTCTTTTTACCAGTTGTTGGAAAGTAGCCAAATAACATTCAATGTAAGCTTTCATTGATTGCCACACTGGTTTATGGGATAAACAGAATGAAACAGTGACATTCTGCTGCTCTGTGTATTTCTCAGTTGATTTTCTAAATGTAGAACCCCTTTTATCTTTGTCTTTTTCACCCAGTTTGTATCTTTTTTTTTATTATACTGGAGGTTTACAGTCAATCTTCAGTGATGAATGTGTGTTGAACTCATTTGATTGACTATATTTTTTGTGTAACTACAGATTTATCATCAACAGCAGTACAGAGAAAAACTACTTACAAAACTGAGAAAGACTTCAATTTACATATCATACACACATATAAAAATAATTAACATTTTACTCAAGCAGAAAGCATGCCTGCATAATTAATGGAGTACATTCAATTTTTACTCATACCTAAGAACTGCTGCAACATTTTATATGTATTTGAAGCCCCTTCTGCCCGTAGGAACAACTTTTTGAGTTAAGAGGTGGAGGAGCAGTGGGTGGCTCAACTTACATAAATTCTTTCTGCTGTGATAAAGCTCCCAATGGTTACACATTGTATTTATAATTTCAGAAGTCAATTAGACTAGACAGAGGCTGAGTTTTTTTTTCCCTATGGAGGCCCTAAATAGAGCAAAGTGAATTAAGAGGAATTGAATGAGGGCTGAGGGTGGGGTAAGCAGCCTACAAGAGGCATCCCTGCCCTCACCGCCACCTTCTTGCAAAGACAAAGCAAAGAAGGGAGAAGAGCTGCAGATTGTCTCCAATTGGCTTCCAGGCTTGGTGGTAATCTGAGGGTGAGGACAGCTGAGAGGCAGCAAAGGGGAACAGTTGATTAGTGGGAATAGTACAGGCAACACTGCTGTGTAATTTGTTGGGCCAATAAGCTCTGCAACTTGTCAGGGGTGGGCAAGCTGAGTGTGAGAGGGCAGCAGGGGCACCTTTGAAGCCCCCAATTTCTTGGTTACTGCCCATAAGACAGAAGCACGTACCAGTATAGAAGCCCTGGGAAAGATGGATCAGGGGAGGAGGACACTGGGCTGCTCCTCCTGGGCTTGGCATAGCACCTGTGGATGCTAGGTACTGAAGCAAAGTCTTTTTTCTCCCCTTTATTGCACACACGAGACCCCCATGATCCTTCCTTCATCTGTTTTTTTCTTCCGCTTTGGCCATGTTGGAATAGATGGATAGCTCCGTATTTGGGTCCCCGTCTGTGTAGCCGGAGGTTAGTAATTGCACTCCCAACTGCGCATCCTTGGTCCCTTGCAGCTGTTGTGCTACATATTATTCCTTCACAAGTTTGCTTAGTGGAAAACATAATAACATAATGTATCTTAAGAAAGGGCAAAAACCCAGCAAGGGTACACAACTCAGACCTCTTTCTCAGAGGAGGAGGACTGGCCAGGTGTTGACACACTTATTGTCCATGTGAATTCCTTAGAACAGGATTCATAGTAACTGGATCAGTGACTGTGCCTACACCCCCACTGTGGCATTCTGAAAGAGAATCTAAACATGCAGGGCTTCCCAACTAAGGCAATATAATAAATCATATAATAACAGAATAATAAAATTGAAAGGAGGTTATAAGTCCAACCCCCTGCTCAACAGAGGAATAAATATCAAAGGATATCTGCCAAGTGGTCTTCTAAATTTCTCTTGAATGCCTCCAGTATTGGAGTACTCAACACCTCTCAAGGTAATTGGTTCCATTGCTGTAGTGCTTTAACAGTCAGGAAGTTTTTTCTGATATCCAACTGAAATTTGACTTCCTGTAACTTGAGCCCATTGATGCATGTCCTGCTCTCTGGGATGATCGAAAACAGATCCTGCCCTTCCTCTGTATGACAGCCTTTCAAATATTTGAAGAGTGCTTTCCTATCTCCTCCCAGTCTTCTTTTCTCAAGGCTAAACATGCCCAGTTCTTTCAGTCTTTCCTCATAAGGTTTGGTTTCCAGCCCCTTGATCATCCTTGTTACCCCCCCTCTGAACTTGTTCCAACATGTCAGCATCGTTCTTGAAATGTGGTGTCCAGAACTGGACACAGTACTCAAGATGAGGCCTAATCAGTGCCAAATAGAGAGGAACTGGTACCTCATGGGTTTGGGGACTATACTTCTGTTAATACAACCTAAAATAGCATTTGTTTTTCTTTTGTACCCACATTACTCTGCTGATTCATATTCAACTTGTGATCTGCAATGATTCCGGGATCCTTCTTGCTCATAGTATTGCTGAGCCAGGTGTTCCCCATCTTGCAGCTGTGTGTTTACTGATTTAATGGGCCATGTTTCTGCCTTAGAAAATGACTGTATGGGAACACTGGTTTCAGCTGTGTCAGCACAGCTCCTTTTTGTGGAGATTAGTATGCATGGTGCCTGTGGGAAAAAAAACCTACAAATTCAAGCATGCACATTCTATCTGTGGAAGACCACATTCCATCATTACTTGCTTCAGAGGGTGCCCAAGAAATGAGGTTTGCAGGGAGGAGAGCAGGATCAAAAAGGTAAGACTCCAAACAGAAATGGACTGGAGCCCTTTTGGAGGGTTCCAGTCCAATTAAGTTAGCAGTCCTAGCTTACTGGTTAGTGATGTACTCAAAGAAGGCTAATGCCTCTTACTTTTTGAATGGGTTCAACATTTGGGTTCTATTGGATCCAGGTGGCATCAATAGCTGCCAACTAGAGATGGGCATGAATTAAAAAACAAATAACCAAATTAATTCAAAAATAACTAATCCATTGATTCATATTTGTATGAATCAATGCTCCCAACAAAACACAAATAAATGAATGTTTAGTGATTTTTCATTTGTTTATTTGTTTGGCCATAAAATAACCCCCGAGGCACCTAGACACACTGAAATTTCAGGGAAGCTTTCCCTGACTCTCCTCTACAAGCCCTCCAAGTTTAGGGAAGATTGGTGTTACCCAAGCCAGCTGCTAAAAGGCACTTTCCTGGGAGGGACTAATTTGTGGGTGAATAACTGCGATGTCTAAAACCCAATCTTCACCAAACCTGGAAAGCTTGTAGAGAAGAGTCATGGAAAGCTTCTCTGCAAGTTTGGTGTCTCCAGGCACTTGGAAGGCAATTTTATAGGGTTTTAGATTCAAAAATAAATTAATGAGTCAATTTGTCAATTTGTCAGAAAAAGACATAAATTCACAATTCATTGACCTTGATTAATCATGAATCAAAATTAATCAGTTTTCTGATTCATGCCCATCTCTACTGGAAACCTGAAGTCTGTACAAGGCATGGAGGATGTAGTGAGGGCCAAAATAGCCTAGAAGGTTTGTGAGGACTGAGTGTTTGGCCCTTTTGACATGCTTCCCCCCCATATCCCATTTGAGGATCTTTCCCTTGGGAGTCATACCTAAGAAAACTCCAGGTGAGTTTAGGGTGATTCACTATCTATCATACCCCAAAAGCAGGTCATTAAATAACAGCATTCTGCAGGAATTATGCAGTGTGTGATACATGTTCTTCAACACTGCTGTGCATATGGTGTGTATGTGTGGACCAGGTGCAGAGCTGGTAAAATGAAACATCAAGTTAGCTTTCTGATTGCTGTCAGTCCATGCTGAGGGCTTCAAATTGCTGAGTTTTGCATTTCATGGTTCCTTTTATATGGGTAGGGTCCTCCCTATGGGATGTTCCATCTCTTGTGCAGTGTTTGAGCTTTTCAGCTCTTTGTGGAATGGGCACTGAAGCACAGGGAGGGAGCAGCACAGGTGGTCCATTATTTAAATGATTTTTTCTGGTGGAAGAAAGGGTCCAAATCAATATAGGCAGCTCATGGCAACATTTCAGAACCTCACAAGAGAGCTCGGTGTGCAATTGACCCATCAGAAGCCCAAGGTACCTTCTCCTGTCCTGACTTAATTGGGTATTGAATTATATACTCTCCCAAAGTCATGTTGCTTACCAGATGCCCAGCTTTCTGATCTCCAGAGAGGGCTAGCATGTGCTAATGAAATGTAAGGTTACCCTTCAGGAACTTCAGAAAATAGTGTGTCAACTTAACATTGCCTGCTGGGTATTGGTACCTAGCAGAGTGTTCCTTCAACAGCTCTGTGAGGCAATGTGTGGCCTCACTAGGTCTCATCACAGGAGAAGGGTTACTGCAGAGTTATGGAAGGATCTTGAGTTCTGGCACCACCTCTTGGTAGAATTCAATGGAGTATCATTCTAAAGAATAGAAGTCCAACTTGAAGTGAAATTTCAGATGCATACTGATTCTGTGGGCTCACTAAAATTTGGAATTTATTTTAGAGGTTCCTGATGTGCCAGTAAATTGCCAAACGAGTGGCATGAGGCAGGCATTACAAGAGGCCTGGCATTTTTAGAGATTTTCCTGATAGATGGAGTACTATGGCTATGGGCAAACCAGTGGGCTAATTTAGCAGTCACCTTCAGTGTGTCAATTAGAAAGTGGATCACATAGTTAATTAACTCACATCGAAATCACTCAGGATTACCAGGTTAGTGAGGGCCTTTATATTGCAGTACAATATAGTGTTTTATGGTAGGTTATTCTGAGGATGTCTAATACAACTGTTGATGCCCTGTCCCTTCAACAAATCCATCAGTTCAGGTCCTGGCCCAAGATGCACTCAACTCAAAGTACTGCCACCGGAGGTAGGGTACCTTGGATGGCTGAAGTAAAGTAAGCTATAGTATTGGCAGTGCCCCCTTTACTCAGTGAAGTTATGCAGCTGCTGGTCATGAGTTCCATACCTTTAGGAGCAGCTTGGACCCAAGGCTGGTATGGCATGCTGCATAGATGGCCTGGAGGCCAAACTTGGGATTTGGGTCTGGGGCAATTATTAACTAGAAGGGTAAGAGAGGCATGTGTTGGGACTGTTTACTGCCCCTGGTGTTGCAAGAAACTGAACAGCAGCCTCCAGATGTGCCTGTCATGCATCTCGGTGGTAATGACTTGGTCATCAGGAAATCCAAATCACTTATTCTGCAGGTGATGCAGGACCTGAGGGCTGTGAAGGAGAAGTTGCCATTTGTGAATTTGGTGTGGTCAGCCATTCTCCCATGACAGGTGTGGAGGACGGAGAGCTACCCTAAATTCATTGATCAAACCAGACTGGGAGTTAACAGGGAGTTTGACAAAGTGATGAGGGCTTAGGCATCTGATTATTAGAGTGGGATGCCCATAGTTAGAAAGGTTAGATGTGTTCCACCTTTCTGGTGCAGGACTCAACATATGCATTAAAGCCTCAAGGTCAAGATTTTCTTCTGAGTGGGAGGAAAAGAGCTAACCGATAATAGCATTGTTGCCTTGGTGGATAGTGCAGAAGGGGAAGATTAGCAGAGAATTCCAAAGGGACACTTTGGTGGGTGCTAGCCCATCCAATGTTCCTACAACATGGATCACAAGATTCTGGGGTGGAAGATGTGCAGGGGACCAGCCCTGGCTGTCACTTACCTAAGGCTTGGGGGGTGGCCTGGGAGGGTCACACAGTATTTGCTAGCTAGATATGGGCTGTAAATTGTTCTTATTTAGTTGTGAAGTCATGTCTGACTCTTCGTGACCCCATGGAACAAAACGACACCAGGCCCTTCTGTCTTCCACTGCCTCCCAGAGTTTGGTCAAATTCATGTTGGTAGCTTCAGTGACACTGTCCAACCATCTCGTACTGTGTTGTGCCCTTGTCTTCTTGCCGTCACACTTTCCCAACATCAGGGTCTTTTTCAGGGAGTCTTCCCTTCTCATGAGATGGCCAAAGTATTGGAGCCTCAGCTTCAGGATCTGTCCTTCCAGTGAGCACTCTGGGTTGATTTCTTTCAGAATGGATAGGTTTGTCCTCTTTGCAGTCCAGGGAACTCTCAAGAGTCTCCTCCAGCACCATAACTCAAAAGCATCAATTATTTGGCCTTCTTTGGCTTTCACTTCCATACATCGCTACTGGAAAACCATAGCTTTGACTATGCGGACCTTTGTTGGCAGGGTGATGTTTCTGCTTTTTAAGATGCTGTCTAGGTTTCCTCCCAAGAAGTAGCAGTCTTTTAATTTTGTGCCTGCTGTCACCATCTGCAGTGATCATGGAGTCAAAAAAGGTAAAATCTGTCACTGCCTCCATCTCTTCCCCTTCTATTTGCCAGGAGGTGATGGGACCAGTGGCCATGATCTTTTTTTTTTTTTTAATGTTGAGCTTCAGGCCATTTTTTGTGCTCTCCTCTTTCATCCTCATTATGAGGTTCTTTAATTTCTCCTCACTTTCTGCCAACAGAGTGGTATCATCTGCATATCTGAGGTTGTTGATATTTCTTTCGGCAATCTTAATTCCGTCTTGGGATTCATCCAGTCCAGCCTTTCACATGATGGATTCTGCAAATAAGTTAAATAAGCAGGGAGACAATATACAGCCTTGTCATACTCCTTTCCCAATTTTGAACCAATCAGTTGTTCTATATCTAGTTCTAACTGTTTCTTCCTGTCCCACATATAGGGCTGTAAGTAGGATATCATGGATCTGGTGCTTTGGACTCATGTAAGGCAGGAGAGGAGGCCAGGAGCGACCCCAGGCCCCTCTGCAGGTGTGCGGTGATACACTTGAAATATTTAGTACAGTTGTGGCCATATTTAAACCCATTATACATGTCTTGTCTTAGTATTCCAGGAATCGGAGGAGGGCAAAAGGATATCAAGTTTTGATGCAGGTTTCTCTGTGTTTTTTCTGCTTGTTCATATTCCTTTGAACTTTGTAAGATTTGGTCTTAACAACAATTCAAACTTTAAAACTATAGGTTTTTGTGTTTTGTTTGTTTTGTTTGTTGAAAAAGGGCAGGAGTGATGGGGTTGTGTCACGTCCTTGCTATTACAATGCTGGCAGTAATCAATAGTCAGTGTGTTTCTTTTTAATCTTAGAAACACATGTATATGCCAATAGTTAATAAAAGAAGAATGTGATATATACATGTGTTCTTCCCTCATGAAGACCTTTTATCTTGTTACAGGATTAATGGATTTCAGTATATGCTCATCAGTCTTCCCTTGTTTAATAGTTGTTAGTGTAGTAACTGCCAAATGTTTTACAGAACTTAAGTAGATAATCTACTTCTCAGCAATAAACTGTGCTTTCATTGTGACTATTCTTTGGACACCATTCTGCAGCTGTTTTCTCTCTCCCTGGTATGCTGCCTTTAAATACTTGAATTACTCAGCATATTTCATAGTGCCAAGCCTGAATTCTTAGATAACAAATTGGTTGGTTCACACTTGCATGTTCATAAATTGACAAGATTACTTGCTTATGTGAATAGACTATCCCAGATACAACAGCACATAGAGAACTCTCATACCAATAAATACTTCTGACTTAAACCAATGACCACGGTCAACCACAGCAGTCTTCAAATAGAAATCTTCAGACAGACTTCAGGTAATGTGCATATATAAATCAGCCTATCATCTCTTATTTTTCAATTTTTTCATAAATTGCAATTGATTTCTGTATAGTTGCTCTATGAGGTGTTTAACCATTACATCTGAAGTAATATTTTTCTGAGTCCATTTGTTTACCTAACCATAAGTTTCTGGCTATGGTAATAATTCTGCAATGCCTTCCAAAATGAGTTTGATTACTGTGTTGTGCTTTGTCTGCCAAGTGTTTCTGTTTCTTACAGCTTATTGCCATCTTACCTCCCTAGCAAATCAAAACTTTGCTGTCAGCATGCCTACATTCTTTCATAAACTTGATGACCATAAGTTAGGAAGCAAAACCTGTGACACAGGTTACATGAGATACATTATGTACATGCCTTTCTTCCTGTTTCCCTGTAAACTGTTGAATTTGAAATTCCTAATACCACCCTCAATACATACATTTTATGACTCACATAATACTTCAATAACCCATACAGTTTTAGATTTACTGGAAACTGACTTTTCTTTCAGAGGTATAAACCTCCACATCCTAGAGTTAGGTCAAAAATGTTCATTCTTATTTCTGTCAGGACTCAGAACTCACAAACTTTCACAAAGACAATTCCATTTTACTCACCATAGATTTGGGTTGCTCAATGTCTTCTACCAAGAGATTTGGACTTCCCTTCATCAGCATCATCAAGGGTTAGAGTTCATGGGAATAGATTTGCCTTCCTATCCAGGCATAAGTAGTTGAAAGGTTCCTCAAATGAAAGGTTGTTCCAAGGCTTCTGTGGTCACCTATTACTTCCACAAGAAATAATAATAGTAATAATAATAATCTTTGAATTGCAGAGTTGGATGAGACTCTATGGGTCATTGAATCCAGCTCCTGTCAAGGGAGGCATAGTTGGGAACCAAACTCCAGCCAGATATGCAAACCACTGAGCTATCCAGCAGTTCTAGGGTATCAAAAAGGAAAGAACAATAATAGAGTTGATGGAAAGATCAGGCCAGCCTCCCTGATTTCCATTTGAGTCAATGCCAGGTTGATCTTCTTAGGGCCACCTTAAACTTGGAGGATGGCCACATCTCAAACAGCCTCCCTGATTTTCATTTGATGTTGATAATCCCCCTGGAGTTGTCTATGAAGGTGGAGGACCCTACCTTGAATTTCAAAGGGCAGGGAACGTTCAGAAAGCACCGAGATTTAACAAAGGGAACAGGGATTAGAACAGCCTAGAAGAGGGAAGAGGGGCCATGAAGATTTCAAAAAGGGGGGAGTCCTTTTATTAAAAGCTATGCTCAGATTAAGAGGTACTACATCCAAAGCAATTTCCCTCATCTATGAAACTTGTGGCTGTATAAAAAAGAGATAAAATTAGTCTGACATGGACAGGAAATGGAAGATTTTTATCTTTCTTTGGGGCTGTGAAGAAACAACCAAAGAAAAGGACAGATAACAAACAACTCTACTCCCAAAATCCCCTACAGGATATTTGTGACAGATAGCTGCAGGTATGTGATACTTCCAGTACAGTGGTGCCTCTCTTAACGATTGCCTTGCTTAACGAGGAAATCGCTGTATGATTAGGTTTTGCTATCGCTTTTGCAATCGCAAAACAATGGTTTAAATGGTTTTGTTTTTGTTTAACGATAATCAATTCCCTGATTCGGGAACCAATTTTCGCTTTACGATGATCAGCAAACAGCTGATTGTTGGGTTTCAAAATGGCCACTGGCTGAAGAAAATGGCCCCCCCGCTGTTTTCTAGGACAGATTCCTCACTTTACAGGCACCAAAAATGGCCACCGTATGGAGGATCTTCGCTGGACGAGCAGGTATTCAGCCCATTGGAACGTATTGAACGGTTTTCAATGCATTTCAATGGGTTTTATTAATTTAGTTTGATGATGTTTTCGCTCTGCAGCAATTTCGCTGGAACGAATTAACATCGTCAAGCGAGGCACCACTGTATATTATTCCAGCACCCCTGGCATTTATGCCAGACTGACTGATGAATAGCTGCCTGGATCATCTCCCCCATTCCATTTATGGAGATGGGGATGGTTTTTGCCATTTTCCAGCCTTCAGAGACCATGGACAATCTCTTGTTGACAAACCTCCCCCTATCTCATGACAGGATGAGAATGTAGTACATTGTATCTGGTCATGTAACTACAGAATAATTTCTGTACATTTTAGATTAGCAAAAAAAAAGTGTTGGCCCATAGGCTACCCATCAGTCACAATTTGTCACAGGTTAGTAAGTTTCCTCATTTGTCAACATGCAATATTTTGTTAAGGAAAATCATTGTCGTGTGTTCAGATCAAGTCATTTGCAGGATGGGTTTCTGCCATATGCCTTGTGCTAGATTCTCCTGTCTTCCACCAGTCCTTGTCCTCAGAAATGGAGGTGAGGGGCTGAAAGGAAACTCAGGCAAGAAGTCAACATTAGATACTTTGTAATTAGAATTGAAAGCATGCTAATATTGAAGAGATTATCTTTCTTTGTTTGTGAATTCAGACTTCAAAAGGATTCCATGCTTCAGTTCTGATGATCAAGCATGAAACAAAGGAAAGTAATCTACATAATCCTGGAGGTGACAACAGTTCCTATTAGTAACACTCAGACTTTGCTTAAGAATTTCCTTTTTCCAGTTACAGGTTATTGTACAAGTTCTACTTTTTGTCCAGCATTGTGTTCAGTAGACATTGCCCAATTGTGTCTTTCTCAATTTGTCACAGAACAAAGGCTGTCCATGTATTACTAAAGTACTTGCAAAGTGTAATATTTCAGATCTTGCTTTATTCTAACAGGTACCGACTATACTTTAATCATGCTTCCATTTTTAATAGTATTAAAATACATGATTTCAGCTACCGCTTTATTTCATTAGCAGATTTTCACATACTATATTGAGAAAAATGTGAGACTGACATTTGAATACATGAAAATAATTGTCTACATCAAAATGTACTTTGCAATAATATGGTGCCACCACTTTGCATTAGATGAGAAGATTTATGGCCTGAAATCTAATTTTACTTTGTTTTACGCTTACTGTGTCCTTGCAAGTCCCTTTTCAGGCTTATATCTTCTTAATGTTGTAGGATCTGGTTGTTGTTTTTTTGGCTTCTTTATTCTTCTATTATACGTAAGATTATGCAATCTTTCTCCATGGTGCTTCCAGTATCCCTGAAGAACAACATATTTCCAAGAAGAATTTTGGTAACAGCAGGGGACAAATTGCGACCCTCCCGATGAAGAATTCACCTTCCTGGCTTTTTAAAATGGAAATTTTAAGTATTCACACAGTACACAGGGACGTGGTGGCGCTGTGGGCTAAACCTCAGAAGCCTGTGTTGTAGGGTCAGAAGACCAGCAGTCGTAAGATCGAATCCACGTGACGGAGTGAGCTCCTGGTGCTTGTCCCAGCTCCTGCCAACCTAGCAGTTTGAAAGCATGCAAATGCAAGTAGATCAATAGGGACTACCTTGGTGGGAAGGTAACAGCGTTCCGTGTCTAAGTTGCACTGGCCATGTGACCACGGAAGATTGTCTTCAGACAAAACGCTGGCTCTATGGCTTGGAAACGGGGATGAGCACCGCCCCCTAGAGTCGAACACGACTGGACAAAAATTGTCAAGGGGAACCTTTACCTTTACCTTTACAGTACACACAAATTCCAGCAGCAATTTCCTACATGTAGAATTACCTAAGATTCCAGAAAAAGGATCATATGATCTGTAATATAGTTTTTAGGGGAGGGAGGGCAGAAGCAATAAGAGCTGGAAAATGGCTGTAGTTCCACTGTGCCAAACCATTTTGAAGGACTGTTTTGTACTAATGAAAGGAAGAAACAAAGGTGTGGGTGAGTGCAATAAATATACAGTAACAGAGAAACATACATTCCCTTTAACCTCTCAGTTAAGCTAATGCTACCATAGCTGCTCCACAGAATGAAGGCTAGAAATTGTCTTCCAGTTCTAGCCATTGTACTACAAAGATGTAGTGTGTTTCCCAAAAGGTGTCCCATCTTTTAATTAAAAAAATGTTAAAGTAGGCTAGGACTTAGCAAAGATAGTTACTTGAAACCAAGCCCAAAATCATTCATACTATGTAAAGGACAGACAATGAAGGGGGGGGCGGGAGGAGGGGAGAATCAATTCATTTCAAATCTGGACTTGGAGGTGAGCCTTACTGATACCACATATCACCAGAAAGGCAAGTAAGTGGATGTTCATGAAGTGAAGCCTGAACTCTCATTAAAAATATTATGAGTAAACCGAAGCTATCCTGAGCAGAAAAAAAAGATCAAACTTTATGTCACTAAGGGCAGCCTGAATGTAAATGACACAAAAGTCAGGAGTCAGGCTGCTCTCATACATTCTTGTGCTCACTATGATTCACAAAGAGACACCAAGCAGAGAAAAAACCCAGAAGCGGACTCCTTTTTTCATCAGTTAACCACTTCTCACCCCAAACACAAAGAAATGGTCAGGGTTGTTTTTCAACATGGCCTCTAACTATCTATTGCTTGGATCCACAAAGTAATCAGAATGTATAGAAGTAATGTCTCTTTAAGGTTAACTGTGTGTCCTCAAACACAGATCTGTGCAGCTGGAAGGTATTGAATTGTGAATCTCCAAAGAATTCACCTGAATTTGGAGTGATTCTGCCCCACACAACCCAGTGCACAGCAATCCCAGTCAGAAGTCTCATCCCTGTTATTTCAGGACTGATTATCTTTGATGCTCGAGAGTGGGGAACAACATATCCAGAATCTGAGAGAGGGCAACATGGATACATGTTTTAAATCACTCTTAAGAGTGAGCAAAATAATGCGTAATGTGATTTTACTCGAACCTTTGGGAGAGAAAGTGAAATGGCTCTGAATCAGCAAAATTCATGATCTGACATGTGAAGTCAAAACTACCTCTCCATACACATTTGCAAACAGATCAAGGACCAGTTCAGTCATGATTGTGACTGATCATCTGGATGTATAAGCCCCTGTCAATTCCTCCCCCTCCAAAGCAGAGGTTTCATCATGGAACTTGGTGATACTTCCTATTTTCCAGTCAATAGATACTTAGAGAACTTGTTGAGAAATAGCCCTAACCATTGCTTTGAGTTTGTGTGAGAAGTGTTTAACAGATGAAAAAAGCAGTTAGGTTCTGGGATTTTCCCCTGCTTGGTGTCTCTTTGTGAATGGTAGTGAGCACAAAACAGCATCCTGCAGACCAGTGATGCCCAACCTGGAGTATGCATTCCCCAGGTACAAATAAGAACATTTAGAGCTACACAAAAAATGGAAAAACAGCAAGAAAAGGCACATACATCAACAGCATAAGACAAGATACACTGTCAGAGCTTCAGGACATAAAAATCCACTTCTTCATTCCCCTCAGTGAACAATATGCACCTCCAGCCCTCAATTGACCGACAGAGGAGAACAAACCATAGAGCTCCACCCATTTTTTTTAATGCCCAGAGGTAACTGTAGAAGAGAGAGGAAGGAGAAGAAGATGGTGTCTGCGTAGTGCTGTCTTGTTTGGACTGGGGGAGTGTGGGGGTGGAAGAAAGCATAAATATATGAAAAAGTTTATAGTGGCAAATCTAGTCTGAAAATGAATTTTTCTGGTCTATTACCATAATATCTCAATTTGAATGTCCATCTGGTGTGTCTGCGTCTGAGGAGAGGAAAGGGGTTGATTATTGTGATGTACACCCCATGTCCTTTGTTTATTTTGCCTTAAACACTGGTCCACCCTCTGGATTTGTGTCCTCACTTCACGCTGCCACCAGGTATTATTCCCTTAATACCAAACAGATCTTAGACATGTGCTGCCAGTTCAACAGATTTATTGATTTTATAAATATCATGCAAATCACAGGAGTAAATCACAGATGTTTAGACTTATTAATTAAATATCATTTGCTTTCACGTTGGATTTTTTTTTATTCACTGATATAGTTTCTTTGACTATATATATTCTCTATACTTTTAAAATCTTTCCTATTCTCTCTAACATTCTCTCTTAACTTTCTCAATACACTATCCTAACTCTCTCTTTGATTCCTTATCTGCAACCTCTTTTCTCCAACTCTCTTTTCCAACTGTCCATCTAAATAACTCCTCAACTATCCTCTTGGTTCCACCCCTCCTGTCCTCTCATAGGCTCCTGTCCTTGAGTTTCCCATGATGGACAGGCGTGACTTGGGGGTTCCGCCACAGTTATTCTTTTGTTGTAGGGTGTAAACTTGAGGATTGGTATTCTGGTGGTGAGCTTTTGCAATGGACTGTCTTTAAGATCTGTCTGACAGGCAGACATTAATCTGGTGAAGCTTTCCATCAATGCCACTCCATGGCAGAGAAATCTACTTGTGTTGAGCAACTGTCAACCGCACATGAACCTTCACAAAATAAAAAGACAACCTCATTCTCTGTGTGTGTCAATGTCAGAAGAGAGTGACAAAATCATCACCCCTCCTTCAACTCATACATAGAGATATTGGGATATGCAAGTTTGTGACATACAAGTTCACTAGATAGTATAAAAGATTATAAAAAGCACATGATTCCTGCAAGCTATGTTTTTCAAAAAAGACTGTATATCAGGTGAACCTGATTTTGAAAAAACTATATGCCTCAAAAATCATATTAATTATACACATTTTGCAAATATGAAGGATACGATTTATGAAAATGGGCTGCCAGGGGGTATGCAAGTGAAAAAAAGGTTAGCAACCACTACTGTAGACCATCTTGATTCCTGAACTGGTCAATATTCAGGGTGCTCTTTGTTTGACATTGTCTGGCATTATTTTTCCTGCTGGCAACACAGGTACAACATTGTGTAGCAGTATCGAGCCATTATCTGATGTTCTGAATAATGGATACCCATCATGTGATGATTTTTTTAGATCCTCTAGCACTGAATAATTCTACATGGCGAAAGTTGCTTTTGGAATTTGTGCTCAGAGTATGTTTATTTAAACTCCCCTTTTAAAAAGTCAAGAAATTCAATTCTTTAAAAAAAATCTGGTTTATGAATGTGAGATATTGTGATTCTCTATATTGTGATGACACCAATGGCAGCAGTCAAGATGTCTACAAGGCACTTTTTTCTGCTCTCTCCATTCACAAAAAGACACCAAGAAGGGGAAAATCCCAGAAGCTGATGCCTTTTTCATCAATCAACCACTTCTCCCTCAAATACAAAGCAATTGTCAAGGCTGTTTTTCAAAAATATTTTTTTCAAAATAGTTTCTAGGTATCTATTGCTTGAAAAATATGGATGACCATCAAGTGCTGTGATTAAACCTCTGTTCGGTGTGGTAGCAACTGACAGGGGCATATGCATCCAGATTATTAGTCATATTTATGAATGAAATGGACCTTGAACTGAATGATGGTAGAAGATGATAAAATGAAGGGGCTCCTTTTTACATTGTTGGGATCCGTCATAATGCTTCAAGAGTAAATGTGAGAACACAGTTGACATCCAGCCTTCCTGAAGAGTCCTGTTTCTGTCTCTTTATATATTCAGTTATTGAAAATGCCTCAATTTTATGAATGTGGGATACGGTGCTTCTGTATCAGCGATTCAAAATGCTAGGAAATGGTCCAGTACTGCTGGACATGGTCCAATATTCATAGAATCACAGAAAAGTGAATTTGGAAGGTGTCTACAAGGCCATCAAGTCCAATCCCCTGCTCAATGCAGGAATACAATCAAATCATATTGGCCAGGTGATTATCTAAGTTTTTCTTGAATACCTCCAGTATTGGAGCACTCACCAACTCCCAAGGTAACTGGTTAGGGTTAAAGCATACTGCTCTAACAGTTAGGAAGTTTTTCCTGATAGTCAACTGAAATCTGACTTCCTTTACCTTGAGCCCATTGTTGCATGTCCTGCACTCTGGGATGATGGAGAACAGATCTTGCCCCTTGTAGTGTTCACCTCTTTATCATGTTAAATAAGTCACACATTATTCATGTTTTATGCTGATGTGGTTGAGAAGTGTGGCCACTAGAGATGTTAAAAGGCAGAGCCAGGGAGGAGAGTGGAGTTCAGTCTGAGTTAGAGAGGGAGAGAGAGAGAGAGAGCTAGTTGGGGAATCTGAGGAGTGATTAGTCTGAGGAGTGAATAGTAACCTGTAAGATAATATAGAAGATTGTTATTGAGGCTTGTTGAACCTGAAGTAAATACTTATGAATTATTATAGAAACTTCTGTAATCAATAAATCTGTTTTATTCAAAAGCAGTGATAAATGGACCTTTGTTTTTCCTAAGTAAAGTACCTTGATAAAGAAATTGACTAGTGGCAGTGTGTGAAAAGGTGTTTGGTTTGCCTTCATGTAGTCTGTGATTGGAAGAGAATTCTTTCAGGCTTCCCTCATAAGGCTTTGTTTCCAGCCCCCTGATCATCCTTGTCACCCTTCTCTGAACTTGTTCCAATTTGTTAACATCCTTCTTGAAGTGTGATGTCCAGAACTGGACACAATACTCAAGGTGAAGTGTAACCAGTTGTGAATAGAGGGGTACTAGCACCTCACAGAGTTTGGAAACTATACTTCTATTAATGAAGCTTAAAATAGCATTTGCCTTTTTTGTAGCCACCTCACACTGTTGACTCATATTTAGATTGTGATCTACAACAATTCCAAGATCCTTCTCACTCATTGTTTTGCTCAGCCACATATCCCCCATATTGTAACTGTGCAGTTGGTTTCTTTTTCTGAGGTGCAGGACTTTGCACTTATCCCTGTTGAATTTCATTTTGTTACTTTTGGCCCAGTGCCCCAAGGTCATTTTGAATTTAGTTTCTGTGTTCTAGGGTATTAGCTATTGCACTCAATTTGGTATCATCTGCAAATTTGACAAGCATTCCCTGCACTCCCTCACCCAAATCATTAATAAAAATATTAAAGAGCACCAGGCCCAGGACTGAGCCTTGGGGACCCCACTTGCTACCTCCTCCCAGTTGGTGAAGGAGCCATTAATCATACCCTCTGAGTATGATTCTGTAGCCAATTGTGTATCTACCTGCCACTTGATCTATCCAGCCCACACCTAGTTAGCTTGTTAATCAGAATTTCATGGGGCACTTTGTTAAAAGCTTTGCTGAAGTCAAGATATACTATGTCTATAGCATTCCCTCTGTCTATCAGGGAGGTTACCTGATGAAAAAACGTGGTCAAAGTAGTTTGGCAAGATTTGTTCTTGATGAATCCATGTTGGCTTCTAGTTATTATTGCATTGTTTTCTAGGTGCCTGTACAATGACTGTTGCACAATATTTCTGCCAGGTGGGAAAGGATATGACAGCACCAATGACAGAAAGGGGAAATCACACAAGTTTCTTCTTCTTCTTCTTCTTCTTCTTCTTCTTCTTCTTCTTCTTCTTCTTCTTCTTCTTCTTCTTCTTCTTCTTCTTCTTCTAACTATGAATAAGACCATTCTCAGTCACAAAGCAAAGAACAGTATTTTCACAGCTTAAATGGCTGAGCTCCTGAATATTTGTTCTCTATTCTTTTAAAACTTTAAAAATATTTTTAACATCAATACAAGACAGAGAATCATTTTATAAGCAGAAATTCCTGTTTGGCCAGGAAGGAGTTAAAAATTCAACAGGGTCCTGATTGATAGGTTCAAAAATTCATATTGTCTCAGAGCTGATTTCCCCTTTGAAAACTTGAGGCTATCCTACCTTGCTCATATAATGAGAATACAAGGTTGATCAGAAAAGACAATATTGACAACATTTCACAATATTGTGAAAAGTAGTTGTAGGGGGGCAGTAGGAAGAGAGGAAGATCTAACATGAGACAGATTGTCTGAATAATGAAAGCAACAGCAATACGTGAGCAGCAATCACTGGAAAAGGCAATATTGATAGATGGGTGGAGGGCAGTTGGAACAGAGAGTGACATAACATGAGAATCAATAAAGAAAGCCAGTTCTGTTGGTTTTCAATATTTGAACAGAGCTGTTAATGATATGATAATTTGGAGGTCATTAACTCATATAGTCACCAGATATCAGAAGTGACTTGATGGCATGTAACATCTTCAGAGTCTTTTTAAATTACCAAGCCATTGTAAAGTGACAAGATGGTTGGAATGGTAAATAACAAAGGGAGACTATGACAGGGTATTGGCATGAAAACTCTGCTAGTATAAAGTGAACCTAAATCTTTTTGTGTCTGCATTTTTAAAACAGACACAGAATTCCTTTGCATGCATGAATCTGAAACAATCTGTTCGGTGAAGGAGATAAAATGTTAAAAGGTTAGCTGAGAGTCAACTAATTTAGTCTTGAATGACTAAATTCAGATTGCCACAAACATAGTGCTGATTTATCCTTTGAAATCTTGTGTCAGGAGACTGTTTTGTCTTAGAAATCTGCATAGAATGTTTATTGAAAACATTGGAAGGAAACACAACCATCTGCTTTTCTAGGGTATGGGGAAATGCTTTGAGTACATCTTACAAAATTGTATGCTAAATCCCTGAAGAAAAGGGCAAAAATTTCCCCTTTATGCAGGATTAGTTTCTTTAAAGCAAGCCTATATTTTATACTTCTTCCATAATAGGTGTGACCTTTAGTTGACCTGCAGTTCTTAGCTACAATACAATGTATCATTTCTTGAAGCTCTTGCTGGTATGCCTGTATCATGAATGCTCGGTATTATCACAAACAACGGTTTCTCCCATTTGAAACATCTTTTTATATTTCAACTCCTGCAGCCTGGATTCATTCCAAATAAAGAAAAATGAAAGGGCCAACAATTCTCTTTCAAAATAAGCAAAATTGGTCTTTTCAATTTATGTGAGCTACTTCAAATCTGGGATAGTTTCTCATCAGGGGTTTAAATAGTTTTATTTTTTAAAAAAATAATAACTTGAAAACCCTTTGTCCAAACCTACCCATGTTTGGCATAGAACAAGAGTAGACTGTCTGATACAACTGTGCTAAATTTGGAATTGATACAATTTCAAATTTTAAATTTCTGAATTTTTGTTTGGCCTGTCTCCTATTTTAGAATTGCCTTGTAGAACACTCATTTGTTCTCTTGCACAAGATAATTGCTGCACTCTTGTGCAGCAATAATTTTGCAATGCAAACTGCAGTAATAATTACAATGAGAGATTTGTGAGGGAAACATGTAGTGTGCATCTAGAGTTAAACACAAGTTGGAGTTTTTAGAGCATTATCTCAAAATCAACCGACCGACCGACCGACCGACCGACCAATCAATCGATCGATCGATCGATCGATCGATCGATCAATCAATCAATCAATCAATCTCAATCAATCAATCAATCAATCAATCAATCAATCAATCAATCAATCAATCAATCAATCAATCAATCAATCAATCAATCAATGTAATTATGGTACAGTAGCTAGGAGAGAACTGCTGGAGAGTTTTAAAGCCATAAAAGCTCACTTGGAAGTGACTGAGGTACACCACTCCTTGAGTATCAAAAAATACCTTGAAAACACTATTAGAATTGTACTGAATCACGAGTGATTTGATGCAGAAGCCCAGCAAAATGGATTCTACAAGCAAAATCAAAAGATAAGGGTGCCCCAAACAAAAGATTGAAACTATGAAACCGGACCTCAGATCAGCATCAAATTTGGCACAGTTGTAGCAGAAAGTATTCTCTTGCTCTATGCCACATCTGGGGATGTTTGGGCAAAGGGGTTTTGAGTTGTGATTTTAAAAGACGTAGATCTACTGCTAATTGAAAAGAGGTGAAAATTTAGGTAAATATTTACATACCTGCAGGGAAAAAAACTCAATTTTAACCTCTTTTTTCCTCCTCAATGGGATTTGGGCCATTTAGACCTTTTAATTACTGTTTTTAATCACTGGTGCTGCGGGCTAAACCGCAGAAGCCTGTGCTGCAGGGTCCGAAGACCAAGCAGTCGTAAGATCGAATCCACACGACGGAGTGAGCTCCCATTGCTTTGTCCCAGCTCCCGCCAACCTAGCGGTTCGAAAGCATGCAAATGCAAGTAGATAAATAAGGACCACCTCGGTGGGAAGGTAACAGCGTTCCATGTCTAAATTGCACTGGCCATGTGACCACGGAAGATTGTCTTCGGACAAAACGCTGGCTCTATGGCTTGGAAACAGGGATGAGCACCGCCCCCTAGAGTCGAACACGACTGGACAAAAATTGTCAAGGGGAACCTTTACCTTTACCTTTACCTAATCACTAAAACTTCTGAAATTGCTGCCTTTTTTATAACTTCTGAGAATTTCAAAGGAACTATTTGCATAGTATGACATTCTGGACACAGAATGGAGTCTAGTGTCTGGAGTCAGCCCACAGGGCAGATGTCTGTTACTTTTAACCCTGCCATGGTCTTCAGTGTGAAAGAAAGCATTTAACTCCTTCCTGGCCACAGATTCTTAACCCCTTTGATAAAAATTATTTTAAGAAATGGGTAATAATAAACAGCAACTCACTAATTTAACTAGTGAAGTTACTGCTTAATATTTCCCCTTGTGGCTTTGAATGATTGCAAACACATTTTCCCAGTTTACCTAGTTTACTTATAGGTTTACAGATCCACATGATTTCATCCATTCTGTGGATGATTTCATCCACAGAAATCACAGGCCCTTTAGTACATGGTTTTGTAGAGGTGCAAAAACATGGAGATGATGTATGGATCCCTATGGATCCACATGATCTTTCTGCAGGATCATCCCCAAAACACTATCCACTCATAGCCCCCGTGTCCATTGGCTACAACAAAGAATTCATGGATCCTTCAGTACATGGATTTGCACTGGTGTAAAAATGCTGATCCTAAGCACAGACAATAAGAATAAGAGAGACTGAGTGAAGGGCCTGCAGGAACATCTTAAAAAGCAGATGGAATTGAGTGTCATCAGCACACTGGTAGTACCAGGCTACAAAATTCTGGATGGGGAATCATGGAACCCTGAGGCACTCCACAGGCTAATGGTCAAGGTGTTGAACAGTAGTCCCCCAGCATTACTACCATTCGCAAAGTGACACCACATAAGGGGAAATCCCAGAAGCCAACTCCTTTTTTTCATCAGTTAACCACTTCTCAACCAAACACAAAGCAATTATCAGGGCTGTTTTTCAACAAGGGTGAATGGTAGTGAGAAGAAGAGGATATCCTGTAGACCATCTTGACTGCTGCCATTTGTGTTATCAACATTCAGGCTGACCTTTGCTATGTAAAGCTTGGCATCCTTTTTCCTGCAGTCAATGTGGGCACAATATTTGGCAGCAATATTGGGCCATTTTCTGGCTTTTTGAATCATGGGTACAGAAGCACAGTATTCCACATTCGTAAAGTGGATGATTTTTTTTTGAAGAATTGAATAATAACAATGGTGGCTGCCCCTATAGTCTGGATTTGTTCATTTATTTTGTATGTATATACACATATTCAAAACCTTGGCTTTGGTGGACCTAACTTTTGCTTCAGCTGAACCATTCTTAGCCTTTCAGACAAAACAATCATTCTGCCTACTGCTGTTGTATTTATGCAATCAGCACTTCAGATGTTATGGTTGTTGTGGGTTTTCGGGTTCTTTGGCCATGTTCTGAAGGTTGTTCTTCCTAACATTTCACCAGTCTCTGTGGCCGGCATCTTCAGAGGACAGGAGTAGCACTCTGTGCTTCACGAATACACTTCAGATGTTCATTGCCCCATTACTCTTGTTTTCTCTCTCTCTCTCTCTCTTT
This sequence comes from Pogona vitticeps, assembly GCF_051106095.1. NCBI lineage: Eukaryota > Metazoa > Chordata > Lepidosauria > Squamata > Agamidae > Pogona > Pogona vitticeps. The sequence continues at coordinate 138,681,201 of NC_135785.1, forward strand.
CTTCCTCCCTCTTTCCTTTTTGCTGAAACAGACTAAAACCAGCTACCTCTCTGAACAGAAGGAGGGGATGAACAGTGACTGACTGTCTTATTAGTTCTCTTACCATACCCAATATTTTCAAAATAAGCTACTTGGAAAGTATTGAGGTTGACATCATTTGGCCAAAAATGAGAGGGATGTGGCCAGTGGATTGCATTAAGGGCTATCTGTATTTTCTTCCATAATCTGAGCATCAGCCCCAGCAAACTAGTAGGCCAGGAGACAAAACTATTCATCACAACACTCTTTTTTCCATTACTTTTTTTGGATAGACACAGTGGACTGAATTTGCATTTGTGTTGTTTATGCAGGACAGAAAGGGAACACAGTGCAGAAAATTTAGCATGAATGTAATCCTCCCTCACAGCAATCTCATCTCTCTCTCTCTCTCTCTCTCCATAATAAATTGCAGAACATTTGAGTAAATATGTATTTTGAAACACTATGGAAATGCTGCAAGGAATGCTGTCTGGTGGTGCAGTAAAAGCTTCCTGTATGAACAGGCTCCTCTTCCCTGCATTAGAGTAGCTTCACAACATCAATACTCACAGAATGAAAAATCAGAACTTGAAATATTCCCTTTTGAATCACTAATACAGTTCCTAGAATGGCTGTGGCTATGCTAGTTAGGAGATTCTGGGAGTTACAGTCCAAGCAAACACTTTCCCAAGCTCTGAGATGCTTAATGTGCACATACAACACATTCATGCCCTCTTTGCTGGAGGAAAGCTCTTTCACCTAGTACAGACTTCTATTCAGTAATCCATCCTTCCCTCTGAAACTCCCTGTTGTCCTCCTCACTCATTCCCTTTGGAAGGCAAGGGATGCAAAACAAAACATGCTTTCATCCTGTTTTCATTCTCAGACATGTCGGCTGGATGCTTTTTCTCAGCCGAGAGGCATGATTAAATGCCATTCAACGTACATATTTGGACACTGCATTTTTAAATAAAGGTGTATGTCTGTGGATGTAATATGAGAAATTTTCTTTTAATAGCTAGAGTTAATTTGTGTTTTATAGTTAAGAACTCCATCAGTGTACCTAAATCAGAAGCCCTGTTCTTTTGTTTCCCAATGGATTTGATCCTTTCCAACCCACAGGAACATTTCAATTCATTTGTGTGAACAACAAAGACTATGTATTTGCCTCCTGGGGTTTAAGATTGTGGATATTACAAATTACTCTGGTAGATTTCTGTGACCTTCTGTGTTCTCTAGCCAAAGTAAGAAATTGTCTGTTTAATCCCTACAGGTTAAATCTCTGCAGCCCAACTCCACTCTCAAAGGGAGATAAGAACATGGAAGCATTCATCCACATACTCACTGATGTTTATCATCTATTGTTATTTCGGGTCACATTGAGACCCTGGGCGTGACTTTTTATACAGACTGGAATGTGAATACTGCTCTGTGACCACCAACTTAATCACTACATAAAGGCAAGTGTTTGGAAGATGGATTGAGGGCCTGGTATTTAAGATTTGTTTTGAAGTTAACTCCATTTAACTCATCCCCATAGGCTGTGGAGGGGGATTTCTTTGGGGTGGAAAATTATGGAAGAGGTGAAACAATACTTCTGGAATTCAAGATGACAGATCTCAAGGTGACAGTCTGAACCCTGAGCTAATTATATCCTCAAATATTTTGGCAGTTACACCTTTCCTTAAATGTTTGATGTCCAAGCACCATGTTATGGAAGCATCAGCATTTGTTGAGTTTGCAGAAAATGACTTTTTGCTATTTATCTTGCTCTGAGAATACTGGTGACAATAGAGTTAATTATTTTGACTTGAACTGACAGATCTCTGTTGGCTTCTGTCCTTTCAAAAGAAATGCAATCTGTAAACGTAGTGTTAAATACCAAGTCATCTGGGAATGGCACGGGCACACGAAGTAAGGAAGGAGATGCTGCAGGGAGTCCTGGCTGGAAAAGGTAGGAGCACAGAATCTCTTTCATGTGCTTCTAGGCTAGCAGAATGAAATGCTTCCTTTTAAAGTGAAAATGCAAAAAGCATGCTCCAAGGTTTGTATGTGAACCAGAGTTATGACCTAGCCTTTGTGAATTAGTCTAATATGTATGATCAATTTGCTCCACAGGCAGAAGTGTAGCCTTGGCAGCATTTTGCAGGTGATACCTATGTATTTACCATATACGTATATATTTGGTATTTATATATATTTATATATTTATATGTATCACCTTCTAGCAGAAAGTTGACAGTTAATGTACTAAAACGGTTCTGCCTTTGATATTGCAATCTTTGTCCATAGATATATGTCTCACTAATATTGACAGAACTTGCCTCTAAGGGGTTATGCTTCCTCTCCAAACACAAGTGCACAACTTGGAGGAGCTCCTGGATTCATCTCTGGGCCTGAATGCCCAGGTTTTGGCAGTGGCCAGGAGTGCCTTTGCACAGTTTAAACTAATATTACCAGCTACATCCATTTCTGGAGAGCTCTGATCTGGCCACTGTGACACATGCCCTAGTTTCTTCTTGGCTGGATTACTCGAATGTGCTCCAAGCGGGGCTGCCCATTTATAAAGTCCTAAATGACTGGGTCCAAGCTACCTCAAAGACTGCCTGCCCCACCTCCTTGTCTGAGTGGCCAGTTGCTAGAGGAGATGGAGAAGGGAAGGCTGGATTCACACAATGGGGAGGGACAGAGCAGCATATGCCGGCTGGTGAGAGGAGATGCTGACAAGGTGGGTGGGAGATAACTTAGGTGCCCACAACTTAGGAGAAAGGGTAACAAAGTACTTTGTGCTTAGATTTGCTAAGAAGTCTGAGGAAGGCAGAGATTTGGAGATATTTCCTGACAGAATTTCAGCTGCTGGGCCATGGGTACAGGGGGCGGGGTTCATTCTTCCAGGCTAGATTACAGCAATACCATTAGATAATGAGATAAAATTTGCATCAGAAAAAAATACAGGAATAATTTGTTTTGTTGTTGTTTAGTCATATCTGACTCTTCGTGACCCCATGGACCAAAGCACACCAGGCCCTCCTGTCTTCCACTGCCGCCCAGAGTTGGGTCAAATTCATGTTGGTAGCTTCGATGACACTGTCCAACCAGCTCGTTCTCTGTTATCCCCTTCTCCTCCTGCCTTCAAACTTTCCTAATATCAGGGTCTTTTCCAGGGAGTCTTCTCTTCTCATGAGATGGCCAAAGTATTGGAGCCTCAGCTTCAGGATCTGTCTTTCCAGTGAGCACTCTTGATTGATTTCCTTCAGAATGGAAAGGTTTGATCTATTTGCAGTCCAGGGGACTCTCAAGAGCCTCCTCCAGCACCACAATTCAAAAGCATCAATTCTTCAGCAGTCAGCTTTCTTTATGGTCCAGCTCTCACTTTGGTACATCACTACAGAAAAATCATAGCTTTGACTATGTGGACCTTTGTTGGCGCAGTGCTGTTTCTGCTTTTTAAGATGTTGTCAAGGTTTGTCATTGCTTTCCTCCCAAGAAGTAGGTGTCTTTTAATTTCGTGGCTGCTGTCACCATCTGCAGTGATCATGGTGCCCAAGAAAGTAAAATCTGTCACTGCCTCCATATCTCCCCCTTCTATTTGCCAGGAGGTGATGAGACCAGTGGCCATGATCTTAGTTTTTTTGATGTTGAGTTTCAGACCGTTTTTTGCGCTCTCCTCTTTCACCCTCATTACAAGGTTGCTTAATTCCTCCTCACTTTCTGCCATCAGAGTGGTATCATCTGCATATCGGAGTTTGCTGATATTTCTTCAGGCAATCTTGGGATTGCCTGAAGAAGGGTGTTACATACAGCACTGATGGTACCTGTCTGTCATGGGTTTGGAGGGAAAGTTCCATCCTATGGGGAGTGGAAGGCGGGACATCAGGGGGAGGAGCTGTACTGTATATATATTTGGAGCTTGTGTGGAGAAGTTTAGAAGCTGGAGTGGGAGTCTGTGTGTCAGACTGAGTACAACTGTGTGTCAGTTAGTACCTACCTGATAGGTTCAGGTTTCTATGTGGGTAGCCAGAACTGATAGGTTCAGGGTCTGTGCTTTACTTTAAAGTGTTCTGTGTGAACCAAACTGTTGTATGTATGATTGAGACTAAGCCACGTTACAGTATCTTCTTTACCTGATCATTTTATTTTCCCTGTTTGTTATTTAAATAAACCTTGTTCTTTTGTTTGTTAAAAATCCATTCCTGGTCTGTGTGACTTCTTATAGGGAATGGTTGGTGGCAGCATAATTAAAGTGTGGCATATTCCAGTAGGTCTGGGGTTGTCACATTGATTGGTGTCCAGCGTGTGGGATACGACTGATCCAGTTGTCCAGTGGTCCAGCAAAGCCTTGGCAAGTGTGCCCAGAGCAAGGGGGGTCTAGTCAGGGACAATCTGAGAGCGCGTAGGTAATCTTCTAGGCTTACCTCACGGGGAGGTAGGCTAGTGGAAGAACGTGTACACTCAGATTGGGGACTAGATTAGGGAGCTCTGAGGCAACCCGTTTTGGCGGGAAAAGGCTGAGGCAAAGCTGTGTGAGGTAACAGTGATCTAGCCTGTCTGCTGAGAGGCCTAGCAGAGGGGGTGGATTCTGCCTGGCAACAGTTGCAAGTTAGTGCTGAAGGAACAGCAGCAATCTATAGAAGGCTGTTTCTGAGGCAAAAGAAAAAAAGTCGTCGCTTTATTTTGAGGCTTGACTTTTGAAGGCAGCCTGTTCTTGGGGGGGGGGGGATTATGCCCTTGACTCGAAGCCAAATGGCAGAAATGGGGGAAGTAAGAGACCCACAGGTAGACCAAGGTTCTGAGGAGGAATTTGGCTCAGTGCAGGATGAGAGCACGGGAGAACTGACCTCAGAACTCAGAAAAATGCTCCTAGCCCAACAGCATGAACTGAGGATGAGGGAATTAGACTTAAGAGAAAGATCTGAAATCAGTCAGGCAGAGGCAGATGCCAAGAAAAGGGGAATGGCCATGAGGATGAAAGAGATGGAACTGAAACACAGAATTAGAATGGCACAATTAAAATTAACATTCCTAAATAAGAAAAATAACAATTTATCAGTTGAAGAAATTTCGGAAAGAGAAAAGTATGAGGCTCAGGTCAGACAAAGTGAGCAAGATCTTGAAAAATATAATCAGCAAAAAGACATTAAATTAAAAGAAATCAGAGATAAGACTGAAGAAAAAGTAAAAGAGATAAAAGCTAGGGCTGAGGAAGAAATTTTACAGATCAGGGCTGAGTTTGAGGCTAAGCAAAAGGAGCTGGATTTGAGAATAAAAGAGAAGAAATTGCAACTAGAAAAGAAACCAAAAGAAGGCACACAGGTTAAGGCACAACATCAAAACCTGAATTATTCTGAAGAAAACATGAGGGACACATGGGACCCTAAGTACTCCAAAGGGTTAGTTCAGAGCCCGCCAAAAATGGGCGGCCATTTTGTTGATAAAACTTCTGGGCAGAGCCAGTCCAGGAACCAGATTTTGGAGGGAAAACCAAAACCAGATGAGAAAGACTCCAAATACAGCAGAAAATGTTATTTCTGTCAAGGAAAGGGCCATCTAATCTCAGGGTGTGAGAAATGGAAGCAGCTAAAGGGAAATTTGCCTCATGATCTGAGTGGAACCAAGCCAAAAGCTGTGTTCTGTGTCCAGAAAGAGCAAAGCTCCTTGCCACTGAGGGAGCCTGTTGCCATGGCTACTCAATCTGGAACAGTTACATCTGCTGATCAGGCTGGGGAAAATGGTCCTCTTGTGGAGGTCAAGCGCTGCTTACTAGTGAGAACAGATTCTCAATTGTTTGAGACCGCAGGGGTGGACGTAGGAATACTTGACCATCAGTATAGGGGGCTAAGGGATACTTGTTCCCAGGTGACCCTGTGCCATCCAGATATTATTCCTAGGGAGTATATAATCCCAAATGAGAGCTTGAAGGTGGCAGGGATTGAGGGGCAGGTGATCTCACTGCCAGTAGCTGAGGTACCTGTGAGCTTTCAAGGCTGGAGGGGAGTTTGGCGGCTAGCGATTTCATCGACTCTGCCAGCAGCCGTGCTCGTGGGAAATGACCTGGCTGAACATGTGAAACGGGTGCTAGTGATTACACGCTCACAAGCCACCACGGGGACAGTTCAGGGGGGTACTGAAGGGCCCGAGGCGGAAGCAGATGAGGGTAGTTCCGAAGCTGTGGTGGAAACTTTAACCACAGACAGCAAATTTGGCCAAGAGCAAAAGGCAGACGCCACTCTCCAAAAGTGTTTTGAACAGGTGACAGACACCCAGCTAACACCTGAAACCCCAGCGAGATTTCGTGAGAAAAAGGGAATTTTATATAGAGAGACCCTGAGGAATGTCTCAAAAGGGGGAGATGGGATCAGAAGTCAGCTAGTGGTACCTGAAAAGTATCGCCCCATGATCTTACAACGGGGGCACTCTGACATGTTTGCTGCGCACTTAGGGGTGAACAAAACACAGCAGAGAATCACACAGAATTTTTACTGGCCTGAAATAGGGAAGCAGATCAAGGAGTTCTGTGAACAATGTGATGTGTGTCAGAGGCAGGGGAATAACCGTGACAGGACCAAAGCGAAGTTGTGCCCTTTGCCTGTGATTGACACCCCGTTCAAATGTATAGGAGTGGATATTGTGGGACCTTTGCCCAAGGCCACAAAGAGGGGGAACCGGTTCATTCTCACCATTGTGGACCATGCCACGAGGTACCCCGAAGCCATTCCCTTGACTAACATTGAAACTAACACAGTGGCAGATGCCTTGGTGGGGTATATGTCCAGGATGGGATTTGCCTCAGAAATAATCACAGATTTGGGCACATCATTTACATCAAAGCTCATGAAACGGTTATGGCAAATCTGTGGAATTAAACACAAGGAAACCACTGCCTATCACCCCGAAAGTAATGGGTTAACGGAGAAGTTCAATGGGACTCTGATGCGCATGATTAGGGCTTACTTGGCAAAGAATCCAAACAATTGGGACCAGAAGCTGCAATCCCTTTTGTTTGCTTATCGATCAGTGCCACAAGCCAGTACCGGGTTCAGTCCGTTTGAACTTTTGTTTGGGAGAAGGGTGAAAGGGCCACTTGATTTAATCAAGCAAAATTGGGAGCAGATCACCCAGGATGACCCACAAGATGTTGTGACGTATATAGACCCTTTAAGGATTGACCTGAAGAGAAACCTAGAGCTAGCAGCAGAGAACCTGCAAGCTCAGAAGGTTAGACAGAAAACCTGGTATAACCAGAAAGCCAGGGAGAGGCACTTTAACCCAGGGGAGGAAGTGCTTTGGCCTAGGCCCTGCAAAGAGAACAAACTGCAGCTGGGTAGCCCAGAAATAAAATACTTGGGTCACATAGTAGGGGGAGGAGTGATCAAACCCCTAGGGGCCAAGATAGAAGCCGTTTGTGATTGGCCCAGACCCAACACCAAGAAAAAAGTCAAATCATTTCTTGGGTTGGTGGGCTACTACAGAAAGGTCATCCCGAGGTTTAGCGAGATAGCGACTCCGCTGACCGATCTGACGCGGAAGAAGACTGATGACCGCATCCCGTGGACCAGCGACTGTGAGGAGGCGTTCCGGAGGTTGAAGGAGGCGCTCATCAATTATCCAGTGCTGCGTGCTCCAGACTTCGACCGGGAGTTCATCATCTACACCGATGCGTCTAACAGCGGGGTAGGAGCAGTTCTTTGCCAGGAGGACGAGAATGCTGACCAGCATCCCGTGTCCTACCTGAGTAGGAAACTCCAGAAAGGTGAGAGACATTTGGCAACCGTGGAAAAGGAGTGCCTGGCCATAGTATACGCAATTCAGAAGGCCAAACCTTACATCTGGGGGAGACATTTTGTTCTGTGCACTGACCACTCACCACTGCAGTGGTTAAAGACAATGAAAACCCATAATAGTAAACTTATGAGGTGGGCTTTAAACCTGCAAGATTATGACTTTGAAGTGAAGGTGGTCAGAGGGTCAATGAACTGTGTTGCTGACGCCTTGTCAAGAAGACCCGAAGAGTGAAGACGGCGAAGAAACATGGACTATGTATATTTTGGTGACCAAAAGTTAATTGTACCTGTTTATTGATCAGTCTTGGTTTGTATTAATAAAGGTAACTTAATGTATTGTAAATATGAATGTTTAAATGCCTAATTGATATGTTTAACCTAGAGTGTAAGTATGGGATTGTGTTATTGTATAACTGTTTTTGTGTGTTTTGATCCTGGTTGTTTTTTTGGAGAAAAGCACTTTAGCTTTTCCCCTGCAAAACAACTTATAAAGAGGGGAGGTGTTACATACAGCACTGATGGTACCTGTCTGTCATGGGTTTGGAGGGAAAGTTCCATCCTATGGGGAGTGGAAGGCGGGACATCAGGGGGAGGAGCTGTACTGTATATATATTTGGAGCTTGTGTGGAGAAGTTTAGAAGCTGGAGTGGGAGTCTGTGTGTCAGACTGAGTACAACTGTGTGTCAGTTAGTACCTACCTGATAGGTTCAGGTTTCTATGTGGGTAGCCAGAACTGATAGGTTCAGGGTCTGTGCTTTACTTTAAAGTGTTCTGTGTGAACCAAACTGTTGTATGTATGATTGAGACTAAGCCACGTTACAGTATCTTCTTTACCTGATCATTTTATTTTCCCTGTTTGTTATTTAAATAAACCTTGTTCTTTTGTTTGTTAAAAATCCATTCCTGGTCTGTGTGACTTCTTATAGGGAATGGTTGGTGGCAGCATAATTAAAGTGTGGCATATTCCAGTAGGTCTGGGGTTGTCACATTGAGCTTGTGATTCATCCAGTCAGGCCTTTCACATGATGTATTCTGCATATAAGTTAAATAAGCCAGGGGACAATATACAGCCTTGTGCTCCTTTCCCAATTTTGAACCAATCAGTTGTTCCATATCCAGTTCTAACTGTTCCTTCCTGTCCCACGTATAGGTTTCTCAGGAGATAAATAAGGTGATCAGACACTCCCATTTCTTTAAGAACTTGCCATAGTTTGCTGTGGTCCACACAGTCAAAGGTTTTTGTGTAGTCAATGAAGCGGAAGTAGATGTTTTTCTGGAACTCTCTGGCTTTCTCCATAATCCAATACAAGTTAGCAATTTGGTCTCTAGTTCCTCTGCCCCTTCAAAATCCAGCTTGTACTTCTGGGAGTTCTTGGTCGACATACCTTGTAGGATTTTGAGCCCAACCTTGCTAGCGTGTGAAATGAGTGCAATTGTACGGTAGTTGGAGCATTCTTTGGCACATACTGCTGAGGCCTACCTTGTAGGATTTTGAGGCTAACCTTGCTAGTGTGTGAAATGCGTGCAATTGTACTGTAGTTGGAACATTCTTTGTCACTGACCTTCTTTGGGATTGGGATATAGGCTGATCTTTTCCAGTCCTCTGGCCACCACTGAGTTTTCCAAAATTGCTAACATAATGAGTGTAGCACCTTAACAACATCTTTTAAGATTTTAAATAGTTCAACTGGAATGCCATCACCTCCACTGGTTTTGTTGTTAGCCAAGCTTTCTAAGGCCCACTTGACTTCACTCTCCAGGATGTCTGGCTCAAGGTCAGCAACCACACTATCTGGGTTGTCTGGGATATCCAAATCTTTCTTGCATAATTCCTCTGTGTATTCTTGCCACCTCTTCTTGATGTCTTCTGCTTCTGTGAGGTCCCTCCCATTTTTGTCCTTTATCATGTTTATCTTTGCATAAAATGTTCCTTTAATATCTCCAATTTTCTTGAACAGATCTCTGGTTTTTCCTTTTCTATTCTTTTCCTCTATTTCTTTGCACTGTTCATTTAAGAAGGCCCTCTTGTCTCTCCTTGCTATTCTTTGGAAGTCAGCATTCAATTTTCTGTAACTTTCCCTATCTCCCTTGCATTTTGTTTCCCTTCTTTTCTCTGCTATTTGTAAGTCCTCGTTGGACAGCCACTTTTCTTTCTTGCATTTCCTTTTCGTTGGGATGGTTTTTGTTGCTGCCTCCTGTACAATGTTACGAGCCTCCATCCATAGTTCTTCAGGCACTCTGTCCACCAAATCTAGTTCCTTAAATCTGTTCTTCACTTCCACTGTGTATTCATAAGGGATTTGGTTGACTACCCCAGTGGTTTTTCCTACTCTATTCAATTTAAGCTTGAATTTTGCTATGGAAAGCTGTTGATCAGAGCCACAATCAGTTCCAAGTCTTGTTTTCGCTGACTGTATAGAGCTTCTCCATCTTTAGCTGCAGAGAATATAATCAGTCTGATTATGTTATTGCCCGTCTGGTGATTTCCATGTGTATAGTCACCTCTTGTGTTGTTTGTGATGACCAGCTTGTTCTCTTGACAAAACTCTATTAGCCCTTGCCCTGCTTCATTTTGAACTCGAAGGCCAAACTTCCCTGTTGTACCTTTTATCTTATAGGGGATTGGAATGCTGAGCCCTACTTCAACATTCCAATCCCCTATAATGAGAAGAACATCTTTCTTTTGTGTCAGTTCTAGAAGGTGTTGTAAGTCTTCATAGAATTAGTCAGTTTCAGTCTCCTCAGCATTGGTGGTTGGTGCATAAACCTGGATTACTGTGATGTTGAAAGATCTGCCTTGGATTCGTATTGAAATCATTTTTGAGGTTATATCCCATTACAGCTTTTCCCACTCTTTTGTTGACTATGAGGGGTACTCCTTTCCTTCTACGGGATTCTTGCCCACAATAGTAGATATGATAGTTATATGAATTGAACTTGCCCATTTCTGTCCATTTTAGTTCACTGATGCCCATGATGTCAATGTTTATTGTCGCCATCTCCTGTTTGACCATATCCAGCTTACCAAGGTTTAAAGATCTTACATTCCAGGTTCCTATGCAGTATTTTTCTTTGCAGCATTGGACTGTCCTTTCACTTCCAGGCATGTCCACAGCTGAGCGTCCTTTCGGCTTTGGCCCAACCACTTCATTAGCTCTGGAGCTACTTGTACTTGTCCTCCGCTCTTTCTCAGTAGCACATTGGACGCCTTCTGACCTAACAGTCCCATCTTCCAGCGTCATATCTTTTAGCCTTTTGTTTCTATTCATGGGGTATTCTTGGCAAAGATACTGAAATGGCTTGCCAATTCCTACTCCAGGTGGATTGCGTTTAGTCAGAACTCTCCATTATGACCCCTCCATCTTGGGTATCCCTGCACAACATAGCCCATAGCTTCTCTCAATTACTCAAGCCCATTCGCCACTTCAAGGCAGCAATCCATGAAGGAGATAATTTGTTTAGCTAACCTATAATTATACTCTGATTCATAGGCAAAATGAGTCTTAGTGACAATACCAAATATCTGGCTTTTCACTAAAAAATAATTTTATTTCTGTGATGTTTACCCTGTGGCCCCTGCTTGTTTCACCAAACCCAGAGCTCATGAAGGTATCCCAACACGCCCTTTAACACACTGCCACTAGTTGATCTCTTTATCAACCTATATTTCCTATGAAAGTCTGAGGTCCATTCAGTACTGAACTTTTAAACAGAAACAGGTTTACTGATTACAAGTTGTTTTAGGAATAATTCTTAAGCACATTCTTAAAGTTACACAAAGCTTCAGTATTTCTCTTTAACCTCGTCTATCTTAATACAGGTCACACTCTGACTAATCACTCCTTAAACACTGTCTGGCTCAAACCCCTCTCTTCTATTCTCTGTCTCTCTAACTGAACTAACTAGACTCTCACTCACCCCTCCCTTCTAGTTTCTCTGCCTCCGTCTCACAAAAGCTCTCATTGGTACATGCCAATAATCTTCTACCTGAGCCAAAGCAGGGTGATCTCTACAATGTCCTTGCTGGAGTATCCCCCTCTTCTATTATATAAACAAATCACAATCCAAAAGAGTTTAACATGCTTCAGCCCATTTATTTCAATGGGCTTGTACATACTTAACTTCATGTTATTTTGTGGCTGCAATTTATCAACAGATCATCCCTATTTATCTATTATATTTTTTCCACATGGCTTTCAATAGCATTCTAAAATCACTGAACAAATCAGTTTGAAACAACGCAGCATGATCAAACATTCATTGGATGTGACAGATAAAAAGCCTACAGATACTAACTAAAGTGTTTCCGAAAGAACTAAGTTTTGAACTCCTTTGTGAAGGCAAGGAGTGTGTGTGTGTGTGGGAGCATATGTGCACATAAGAGAAAGAAAGATTAAAAAACTCATAAGCCTCCTCTTCTCTGAAGGCATGCCACATTGAAGATCTTACTCTGAGTTGACATTTTCTGTCATTTCACACTGAAAGCATTGGAGGCAGGGGCCCAAATGATGTACAAAAGATTGCTTAGAAACAAAGTGATACTACAGCAAGTGTAATATATCAGACTATGCTGCACTTGAACTGGCAAAATTCATCTGGATTTAAATCCTTGCTAAATTCACTGAGTGACCTCAAACTAACCACTGTTTCTTAGTGCTAGCCCCTAGCCTATCTCACATGGTGACTGGGAATAAAATGCATGTGAAGAGAAGAGCCAGTCATGAACTCTAGGAGGCAAGATATTTCTAATGAATAAATTGCAGGAATGTGCAACATATTATAATCTACCTACATTACAATATCAGGGAAAATTAAAACAGAAGTTGACAAAATGAGCAACTGGGAAGAAATTTCAAACGTCAATGAAATTTTTGGTTAGAGCAGAATCCAAATGAGTGTTTGTGTGAGTGGAAATTAGAAGACTGGCTTTTACTTCCTAAAAAGTACTCTCCAGAATCCCAGTGGGGTAGGTTTTTGGCATCATAGAGTGGAGGGAGCCATGATTATGTTATGAATGTATCATTGGTCTGTCTCTCAATACATTTATTGAAGTAGCAATATTGAATACATAGTCATTATTGGAATGCTTGACTAAGGTCATAAATCTTTGCTTATTTTGTCCTCACACACTAGGATGAGGAGCCACAAAATTATTCTCCTTACTTTTCAAGAAGGAGAGGTATTTTATGGTACTCTCATCAAGACATAAGTATGGGAAAAAGAATGATTTATGGGAAAATTTAGCAATTATATATTGTGCATATATCAGAACAAACGTGGATAAAACTTTGCTGGAAAACAAATGGTTGCAGTGCTTTTGCCTAGGCATCAGAAGCATTGGAAGAGTTGCTTGTATCTTTTTTTAACCACCATCCTGTCATTCTTCCCATGTGTATCCTATTCAAAGCCATAGAACACTAGTTTTGCAGTGACTGCTGTTGTGAACTGCAGAGACTCTCCAAGAAAAAAGAAAGTGTTTTTTTTTTGCTCTTATCTTGAGTTGCAGCAGTTGAAAATGTTTCATGTAAAGTTGAAACAAGCTGTATTGAAACAACAAAAAATGTGGTGAGTATTCTTTACAACCCTCCTTCTGACCCATTTTGTGGAGAACTGGGCAGATGCTTGTCCATCTCTAATCTATTTTGCAAAGAAAATCCCGACTAAAATAGTTTTTGAAATTTCTAAACATTTCACTGACCTAGATGAGAAAATGCTCAGGACAAATAAGCATTTGGTGGAAAGTTGCCAACCAAGAATTCCACACAAAAAACATTGGAATGAATAGGGATTCATGAGGCAGAGGATCTATCACTGACAGCATTTCTGCTTTTCTTTCTTTCTCTCTCTCTCTTTCTTTGTGTGATAGGATCATTTTGTACATGCTTGGGTCTCCTACTGGGAACATGTACATTCAAGATGATGACGCTGCTTCACTGACTGATAAACAAAACAGCTTGTTCCAATACAGAGTTCACTCAAATGGATCTTCACTGTGACATTTGTAGTACAAATGCATCCGTTCTGCCTGACAGCCAACTTTTCTCACAGTGTCATCCTGTAATTTATAAGAAAAGCCATTTTTTTTTGTATGAACAGAAAAAAATAATTATGGTGTTTGTAAGCAAGATCAGAAAGTGAACCAAATTGCCAGACTATATATTTAAGGTTTTGTTAATCTTGTTTTTCCTGCCTGCTCTCTATATAGCACTGATAATATTTCACATTTCTATAACAATATATACATGACAGTGATCTGAGTCATCTGAACAACAGCTTTGTAAGGTAGAGCATCATATTCTATATTTCAGGCTCTGCGATGAGGGAGGGTGAAAGCTGAGGCAGATTGACAGCAGAAGAAATGCAAACAAATGCATGTGTAGAAAATTACTATGACTAAATGATTCAGTTTGTCCCTGGAATGGGCCCTGAGGTGTGGCTTTGCTTCACATGGTCCATTATTTGGATGACTTTTTAATTTGCTGATAGAAAAGGGTCGGGACAATGCCAGCTACTGCTAACAGTACTCCAGGGATTGGGAAGTCAGCTAGGAGTTCCTTTGGCAGACAAAAAGACAGAAGGGCCAGCTTTAGTACTGACATCTAGGCACATGGTACAGCAATCCTATTGTCTGCCTCATTCCAAGCTCACTGAACTGAAGGACAGGGTGCAAGAGCTGTAAGGCAGCTGAAAGGTGACACTTTGGGAACTCCAAGAGGCAGTTGGGCACATCAACTTTGGATGCAAGGTCATAACAGCAGGCAAGATTTTTTGAGATAACTTTGTGAAGCCATGCAGGGTCTTACAAAACCCCACCATAGGAGGAGAGTCGCAGCTGCAATGAAAGAAGACTTTCTGGTCTGGCAGCAGTTCTTGGTCTGTTTTAATTGGATTTCTTTTTGGAGGACTGACATTTAGCTGGGGCTGGATTTCATCTTCACAACACATTCAGCAGGATCCCTGGGTCTGGGGATTTATTTTAGGGGGAATTGCTGTGCTGGTGAATGGCCAGAAGAATGGCATGAGTTGGGCATAACAAGGGATCTAAATCATCCAGAGATTAGGGTTGAGTGTCCAGAGTTGTTTAGAGGTGATGGTATCAGAGTTAAGGAACAACATATTCTTGTACAACCTGCAGTGGGGCCTTAGGGCTGGAATTCTTGGCCTGGTGGGGAGCAAGGGGCTTAACATGGGCTAGCCCATTGCTTTGGCAGCTAGTGTGGAATGAGAGAGGTGTATTGATGAGTTCTCAAGTGGCATGCTACTGTAGCTAATATCTCTGCTCCATAGAACTCAAGATTCAAAGGCAGAGATCAAGATGCACGGGTGGCAAGCCCTGCTCACTATTTGCCTAAGGTCACAAGGCTTAGGCGGCAGGAAGCTGGGGAGGGTCAGCAAATGTTAGCTGGATGGGAATAGGTTGTTTTTGGGATAGCACAGACTCAAGGCTTGTAACTCACACACTGAGCAGCAAGAGCAGGTGTAAGCAGGTACCCCTGGCTCCTGATTCCAGTATCTGCACTATAGTAGGCTCCTCTGTAGGATGTGGAAGGTTACACATTAAAAGTTAATAAAGTTGTGTCCCTAGTTAAACCCATCACCTATGTCTCAGCCCCTTATTTTCTGGCTTAGCTGGGAAATGTGATTTCATCTGAGCTCTTCTAGTGGTTAGAGTATTCAGGCAAGATGTTGAGATTCATTGAAGATTTAGTTTTCACTCACCTTCCCCTTCCCCTTCATGGATTGCTGCCTTGTTATGATGAAACGGCTTGAGTAATTCAGAGAAGCTATGGGCTATGCTGTGCAGGGACATCCAAGATGGACAGGTCATAGTGGAGAGTTCTGACTAAAAATGATCCATCTGGAGCAGGAACTGTCAAGCCACTCCAGTATCTTTGTCAAGAAAACTCCATTGACAAAAACAAAAGGCTAAAAGATATGACGCTGGAAGATGGGCCCCTCAGGTCAGAAGGCATCGAACATGCTACTGAGGAAGAGTGGAGGACAAGTACAAATAGCTCCAAAGCTAATGAAGTGGTTGGGCCAAAGCCAAAGGGACGCTCAGCTGCGGATATGTGTGTAAGTGAAAGGAAAGTCTGATGCTGCAAAGAAAAATACTGCATAGGAACCTGGAATGTAAGATCTATGAACCTTGGTAAGTTGGATGTGGCCAAACAGCAGATGGCAAGAATAAACATTGACATCCTGGGCATCAGTGAACTAAAATGGACAGGAATCGGCAAATTCAATTTAGACGATTACCATATCTACTATTGTGGGCAAGAATCCCGTACAAGAAATGGAGTAGCCCTCATAGTCAACAAAAGAGTTGGAAAAAGCTGTACTGGGATACAATCTCAAAAATGACAGAATAATTTCAACACCAATCCAAGGCAGAGCTTTCAACATTACAGTAATCCAAGTTATGCACCAACCACCAATGCTGAAGAGGCTGAAATTGAACAATTCTATGAAGACTTAGAACACCTTCTAGGACTGACTATTGTCGGTTTCATATTGTCCCCAGGCTTATTTAACTTATATGCAGAATACATCATGCGAAAGGCCTGGCTGGATGAATCCCAAGCCCTTCTTCAGGCAATCCCAAGATTGCCTGAAGAAATATCAGCAAACTCCGATATGCAGATGATACCACTCTGAGGGCAGAAAGTGAGGAGGAATTAAGCAACCTTGTAATGAGGGTGAAAGAGGAGAGCGCAAAAAACGGTCTGAAACTCAACATCAAAAAAATTAAGATCATGGCCACTGGTCCCATCACCTCCTTACAAATAGAAGGAGGAGATACAGAGGCAATGACAAATTTTACTTTCTTGGGCTCCATGATCACTGCAGATGGTGACAGCAGCAACAAAATTAAAAGACGCCTGCTTCTTGGTAGGAAAGCGATGACAAACCTCAACAGCATCTTAAAAAGCACAGCCATCGTCTTGCCAACAAAAGTCCGCATAGTCAAAGCTATGATTTTTCCTGTAGTGGTGTATGGAAGAGAGAGCTGGACCATAAAGAAAGCTGACCACCGAAGAATTGATGCTTTTGAATTGTGGTGCTGGAGGAGGGTCTTGAGAGTCCCCTGGACTGCAAGGAGAACAATCCTGTCCATTCTGAAGGAAATCAACCCTGAGTGCTCATGGGAAGGACAGATCCTGAAGCTGAGACTCCAATACTTTGGCCATCTCGTGAGAAGAGAAGAGTCCCTGGAAAAGACCCTGATGTTGAGAAAGCGTGAAAGCAAGAGGAGAAGGGGACGACAGAGGATGAGATGGTTTGACAGTGTCATCGAAGCAACGAACATGAATTTTAACCAACTTCGGAAGGCAGTGGAAGACAGGAAGACCTGGCATGCTCTGGTCCATGGGGTCATGAAGAGTCAGACATGACTAAACAACTAAACAACAACAAGAAGAGGAATTAAGGGTGACAACTGATTGGTCATCAATGAACAAACTAGAATCGAGATACAAAAAAACAGAATTGTGGGCTTCTTTGAGGGTCAAGTCCAGGTGGATAAACTGTGGATTTATACTGATGGGAAAATAATAATTAAAATATATATATATACCTATTGTAATGCGACCTGGAGGATGAGGGGGTGAAGGAGATGATGGTAAAATGGGGAAGTAAATTTGGACACAATATTGATATTGATTATTGTACAATGATGTGGTAAGACTGTCATAAAATGATCAAGCTGGTAAATTTAAGAGAAAATATCCTCAAAATGTTTTATAGATGGCATTATACCCCTGTAAGGTTACCAAAACTGTCAGAGGGTAACAGCAATGTTTGTTGGAAGTGTTAAAAAAAATGCAGGAACTTATTATCATATGTGGTGGACATGTGAAAAAGTCAAGTGATATTGGATACAGGTGTGGGAAAGAATAAACAAAATCATTCAAAAGAAACTAAATTTTAAACCTGAAATAGCACTACTAAATATTATGCCGGAAATTATTGATAAGAAAATTAAATATTGTTTAATGTATATAATCGTAGCTGCTAGGTTACTCTGGACCCAAAAATGGAAAAGTGAAGGTATATCTACTGTACGATGGAGGAGTTTTTAAAGAAGTTGTTGGACATCACAGACACACTTTCAGAAGCACTACGAGAACAACCAAGAGACTATGTAAAACAAAGCTGGAACTTAATATATTTTTGGGCCAAGAAAAAAACAAAAGTTTAGGGCAAAATTTTTTATGTTGATTTTTTTTCCTTCAATGCTCACTGGAAACCTGAGAAATCTGAGACCCAAACGAGGTTGGAATCTCTGTCCTTAAAGGGGGGAGGGGTAGTTTTATGGGCTATTTTTTTTCTTTCTTCTGTATTTTGTTGTAATTGTTGGATGTTAGGTGTTCTGTACTTATATGTTTATATAAAAATCTTTTAAAACACACAATTCAATTTCAATACTGGGGGAAAGCACATCAGTCCTATTAGGCATCCTTCACTCTCGAAAGACTATGGTAATGGGCTCTGTATGGAGGACTTGGAACAGTAATCTAGTGTGGCTGAGGAGGCCAATTCGAGAGTGACAATCCCTTCCACATTGAAGACAAATCCAATCTGTCCTCTGTCCAGCTCCCTGATTTTGCTGCTTGAAGGACCACCTCTTTGCCTTGGTCTGCTGAAGGATCTCTTCAAATTGGGAGAGGCCATGATGCAACACCTGCCTCCAGGCTGAATGCTCAGATGTCAGGGTTTCCCATCTGTTGAGGGCCATTCCTAAGGCCTTCAGATCCCACTTGCAGATGTCCTTGTATCGCAGCTGTGGTCTCCCTCTGAGGCGATTTCCCTGCACTAATTCTCCATACAAGAGAGCCTTTTGAATCTGACCATCAGCCATTCTCACAACATGCCCAAGTTAACGTAGATGTCACTGTTTCAGCAATGTATATATGCTAAAAATTCCAGCTCGTTCTAGGACTACTCTATTTGGAACTTTGTCCTGCCAGGTGATACCAAAAATGTGTCAGGGGCAACACATATGGAAGGTGTTCAGTTTCCTCTCCTGCCATGCACAAAGGGTCCAGGACTCACTGCAGTAGAGGAGTGTGCTCAGGACACAGGCTCTATAGATCTGGATCTGGTATATGTCGACAACTTCTTATTGAGCCATACTCTCTTTGTGAGTCTAGAGAACATGGTAGCTGCTTTGCCAATGCGTTTATTCAGCTCGACATCTAGGGAGAGAGTGTCAGAGACTGTTGAGCCAAGGTACACAAAGTCATGAACAACCTCCAATTCTTGTGTGGAGATGGTAGTAGAGGGAGGTGAGTCCACGCCCTGGCCCACGACTTGTGTTTTCTTCTGACTGCTTGTTAATCCAAAGTCTTGGCAGGCCTTGCTAAAGTGATTAATGAGTTGTTGGAGGTTTTCAGCAGAGTGGGCAACAACAGCAGTATCATCAGTGAAGAGGAAGTCCCGTATACATTTCAGCTGGACTTTGGTCTTTGCTCTCAATCTAGAGAGATTAAAGAGCTTTCCATCTGATCTAGTCCAGAGATAGAGACCTTCTGTTGTAGTTCCAAGGGCGCGTTTCAGCATGATAGCAAAAAAGATCCCAAATAGAGTTGGTGCAAGGACACAGCCCTGTTTCAATCCGCTTCGGATGTCAAAGGGATCTGATGTTGAGCCATAAAAAACTATAGTGCCTTTCATTCCCTCATGGAAGGACCTGATGATGTTAAGGAGACGAGGTGGACATCCAGTCTTGGGAAGTATTTTTAAAAAGCCATCCCTGCTAATCAGCCCTACAAATTGTGACTCATCCTTTGATTCTTTTACATACAAGGAAAAAACAGCACCTGATCACACTTGACAATGATATCATATGACAAGAAAAATGGCTTATATCTTCCAAGTAACATTTTTCCCTTTATAGCATTTGACACGTTTGCAATTTCTCTGTTATTCAAAGTAAGTTCTTAATGGCCCAAACTACACATCTTTGCAGTTTATATACAGTTTGTATGTCTACAGCATATCTTTGCAGGCATATTCAAAACAAGCAGGGAAAACTAACAGTAGAATTACTTTTTGATGTTAACCTCTGTCAATACAGTGCTGTCTGCTAATTTTAATGTTGTGCTTTCAATAAAAATGTGAAATGCCACTTGATGGAAATACAAACATAATTATTTCATTAAGATTGGACAAGCGATAGCAAAGTCATATAAGAGTGGATAGGTGAAAATCATATAGCTGTAGAAAATATTTGCAGTGTGTGATTAAAATGGGCTTTTGCTTATTGTACACCAATCCTTCACTGCCATCTTGTGAAGCATACATTGTAGAGAAGAAAAAAGAAATTGGCTGCCTTCACTTGAACTACTCTCAGATGTTTTTCTTGTTTTTGAAATCTCCTTGAAGTTTGTTTCAAATTCGGCTTTACAAAAAATCTCAACCACCTAATGCAAGTCCTGATACCAAGAAATTTGACTCTTTTTATGCCGCAAGCTAGCCTCAGATTTCCTCAGATATTCTACCTGAGGAAGAATATTTTTGCCAATCAATAATATTAGTAACAACATGATTTTCAAGTGTGTGGCTTCACATGGGCTCATGGGATGGAGAAGATAAAACTCCAATAAATTTTTGTATAATGATGACAATAAAAATAATATTGATGAAGTTGAGAAGAATGTGAAGAAGTCGTTGTGCAATATACAGTAAGGCAGCAAGGCAAAAGTGGAAGAGAAACAAACACACTAAAACCAGATATGGGGTAGAAAGTAACTTAGGAGAGAGCAAGATGAAAAGCATTTGAAAGCCCAACTGCTGAATGATGAAATTACTGAATGAATGTAATGGAAAATGATAGAAGGAATGAAATCAGTTTACTCCATTTTGAACCAACATAATTGGCACATGTTACAGGAATGAAGCTCTTGACTGAGGCTGGACCTAAGACAGCAGTAGACTGTACTGAACTCTGTGGAAAACAAAACAGGAAATGCACAACTGCTTACTTTTCTGTTGTGATGGCAGCTGCCAGGCTTGGCCCTGATGTCACAGTTGCTGATAAAATTTGGTAGAAACTGTGGGGGCTTTCTGCAGTATAGGAAAGGGCTACTGATACCACAGATCCCTGAATGTAATCCGCAGTGAGGAGAAGTGAGACCACACCTACTAGCTCCCATTGTGGAGCCCATCAAGTGTCCCCTGCACTGTTTGGAATGAAAAGGTAAAAATATGGGTGAGTACACTTTGTAGAAAAACTTTTCTTAAAACAGCATTATGCACTCATGGTGACTGCTTCAGATTCTATCAGACTAACTGGAAAGATCCCCCTCTACCCAAATCCCAAATGCAACAACAAATTGTCTTTTTAAAAAGGCTTAACCATGCAGCTGCACAGAGCTGTTTCCTCTATTTGCACTTTTTCATTGTGGAGATTAATAATGTAGTGCACAGTTTTGACCTTCCCCACTTTGTTTATCAAATGTAACTCACAACAGTGAGAAGTGTGGACATGTGAGGCAGGCCCTGGTAACAAGTCAGTTAATGTATTTTTAAAATTAGATTTGGTAGCGCTTTACAGCAGGTTAACTCCCTGCTGATCATTCCACCCCCGGAAATCATTGTGCCTCATCTCATTTATTACTGCCCATCATCGTTTAATATGTCATCTTTCCACTTTTTTACAACATAGAACTGCAGAATTGCTCAAGGGTTTAGATATCTGGCTGTGGAGCCAGAGGATGGGAGTTCAATTCCTCACTGTGCCTCCTTGACAGCATAACTCAATGATCCATAAGGTCACTTATAGCTCTGCAGTTCTAACTCTATTAATTACATGCTGTCCAGTTGATTCTGACTTATGGTGATCCTTTCTATTGTTCTCTAGGTATAGATACTCAGAAGTACTGTAATTTACTATTCCTTTCTCCTGGGAGTACTCAGGAACTATGCAGCTTGCCCAAGTCTATGCACCCTGGCTTGTCTCCCAAGAAGCACACTGGGAACATTTTGAGAATTTGGTTAATTCCTTTTATAGTTTGCAGAATATCAGCTAAAAACAACAACTGTGCAAAGAAAGTGTGAGAGAATAGCTTAAGTCACCGTCGCCTACCTTTTTCATAGTGACTAGCACTTTGTACATTAAAAATCAATCTAGAAAAAGCTGTCTTTACTTATAGTTTGTGTCTACAGTTACAGTCAGTAGACAACTGACTGTAGAAAACTCCACATGTTGGAGATCAGTCCATGCTTCTTGCATGCTTGGAAGTTAGGAAAGGAAAGACCAATACTAACAAATCAAAGGAAGTGAAGCAAACAAACAAACAGGAAGATGGGGGGGGGCAAGCCAGAAGTGGGAAAAAGAACTTTACAAATAAGGTTAGTGGGAAAGAATCCTTTTAAATCTTAAAAAAAAAAAAAAAAACACTTTCCACTGATACCCAGTGTTAGAAAACATGCATGATTGCTATTTTTTTCAACAGGAACTCCCAATCTCTGGCTTTGTAGCCAGATACTGAACTCACTGAGGTATCCAGCCAGCTCATATTCACTCAGACCTAAACCCTACCGAGCTTGATACTTTCACTCCCTGGCACATAGATAAAGGAATGCAGCTAATATTCGTGTCTTATCATCTCTCATGATTTTGCCATTAAAATCCTTCCAAACTAGACAATTTCTTGGTAAATAACTGTGTATGGAAACAAAATGATATAAAACTAGTCTTAAATACCTAAGGAAGCAAGGCATATCTTAAAATACTTTGGCTATTTTTTGTCCATGCTATATTTGAGTGGATCATACAGTAAACTTTTTCAAGCCACCTGCCAAAATGCTA
This sequence comes from Pogona vitticeps, assembly GCF_051106095.1. NCBI lineage: Eukaryota > Metazoa > Chordata > Lepidosauria > Squamata > Agamidae > Pogona > Pogona vitticeps. The sequence continues at coordinate 138,703,815 of NC_135785.1, forward strand.
ATTGAAATCTGACTGGCTGGACCAGCAAATACAAGTCATTTCTCACAAGACAAAGCACAGCTAATCTTGAAATCCACTCCTTTACCCCTCCTTTCCTCACCCAGATGCCCCCAGTTCTTGGGCTTTAAGGGCTCCTCAGTACAAGGTAAACAAAGCACTGGAGTTTTACACCATTTGTGCTTTATGAATATCATAGACTAAAAGAAAAGTAAGTGAGTGCTACATCAAATAAAGCCTGAACTCTCTCTAGGAAGAAAAATGATGAGCCTGTGGCTGTCCTATTTTGGGCACATCATGAAAATATAAGACGAGGTATGTACATTCTTTCCAAGTGATCCATTTCAGTTGCCTCCCCCTGCCCTCTACCCACTATACTCATTTGGTGCCACATCCCTGTTTTAATTTCTTTTTCTTTGCTTCTGTGGCACATTTCCACTTTGTAGTGACACAAAGCCATGATGACAAAGGCACCTTCACTTGTTTCTAATGTGATCTATGCTATCTTTTGCTTACAATGCCCCTCTGAACTCTACGTAGGACAAACAGGGCAATCTCTATGGAAATGGGTCAATGGTCACAAATCAGACATCAGAAATCACAACACAGAGAAACCTGTCTCCAATCATTTCAGTCTACTAGGACACTCTGTAGAAGACATGAAAATTGCTATTTTAGAGCAGAAACATTACAGATCAAGAATACACAGGGGAACAGTTGAGATAAAATTTATATGCATGATGAACCCCCATATAAATTGATTGAATATAAGCCTAAAATTCTTAAGTCATTACCGACTGTAATATTTATACTGTTTTCTACTGTTATTTTCTTCACAACTACCAGGCTCATCTTTTATCACAAGGCTCAAAGGTAAAAACTGTTAATATTTCCTATATTAACTCACAAGGTTCCTCTGCTATCTTCTTTTACTATTATACCTTCTTCTCCCTTTCCCCTACTTGAGTTTTTAACTGATATTTTTATTCCTGTCAGTCTTCATTTGTTTCATTTTTCCCGTGTGTCTGATGAAGTGGATGTGTCCATGAAAGCTCACATTAAAATATAATAGTCAAGGTGCCACATGTTTTTGTCTTGTTTCGTTTCTTTGGATTTTGCCTGATATGCTTGCACAGACTAACATGCCTACCTCTTCTAAAACTACAACAGATGCACTTGTTTTCGTTTTTGTTTTAATTAAATGGAGCATTACATTTTTTCCCTGGGCAGGAGTGACTAGGTGATGATGTGCCACACACATGGCATGCTAGATTATACTCATCTATTGGGAATTCACACTTGCTAGAAAGTTTGATATTCCACCAAATTCTGCATTGAAGGAAAGGAAAACCTGCAATTAAAGCCTCAGTCTGCAAGAGATTGTTTCAGCATGGGCATAATTTAATGCAACCTGGAATAAGAATAAAAGAAGTACATGTTGAAGTTAATTTTTCCCCTGTGCAATGAGTTACTGTAGTGACAGATGTGAATTCAAAGACATGCTTTTACCTTGTTATGTATGGCTGCTTTGGTGTTGTATTATGTTATAGGATAAAGGCTAAAATACATTGTGGTAAACAACTAACCAAGAGAAACTATTCCTAACATAATTAAACTATTCTTGTTTTAATAAAATTAAATCTTGCATAAAGTAGTTCATACTTGGTAAAGACCCTTTAATTTTACAAAAAAAAAAAAAACAAACCCCAAAAAACAAACAAATGTTGTTCTTGTTACAGACAAAAACTACCAGAACTGGTTTGTTGATACGGATCAAAATAGCTACCAGCATTTTTGATGCAGCTCTATCTCAAAACTGACCACTGACAAGTTCATCACAAGTTTTCAGTGTGAGCCAAAAGTTCATAGGCTGAAATGTTGGCATCACTAAACATTTCAAATACTCTGGTACGACCTATGGTTTCTGTAGTATAGGAAATAAGAACAATAGCCTTTTTTACAGAGATTATATATTAATTATATGTTATATAATATATAATATTACAGTGGTGCCTCGCACAACGGGTGCCTCACACAACGATGAATTCACACAACGATGCCTTTTTCTGTTAAATTTGCTGCCTCACACAACGATGTTTCCTATGGGGAATTTTCACACAACGATGCCTCTTTTTTGCTCCTGTAAAAGTGTCTTACAATGTTTGGAACCTGTTTTAAATGCTTGCAATGGTTAGCCCACCTCCTGAACCCTATGCAAACTTATTTTGGTGTTGTTCTGACACTTCGTTAATTTGTGGTGATTTTTTGTTTTTCCCCTCATTGAACTCCATGCATTTCAATGAGGGGAAAAACAAAAAATCACCACAAATTAACGAAGTGTCAGAACAACACCAAAATAAGTTTGCATAGGTTTCAGGAGGTGGGCTAACCATTGCAAGCATTTAAAACAGGTTCCAAACATTGTAAGACACTTTTACAGGAGCGAAAAAGGACTTCGCAAAGCCATTGAAATGCATTGAGTCGGCTTCAATGCATTTCAATTGGGGAACCGGGTTTCACTCAACGATGTTTCCTATGGGGATTTTCGCTCAAGGACGGCAATCCGTTCCAATTGGAATGGATTAACTGGTTTTCAATGCATTCCTATGGGAAATGGTGTTTCACAGAACGATGTTTCACACAACGTTGATTTTTTTGGAACGAATTAACATCGTTGTGCGAGGCACCACTGTATATATTAATAAATCAATATAATATATTAATAATACAATGTATGTGAAATACTTTAGCAACCCATATAACTGTACTATTAGAGATAGAGATGTCAAACAATTGTTTGTAATTTATTTTCTTTTTCCTTTTTCCTTTTTTGTATAATTATGTTTTCATCCAGCCTTTCCTCCCAGATCTCATGGCAACGTGCAATTTTTCACAACTATGCATGTTGTGTGATTTGAGTAGAGTTCACCATGTGCCTGCAGTGGCCTTTGCATTCCTTGAATTGTGTGTGTGTGTGTGTGTGTGTGTAACACTAACTTTTAGTTGATTTCAAAACATCATCTGACTCTTGCAGCAATGTCCATCATTTTTCAGTTTTTTCAGTCTGTTCAGTCAGTTTTTCAGTCTGTGCATTCTCCCACTAACACAGGTTGGAAGGGCCTCACTTTTAGTTGACACCACAAGGGCTTGCCATGATGTCACAAAGCTCAATCTCTGGATCTCACATTGTGCCCCCAAAAATCTCTGGGAACAGTATGTTCTGACCTAGCAACCTGAGTTATTATTGTAATTTACAATGCAGTCAGTATGATAGATCACCAGGTTCAGAGATTCCCACTCTAACCACTGGGCTATACTACCCTGTTGATCTTGATGTAGGCGAGACTAAGAGAGTTATATGTGATAGCTAGGGAACCAGCCTGATCCTATTACCTTCCAACATACCAGCTTGACCCAAATAAGCAGTGCTGTCAGCAAGTTCCAAAAATCTACAGGTTTAAATGCTTAACTGTCATGTCAACCCTGCAAAGTAAAACTACCACCATACCCACAAAAAATTACCAACTCCCAGTAGATGGTCAAAGCAAGACTTGGTTTTAAGTACTACAAAGTCTCTTATCCAAAAATCCAGACAACTGAACAGATAATTTATTTGTATATTTCATCAAAGATAGCAGAAAAGACAAAAAGGCAAACATTTCAAAAGGTTTCAAAAAGGCATCAAAAGCATCTGGAGCAAACAATCAATTAAAGTCTATGGCTGAAGCAATACAGAGAAAACACACTATAAAGCTATCTAAAATACCTAATGCTTGCACACTAGCATAGCATCAGCATCATCTTCCAGCATGCACAGAGTTCATTCCTCCTGGCATGTCATAACAGGGCAGCAAATGGGCATAACATCTCCTAAGAGATAACTAAGCCTACTAAAACAACAATGGGACCCCTTTATATAGCTTAAACATCACATTCTCGGCCCTCTGAGATTACCTGCCAATCAAGTTTCCTGGAATTTTCATGAATACAATAACAGTTTCTGTCTCTTTCCCCTCTCACACTGCTGAAGTCATTTTCCAATTAGCATTGTACCAGGGCCTAGCCTTGAAGTCTTTGCCCAAACCAGAGGTGATGCTTCCATTCCTTTTGGGCAAAATCTGTTCCCATCTTTGTCCCAGCCAGCCATTCCCAGGCACTGACAGAAAACCCGAATTTTCCAGAAAGGTCCACAACCACATCACTCCAATTTCTCAGTGTTTTCATAGTCATCATGTAGTCTTACCCATGGGTACTCCAAAATAAGTCTCCAGTCAATTTCCAGAATCTTTATTGAGGGGTGGGGGACAGTATGGGTTTGTAACCTTACACTTCTGTATGGTTCAATATGTAGAATACAGTAACTGTGATTTTGGGGGGCAATAGGAAAACTACTTTTTGAGCTGAAACAGAATTAAATTAAGATGAATACATAATTTCCTAGTTATCATGGTAGACTCTAAAAATGATTTGCTTACAGTCTTGTTTTTTGGAAATTACATATTCAGAGTTCTTTGACTGGAACGTATACAAGATTTGATATGAAAATGATGCTCGACCTTTTTATTCAAACATGACACATTCATATAGTTTGGACATCAAAATAGCACTTTAATGGCTAACATAGTTATATTCTGAGATTTCATGAAGTATAATCCAATTCAACAGTTGCATGGAGTCTTACAGTGGGGTCTCTACTTAAGAACTTAATCCGTATTGGAAGGTGGTTCTCAAGTTGAAAAGTTCTTATGTTGAATCTGCATTTCCCATAGGAATGCACTGAAAACCATTTAATCCGTATCTGCTCTTTTCCGTCCATAGAAACTACAGTGGAACCTCTACTTAAGAACTTAATCCATTTTGGAATGGTGTTCTTGAAACGTTCTTAAGTTGAAGCAAAATTTCCCATAGGAATGGACTGAAAACCAATTAATCCGTTCTGGCTGTTTTTTTGTTATGTAGAGGTGCATTCGTACATTGAAGCATTAGTTCCCATAGGAACTAATGCAAAGCTGGTTAATACGTACTCTACCACTAGGGGGAGAATTTTTTTTAACCTAAGATGACCTAAGGTTAAAAAAAGAGCAAGAAAGGTTTTTTTTTCCTGTTCTTATCTTGGATTTCTGTTCTCAAGTAGAAGCAAAATTTAGCAAATGGAGCTGTTCTTAAGTTGGATTGTTCTTAAGTAGGGACGTTCTTAAGTAGAGACCCCACTGTATCTAGAATTTCAGAGATAGAGAGAGTATAAATGGTGGGGATGGGATTGCAGATATCCAGAAACAGAAAAACAAGGAGGAAAGGAAGGCTGTGTTATAGATAGCACATCATCACAAACTGAAATCCACTAGTGTTTCACTGATGTGTTCTTAATACTGCACCACTAAGAGCTGTGTGACTAAGCAAACCTGAAACCAAAGACAATGCCTTCTCCTGATGATGTATCACAAAGCAACGAAAGCTAATCTGCAAATGGTGTGAATGTGAAGTCCCTTCTGGGACACTCAGCTATTTCAACACTTACTAAATTGTCTGTTCTAATAACATGCTATCAGTAACAGAGTTTGGCCCTTAGTGTGTGTTATAGAGGTTATTCACGGGAAATCAAGAATTAATTTTGTTTCCTTCCAAGGTTGATCTGCATTTGGATGGAGAGTGCTGACAAAAAAAAATACCTTGTGAAGATTGGGAGTAAATATTAATGTAGCAAAGCAGATATGATATTTCAGAAGGGGTTGTGGTACTTTAGAAAATATCACAAGCCAAGGTTACGTTGCAGGACTTTAAAAAAAAACACCACGAGCCAAGGCATTTTTAATTTCTATTTACCTTTGCTCTCCCATTTATAAGTGTTGCTGTAGCTCATTTGTGGACCTGCCTGGCTCCTGTATGTTTGGAAAATCTGCACCACCAAAACTATCCTAGAGAAGATACTACATAATGGCATGGCATCACTATAACCCCCTCCAGAAATAATCCAATCTTATTTTGGATTCTGTTTAAGTACAATGTGGTGAACATCCATGGATATGTTCCAGCATTCCTCAGCAGTTTTGCTAATATCATTGGAATTATTATGGTTTCCCTGAGATATCTTGCCTGGGGGAGAAATTAGGTGAGTCTTCCTACGTTCGTTAAAAATGCAGAATGGAAGAACATTATGTGCAAAATATAACTACATACACCACTGGACACGTGCTCAATGGTCCATGTAAGCTAAGGTATTACAAAATAATAATACTGCTTTGATTTAGTATCCTTCCTGTGCCAAATGACTGAAGAGTGTCTGGAATGGGCAGGCCTGACGCTGTCAAAGGCTTTCCAGTGCATGCCTTTATAGGAGACAAAGGGTTACTGAAAAATAAAATCATACTGCCATGGGTCCTGCTGACTGGAGTAAAAACCACATCTTCTGATACAGTAAGTGTGATCTTGAATTCCAGAATATTTGTATTGCGGGGACAAAAACATTTTGTAAATGTTCAGGTCACACATTCCCTTAGAAGTATGTCCCAGTCCTGAAAACATGTATCAGGCCTCATACAATATGGAGAAACTGGAGAAGCAGTGAGATGGATACTTCCTCCTCTAATGAAAGAAGAAATATTATTGCATGGCAGAATATGAACCCCTAAGAAGAATGTTTTTATCTTATAAGAACCTGTAGTTTTGGATATCATTAAACATAAGGCTACTTGTTTTCCTTAGCTCCTTCTAAGTGAAGCTTACACTCTTGGCTGTGATTTACCACTTAGAAGAAAATAAGGAACTGTGTGCATCTCTGCACCTAACTAGAGACAGATGCATAAAATACATATTTTAAAAAGAAGCATGGAGAAAGCATGACTTACTCACACTTTCTGTTCTCCCTGCATTCAACAACAGCTAAAGCTACTCAAGGTCTCCAAAGTGAAACTAAGATATAACATAATGAATTACAGCATCTTGAAAGTCCTCTTTGCCTTAGGACTGTTGATGCTGCAAAATTTCTTGTGAGCTGCTTAATCAGATAAAATAGCTGTAGCCAAGATAGTTATCTTCTTACATTCTCCACACACACCCCTGAAGCTGAAGTCAGCTACATTGTATCTTCTATAATTTAATTTTGTTGACAAGAGGTGCACATTGTGAATGGCTCAGATTGCAACACTGGCTCAGGAGGTAGGTCAGGAAACTGAGGTCTGGAAAAGGCACTGTCATTAATCTTTGTAACCGATAAAAGCTCTACTTATGACTAACTTTTCTTAGTTCCAAATATCCTAGCCCAGGTATCTGGCTGTAAAGCCAGATGTTGGGAGCTGGTCTGTGTGGCCTTCAGCCAGCTGCACAGGCACAGGGCTCCCCCTGAAGAAGGGAGCAATAAACCACTTCAGAGTGCTTTCTGCCTAGAAAAACCCAAAGAAGGTCACAGTGAGTCAAAATTGATTTTACTGCATATTATTGTTGTTGTTGTTTAGTCATTAAGTCATGTCCGACTCTTCGTGACCTCATGGACTAGAACACACCAGGCCCTCCTGTCTTCCACTGCCTCCCAGAGTTTGGTAAAAATTATTGTTATTATTATTATATTATTGTTGTTATTATTATATTATTGTTTTTATTATGCAGAACATAAAGTGTTTTGTGTGAAGTATGATGGATTTTTATCTTACTTTTATTTATTTATTTTCAAAGCAACAATTGTAGCTTTCTTTTCTGAAAAAAAATCCTAATGAATAAAAGATATCAATGTAAAGAAATTGACTTCAGTCAATCTTCATGTATTATTCAGCACTCCTGTGTCTGCATGTGAGTATCTAGATACACTTTAATTAGCTACCTTGGGCAGGAAAGACCTGGTTTAGAATGCTGAAAATAATAGCTTTCAGGGAGCAATTAAGGGCAAATATGGAATTAGGTTGTCGAGTACAAGGTGACAACCACCTGGTTCATTTCAGACACATTCCTATACATTATTTAATTGCATGTGGAGAAATGGTCAATAGTGCAGCATACAGTGAAACATTATAAGTTCCATTTGCACTTCACTAACTGGTGTGTGTGTATGTGTAGAAATAAATGAAAAGGGCTTTAACCTCTGGTGGTTGTACAGTTTTTAAAAAGTATTTTCTGAAATCAGTATCCCTATTATTTATATCCTAGATAGCTCTGTGGTGTATGAATGTAAAAATTGTTTCCAAAATTATTAAGACAGCTGGGGTCAACAGCTAGAGGAAGCTAAGATATTGCAGAGGCTTTCCACTCCTAGGTGGTATGTGGATGTATGCACGCTGCTTCATGGCTGAAAAGTTACCACTGACAGAAGATGCAAAACCTTGAAAGAAGGCATTCTGGAGGCAGATCAGAACTAGCTTTGGATCAACTGTATTTATAAACACTGTTCCCCCAAGAGGGGCATGCTACATATCTCTCCCCTGTGTCAGCTAAGAGGCGATAGAGGACATTTTTTTCCAGTTGCAATATACAGGGATGTGCATTTTGAAATTCTGCTGAAGACAAATACGTAGCTCTGCCCTACCTTCCATTCTGGCCAGTAAATGCAAAAGCTGTGAACAAAACTATACTCAGCCCCATGTACAATGGTTACATTATCAAGTGCCTTGCCAAGTTTAGCATTAGTCTGAGAAATATAAACTTTTCTATTGGGTTTGTAAACCATTGTTGGGAATAAAGATACCAGCACAAAAAAGACCATGTTATGGCAAAATCCCGTCTCTCCAGGCTTTCTACACTGTAAAAATGTGCAGGTACAAAAAGCCTCTGTCCAGATTTTAATTCTTGCCTCTTGGTTCATCTGCATCACTTTATCTATGAACATGTCACAGCTAGAAGGAGTGTTGGGAAATATATTTGGTGACATGGTTCAGTAGAAGTGGGAAGACAATGTTTTTCAGTACTTTATGTGCATGGCAGAGAGCCATAAAAGCTCATCAAGCATCAGTGAAAGACCTTTTCCCCTTATTTCACTCTCCTGCTGCTTCTGAAATATGAATAAAGGTAAGTGGGTGTAATGTGTATGGATAGGTGAGAATTTCATTTTAGTTTTTGTTTCATAGGAGTTTACCAAAGTTCACAAAATTATTTTCAGAAATGGAAAAACAACCACACACATATACCAGAGCTCAGAAATGAATGTGTGCTAAACCGAAACAGTTAACTATGTTCATTCCAACAGAGAGCTTTGAGGAACAAATGCTTAAAAGTTTAGCCTTTAAAATCTGTCCTTCCAGTGAGCACTCAGGGTTAATTTCCTTCAGAATGTACAGGTTTGTTCTCTTTGCAGTCCAGGGGACTCTTAAGGGGCTCCTCCAGCACCACAATTCAAAAGCATCAGTTCTTTGGCAGCCAGCCTTCTTTAGGGTCCAGCTCTCACTTCCATACATGGCTACTGGAAAAACCATAACTTTGACCATGCGGACCTTTGTCGCCAAGGTGATGTCTCTGCTTTTGAAGATGTTGTCTAAGTTTGTCATCGCTTTCCTCCCAAGAAGCAGGTGTCTTTTCATTTCATGGCTACTGTCACCATCTGCAGTGTATTCTTTGGCACTGCCCTTCTATGAGATTGGGATGTAGACTGATCTTTTCCAATCCTCCTGCCACTGTAGAGATTTCCAAACTTGCAGGCATGTTGAGTGTAGCACCTTAACAGCGTTATCTTTTAAGATTTTAAATAGTTCAACTGGAATGCCATCACCTCCACTGGCCTTGTTGTTAGCCAGGCTTTCTAAGGCCCACTTGACGTTGCTCTCCAGCATGTCTAGCTCAAGGTCAGCAACCACACCATCTGAGTTGTCCTGGGCATCCAGATCTTTCTGGTATAATATCTCTGTGTATTCTTGACACCTCTTCTTGATGTCTTCTGCTTCTGTGAAGTACCTACCATTTTTTTCCTTTATCATGTCCATCTTTTCACAAAAGGTTCCTTTAATATCTCTAATTTTCTTGAACAGATCTCTGGTTTTTCCCTTTCTATTCTTTCCCTCTATTTCTTTGCACTGTTCGGTTAAGAAGGCCTTCTTTGGAAGTCAGCATTCAATTTTCTGTAACTTTCCCTATCTCCCTCACATTTTATTTCCCTTCTCTTCTCTGCTATTTGTAAAGCCTCATTGGACAGCCAACGTATGTGGCCCTCGGGCCGCACTTTGCCCAGGTCTGTTGTAAATGGACTGAAGATATGAGGAAGGAATCAAGGACACATGTACTACAAATGACATAATTTGGAGTGTAACCCTCCGGAAATCAGTTTTAAACTATACTCAGAATAAACTAATCTGTGTTTTTTTTAGAGTTGTCAGGGAATAGTTTCCTTTAGCTAGTTAGGAATGTGAATGTTATAGCCTCCTGCTCTCAGTGAGCAACAAAGAAAAGCAATCCCTCTTTTTTCCCCACAGTTTTTTTTCTTGGAGGGGGAAGAGGATTTCTTGAATATGTCATTGTTATTGCAGATTATTATGATTCCTGCACACAAGAGCATCTTCCTAGACCAAATTCCATAGACAAGGCATTGAGTTGCATGTAATATGGCAGTTTCTGATGCAAAAGAAAAGGCAAAAGGCAGAGGAAAACTGGAAAAACACGCAGCAGCTCATGGGAATTCAAAAATATTGTTGCCATAAGGGAATTTTTAAATGAGAATTCTCAGTTTGGAAAATCACCAAGAACAAGACTTTTTCCATGTATTTTTTAAATCTCAAGCCTTGTCCTATGCTGATCTGAGTTTTGCTTGTCACTAGGTGTGATTTGCAATCAGGAAGGTGAAGAAGAAAACTGATTCAGAGCCAGGAAAGAGAAGCATGGAATTCAGTTCTGGTTTGCTCTCTAGATACTTGCTGTGTGGAACAAGAGTAAAGAATGCTCATTAAATTCCTCGTTTTCATGAATTTATGTTGTGTGGACAATGTACCTTGGTGAAAATTTTGAAAACCCATAGAACTTCCTGCCTCTAGCACAGTGTAAAATAAGCTAGGGAGCTTTGTTTCAGTTAAAGTTTCAGTAATCTTATTGAGCTTCGTGGCACAGTGGTTAAACTGCTGTACTGCAGTCAAAACTGTGCTCACAACCTAGGGTTCAGTCCCAGGTAGCCGGCTCAAGGTTGACTCAGCCTTCTATCCTTCCGAGGCCGATAAAATGAGTACCCAGCTCGCTGGGGGGGGGCAATGTGTAGCCTGCATAATTAACTTGTAAACCGCCCAGAGAGTGCTTGAAGTGCTATGGGGCGGTATATAAGCAGCACACTTTGCTTTTGTATAAAATAAGCCTAAAACTAATACCCTTTGCCCTTGAGAAGCAAAGCAAAGCAAAGACAAGCACAGAAAGACTGAATGATTTTTATGAAAGAAACAGACAATAATATAATTTAATTTCCATGAATCTAATGAGTAGTGTGGTGGACAGCCAGCACGTCACTCCTGTCAGTCATTTGGAGCTCTAGTGTAGGAGCCTATGACAGGACAGAAGGGGTGGAGTCAAAAGAACTCAGAGAGACAGTAAGAGAGAAGACTGTGAAGTATTTAGACAAGATATTGGACAGTTGGTGTTTTAGAGAATATTAAAGAGTTAAAAAGAATTAGAAGCACATAAACAGTCAGAATATATTGAGACCTTGATTAAAGTAAATGAATACAAGCTTGCTTATAAGTAATCAAATCCACATTTATTGAATGAATGATAATAGAACATCCATGATTTTCCTTCTGTGATTTACTTACTACTCCATAAATAAACCTTGTTATATATGGCAGCAAGAGTGTAAAATTCATAATTGATATATTGAGGATAATATCCTCTGGTGGCAGCAAATAAAGGTGAAAAGAACAAGTCAGGTCCAAAGGTGAACTTGTGTGAGAGGCAAAATATTCAGGGGTCAGTGGGGGTCTGTGACAAGTAGTCATTAGAGATGGGGACAAATATAAAACCAGATCAGCTTTTTTGACAAAAATAGCCAATTTGTTAAATATTCATCCCTTCATATTCATGGCTCTCAGAGACCCCCATGAATATAAAGGAACAAATATTTACCCATTTTTATTTGTCCTTCGTATTACTATTTTTTTAAAAAAAAAATCCATTCTGCCTACCGGCCACTGATCAACTGATTGGCAGTTGATAGGCAGCCACCTACCCCCACAGGCAGCCATCCCCACAGCCTAACCCCCACCCCCTTCCTCTCCCTACCTTAGCCCCTACTCCACCCCCACTGACATGACCTTACCTTAATCGCTGCTACCAAGGTCTCCATCTGGCCTCCCAGATGTAAAAAGGGAGACTGGCTGCCCCTTGCAAAGATGGCGGCTGTGGCTTCATTTAGGGTAGGGAAGCTGCAGCTGCTGTCTTTGCAAAGGGCAGCTTGGATTTTCTTAAGGCAGGGGTGGCGGTGGGGGGTAGCAGCAGGGGTGGCAGTGGCAGCAGGGGTAGTGGTGGCACCTGGGGGGCATGTGTGTTGTTTTTAATAACCCCATCCCTAGTAGTCATCCCAGTCCTGTAGCTAAAGAAGGAAGTGCCAAAGTAGAAGGAGACAGACAACCTAATTCCCAATGGAAGCCAAAACGTCTCCTGGAAATGCCAATTGGAGCCCCAAAGGAAGTCTTGGACCAACTGGACCAGCCTCATCCACTTGGCACAGACCATGTTATATCATTTACCAAACTTTCTGTGTTTTAATTTTCCCCCCTTCAGGTAGCTGCACTAATTCTTCATTACATTTAGAACAATGTGTGAATGTCAGATGGATCATTATGTGAAGCCAGGCAGGGGCTCCATCATCCATTCCATAGGATGCAGGTGACCACAGGCATGAAGCAGGATTTGCAGGTATGAATCCAGTTTTTAGAAGGGATTAATGGAGTCTCCTTTTTGGAGGTCCAAGATGAACCTCTGGGCTGATTTTCAGGTCTAAACCAATGCAGCAGGCTCACTGTGCTTTGGAATTTATTTTATGGGTAGGTGGTGCACAGAGGTATGGCCAGAAGATTGGCATGAGGAAGGGGTCATTCGGGACCTAACATTCTTGGAATTTTTCCAATGTGGTTGTGGGTGCACAAATAGGCAAACTCAGTCATGCACTTTTTGGTGTTACAACTTAGCAGTAGTTCAAATCATAAACAACCTCACTTTGTATTCTGAATGTGTGATGACCCTAGTATGCAAGTTTACATTGCACACTTTATAATTCAATGTTCCATTTCAAGCAAAGCACATCCCTGGCCTTGAGAATAGCTTAGTAAATATACTATCCTGTCAACACATTGAATAGTTCAGGGAATTAGACATGGGAGCCAACAAATATCCAGAGACACTTCTCCCAGAGATTTCACAAATTGGCAGGATGATGCAGAGCGAGCTATAGGTTTGGCCTTGGCCCCAAGGACGCGGAAGGGGTATGAGGCTGTGAGTATAGAATTCCAGGAGTTTAGAAGCCTTATAGGTTTGGAGCTCATATGGACTGCTCCATTCAACCACCTCCAGCAGTTCAGTCTATCTGCACAGGAAAAGGCTATTACCAGGTTCCATCAAGGGAAGGATGTCTGTGTTAGCCTTTCACACCAAAGTTTAGAGATATCAGGACCACACATTTGACTTCTGTATTCAGAAAATGATTGAGCATTAGGGGACTACTTTTTTATTCGTTTATGGTTGGCCATAATGATTATTTAATAAAGTGTGGCCCATGTTTTTTACATAATACTTGTCTTGCATCATTATTCCAGGGTAAGGGGAAGCAATGTAGTTTGGGCATATTAGAGAGAACTCATACTGGAAAGGATTATAATGTTGGGAAGGAGAAGGACCAAATATAAGATAGATTGACTCAATAAAGGAAGTCATGTCTTTGAGTTTGCAAGAGTTGAGGCGGGCTGTTAATGTGCCATTTCAGAGGCTGCTAATTCATAGGATCACTGTAACTCAGAATAACTTGATGACACATAATAACAAGTTGTGAGGAGGTTTATTCCTTTCTACCATAGCTACTTTGTACCAGATTCCCATATACATACATAGCAAAGCCTTGGTAGTTTTTAGATTTTGAGGCCCCTCACCCTTGGGTCTTTCCTCCCACATTCAGTTCAATTAGTATTTGAGTCAATGGGTTTTGGTTTCAGGATTTTGATGGTGGAATTGTAGCCCAAAATCACACCCCAGCATTAAAGACAGAAGCCTACAAGACAGACAGCAATGGCAAAATGTCTTAGCACTGCAATACCTTTCCATATGCTTGTATTTTGGGAAACTAAAAACATTATCTTCAAAATACCTTGCAAGTTCACCATATACAGTTAAGAACACAATTTCTTTCATAGGAAACAAAATATTCTTCTCAAGCTTTCTTCCTCTCTTTCTCTGCCAAATAAAATAAGACAAAATAAAGACTTGCTTCCAAGGCAGCTTTCCTTCTGTCTATACCCATGAACTCTAGTGCTACAATAAAACAAGTTTATCCTCTCCTTCTTAGCAGAATACAGCTGCAACAGACTGCCAGAATTGGAGCAAAACTGATTCTAGCTCATTGGCTGAGACAGTACCTTGCCTCAGTGCCTGACATATCCTTTTCCCATAATAACCCATTAACTGGAGTTGCAATCTTTCCTTCATACCCTTGCTTCTCCTGTCTCCCACACTGCAACCTTATGGGCTCAGAAATTCCAGCTCCAGAGTCTTTCTGTAACTTTTATTTGTTTGTTTGCTTGCTTGCTTTCCAGCTCCAGAGCCTTCCTGTAACTTTTGTTTGTTTGTTTGTTTGTTTGCTTTGAAGCTTTCTAGGAAAGGATATGAATGTTGAATTCCATGAAGATATGACTCAGATAGCAATGAAGGAGGCAGCTAATAGCTGATTCTATGCCAGGAGACAGGAAAACATTAAGCTAACTGGGGGAAGCCTGGGCCTGGTTGGCTTGTGCCTCACTTACGAAAAAATTCAAATGCTGCTGTTTACCAAGATCCCTTGCAAAGATTTGCTGTTGAGGAGAAGCCAAATTTTGAAACAAAACCCCCACCAGACTTGAGACCCTGGACCAAATCCTCCTGCAGCTCTATAACAGCACTTCCCCCTGATTATTTACAGCAATTTTTTAAAAAAAGTTTCCTTAGATGCCAACAGACACTTTTAAAAATCCCTTGCACAATGTATTGAGTTTGTTGTGTATGGTTGTCTTAATCTACATTAGAGCCTGTACACCTACTTTGTGAGAAACAGAAGCCACTGGCAATGGTGCGGCTAAAAAATATTGTAAATAAATAAATAAATAAAAAGTAACGCAGAGGCTCCATGCTGTGTGATTCACATAAGATGTAGTCTGACCTTGAAGCTCTGATAATGATTTATTGTTCCTCAGGCCACCAAAAGGGGATATCTTCCCTATTTCACTTACCAGGGAAGAGGGGAAAACCCTGTGGCACAAATTTTCTTCTTTCATGATTACTATGCAATGTATGCAGGAAGAAACTACCAGGAAGAATGTTCAGGGTGTGAAAGAGTCATAATAAAAAATGGCCTGGGGAGATTCAGCGTATAGTGGATGCTAAGAAGTGGGCTATCCCTTTCTAAGCTTATCCTAGTAATTAGAGCTCCTCCTTCCTATCTCAACATTTAGGTAAAGGTAAAGGTTCCCCTTGACAATTTTTGTCCAGTCGTGTTCAACTCTAGGGGGCGGTGCTCATCCCCGTTTCTAAGCCATAGAGCCAGCGTTTTGTCCGAAGACAATCTTCCGTGGTCACATGCCCAGTGCAACTTAGAGAAGGAATGTTGTTACCTTCCCACCGATGTGGTCCTTATTTATCTACTCACATTTGCATGCTTTCAAACCGCTAGGTTGGCGGGAGCTGGGACGAGAGACAGGCACTCACTCCGTCGTGTGGATTCAATCTTACGACTGCTGGTCTTCTGACCCTGCAGCACAGGTTTCTGCGGTTTAGCCCACAGCGCCACCATGTCCCTATCTCAACATTTACTAAAAGATAATCATTTTATCATTATCTTTTAGTGATGGCAGGTCTTATTCTAGGTACTACTGTCTTCCCACTGTACAGAGAGTGTCCAGATTCTCTACAGAATCTCTATACCAGCCTCTGGAGAGGCAGATGGCAAAAGGGAGCTCCCACACACAGCTCAGCTCTGTGGCTGTCAAGAGGTAAGCACCTTGACATATTTTGCAACATTTACACTTCCTTTGCTTCCTCTGAGAGTCTACTGAACAATAACCTCCAAATTTGCTTTAGATATGAAACAGCATATGATTAATAAAAGCCTGGTTTCTTTAAAAGTTCACATGTATGTTTGATCATATTTTCCTGGTAGAATTATCACCAAAATGTAAAGCAACCAATGGATATTTGTTTACATGTGAAAAGTTATAGTCAAAAAAATACTGCTAGAAAAATAATGCATTTGTAATGCACAGTGTCTCTACTATATTTAAACAGTGTATAGCTGATTATTTAACAGAACAGTAGGACTCATGTATCCACAGGATAAATATCAACAGTTTCACTTATTTGTGGTTTGCTGCAATCCTATATACAACATGTAAGGGCACCCCTTGTGACCTTTGTCATGCCCTTTGTGTGTTGTATACAGCATTCCCTCATATCTGTGGTTTCAGATCATGGAACTGATCCCCACACATATGAGGGGTCCTACTGTAATGGAACTAATTCTTAGCAGTCCTCCTAGTGTTAAGCCATGCCACCATCAGAAATTGCATCATTAAGTGTGTGTGTGTGTGCGGCGCGTGTGCGTGTATGTGTGCCTGCGTGCGTGCGTGCGCATTTTTGATACATGTGCCATCAAGTCAATTCTGATTTATGGCAACCCTTTTCAGGGTTTTCCAGATAGAGACTACTCAGTGTTTTACCATTCCCTTCTTCTGGGAGGAGCCCTTGGACTGTGAAATTTTGCCCAATGCCACACAGACTAGCTCTTCTGCCTGGAGACACAGTGGGAATCAAACTCCCAACCTCTGGCTCTGCAGCCAGATACCTAAACCACTGAACTACCCAGCCTGCTGCACAGAATTCCATCAAAATTATTCCATATTAATTGTGCCTGCCCTGCAGCCAACAGTGTCATTCTTCTAGCGCAAACAATGCATTAGTTATGGACATGTAATTTTGGATTATGAGGAAGGGAAGGGGAGATACAAGATAGTATGCAGCTGCACATAATTTTGATTACTGAAAGAGAGCCACTTACTCATGAATCATTCGTATTAGCAAAGATTAAAGCAAAAAAAAAAAAAGCATGTTGCTTATATATTGCCCCACAGTACTTAAAGCTTTCTCTGGATCTTTACAATTTAATTAAGCAGGTTACACATTCCCACCCCTCCCCTTATAAGCAGGGTACTCAATTTACCAATCTTGGAAGGATGTATGGCTGAATAAACCTTGAGCTGGCTACCTGAGCCTATCAGAATCGAACTCAGGTCATGAGCACAGTTCCCATGGCAGTACTGCAGTCTACCCACTGTGCCATGAGGCTCCTAAAAGTAGTATGTGAAAATTTTTCAGTTTTTTTAATATTTCCCTCTTGTTTTTAACCTTTCTTTTCCTTTGTCAAATCAGCCGGGAAATTTTCATCTAACAGCATCACAAAGACTGCTGTCAGCAGCCAGCCAGAATATTCAGGAGAGGAGTGTGGGAATTTTAAATTTGTAAAAGGCCCAAGATTGGTTGTTTTTTATTATTATTATTATTATTATTATTATTATTATTATTATTATTATTATTATTATTATTATTATTATTATTATTATTATTATTATTATTATTATTATTATTATTTCAGTCATTCCTAGTGGTGTGCAAGCTCCTGATGCCATCTGTCTCGGGTAATGCTGTCTGGATATGCGCCTCTGCGTCTCCATCTTGAATCCTTCCATTTTTTTTCTTCCCCTTTGATATTTTTAGGGGTTTTCCTCCCACTTCATTGGATTAACTTTGCTTCTGCGAGGCAGCCTGCCTCTGCCAGTCTGTCTTCTTGGAAATATTTTTCATGGGCTCATTGTTTTTAGCTAGTGATAGGTTTTACTGTATTTTACTTTATTTTATTATTATTTGTTTTTATTGTATTATTTTGTTGTATGCTGTGAGCCATCTAGAGTGATAACACTAATGGGGCAATATAAAAATGGAATAAATAAATAAATAAATACGGAAACTGAGGTGGAAGAAAATCAGTTAGGGAGAGAGACAGAAAAGAAATGCAAATGTGCATGCACTCCCTCTCTTTCTTGTTCCTTGTGGGCTACTGCTGCTTCAGCCCCCAGATTTCCACCAATCAGCATTCATATTCTCTCCTGAAATAGGCTGAGGCCACCAGCAGCAGCATACTCTGGGGTTGTGGCAATGAACGGCAGCTGCTCATTCCTTCTCTCTCATCTACCTGACTAGTTGCTCTGGCCAGGCAGAATGGATGAAGGTGGAAAAAAGTTGTCAGTGAATGCAATGATCCAGGGAAAGACAGTGTATGCATAGGAAGTGTACTGCAGGCTATATCTGAGTAAGAGAAATGCAATATTAACCATCGTAGGATCAATAGTTTCGGTGGGCTCTAGACTGGATTCCTGATGCCTGTGCAGGCAAGGTTTCATTGTATGCTTAAAGTACCTGGTTAAATTACCTGATTGAATTGCCAGAGAGCAAGTGCCATGTGGTAAGTCCAACTTTGGTTTCTCACATACACAATCAAGATGGAGATGGTTGCTGGGGTTGAAGTGTAGAAGACATATCTGGGAGACATGGAATTATTGTCATATGTATATCAGACTTGCACCATTTCTGTCTGTTGTGCCTAGGACTAGCAGAGCAAAGCTGTAAAGCTTTTTCACAGCCCAGTCTATAAAAAGCCATCAGGGAGCTTACTGGTATGTTACTATGAATTAGTAGTTGCCGTCACTTCCATCTCCTTCATTCATTAAAAGGGAATGGAACATCTGCTTATGCTGTTGTCGGGTCTGTTCTGTTTCCTGTGTTTAGGAACTGCAATCCATAGAAGGGGCCTGGGGGAAGCAAAATTTTGTCTTGCTTTCTCCTTCCTTGACTGGGGAACCCCCTGATACATGAACTAAGCAGAAAAAAGATGGACAGGCTACATGAAATCTAAGAAGGATCTAAATCAGTGGTTCTTAACCTTGGGTTACTCAGGTGTTTTTGGACTGCAACTCCCAGAAGCCTTCACCACCAGCTGTGCTGGCTGGGGTTTCTGGGAGTTGCAGTTCAAAAACACCTGAGTAACCCAAGGTTAAGAACCACTTATCTAAATTCCTAATATTCAAATAAAAGAGTTACCACATATTTCAAAGCAAATGTGTTGATGCATGGTAGAAAAATCAGAGATGCGTCTATGAACACAAATTTTTAAAACTACAAAAGTGGTACGAAGAAAACACATGCAGGTATTTTTTGATAACTAACACAGCTAAACAGAATCAAAATATATTATGTAGCTAGCTCATTACAGCACTGATTCGGCCCATAACCTCTAGTTCCTACTCATTTCTCACTGTCCTGGGATAAAGTCTCCCATGTGAACAGATAATGAGAGAGGAGAAGGATCAAGAGAGATAAAGGAAGCTCTTGCTTTTAAGATCCTACTGTGAACCTGATTAGCTGGTATCAGTGAGTCATCAGCTAATAACTTTTTGGGGGCATTAACCCTTTCTATCCTTTCTAAATATGAATGTTCTGCATAATGACACAGGTGAATCTTCACAAATGCCCTCCCACTTTGGTTATTGAAAACACTTGGTATTCAGAGATATTGCCTCTGAACATGGAAGCATGATTTACGAGGACTGTCTGCAATTCTTCCAAGAAACCTGGCACATAATTTTCAATCCTATAGGCTTAGCCTGTTGGTTATGTATGTCAAGTGGATAGAATTATATGGAAAAGTATCTTGTTCAGCTTGTTGACTAAATTAATGTACATTAATGTCTGAATATAAGACTGCAACCAAGAAGACACTTTATGTATAAGATGGACTACAAATCCCAGCCCATCTCCAACTGGTTTGTGTGCGAGGGGCTTTTAGTTCAGGGTATCTGAAAAAAAATCAAATAAATGTTTGCTGTAATTTTCAAAGTATTTTTAATGTGCAATAAACAAATGTGGCCACTTGGAACTGCTGAGTGTTATCCTTTCTATTCCAGTGGCTGCACCAATGATGGTTCTTTAGTAACAAATAATCCATCACAATTAAATACTTTTGTGGACAGGGTAACAATAATGCTTCAAAGTAGTGAGTAATAGAATGAGCACTTCTAAAAAGCAACATGCCAAGACCACAGTCTTCCTGTCTGTGTGATGGCTGACAGTTTAGAATTCTGGTTTAATATGTTTATATTAGCATACTATTAATTAAGAAATAAAAGTGGGACAAAAAGGAGAATAGAAGTCTCTCATAAAGAATTTTATTTTCATAAACAATTTAGAACTCCATCTGTGCTGGATTTTGTCCAGTTCTTCTTCCAAATATTTTTACACAATATTTGCAATTTTGAAAAAAAAAGTTTGATAACAATTATTGAGATTGTCTGCACCTGCGCTGAAGGTATAGTGTAAACTGGATAACAGGAACCTTGCATTCTTGATCTGGATTTAAGACTGGAATATTAATGTACTGCCTTCGTGGAGCATATGCCAATGTGAAATAGCTTTCAAGTTGGTATTAAAGTAAGAAATGTTCTAATCATTAATGATTTCTAAAATACTGAATACTTTATTGCTTCATAGACAATCAGGTTGTATAAAGAACAGAAATCAAACCACTCATAAAAGATAGTATTTGATATCTAATATAAATACATATAAAAATCCGAAAGCATAAAGTGATACAATAATAAAATAAGCATTCTCAAACAAGTATCAAGTTGTAAGACTAACTTGAAGAGTTTGTGAAGCAGGCAATGTCTTCTATGGCTCGTTTAACAAATTTAGCTGTCTGGTAGCCTATATAGTAGCCTGTACTAGCTAGCAAAAATTAAAATGTATATAAAGGATTTAAGATACTGATCCCTCAAATCTGCATACATAGAACATTCTGTTAGGAACCGTACCATGTCCTCCACTTTAGAGCATCCTATGGTTGTCTGGACATCAATAACATATTATCTTCTAATCTTCATATCTTCTTGGACAGCCCCATATCCTCTCCTATGGGGGTTGGCTGGGAAATTAAATATCACTTAAGTAAATATCATTTATTGCACCATAAGAACACATTGTCTAACATGGAAGAAATGATCAACAGTTTTGGGACGCAGTATATTCTAAGCATGTAGGAATATAAAACTGTATCTGCATACTGTTAATCCATCTCAGGAGTGCTGTGGAATGCTTATGCTGCTCACTGAGTACTAGTTTTGAGGTGGATGAAACAAAGTCAGACAAAATACAGGTGCTTTGATTCAAGAAACTGATTGATCTAGAATCTAGATTGGAGTAGGTGGCCTCTAGAGTCCAGAAGGCCACACATGGTTATCCTTAGATCCTGAAGAGTCACCTTTGATCCCATAACTTTAATTTAAACAGTATTTATTACAAAAAAAGAAGAAGAAAAAGAAGAAGAATGGATTTTTAAAACTGAAATGCTCTTATTTTAATATATATAAATTTCTCTTCCCCCTTCCTAGTAGTTTTGGAGGGCAAATATGCCATGTTTCCTGCCCCACTCTCTCTCTCTCTCTCTCTCTCTATATATATATATATTAAAATAGAGTGGGGCAAGAGTGCTGGGGTGCTCTGCAAAATATGGCATATTTGCCCTCCAAAATTACTGGGAAGGGGGAAGAGAAATTTATGAGCAAAAATAATTCTTAATTTAAAAAAAAATGGAGTGCAATAGCATGCTGTAGATCCCAGGAATTGCATTTGGGCTGTCTAGGCTATATGTACTCTGGGTGGTGTGTTTTGGTCATCCTTCTAGCTGGAGGCTATCAGATTGGATCCTTTGAAACCTGAATCTCCCTAAGAGTCTTATAGAACTCTGTAGACCTCCAGGGGAAAAATCAGGAGCCTGCCTTCTTCACAGTTGGCATATATTTTAAAAGGGGTTAAATCCAGTGTGACCCAGAGGAATATTTTGCATCTTATATAATTATCTCTTCTTTTGAATAGTCTTTAATTTATTTTTCCCCACACAAGACGGATAAAACGAATGTCTGAAAAGTCTCTCTTTTTCTTCCTTTTACTGAATACTCATGCTCCAACAGATGTGGCTATATGATTGTATATGCAAAAGCTTAACAAAAAAAACTCTAACACAATGTTATAGAAATCAATAAAAGCTTAACAAATTAAATAAAAAAAATTAAGTGACTAACCAAATTTAAAATGCTCCAACAAAAATTAATATGGTGCTTCAAAATGAAATAATAAACTTGTAGGCAAAGCATTACAAAATACTTACGGTATGATAAAAAGTATTGCAAAGACATATTCTCAAAAGTTTTAAATGTTTAACTCTTAAATAAATCTATGAAAAATACCTTAAAATTATATAAATAAAAAAATATACTAGAGCAAAAGCAATTATAAAATCTCATCGACTTATATGAAAAGTCTTCCCATCCCCACCCACTCATCCCCAGCAGAGTTTTCTCTTTTCTAATGATGTTCTCCTGGCATCCTTTGCTCCTTGCCTTGGCTGTTTTTTACTGGCAATTATTTATACCCTTACCATCTCTTTATCAGTTAAAGCAATCTTATCTGCAAGGCTAGGAAATCTAAGAGCTTATAAGTACACGGAATTTTTAAAAATAGAACTCTCATTTGTTCCAGCAGAGTTTGTAACTTCAGAGATTTGTAACATAATATCTGGCAAGTTGACATTTTGCTGATAACATTATTGTTTTGTCTAGACCTTTTGCAAAGCCTGGGGTTACATAGGTCCATAGCGTCAAAGATTTTAAACTCTAAATGCTTAGAAGACCCAAACATTGTAATATAAAGGAACTGGACCTACAAACCATGCAAACTATTGGAGCTACATACATCACCTCTAATTTGTAACAAAAAAAGGGATTCACACCATCAAGTTTTTAAAATAATTGATTTACCCAGTTTATACTTCCTGGACCTGGTGCATAAATTGCAGCCAGAAATCCATACATTTCAAAACTTACAATAGGGAAGAAAGTAAGAAAAATTAATTTGATGACACAAACACAATTGAAAAATTTACAGAGAAAAGTGCATAGTTCTAAAGAACAGACAAATATGCTTTAATCAATAGGCATATATACAAGAATGCATACACTTGAAGAATGTAGATGAAAATACATGCAGAACAAAAGAAAGAAGAAACTCATATGGGAGTGGGATGGAACACAAGGGACCTGACAAAACTGATCACAAGCGATCCACCCATTCTAGCTTGACAACTGCAGATGGCTGGTTGCTTTAACTGTACATGTGCTCCAAGTTGTTTGCTGAGTGTCATGTTTAGAAGTTATCTCTGTAATGATATGTTAATTCAAAGCACATTTTTTGCATGCAAACCATCATTTATTGTTGCAGTTATTTTGTGAAATCAGACAACAAAAGATCATGTGCTCTGGCTAATATACTGACATGGAAAATGGAAGAGTTTCATATGCTGTAAATTCACTGGATAAGGAAAACTTATCCAGTTCTGTATCTGTAAAATGAAATAAAAAATGGCTCAATAGTGAGAGTAGCAAAACTCATGAGCTTTGCAAACAATGAAACTTAGGGTTGTAAATAATACCTTTTAGTTCAAATTCTATGCAAATTGTTACCATCAAATAATCAGGGAATGGAGCCCCACATGAAGCCATTTTCACATTACATGTTCGTTTGCTATCAAGAGGTAGAACTTGTCAAAGGTGATAGCGGTAAGGTAATTCTTATAGCATGTTGTACAATAATTCAACATCCAGTCCTCCTCACAGCATCAGTCCATGCAGAGCAAATAAAACCTCTGGTGCAGACAAAAACCACAGAAATTGTTCAAATGCAAAATTAATTCTACAAATTTCTTATGTATTTGTGTATATGTTTATTGGTTTCACTGTTTGTTTTTTTTTTTTTTAATTGTAATACTGCCCAGAATAGACCTTTGGTCTAGATGGGTGAAGTAGAAGTTAAATAAATAAATAAATAAATAAATAAATAAATAAATAAATAAATAAATAAATAAATAAATATAGTGCTATTCTGCCATTCAGCATAGGGTTCACCTAAGCGCATGAGACTTCTGCACATGTAGCATTTGCACATGATAAGAAACCATGTTTTTTTTCAGGGCTCTGTAACATACTGGAAGCTCTCACAGCAAATTAAGATATTCACAGTGGAAAAGGTGAAATTGCTCTTCTCTCTTTCCTTCTATGTTTAGGTAACCCTTATTCCGAAAAGGGCTGGTGTGTATGTGTTCATGTGTATACACATATAGTGTTGTTCAGGCATTCAGAAATCCATTTACCTGAATGTGTGAAGAAAGAGACATTTCTAGTTACTTTTCTCCTTCATTGCTTTCTTCACATGATTTTTTCCCCAATTATATGGAAAAACCACCTTAGTAGCATAACATTTTTATTATTATTATGACCATAGGCCAGTCATGTTAGATATGAAGGACTAAAATACAATGCAATTCAAAGATACAAGGCAAACTGAAATTCAGAGTACAAATAAGTGTGAGTTACTAATTTGATTACTGCAGTGATTTAGCCATTTGTTTTCTTACTGTACAAGCCATTGCACAGAATTTTGCAAAATTAACTGTAATCAAAGAAGATAAATTTGTTGGGTGTACCTGGGTAACATGTTAAATCTGGTGAAATAAGTTAATTGTGTGAATCTGTAGAATAGAACAATTTCCACAATATCCACTATACCAGATTGGCAGGGGCAAAAATATTGGTTGTAAGGGATACACAAATATCTTCCCTCTGAAAAGGCAAAAGACAGAGCATTAAAATGGTGTCTCACAAATACTAATTTATAAAGGTAATCTGATGGGATAAAGATCTTATTGTAATTCTCGGCCACCGAATAATATAGGACTTGTGCTCTGTTGAGCTGGAAGGCTGTAGTCCAGATCTGTTTTCCCAATAGTCTCTTTGGCTTTCATAAATCCCAAATGTAACAGGGCCAGATGGGATAACCCATTGGACAACAATTTTCTCTCCACTGAGGGGTGGTTATCTATTAAAATCAGAGGTGCTAAACCAATAGGATTAAGCTTTAACTTATTTGATTATTTGAACCCAAGCACTTGCTTCAAGAGGGACCATTCCAGCTTCTATTCGGACAAGGGCATTAGAGATACAGTGTGGTGCACCAAAAACCATTCTCAAGAATTTAGACTGCACTGCCTCAAAGTGGCAGAAGTCCTTATGTACACATAGGCTGTAAACCTACAGACGCTGGGCCAGTACCTTGCCTTGGGATACTTTTAATACAGAGGATATACAGAACCCACCTTTTGAAAATTAGACTCTCAGGATGGCAATAATAATTACTTGAGCATTTTTAGTGGCATGAACAATGTGGGCTCTTCACAGCCCAGTTGCCTGAAAAGTGCACCTATATATATATATAGGCCTTTACCTGTTCAATATTTCACCCATTTATCTGCCACTTGTACTTGAACAAATACTCAAAACAAGAATGTTAGTCTTTTGATAGTTTATTATGCAGTGCTTTTCAGAGTAGTATGCTGCAAAAGCCCAAAAGGCTCTCCTACACCCTTCTGTAGTAAAAGATGAAATTGGCCTGTTTACAAATTTGGGTGGGTGAAAATAAGGGTTTGTTAAGGCCTGAGACATAGAATTAATATGGTGTAAAATAAACAATGGGAGGCTAGAATACATCCCTATTTTACACCTCTCTTGAAGTGAACCCTGTAAGACAGATAAGCCTGTTGGTTGCACCTTACTCTGATATGATTGTTTTTATGTAATGTATGGATGAGTACAAGTAGTCTCTGGCCTATGGAAGAAGCTTTACATTTGGCCCATAACCCATACGGGATGCTGTCAAATGCTGACAAAGTCAACGAAAAGCAACGTAAATTGCTCCATGAGACCTGGTGCTATACTTCTCTATCAAGTGCTGTAATAGCCACTGATCAAGGGTGCAGTCATGTTTCCTAAAACATGCTTGTTCATCCATAAAGGTATTTTTGTGCTCTAGCCAGTCCCAGTGTGAGGAGCAGAGATTTTCGTCTCTGCTTCCCATTCTGCATGAAAGTGGAAGGAGATGTGTTAGTACTTTTCACCTCCCCATGCTTTCGGATTCATCTTCTTCTTCTCCTTCTTCTTCTTTTGGATTCCTGGATAGAGTGGGACTGGGTATGTGCACATGAATATGTGCATATCCATTGTATGACTCAGATATAGTTTGATGGAGAAATACATACACAGTCTTTCATACATACATATATCTGTTCAAAATTGCAATCTAAATTTTCATCATTGTATGATCAAAAAAATCAATATTAGGACAATTTAAATGGACTTTAGCTGAATGACCATGGGCTGTTGCTATGTAACACCAACACACTGGATCAATGTAATATTCAATATTGTACTACTGAAAAGTGCAGATAAAAATCAATGTGTTGGTTAACTAACCATCTGTTGATGTTTTCAGTTAGATAAAGATGGCTGAAGATGGTAGTGAAATCTTATGCCAGCTGGGAGCTTGTAGAAAACCTTGCCGGGCAAGAAGCCAGTCAATAACAGAAATTATGTAGTCTAAAAATGATAACACATATGAACAACTATTTAAAGATGTGCTTAAGGAAGGCATTGACACAAGATGGATAGCATCAATCTGAAATTTAACTTTAGTTTCTGAAGCAAGCACACTAAACCAAGCTCTCGCTTGCTTGCACTCTCTCTTTTAAAATAAGTTTTATTTGATCAAGTTTAAGAAGTTTTCTCAGAAATCACTATCTAATAGTAAAAAACTGAGGTCACCCATGTTAACTTGCTGGATCGCCTCAGGTATTCTTTAATATGTCTGGAAGAAGGCAAGGGGACATACAGACCAAAGATCAAAAGTAACCTGGACTGGTCTGGACTGGACTGGAGAGGGGAAAAGAATATCATTTTGTAGCAGCTTGTGTATCAATCTTTAATTTATGCCTCTCAAGCAAGCGAGAGAGACTGCATGATTTTTCCAATGTAGTCATATTTACAGCAAAGAAGTTGAATCCTCTTGAATATTTATTAAAGGCTAAACAATATGGATGCCTTAATAGAAATCCCATACTGATGGGAGTTAACAGAATTCAAACTTCTGTAATAAAAGAGTAATGATCTCCCATCCTACAGAACTTGCAACCAAACTAAGAACAGGTGTGTACAATGGCTATTTTTTTTTTCTTGCATTCTGTAGGGAGGCACAGAACCAGAAACATTCTAAGCTCCTGATGTGTTGTATATATCTTGTAGGCTGTATTCCACATTGTATCAGAATGTGTTCAGGGCTCAGCTTAATTCCAGAAAACAAGTCTGGTGCAGTAAAATGCTGGCAATGTTTCACTGTTAGGAGAGCTAGGACTTAATCCATTTTATATGAATACTTAAGATACAGGGACCAAAAGCTGAGGGACTGATTATGCAGTTACACAAATGAGATAACTTTTGAAAGTGAATTGCCATTAAGTTAAGAAATCTTCATCAACATTGTTTGTTACATACTGAGTCATGTGACTGAATAGTAATGCTTACTGAGATGTCTCAATTTATGGCAATTTGCATCTAAAATTATGTTGTTTGTGTAACTTTGCAGTAGGATTTCAGCCATTGTGGCTAATAATTTGATAAAATACCCACCATAGTAACCATAGAACAATATGTGGCAGGTGCGAAAAACATATGTGGCAATGCAGCTATTGCTGACTCCAGGTCCCATCAGCATAAGCCAGAATGGTCAATAATAAGAGTTTACGAGAGTTGCAATTCAACATCTAGAAAACCCTTTATGTTGACTTTTTTTTTTTTTTTTTTTTTTTTTTTTTTTTGCAGTAGAGAAGCAAGTTTGACATGGAAACAAGTAAACTTGTGTTAAATCTCAATTGGTCATATCTGAATGAACCTTCTGGATACTCTATGAGTATTTGCATCAGAACCATCCATCTCTGCCCGTAATGACATCAGTATCTCCACCTGCTCCTGTATGGATAAGTAAGTAAATAAGTTCGTACAGGTGGCAAGGTTTCAGACTATAGTTTTCTTCCACTGTCTCTGAGTTTTCACAATAGGAGAGTTGTGTCTCATCTCAACATCCACATTATGTTATGGTCCTTCGTATTTCACCCACAAAATGGCATGAGACTTTTTTGTCCAGATATGTTGCAGTATGGAAAATAAAAAGCACCACAAGGTGAAAGCACAATAGATTGATTTCAGTCATGTTTTTCCCCAGCTGCTTCGTGTATTTAAAACACTCCCAAAACACTGCATATGGCAAGTCACTGAAATTTCATGACATTAGCCATAATCCTACTGATGATTTGTGCTGATATAAGTATAATTGTATGAATTTCTGCTAAATAACATTACCACTCATATTCCTGGTTACAGTCTAGTCACACAACTTGCAAAATGATCAGAAATTTGAGTGGCAAATAATTAATTAACATCAATTCATCACAAAACAAAATGCAATTACACTCATGTCATAGTAAATAAAATGATTTTGGCCACTGCCCATACTTTTCAGGTGATGGTTTCATAAAATGCCTATTGTATATGTCACATTCTATGTGTGTTTTGCAATAAAACATGTTTATCAGGTACAAAACATTCCCCATTGCAGAATATAGGTTAATATGGGGGGGGGGGGAGAGAAGAAAAATAAACTAAATAAAAAAAACAAGTGTTTTCCCTATGATTTCCCTATGATGTTGCTTTAAAAAATCATTCCCAATTTTTAACCTCAAATTTCATGAGCAAAAAATATTTGATCAAAGACACCTTGAAATGTCCTGATTTCAAAATATAACTGAAAAGAAACATAGCTTGAAAGTGGACATAAGTACCCTTGTAAACTGCCCCATAATGGGAATCACCAGGCATGCTTTCAATTACACACTTTTAGTGACCTTCCGTGGATTACATCTGAGCAAAAGCAGGACTCCTATAATTATTTTTTTAAAAAATGTTTCCTCTGCTCTTTCAGCAGCTGAGAGCTTAAACAGTCTGCAGCAGCAACACTTGCCCTCACTGCTTTTCAAAAGTACATTTGATCAGATATTTCATTTTGTAGCAGATTGCATGTAGAGTACCTCCTTCCTCTGAGAAAGGACAGGCAGGAAAATACACTCTGAAGGTGTGCACTTAAAAGCTTATACCAAATGTCCACTGTGAGGGCTCAGTAGGTGTTTCTTAATGGCTCTCGACATTTCAGAACCATTTGTTTCAAGAAGGGTACCATGTTGTCAGGGAGAATTGTTTCTTTATCAGAATTCTCTGCACATTACTTTTCTGCTTTTGCATAATTCCACAAGTTAGGATTTATTTTCTCTCTCTCTCTCTCTCTCTCTCTCTCTCTCTCTCTCTCTCTCTCTCTCTCTGTGTGTGTATGTGTGTGTGTGTGTGTGTTTTGGCGTTATTGTTATTTGGTAATTGAAGAGTATGTCCAGTGTCTCTGTCTTGACAAATGACAATTTGATTGCTGCACAAGAGATTGCAATTATATGAGTTCATTGTTCCACTTAAAGTGGGAATGCCCACCAGGACCTATGGGCAGGAGGCTTCGGGATTATCTCAGGTATGATATCCTACCCCATTGTCCCTAAACCAGATTTAGTGCTATCATCCTAGGATAAATCCATTGGCTCATGAAGAAATCATCAGCTCCCCATTACTGGCCATGCACTTAAAAATAACACAGCACCAAAAATCTCACAGCACTGAGCACTATTTTAAAATCTCATATCACTTCTAAACTATGAATAAAAACATTGGTGTTCCACCCACCATAATAAAGTACTAAGGATGATTTCTAAAAAATAAAGTTCCTTGTGTTCTTATTTTCTTATTCAAGTAATAAACATTGCTAAATGTCTTTGATTTGTCTTATTTTCTAAGAAGTACAAACAAATCAATTGTGCCATTAAACATTCTAAAAAAAGTTTAAATAAGAAAATTGCAATGGCTGATTTACTAATATACTGTGATGGAAGAAAGAATAACAATCTGGAATACAGGAGTAGTCAAGGCCAGCTTTAGGTGCATTTAGAAGATTGCCTCAGACAATTGACTCAATTCTTTTTTTAAAAAAATATGCTGTATGAATTTTAGATATTGTGCACATGATTCAAAATGCCAGGAAATGGCCTGATATTGCTGCATAACATTGTGCCCACTTTGCCAACAGGAAAAGGATGCCAGCTTGCCAAGCTTTATACAGCAAAAGGCAGCCTGACAGTTGACAACACCAATGGCAGGACTCAAGATGGCCTACAGGTACCTTCTCACCAACAGTCACAAAGAGACACCAAGCAAGGAACAATTCCAGAAGTGGATTCATTTTTTCACTAGTCAACCACTTTTCACCCAAACAAAAAGCAATTGTCATGGTTGTTTTTCGAGAAATGAGAATGCTAGTGGTTAATCAAGCAGGGGTTTTTAAATATTAGTTTTAAAAGAAAGCATGTGCTGTTGTTGTTTTGCACTGTTTCTATAACTTTTAATTCCCCTGTAGCTCTCCAAATTTCTCCCTTCCATGTTCATGAAGCTTCAACAATGTATCTACTTTGCAAAATCCTTGCTAGCAAGTCAATTCTATGTATATTGAATGTGATATACAGTGGTGCCTCGCTTAGCGATTGCCTCATTTAACAATGTATTCGCTTAGCGATTAGGTTTTTGGAGCGATTTTGCTCTCTGTTTAGCGATGTTCCCTATGGGGAAATTTCTCATAGCGATTTTTGGGACCTTGCCTCACTTAGCGATGACAGTTTAGGTCCCCCTGTTTCGCTTAACGATGTCCGTTTTTGCTATTTTTAAAGTGTATTATATGTTCAAAAACTGTTTTAAATGCTTGGAATCGTTAGTGTGCCTTGTAAAACCTTTGCAAACTTAATTTGGCTCTGTTCTGACTCTTCGTTCATTTTTGGTGAATTTTTTCCTCCCCCGTTGGAATGCATTGAACTGCAGGTTTGACAGGCACCACTGTAGCTGTTTCTATCTTTTGAAATGCCTTGTTTTGAAAACCAATATTACAGTCTCTATAGCCTAGATTCCTTCCAAATAAAAAGGTGGGTGGACTACCCATTATAAGCAAGATTGGTCTTTTCAATTTATAGGATATATTTTAAATCTGGAGATTGTTAGGGTCTCCTATTTCTGAATGAAGCTAAAGCAATCTTACTTTTTAAAAACATCATAACTGAAAAACCCTTTGCAAAAACTTCCCCAAATCTGGCACAGAGCAAGAGCAGACTGCTACATTTTCAAAGTTATAATTTGTTTTGTTTGGACTGCCCCATTTTTAACATCACCTTATAGAATGGTGATTTATTTTGCCACCCAAAGATCATTGCTGCACTCTCACGCATCACAATAGTGCAATAAATAGTTATTTATTTCCTATATTATTGTAATGTTGCTATCTTCCAGCAGTAGGAAAGGTGTTTTTGGAATTTTCTTATTGAGTGCCAAAAATACTTTGTTGGTTTTGGGCACTATGTATCTTTATCAGGAGAGGGGCTTTTCTATTTTGCCTCAGATGGCAAACATTTGGGGATCATCCCTTTTCATAGTGGTGGGAATGATACCGATACTAACTGAACTGGAAGAAATGACACAGCCAAGAGGAGCTTTGAAGAAATCACATCAGACTTTGAAGCTCTGGGAAGGAAACGCAATGACTTTGGGGCCCAGATAATTTTTTTCATCCATCCTACCAGTACTAGGAAGAGGAATAAAAAGGAAAAGGAAAATACTTCAGGTGAATGACTGGTTACAAAGGTGGTGTTGATATGAGGGATTTGGTTTTTGGGAGCACAGGCTAAGCTTCCTGGAAGAAGGACTGCTAGCAAGAGATGGCTTGTACCTCCCAAGGACTAGAAAGAATGTGTTTAGCCACAGCATGAAAAACTTCATCAGGAGGGCTTTAAACTGAATTGGAAGGGGGAAGGAGACTCAAGCACAGACTTAAAGATGGATGAAGTCTTACTCACAATAAGAGGAACAGACTAAACTGATCAAATGGGGGTAAATAATAACATTAACATTAATAGTAATATTTATAAAAGTGTACAAAGACAAGCAGGCCAGAAATCACACAGCCTCTGGTGTCTATATACAAATGCCAGGAGTATGGGAATTTTTATTTATTTATTTATTTATTTATTTATTTATTTATTTATTTATTTATTTATTTATTTATTTATTTATTTATTCATTCATTCATTCATTCATTCATTCATTCATTCATTCATTTATTCATTCATTTATTTATTTATTTATTTATTTATTTATTTATTTATTTATTTATTTATTTATTTATTTTATATATCTCCCACCTATCTAATCAATTAAGAACACTCTTGGCGGCTTAGAACAACAAAAAACAACAACAATGTAATTAAAAGCAATTTTACATAAGGGAAAACTTGCAGCAAGATGGAACAGACAATAGGGAGTGGAGAGAGAGGGGAGATCAGGAATTGACTAAAGGGAAGGCCTGCCGAAACATCAGTGTTTTTAGTTGATTTTTTAAAATGCCCAGTGAGAGAGCCGCGTGAATATCAGGAGGTAGGTTATTCCAGAGGTGAGGAGCCACCGCCGAGAAGGCCCGATTTCTTATATTTTCTTTTCGGGCCTCCCTCGGCGTTAGGCTCCTCAGCCTCACCTCCTGGCTCATGCGGGTGACATGGGTAGATCTTGGTGGGAGTAGGCGTTCCGCCAAGTATCGAGGCCCTAAACCGTTTAGGGCTTTATATGTAAGCATCAACACTTTGAAGTCGATGCGGAAGCGGATGGGCAGCCAATGCAATGCGGCCAGAGTGGGTGAAATGTGTTGGTATTTTTTCACACCACTAAGAAGTCTGGCCGCCGCATTCTGCACCACCTGTAGTTTCTGCAGCAGCCTCAAAGGCAGCCCCACGTAGAGCGCATTACAGTGTTCTAATCTTGAGATTACGAGCGCATGCACCAAGGTAGTGAGCGCCCCAACCTCGAGATAGGGCCGCAGCTGGGCTATCCGCCTAAGATGGTAAAAGGCGGTTTGGACCACCGACGCCACCAGGGATTCCATGGTGAGCGCCGGGTCCAGCTGGATCTCCAGGCTGTGGACCCCATCCTTGGCGGGGAGGGTCACCCCCCCAAAGGAGAGGGAGTTTCCCAAGCCCCCAACTGTGGGGGCACCCACCCTTAGTACCTCCGTCTTGTCCGGGTTCAGCCTAAGCCCATTCTCCTGCATCCATTGCAGTACGGTCCCCAGGCAGCGGGGGACCTGGGGAAGCAAATTTTGCAAAATATGGTCCTTCCAAGAAATTTCTGACTAGTGTGGTTGATAATTTTCTCCTACAAAAAGTGGAGAAAGTACAGTAATAGTTCTCCTTGAGTTGATTCTAACCAATAGATATGGTGGAGGAAATGGCATTAAGGGGAATTCTGGGTGAGAGTGATCACGTTCTACGATAATTCCTGATTTAAAAGAAAACCAAAGCATAGTGTAGCTACACACATATGCTGGATTTTTTAAAAACTGAATTTAATCCTCTCAGAAGAAAGATGAGTAAGGTCCCAAGAAAAGGACTCCAAGAAGGGTGAGAGTTTCTTAAAAAAGAAACTCTAAAAGCACATCTACAAACAATTCCAACAAGAAAAAAAGGTGAGAGGCAGCAAAAAAGGCCAGTGTGGCTTCACAAAAAGCTCAGGAATGACCTGAAAACAAACAAGAAAAGACATGTATAGGAAGTGGAAGGCCAGGTCACCAAGAAAGAGTACAGTCAAGAAGCAAGGAAATGCAGGGATGGCATTAGGAAAGCAAAAACTGAGAATGAGCTGAGTTTAGCTATAGACACTAAAAGCAATTTAAGAAAGCGTTCTTCAAATATGTGTGAAGCAAACGAGAAAGAAAATAAACAGTGGCACAGCTACTAAATGGAGATGGAAAAATGTTAACCAACGACAAAGAAAAGGCAGAGGTGCTCAATTCCTATTTTAATTCAGTCTTTTCCCAGAGGACAGAGTATGAACCTGCAGACAAATCTGAAGTGCAAGTGGAGGGGACAAGTTTGCAGCTGGAGGTTGATAAACAAATAGTGGAGGAACACCTTTCCACCTTGAATGAGTTCAGATCTCCAGGCCTGGATGAACTGCATTCGAGAGTACTGAAGGAACTGGCCAAATAATCCTCAGAACTACTGTATTATTTTCTTGAAATCATCAGAAACGGGTGAGATGCTAGATGACTGGACTCCTCCAATGTTGTCCTTGTGTTCAAAAAGGGCAAAAAAGAGGAACCTGGGAACTATAGGCCAGTCAGCCTGACATCAATTCCAGGGGAAATTCTGGAACAAGTTATACAACCGTCACTATGCAAGCATCTAGAAAACCATGCAGTAATAACTAGAAGCCAACACGGATTTGTCAAGAACAAATCCTGCCAGATTAATCTGATCTCATTTTTTGGTTGGGTAGCCTCCCTAACAGACAGAAGGAATGCTGTAGATGTAGTATATCTTGACTTTAGCAAAGCTTTTGACAAAGTGCCCCATGAAATTCTGATTAGCAAGCTAACTAGGTGTGGGCTGGATAGATCAAGTGTCAGGTGGATACACAGTTGCCTACAGAATCGTACTCAGAGGGTGATGATTAATGGCTCCTTCACCAACTGGGAGGAGGTAGCAAGTGGCGGACTCCCAAGACACCGTCCTGCGTCCGGTGCTCTTCTTTATTATTATTATTATTAATAACTTGGATGAGGGTGCGCAGGGAATGCTTGTCAGATTTGCGGATAACACAAAATTGGGTAGAATAGCCAAAATTGGGTAGAATACTCTGGAAGACAGAACCAAAATTCAAAATGATCCAGATAGGCTTGAGGGCTGGGCTGAAAACAACAGAATGAAATTCAACAGGGATAAGTGCAAAGTACTGCACCTCAGAAAAAGAAATCAATGCAGTTATAAGATGGGGAATACGTGGCTCAGCAATATTATGACCAAGAAGGATTGTGGAATTATCATATATCACAAGCTGAAGATGAGCTAACAGTGTGACATGGCTACAAAAAAGGCAAATGCTATTTTATGCTGCATTAATAGAAGTATAATTTCCAAATCCCACAAAGTGCTTGTCCCTTTCTATTCAAAACGGGTCAGGCCTCACCTTGAGTATTGTGTCCAGTTTTGGACACTACACCTCAAGAAAGATGCTTAAAAAATGGAACAAGTTCAGAGGAGGGCAACTAGGATGATCAGGGGGCTGGAAACCAAGCCCTACAAGGAACAATTGAAATAACTGGGCATATTTAGGTAAAGGTAAAGGTTCCCCTTGACAATTTTTGTCCAGCCATGTTAGACTCTAGAGGGCGGTGCTCATCCCCGTTTCCAAGTCATAGAACCAGCGTTTGTCCGAAGACAATCTTCCGTGGTCACATGGCCATTGCAACTTAGACACGGAACACTGTTACCTTCCGACCGAGGTGGTCCCTATTTATCTACTTGCATTTGCATGCTTTCGAACTGCTAGGTTGGTGGGAGCTGGGACCAGCAACGGGCGCTCACTCCGTCGCGTGGATTTGATCTTACGACTGCTTGGTCTTCTGACCCTGCAGCACAGGCTTCTGCAGTTTAGCCCGCAGTGCCACCACGTCCCTGGGCATATTTAGCCTTGAGAAAATAAGGCAGAGGAGTAATATGAAAACACTTTTCAAATACTTAAAAGGCTGTCATACAGAGAAGGGGCAGGATCGGTTCTCAATCACCCCAGAGTGCAGGACACACAACAATGGGCTCAAGTCAAAGGAAGCCAGATTTCAGTTGAATCTCAGGAAAAACTTCGTAAGTGTAAGCAGTAAGACAGTGGAACCAATTACCTCAAGAGGTGATGAGTGCTCCAGCCCTGGAGGCATTCAAAAGAAATTCAGACAACCACTTAGCAGATATCCTTTGATCTGTATTCCTCCATTGAGCCGGGGGTTGGACTTCCTGGTCTTATAGGCCCCTTCCAACTTCACTAGTCTATGATTCTATGAGTATACCATGGTATAGTAAGACAAGAGCAGCTCTGCTTGTTCTAGTGAATTTATAGGAGAAAACATTGTACCTTTAAATGGTTCTTATCCATTTCTGCTCCAGTGCAGAGAAAAATAAACAAAGAGGTATAGAAGAAATATTTTATTTGATGAAATGGAGGGGGGGGGGGGAGAGAGATGACAAGAGGAAATCATTATATTTTCTTACCACATATTCCCCAGACATTCTTATGCTGCTTTAGCAGATTTCCACAGATTATTATTTCTTTAGAAAATGGAAAGTGTATATTAGGTCTTTGCCTTAATAATGTAAAAAAGATTTTAAAATCAGGCTATCTCTGTTCATCTGTGTTATTAACTTTGGCAAGAATGTAAGCCAGATCATCCTATGGAAGCAGTGTAAAACCTCTTTCACAGATTGTGAGTCATCAAACCCTAATGAAGGAGAAGGAAGAGGGGGAAGGATGGAAGCATGGGGAAGTAGCAGGATAGCTGCCGCAGCTGCTGCTGTCAGGAAAGGCCACCCAGTTTTGCTGGCTGGGGGTTGCAAAACAGAACACAGAGTGATTCTTTGCAATATATAAACTTTATTGCTTTCTAACACAGGGAAATCACTGACATATGCACAATATATGTGTATAGTGAGTCTCATGGAATAATTAAACAGGTTAATCTTTTGTAGCTCCAAATGGAAAATTTCAAAGTAATAACTGAGCATGTGCAGGAACACATAAATACCACATCTAATGAAAGGTACCTACAACAATGACAGCTTCTTCACTTAGGCTGTTTAGGCTATGTGATCAGGAAATACTTTACTGTATCCATTATAAAAACATCTGCTTGACTTGAATACTGTACAAAGTTTCTGGATCTGCTTTAATGCCCAAATATGGACACTTCCATATTCCATATTCTCTTCTCTCTCTCCATATTCTTTCTCTTTCCCCCTCTTTCCTCTCTCTCTTTTTTAACCATTTCAAATTATTTCTTAAATGAAACTTCATTCATCTGCTACCATTTGTTCATAATTAGTCTTACATAAATCTATCATTTCTGGGAAAAGTTTAAGAAATAATTTCTTTGGTGAGTGTGATGCAATAAAGATACACATTGACAGCTACAGGAAATACAAACATAGTCTATTATGATAATGACTAATCTAACAACAAGTATTTCAAAGGAGGCTTTAGGATTTTTCCAAATCATCCTTTCACATTTGGCATCCATGACCAGAAATCAATTTAGTTAGGGGAATCTGTCAGCTAGTGCAAGTGGTAGAGTTCATGTTGTATTATTTTGACATCAGTAGCAACAATATGAATTAATTAAAATATAGACTGAGCTAAAATTATATCTAGAACTTCACGATACTATATTGCCATCTGAGGTGTAGAATCAATTTCAGTCTGCAGTGTTAGCAGCTTAGGCAGCTGCACTCTCAAGAATTTCAAGAAATGCAGAAATTTTTTTGAATGAAAAAGGAAAGGGCCGGTATGCTCCCAAAAATTATAGAAATACAAGAATAGATTGTATCATTTTTGGACCACTAAAAAATAAAACAAATAGCAAGCTTTCGTGGATGAAATTCACTTCCTCAGACACTAAGCACACCACCTTCATGGATGGTGGAGAAAAAATATCCATAAATTGAAGTTACATACTGTATCTGGGAGAGATGACAGAAATATGTTAATAACTTCTCATCAACAGTGTCCTTTGTGTGGGGAAACACCTCAATCCATCCTGAAGAGAGAGATGCAACTATAAGACAGTAGGAAAATGTTGCTTTGGCAAATCAGTGAAATCCACTTGCAGAGCTGTGAAAGGACCAGATGGCCATGGCTTACACATTGCATAGCAAATTGTGCTTACTACCCCCCCCCCAATTTTGTATTCATGGCTTAAAGAAAGCCAGAGAGCCCTTTCTTTCTGACAAAGAAACAGACAATTGTACTTCAGAGAGAGTTTTAAGAGTTAAAGGAGAGGCAGGAAGATGTATATTAAGTACTGAAATAGAGCTCCCAGGGGATGTCAGAAATCCATGTTGCTTTCAAATCATGCCTGTAGCCTGGACAATGGAACGACAGTATTTACTATCTGAGTAAATAGCAACAGATTGATTAGAGACTAATAGGCAGGCATGAGTAAGTGCAATGAGTTCAGCAGCTTGAGCAGATCTAACAGAAGGGACAATAGCTTGCCATTCCAAGATAGTTACGCTTTGTGGTTGGCAGTAGAACACCAGTACTGCTTGGATCCTGTTGTCACTAACAGAATGACCTTAATTAGACAAAACATGCCCCAAATATTTAACAGACGGTAAGAAAGCATTGTTGTTGTTTAGTTGTTAAGTCGTGTCCAACTCTTCATGACCCCATGGACCAGAGCATGCCAGGCCCTCCTGTCTTCCGCTGCCTCCTGAAGTTGGGTCAAAGAAAGCATTACAAACATTAAAGCATTACAAACATCAAATGCTCAAAGAAAGTATTACAAACATCAATAAGAGTAAAACACTTAAATGACCTTGGAATGGAGGCATTCCAGCTGTTCCTTCTTTTGTCTCTTTTGAAAGAGGATTTGGGGATACCTGAGGGAAGTGTAAAAATTATTTTAAAGAAATATGAACAGGCTTGCAGATTTCAAGAAGCCCAATATGATTAGAATGTGTGGCCCAAAATGAGATAAGAACCTGGGCAAGCTCAGCGGGGTGTGTGTGTGTGTGTGTGTGTGTGTGTGTGTGTGTGTGTGTGTGTGTGTGTGTGTGTGTGTGTGTGTGTGTGTGTGTGTGTGTGTGTGTGTGTGTGTGTGTGTGTGTGTGTGTGTGTGTGTGTGTGTGTGTGTGTGTGTGTGTGTGTGTCTTTTCCTGGGCTTTATCAGGATCAAGAGTTTGGGAATTCTGAATACAAGAGAAGAATCAATATGTAGTTCTACATATATCTCATCAAGGAAGCAATATAAAGTGGCATTCAATTTACACAGAATACCCTTTCCCACCAGGCTTACAGGCAATTGTAGTGACAAAATAAAAGCATGCTCTCTCATTGAAGGTTCAATGAAATTAGTGCAGGTTGAGATAATGGATGAGACACAGAGCTTCCTTCAATTCCAACAGCAAGGATATGTTGGCTTGATGAGGGAAGGAAACCTTTTGAGGATTTAGAACTGCAGAGCTGGAAGAGACCCTATGGATCATCAAGTCCAGCCCCTGTCAAGGAGACACAGTGGATAATTGAACTCCCTGCCTCTTGCTCTGCAGCCAGGTGCTTAAACCCTTGAGACCTATGCAGACCCATGTCCACCAAAAATTCTACTGATCCTACTTATGCATTAATTTCAGTTGGAATCATAGGATTAAAAATTGAAGAAAAAGACTCACAAATGCAGAGTAATATTGACAGCTCCTGGCCTAGTCATATTCTGAAGGAATATGCTGCTGATTATGTTACAACCATTTGGGGAGTTACTTGTTGTCCTTGATTAAACTGAGAAATTGCTTATGGGGGGCAGGTGGAAACAGATTTGGTCAAACTCAAATGTCTTGATAAGGAAGAAGAGGCAAATGATGTAAATTTCCTGCCAAGCTCTGCATTCATTTTTCTAGTGCCCTGGCTTTTACCAATAATGCAGTCCTTCAGGTGCTGGTTGGGGCCCAAACATTGGTGCATTTCCTGGAATTCTGTGGTGGACCAGCCAGTCTAAAAGTTTGGTTTTCACTTTTTTCATGACAGACCCAAACTTTAGAGAAATTTTAATGCACTGGAAAATTTTAATGTACTAAGTAAATAGTCTATATCAGTTCATGAAGGATTGTTTTGATTTGACTGGGCTCTTCAGCAACCAAAACAAAGCAATCTCTAATTGTAGGAAGAGTAGTCTTTATGGCAGTAATTTATGAGACAGACCACGGAAGATGCACAGATTGAGGCTAATATTCTGTAGGGCTTGGAAAGATACACATGCATTCAGAAATTGGACTGGTAAAGACTGTGGAGCAGTAGTGGGAGCTGGAGGAGTAGGAGTAGAAACAGAGGAGCCCTAATCATAAAGCAACTGCAGCATGAGGAGTTCCTGACTGAAAAGGTTTTAGGCTGAATTATTGCATTTGCTTAGGATTTTTTTGATTAAAAATTCCTTAAGATAACTTATTTTATCCAGATCAAAAGGGCCAGTTTGTGGCCATTGTAATTTAGGATCCTCAGGTGTGTAATTATTCCAGTTTTTCCCCCCAGAAAGATGTTAATATTTTAAGAAACATACCACAAGCAAAGCTTGCAATTGTCATCATACTTTTTGACCAATTTACCCATAAATTTTCCCAAAGGAATTTTAGAATGCTTTTGTCCCATTGTTACTGTAACTCTCTCTCTCTCTCTCTCTCTTTCCTATATATAGGAAAGGTGATCCTAAGAACCAGTACCAATTCCCCAGATGATCACTCTGTGTTACCTTTTTTTTAACACAAATTTTAGAAAAAGAAAAGGAAAAATGATTCTCAGCAGTCATTTGGATTTATTGGGTAGAAATGAAACAGATCAAGTGGGAGAAATGCAGTATATCTTACTTTATGCATACCGAAACGGTCCTTTTCAGACCCCTAGAGAGTGTCCCAAGTAATACAAAATTGTTGGGGGAAGCCACCCAGTTGTGTGTGTGTGTGTGTGTGTGTGTGTGTGTGTTGCAAAACAGAACACAGACTGAATATGAATAACATAAGAATAAACTTGATTGCTTTTTCAAAGCAGGATAACCATTGCTACACACAGAGTATGCAGCATGTGAATATTGAATCTTGCTGAATAACAGAATGGGTTACTCTGTAATAGCTCCAAGTGAACAGTTCCAAAGCATGATTCTGAACATGTTCAGGAATACATAAATATCTACTGAAAAGCAAGTACAAAAAACGACTTCCTCTGTTAAGCTGTTTAGGCTCTATGTGATCAAGAAATGTTTTATCTATTTTATATTATAATGTTTTATCTCTGTTTGACTTGACCCAAAGAAAAACTTTCTGGGTCTGCTCTAAAGGTCAAATATGGGCATTTCCACATTCTGCATTCTCTCCCCTCTCCACATTTTTCTCTTCCCCCTCACTGCCACATGCATTTCATAAACTGTGCAAGAAATGGGGGGACTGGTATCTGGATGGTATTTTCTCACTTCCATCAACATGAATTCCTACCTCCCCCCATAATTATACTAATCAGTGTGTGTGTGAATACAGTATGTGTGCACATGTGGTCAGGAAGGAAAATGTGGGTGTGTCTCATGGAGGGACTTCCGAATCTGGGATTACACTATTGGTTAGCAAGTAACATTGGTAATGGCAAAGTTGGAAAGACAGTTCAAAACAACAACAACACGAAAAACCAATCAGGTACATCACACATTTTTAAAGGGGGGGGGAGACAATATGTTCTTGCATGCAGTGAAAAAGTACTTAGGATCAATAAGCTCATATAAGTGCAAATAGATCAAGTAAACTTAAGTCATCAGAGAACAAAAGGCAGCAAGGAGGAATAACTCATTGCAAGCCTTATTTAGCACAGATTTGGTGCAGTGACGATGCACACAAAAACAGACTGGAAATTTTCATCTAGCTAGTTATGGCTGGAGTGGGACAACAGCTGTACGCTAATGATCCTTTATAGATTCCTTGCCAGGGGGGAAAAAGCTTGCAATAAAATGCTAATTGGAAAAGTCTTTGATAGTTTATTACTTAAATCACACAGTAATCACTGCAAGGCTGCATAAAGTACCGTGTGCCAATTGATTCCACAGTAACCAAACAATCAGTTGCAAAATTCTGACTTCTCTTGATCCACAATGCAAAAACACACTCACAAATTTGCAATTTAGGTGAAACACAATCAATACTCCATGCAATTGAACATATAAGATGTAGGAGATGCCATCTACCATGTACATGGGGAGTTGCCTCTTCACACTATTGCCAAACTAGTGAATGAAAGAATTCATTCATTTATTTATTATGGTCAGGTGACCAGCTCATAGAACATATTTATGTCTAAAATATACAAAATGCAGTTTAAAAATATACCAGCAATTCATAAAACATGTGGTTAAAATATACAAAATGCAGTTTAAAAATATACAACCAGTTCATAAAACATGTGGTTAAAATATACAAAATGCAATTAAAAATTGTACAGCCAGTTCATAAAACATATTATATGGTTAAAATATACAAAATACAATTTAAAAAGTGTACAACAGATAATTAATT
The DNA here is from genome assembly GCF_051106095.1 of Pogona vitticeps. NCBI lineage: Eukaryota > Metazoa > Chordata > Lepidosauria > Squamata > Agamidae > Pogona > Pogona vitticeps. The sequence goes on from NC_135785.1 coordinate 138,746,242, forward strand.
GTATACTGGTTGTAACATATGGGGAGAACCAAATACAGCATTTTTATAGCTATCCTTTGAACCATTGGATTATCTAGGGCAAACTGGTTTGGACAGGGGCCACACTAGTGAGTTATACACACCCCATGTAGTCCCAGAGACCTCTGGCACCTTTGCTCTAAAAGTAGCCACCTCTTTTGTAGTACTTCTAGGTTAGGTATTAGCCCCAGGATAACTACCCCAAACCTCTCCAGAGTACTCGGGGTTATCCTTTTAGCTATGCTGCCTAGCTAATGCCTCCTTGTCTCAGCTGAGATTTAATTTGAGTATCAAATTAAAAAAGATCTCCTTGATATAAACTCTTCTTTTTTCTTTTTCTTCTTGTTTTGTATAGCCTGGGTTGATGTGGGTGCTATATTTATTTTTTCCTAACTTTTATGTAACTTTAATGTTATGCTTAAAAATAAACAATGAAGTTTTATTTGGGAACAAGGAAAAGGGATTTATTCAAGAAATATAGGTAAATGGAAGGAAAGGAAAGATACGTTATTGCATAGTTAAAATGAAGGTTAAGTCAATCACAATATTCTTCCATATTTTTAACATGCATTTCTTCATAAACTAGTCTCCTACATCCAATACTCAAGATTAAGTAATTCTACAGACTCCACACAACACTGTCTCTCAAAAAGTGTCCCCCAAGACTGACTCTCTGACTAACTGACTCACTCCCTAACTGCCACTTTTCATCACATTCCAAAATACCAGCCTATCAGCATTCTATCCTGCCCACTATATTCCATCAGCCTTCTGTCAATCATTCCATTTCCCAGCCTATGCTTGCTTACCAATCATGCTTTCACAGCTAACGACACATAAACCTGCTATTATTGTTTATGAATACATATACCCATCTGGCTGAAATGGACAGAATTGCCACACTATGACAGTAACATAAACTGATAATGCTGACCAGAACTGATGCAAGTTTATAACTAACATTGTTAATTATAGCTTTGCATTTGGTGGCTATGTGACTATTTGGAACTCAAACGTCTATTATCAGTTTTGCTTAATGTAATGGCTAGATTGTTTAAGGCTTGAGTTCTTTCTCTCTTGAATATGAAAAGAAATTGCAGATGGTGTTTCTTGTTTTGTTTATTTCTAAGCAGATTTCTTCTATTTGCAATGGCCAAATTCAATGGGCATAGTTACTCCCATGATGAGGCAATTCACCTGGCATGTCACTGTCAAATATGAGGATATTCTGAGAAAAAACAGGGAGAACTGGAAACTCGAGTTTAGCATCATAAACATTCCTCGAATACACAGGTATTCAAATTTAGCATTTTAAATATTATGCACCCACAGTTATGGGCATGGATAAACAAATATTTCAGTTCTGGTTTCTTGCACTTTTTTAATGGTTTACATCTTAGGTGCTTCTATCTTTAATATAGAAAACTTATTAATTTGTGCCAATTCATATCCATAAGGAACTCAAATGCTATAGTCATCCATCTGCAACATAGGGAGGCACTCCCATGAAAAAATTGGCTGTCACGATGCCACATGGCCCCTGATTGTTTCACTAAACTAAGAGCTCACACTACGTGTCTTTCAGCTGCTATCAGTTGATCACATCAACATTGTTTATTATTAATAATAGAAGTCCAGGCAGTGTGTCATTTTTAAAAGAACCAAATAGAAATTGTTTATTGTTACAGATGATGTTAGTTCAAGCAATGTTGTTAACTCTTAACAAACATCCACCTTCATCCACTCTCAAACACCACTCTCCCGCCCAAACTCCCAGAACTCTTCAACTCTCTCTTAACTCTCAATCTCCCTAAAACTCCTCAACTCTCCTCCTCCTCCTACCGAGTCTCTTATATCTTGTGACTCCGCCCCTTCAGCACTCCCATTGGTCTATGCAGATATCACATTAATATTCATGACCTGGGCAGACGCCACATTGGCTTGAATGTGGGTGAATTCTTACCAGGAAGGAAGGATTATATGATTATATTATATTGCCGGTAGTTAGATGAACTGTGAAACAAACCTAAGTTGAACAATATGGTGTGCAAAACTGGCATAACAAAAGCAATGAGTAATATTGCAATATTAGATAACAACACCGTTGTGCTGGTTTATTTATCTCAATGATAAGACTTACTGCATATTGTGTTTCAAGAACTGCACTACAGCATGCTAAATAATCCAACTTGCAAGCAAAAAAAAAAAAAAAAAAACAACTAAGCAAAAGCATCATTAAGTTTCTCCAAGGACTTCAAGGGTTGATATCTGGTGCTTACATATAAATAACTATAAGAATGAGCATAAAACTTAAAGGGAAAACAAGACTTTAAGAAGTCTTCAACACCTGAAGAACAGAAACCTACATTTAAATTCTGTAAACATTTTAAGTCACTGGCAACCCATAGTCCAATCAAGGGGGTTGAGGGTCATATCATCATGCCCCAGTGGGATGAGGTGCCCACTTGATCAAAGTTAAACCATAAACAATGAACTAAAACCTTACACTCTTCTCCCACAAAGCACCATGGGGATTTGGACTTCCAAAGTCTGGCTTCTCAGCCAGATACCTAAACCACTGAGTTATTGGCTAGAAGTTAGACATCAGAAATAAAACAGAGTAGAATATCTAAATCCATAGGTGCCAAGATCCCTTAATTCCAGAGACAAATGTAAAGCAAAGAAACATACACATGATGTTTTCAGATGACAAAATCTGAGCTTGTGCTCCCTGGCATTTGATGCTTTTCTTCTGATTTAAGGAGAAAGTTATCCTGGTTGGATATTACTATCATCTACCAATCAAAAATGATGTCTTTGTCATCTTTCTCATTTTGTTTCAAAAATCTCTAGCCATTGCTTTTGCACTGTCCTGTCACATCTCTTTGGAGTTCTCGGAAGTCTCTGCACATGGAAATGTAATCTGAATGGCAGATCTGAATAATGTTCTTTCCCAATTTTGAACTTTTTCCTTGAACTTCAGTTCACCTGTGGGAAGAGAAGGTACTATCACCATGTACAATGGTATGCTTTCAAAACCAAAGAACATTTAGAAACAGTAATGTTCTCAGTCTTTTTATCAATGAAATGGTCATGCACAAAACTGTGATGAAAAGCCATTGACTCCCAGTTAGGGACTCACCATGCACATCAGTCTCATGGTTCTTGTTTCCTTTCATTGGTGTAGCTGAAAAGCATTTGAAAAGTTCAGGAGCAGGTTGGCTGTTAGTGTATGATAATGTCACTGTGTAGTGACATTATCATACAGAAGAGCAAATCTTCATTTTACAAAGCAATTATAAAAATGGAGTCAGACCAGACAAAAAATTATAATGTTGAAACTGCTAAATTTGGGGATGTTTCGTCAAAGGGTTTTTGAATTATTATTTTTAAAATTTAAAACTGTTTTACTTCCCTATGTGCAGAAATATGTGACCTTAATGTCCCCAGATTTAAAATGGATCAAGTGAATTGTAAGGACCAATAATGCTTCTCTTGAAAGAGAAAGGTGGACACAACCTACTTTTTTATATTAGGAAGGAATCCATAATGTTGGAGCTGAAATACTGATCCAGAAAAAGGCCTTTCAAAAGTATAAAATAGTGTGTTGGCTATAAACTGAGCATGTACTGTACCAGGAAAAGCATTACAATGTAGATATATTGTTTCAGTTTTGGTCAGGAAGGGAGACATTTGGAGGGCAACAAAAGATCGCAGAAACAGTCAAAAGAGACAGTTTTTCTCTGAAGAATAAAAAACAGGCTAACTATAAAGGAGGGAAAGTCCTCCAGAAAGGAGGACATTTTGCCAGGTATCTCTAGGAAATTAGTATACAATTCTGTAAGGCATATTCAAAGTATTTCTGCAATACAACAGCACAAAGCAGTTGTGTTTGTCTCAGCTGAAGTGCTTTCAGTAAAGATTCTCTCAGGATTTCTGAGAACAGCCTCCTGACCTGAGTCTTCAAAGGAGAAATCAGCTCCAGGTATGGGGCAATCTGCACTTTTGATGCTATCAATCAGAAAACCAAATTTCCTGACTCTCAGAAGGAGAACTATTTAACTCCTTCCTGTCCAAACAGGCATTGGTGCTGGAAAGGGATTCTGTGTCTGGTTGTAAAAATATTTTAAAATATATTTAAAGAGAAAAGAGAACAAATATTCAGAAGTTCACTAGTCTAAGCACTGAAATTACTGTTTTTTGTTTTTTGTTTAGTTTTGTTTTTCTTTGTGGCTGGAGTTGGTCTTACTTAATACACTCTTACTAAATACACTCAGTGACTCCATTAGCATCTGCAATATTTGGAAGCCTCCTCACTGTTCTTCTAGCAGTTGAAACATATCAGAAACTTGTTGACTCTCCCCCCCCCCGAAAATGGGGACAAAATTATACTGTTTTCTGTGCTACAAATGATTCCTGATTGGTATGGGAACTAATCTGATGTTCTTTGGAGATCTTTGCCATTGTGCCTTTTAGGAAAGCATGGACTTAGCTTGCTGAAAGAAATATCATTCCTATCTCCAGTCTAAAGCTATCTTTTGCACTGGACATTTGCTGCTTGAATCTCTTACTGCAATATTCTCAGTCACACAGTTGAGCAGTAGAGCATGTTACAACAAATGTCATATCAAACCTCAGCTGCAGTACTATCTTTCTGGTGGTGGTGGTGGTTATTGTTTTTTCTCCCTGCCAAAAGAACTTTACATTTGAAATATATTCTCTTACTTCAATAAACTGATTCCTTGCACCGTATCAGAAAAAGACATATTTTATTTTAAGTCCCTACATATCAAAGAAAATTTTTCTTTTCTGGTTCTTGTTTTTAGTAAACTGATACTTTAGTTTGTCCTTCTTTTGTCTTTTGGTGAATTTGAGGGCTCTCTGCCTCCTCCAATTCACTTCTAACAATGGCAATGATCCTGTGTATATTCAGTTATTTAAAAAGCACCAGTTCATGAATGTAGGATATTGTCCTTCTGTACCCACAATTCAAAATACCAGGAAATGGCCATATATTGCTGAACAATATTATATCCACTTTGCAAGCAGAAAAAAAGGATACCAGTCTTTATGTAGCAAAAGATAGCTAGAATACTGATGACACCCATATCAAGCAGTCTAGATGGTCTATAGCAATCATTTTCAACATGACTCCACATGGGTCTCTGGGAGGCCCTGGAACATATGATGTGGACCACAAACTGGAAACAGTTCTTTACACACCACACCATCTTATAATGTTTGTTATGTGATTGATATATACGATCCTGATTCACTCTATTTATGTCATATTGTGTTTATGGCCATGGCCAAAAAAGCTGGAGAATGGCTGGTCTACAATATACCCTTTGTGTTCACAATCATTCACAAAGAGACACTAGGCAATGGAAAATCCCAGAAGCCAACTCCTTTTTTCATCAGTTCACTAGTTCTCAGCCAAACACAAAGAAAGTGCCAGAGATGTTTTTGCACAGTAATATTGAGCCATTTCCTGGCTTTTTAAATCATGGATACAGAAGGAAAATATCCCACATTCATAAACTGGCAGTTTTTTTTTTTTAAAAAAAAATTCAATATACACAGAGCATTACCATTGTGAGAAATTAATTTCCCATTATAGTGAGTATGAAACATTTTAGCCCTATGCACTATAATTTTTCCTGATCCCATTTCAAAGCCATTGTGCCCTTCACAACATCTTCTCTTAGCAACATCCAGAGTTTAAATGTGATGTAAACAAATACCTCATCTTCTTTGTCTTTTAACTCCTATGTGTCTCAAACATGTTGTGGTTGCAGTAGGACAAGGGTGGAGAGAAGATGCCCTACATTTGTGTTAATGAATTATTAATGTCCTGAACAGTGGGTCTTTTGAAATAAAAACAGTATGACTCCTGCTCCCTTTCTGAAGTTAGAGAAGTGAATTCTATTTTCAATATTCACACTGGTATGAGATGAGAACTAGTGAGGTCAATTCCACTGAGCACAGTTAGAATGTTTAGCTGGATTTTACTGTTTTCTTTTTCCCACACCCTCCTTTGAAGTAATATTGTTAATTTCTTGTATTATCTGCATCCCCTGTGCTGGGGAAAAATCTATATGGACATCAAGCAAATGTGTAAGGAAATGTACATTTATTTAAATATTCTGCATTTTCCTAGTCACACAAATTCTGCATATTCCTAGTCACATATTACCTTTTAACCAAACTCAGCTTCCCCTTGACTTCTTGATATGCATTTTGGACCCACTTTTACAGCCTTATTGGGTAGCAACTTGCCCTTTTAAAAAAATAGTGAGAGGCTATCGTGATCATCAAGGACTGCATCTCTTTTATGGGTTTCTGTGAAACTAAGCATTAACCTATGGGCCTGGCCCATTCATGAACTTCATTCATCATGTTAGTTAAGATAAAAGGAAACCACTTGTGTGAAGCATAGAACTTTGCTAGTGATGGTGACTAATGGATGCAGAAGCTAGTGAAAATGGTATCTTGGCCGTTCCAAGAGCAGATGGACATTTTGATTTCAGGCTTCAGAAGCCACTCTGGGTGGTTTGCAACAAAATAAATCAGGACAATTGATAATCAACAATTGTAAATTATCAAAATTAAATTATATCAACCTGAATATGAAAAAACCCACATATATTAAACATTGTAACAATACAGAACAGTGAAACATTTAATAAAAGCATTCAAGATGATGGGGATCAAATAGCTTGAAGGCTGGTAGGTTCCCTGTGTTCTGTTGGTGGAATAATTTTGAAGGCCTGTCTAAATAACCAGGTTTTTAGAATTTCTTCTAAAAGAAGCCTCCAGGCTGAACGTTCAGATGTCAAATTTTCCCATCTGTTGAGGTCCATTCCTAAGGTCTTCAGATCCCACTTGCAGAAGGATCTGAAGGCCTTAGGAATAGGATTTGACTGATCTTTACTAGCTTTTGTTTGCTTCCCTTCCCCTACCTGACAGTCTCTTGAAAATATAGGCATTGAGTTGAGATTTTGACCCAGGAGGGCCTGAAAGGAGCATTCAGCTCAGGTTTTGGCCTGAGAAGGCCTGAAAGAGGCATTGAGTTTGGGCTTAGGTCCAGTATGGCCCGAAAGAGATGTTGAGGCACTGGGCCAGGCAGATGGCATGGTGGACCTGGGGGGCTCAGGCAGGCAGGCAGTGTGGTCATTGGAACCTTACCTCTTTGAGTTCAGTGAGGCGAAGCCCAACAAGGAAGGTTCACCTTTATAAATGACAGCATATCCACAGTTACAGGAGCCAAACAGGAGTAGCCGGGTCAGAGAATATTTCAGAGATAGGAGAACACATGCTTGCTCTGGATGTGGGGCAGGAAGGATGTCCATGGCCACAGTGGACAGCTCTGGCCATATGAGCATTTTCTGGGCCCAGAAATGAAGTATCTGATCAAGGGAGCTTTTCGGGGGGGGGGGGGGTCAGGCAGGTCCTCCCTCATCATGGACTCTGCCAGGTCCTCATCTGCCACCTGTTTGTCCCCTGTGGCAACTGCCCAGCTCACCACAGAGATGCAGTAATGACGGCTCGGGCCCTTGTCAACAGACATGCCTGCCTTTGGCTCCTGCGAACCACCTTCCTTCTTGTCTGACTCATGCCCTGACATCCCTGGCTTCCCTTGCCCTTGTCATGCTCCCAACACCTTCTGGACCTCGGCAGAGAGCTCTGTTCTCCATTCCTCAAACTCTGTGGTGTGTGCTGCCAAGCTGCCCTTGATGTGTGGATCATACAGGCAGGCCATGCTGTAAGCTCTGTCCTTGCAGACAGGATGGAGTTACTTCCACAAGCCTGCTTACAGCCTCTTCACCAAGGCTCTGGTCCGTGGAAGGAGGGAGGATCGTTGCGCCAGAGCAGACTCCAGGGACCAACTGAATCAGGGATAACCTATCGTAGGCTGACTGTGTGACCACACAAGACATCAGTGGTTTCTTTGAAGGGCTTGGGTACCTCCATCATATGGGAGAAGACCAGCCAATCCATGGCCCTGCTGCCTGTCTCTTTTCCCCTGAGCAGAATGGACATGGAGGACACAATGTCCTTCAAAATGGTCTTTTGCTCCACTAGGCAGGACACCATGGTGTAAGGGATGTTACACCTGGTTGGCAGGTCCATCAGGAGAACATGTGTCTCCTGTCCCAACTCCTCTTGCCTCTCATGCAGCCAGTGAGCAGCTTTCAGGCTGCATGAGAAATGGCCGACCAGTTGGCAGCTTTGTTCCAGGAGAGCCGTGGGTGCTTGCATCTCACTCGGGCTTGACATGGCTGTCCAGGCTGCCCAGGCCAATGGCATCACACACAATGGGGTGTAATTTGTGCACCATGCACATAATGCCCTTGATGCCCGCTGCATTCAATGCTGCCAACATGTTACACTCAGCATCTGTGATCATGTAGCTACGAATGACCTCACCCTCTGGTGCACACTGTTGCAGCACAGCCAGGAATTCATTGACAGTGTTCTTCCCCATCAACTCAGCTTCCATGTGCTGTGCCTGCAGCAGAATAGACCTACAGCCTTGTGGCAGGAGAAGAGCCTACCCTGCTGCCAATGCCCTGCCACTTGTCAGATCCTCTGGATGCCACCAGTATGCTGCAACCTAAATGCACCCATGGTGACCTCCACTCCACAGATCTGCCATAAAGTGCACCTTCTGCCCCTGTGCCGATGAAAGCTGATAACGGACCACCTCCCTCACAGAGTCATAGGGTGAAGGCAGGACTCTACAACTGACGGTTGTCTATGGGTGTGAAAAAATGCAGCAACCAACAGAAGAACGGGGCTTCCAAAGCTGACAGTAAAAGCTTCAGGAGGGCAATCATCTCAGTGACAAGACATGTGTCTACCTCCTTAGACTGCCAGCTGAGGGTTAGTGCAGACCCAATCTGCACAACTTTTTGGAGCATGGCCTGCTTCACACACCCTGCCCCAGCAACCACTTTTGCTGCCCTTTTGGGAGGAGGTGCCTCCTTCTGGCTCTCCATTTCTTCTCCTGGAGCTCTTCTCTTCCTCTCCCCAGATGGCAGTGACAAACAGCATTCCCCAGACAGAAGCCTCGGGTGTGCCTCTCCAGATGTTGGCAGAGGGTATTAGAGGACAAATGTTTGATGTCTGACCACACCACCGCAAGGTAAACATTGGGTCTGCTGTGAGTCATTGTTGACCACCATGAAGGGATCCCACAGGGATTCTCTGCTCACTGCCTGCTCCTGCCTGTTGCTGTCCTGGGAAAACTGTGTGCCAGTGATGCTGGTCTGAGAGGATGGAAGAGTTGACTCTGGGGACAGAGGTGGGAGTGTTTTGGGAAGCCTGCCCTGCCATTACTGGTTCCAAGGAGTGGGAGGCTTCTGGATTCTCTGGAACCAATAACTCCTCAGATTCCTCCAGGAAGAGGGATGGCAGTTCTTTGGGCACTGGAGGAAACTCTGTTTCCACATCCACCTAGAAGGCCACTGGAGGAGGAACAGTGATCGTGCCTGGTCTAGTTGGGGACTTTTCCCCCTTAGAGACCTCCATGGCCACTGCCCTTCATTTTCACCTGATCTCTACCTGCCAAACCACACTTTACAAATAAATGAGTGAGAAAGAAAAACTATGTGGGATAATATAGGAGAAAGAGGGTGTAACTAAGGTAATATTTTTAAAAGGAGAAATAGAATCGTGGGGGAGGAATTGAAGAGGGAGGGAGGGAGGGAGGGAGAATGCACATTCTGCCTGAATGCGCACTCAGAGATCAACCCCTTGCCCTAACCCTAAACCTCAAAAAATAAGGAGCTCTAAAATAAAGTCTACCACTAGAAAACTCTCCCCAAATTTCCAGTATTTCAAATAATAATAATAGTAATGAAAGAAATAAATGTAATTTTAAATGCTTTGCTGCCACAATGAAAAGCTGCTGGATGCCTAAGGAACAGGTAGCACAGCAGTGCAAATTGCCTGTGCCAAGACTTGGAGTAGGAGTGCAAAATGGCTGCAGGTAAATGGTATAAAACCTCTGAAAAAGGTAACCGCCCACAGCCCTTTCAGCAGCACTGTTGGCTGCCTGTCCTACCAATCCAGGAGTCCCCAGGGTTGCTCAGATCTTCTGATTGGCAGCAGCAGGCATCAGATAGCACAGAAGGCCCAAAAAGGGAAATAGACAAATCGATAAATCAAAAATGGATAAAACTTTGTCACTTCATATTCGTCAGGGTCTCCATATTGAATGAATATGAAGCAACAAATATGCAATGAATCTGTGATTTTTAAAAAACGAATATTGTGATTCATTGTTTTATTTATCCCCATCTCTATACTAAACAGCTTGTTTCTGGAGTGTCCTGCTCTGACTCATCTTTCTCAAGAGAATAATTTTCCTACCTTGAGCTTGACCACTCATTAAGATAAAGAAAATCAAACCCATATAAGTTCATGGAGACACCTGCATAAACACTAGCATCTGCTTCACCGAAACTAGAAGCATTCTCATACTAATTCACTGGAAGCAGTGAATAAGTGATTATGGTGGAATGCCCACATCACTCCTGTCTATCATAGCTGAAGGTCAAGTGTAGGAGCCTATGAGGGGCGGAGTCAAGGAGACAGACAGAGAGAGGCAGTTCGAGCAGAATTAGAGAGAGAAGAGGAGAGAATTGGAAAGTTGGAGAGTTAGAGAGAATGAGAAGGAGATAAATGAAATAGTAAAGCTAAATAGATAGGGAATATTAATGGGTTGGTTAATGTGAAGAAGTAAATATAACCCCTGAATAAGCAAACGTGTAATCAAATAAAAGAAGTGTAATGAGTGATCCTAGACAATAATAAAAGAACATCTGTGATTTAAAAACCAAAAGATAAATAAACAAGTTATATTGGCAGCACGTGTCTGAGGCATATATGGTGCAGTGTGGACTAGAGATCCACTGGTGGTAGCGGAAGAAAGAGTAAACGTATCCAGAGAATGAACCTGTGTTTGGGGAAAACAAACAGGGGACACTGGGTGGAACGTCACAGTGATTGTCTCCTTGTCTCCTCCATCTGTCATTCTAATTAACAGTAAATCTCTTCATGATTCTTGTGGCATGTTTTTTGGCACCAAATGCGAAGTAGTTTGGTCTCAAGTTATGCATCTCTATTTAAAGTCTTTCATCAAATGCTCTTTCTCCACTACAGACATAGTTTCCTAAGTACACGGGAACTTAAGAATGGGTGGGGAACATCTGGCCTCCAGATGTTTTGACCTACAATCTCCATCAATCCAACCTGCATAATAATACCTGAATTGTAGGAGCTGTAGTTCAGAACATCTACAGGAAAAAAAAATAGATTACAGGTAATCTTTGGCTCTTGGGTTCTTGCCAGTATGAATGCTTTACAAATGAAATCTTAGAAACAGAAGGGTAAACATCCTGTTTAAAAGATTTGTTTGTTGGAAATCACAGATGCTCTTACAGGATACTGGAGACTTATTAGTTCACTCATTCATGAAAGAAAGAGGACATTGTACAGTGGAGTGAAAAAGTAAAGTATTTTTATTGTTCATCTGAAGGCCTCAGATTACTTTAAAAGCATTAGTTAATTAAACTTCAGAAATACCCCTATAAAATAAATACAGTCCTTTCCAGGTAAGATTGAGGCAAATTACAGTACTTAAGCAACATGTGCATTTTAATTTGCTGAAAGGCTTTCCAGAGGTCAGAAAGTAAATTGGCCTAGAAATAGAATCCAGGAGCCAGCCTCTATCAGTGTAATGTCATTAGCTTCCAATAGAGATTTCTTAACTTAAAACATCTGATGGTATGGCCCCAGAAGTCCAGACTCATATTTCTTACTTTTATTAGAGGTCTCTGCATTCAGTGATACATTTCAAGATATGAGATTGCAATAAAGGCAGGGATTGCAGTAGGGGCAGTTGGTGGGCATGAATCACCATCTCCTGTTCAGCATTGCAGAACACAATTGCAATATTAAAATAGAGGAAGGAAGGAAGGAAGGAAGGAAGGAAGGAAGGAAGGAAGGAAGGAAGGAAGGAAGGAAGGAAGGAAGGAAGGAAGGAAGGAAGGAAGGAAGGAGTTTTGTAGTGGAACATTGCTGACTGTTTTAACATACTTTCAGGTTTGGTTTTCTGCCTCCAGAACAGACAATCAGTATCTGTGTGCTTTGTCCATATTCAGTTATGATGGGGCTGATATGAGCAATGACCTTTCTTCCTTAGAGGTTTTTGTTCTACTCCTACAAACTTCAATGTTTCCTTGTTCATGCTAGCATCTTCTCCTGCCTTCAGATAGTCTTATTTCAGCTCTATACCCACAATAATTCAGTATCTTCAATATTCACAGCCTACTGGTGTAAAGTTAGTGTAACATGCTGCAGATAACTGTGGCTAATTGACCAGGTGGCAAGACAAGAAGCATCTAGGCATCTTGTCAATTAACAACAGTTAGCTTCAGTAAGTTATGCAAAACTTAAACCTGAGGATTATTCCAGATAATATACTTGGTAACCCTGCACAAGCAACATGCATCAACTCAAATTTCTCATATATGAGAGATCATTGCTGTGGCGAAGGATCTGGTCTTAACTGGTCCTCCTCTATTTCAAAACTACGCCCATCTCAGTTTTGCATTTCCACTGCTTTCTGACTTGGATTGAATTGGAAAATGCAGCAGGATTGGTGACATCTGTACATCATTGATTATTCAACACAAATCCCCACATAACTTTGCCCATCAACATCATTTAAATATAGAAGACCATTGGGGCCAAAATGAGGGAGCCATCTGCAGGATGCAATGTGAAAGTATTACAGGATTACATAACAGTGCCTCAGCACCGTCCTCTGAATTTGGGTTTTGTTGTTGTTGTTGTTGTTGCTGTTGTTGTTGTTTGTGAAATTATGGTCTCAGCCACATCTGACAAAAGAGCCTCAGTTATACTGATTTTTTTCATACATCTGTTGTACTAAGATATATATATATATAGTACTGTTTCTTAAGGCCACCAGGCTCCCTCTTGCCCATTTTTTTAAAAAAAATTCTAAAGTGATACATTGATAGAGCAGTATAAGCCTTCTTTCCTCTTCCCCTTTTTCCTTCCCTCCTTTACTCCATCCCCTTTTCCTTGTTTCCCTGAATATCTCTCCCTCTCAGTTATTGGTTTTCCTTTTCCTTTTTCCTTTTGCACAGTGTCAGGAGGAGGAAGTGAGTTTTAAAAGACTTGCAAAGTATTGTTAAGAGCAGGGTTAACAGAGAGAGAGAGAAGGCATTAATATTACACTCCTTTCTTCACAATTCAAAGCATGAAATGTCCCTTTTTCAAGCCCTCTTTCATCTGCAAAGGAAGGGGGAAGGCTGTCTCCTTCTGAGTAATGTATTCATGTTATTTTGTGCTGGTAGCTGCTATTAGTGATTTACTGATATCCCTTTAAAAAAATGTTTTTAAGTGTACAAGAGCACTGGCCATGAAGTGGTCACAGTGCCCAAAAATGCATCCCCTTTGCAAAGGAAATAAATTAACAGCAATGTTCACAGATGCTAAAATGATAAGGAATGAAGCAATACATAATCAGTGTATTTTAAAACAACCCACCCTGTAAGGAAGAAATAAACCGCTTGCTGGGACAATGAATCAGTGTCACCCATGGGTCATGTGAATGGCAAATTTTGAAACAATCCAAATAATGGTCAAAATGGTATAACTTGGGGTTCTTTTGGCAAGTGTGATCAAGTGTATAATTTGGTCCCAAGTGAATTCTATTTGCTAACTATAATGGTATAATTCAATGTCAGCTATTCATTCTTACCTCCAAATAAACTCATGTCTATCTAAGAAATTATATATTTTCAAGAGAAAGGGGAAGTTTCACCTAAAACAATTTCTGATGTGCAGCTGGCCTGACAAGTTATTAATCATGGGGAATTATTATTTTTAAGGTAATTAAAGACATGCAAAATTATATCAGGTTTTTGATTTGAACTAAAATTATCTAGTTTTCTGGGTCACGTTATTTTATATTGCAAATGAACATGACCTTCTTGAAGCTCGCCAAAAGACTGCAGAATGAAGAAGGAAAATACACTTAATTACATGGAAAGAAAATACTGGTTTGCCAAATAATTGTACGCCTGGAAATTGTTAAATACAAAAGAATCATAAATAAATTTGACACTGTCACTTCCTAGGTCAAATTTACTTCGAGGAAAAACATTATTATTCTACTTTCCATCGAATGGTACCATTCTCTCTGCTTTGATCTTTCTGTTATCTTGAAATAAGTCTCTTCACAGACTGCATTGTTGTTACAGCTATAAATGATTTGATTCACAAGATTTGAGAAACTTACAGCAGGGAAGAACCTTGGCCACCCAACTATCTTGCATTCTAACACTTTAAAGAACATTCTAAACACTCCAAATTATATTAAATCCAAAAGCCAGCTGTAAAACACCTGAAAACAAAAAAAAACCCTATATAAATAAGTCTAAATGTGCACTTACTGAATAAACTGTGAACTGACAGGCATTTCCTTATGCTCCTTGGGCTGTAATGCAGTGATGTAAATGATTTTTCATATAAAATAAAAAATTATGACAACTTTTGAAAGTTTCTGTTCTTTTAAGTATGAGTTAACTGGAGAATTTTTACTTCTCCTTTTCATTGTTTTCTACAGGTTTTTAAGTATTGGAACATGCAATTTATTTATTATTGTCATACCAATTATCTACTGGGTGCTCCTGCCTCAGATGTTGTCTTTTCACTCACTGTTTGTCTTTTCATTTACTAATAAAACTTGTCAAAATCTTCTTTCATTCTTTATATCAGAAGCATGATGATTCAATTAATATATGCATCAGATAATTTTCATCAAATAATGCACAACATCAAGAGCTTTTGGAGCAGCTGATATCAAGTCTTCCATATTACACATTGAAGGGCATAGGGTACACAGCCATAGGTGTGATGTTTCCTGTTCTTTGCATTTCAAAGGACTATGTTGGCGTAATCCCCCCCCCATTTTCATATTACATTTTCATGTTTAATTTCATGTTGGTTCTTCCAACTTCAGTCTGTAGCTATTAAGTGAATTCCGTTGAGCCTGCTAAGACAGGCGGACTAAGAGAACATAAGGGGATGCTTGCCATAAAATGGCCTTATTTATGTGAATAAGAATGTCAGGGCTGTGACCTCTGTCTAGCCTGTCAAACTTTAGTAAATATGTCGTGGTCTGCTATAACTGAGTCCCTTGCTATGTTGTGTTTGTATAGCTGTAAGACATTATCAGCGTTGATATATTCCTTCTTATGAATAGGTAGGTCTATCAACAATTGTACAAAGTAATTAAACCTCCCAAAAATGATGGTGGGGAGATAACACCAAGAGAGTCCTCATGTAAATGCTCCTCTTCTTTCTCCTCTTCTCTCTCTCTCCCCCCCCCCTCTCTCTCTCACACACACCCCTATATATTCTCACTTTTAAAAAAAGATTAAAGTGGGGGGAAGTAGGAAACAATTCATAAAAACTCAGAATCCAAAAGGCTGGGACAAAGAAAAGGGGCTTTACCAGATCACTAACGGTACCAAGTAGGTTGCCTGGGGCAGCATATAAAACAACAACAATATTTTTAAGCCGTCTTTAAGTCCACGGCAGAGTGAGAGGAGAGGAGGTTTTCTACTATGCACTATGTGAAAGGTACCCTTGACTGAGAGAGTGAAGGTTTTTTTTCTTTTTGTTTTAATGAGTACGGAAAGAGAGAGAGAAAAACATTGAGTATTCCAAAGGTATAAAAGAGATGTATTTTTTGAAAAACATTTGAGAGCCCCCAAATTAAGAGATATTTCTGCTTCTTTTCAAACTGCCCTTATAGCTGAGGTTAACATAGGATATGTGTAATGTTCCTTGTACTTTATAGAACAATATTTATGAGTACAGACATGAGTCATCTCTAGGTCTTATTGCAGATCTTCATTTGTCAGTAGAAATGGACAGTATTTCTCAAGTGAATTCTTGCCTACAAAAAGATCAAAATAATCAGAGGTACCACTGCTAAGGTGAATGAGTTTTCATAATGCAGTTTCCTATTGGCAAAATCTCTTGTAGAATAGCATGAATATTTGTGTGCCTTTTAGAAACACTAGACCTAGAGAAGAAGCAATTAGTGATTTCAGTACATTGCTATGTAATCAATTTTTAAACAAATGCATGAGGCTTCTATTGTGGACTTTATTCCCCCTCTCACATGCACTGGAAAATGTTTAAACATTGTCCTCGGTGGTACAATAGTGAAGACAAAAACAAAGCAAATCCCTGAAACACATTTTCTGTTATTGCAAATTATTCCTGTCATTTGCTAGAATAAGTTTAGGTATATTAATCTCTGTTCAACATTGAAGGGGGCTGGGAGAGAGTTTTACATCATACATTTAGATTAAGAGCTCTTAACAGTCAGTTATTTAGGACTGAGCAATCTTGTGAAACAATCCAGGTAGGTATTGTAACACTGGTAAAGTAAATTCAGGTTTTCAAGAGTTGTTTTAAACAAGAATGTTTTTGTCAAATTCAGATTTAGATTGAAGGCCAAGCCGGACAAGTTAATAATACAGTGGGGTCTCTACTTAACAACTTAATCCGTATTGGAAGGTGGTTCTCAAGTTGAAAAGTTCTTATGTTGAATCTGCATTTCCCATAGGAATGCATTGAAAACCATTTAATCTGTATCTGCTCTTTTCCGTCCATAGAAATTACAGTGGAACCTCTACTTAAGAACTTAATCCATTTTGGAATGGTGTTCTTAAGTTGAAACGTTCTTAAGTTGAAGCAAAATTTCCCATAGGAATGGACTGAAAACCAATTAATCCGTTCTGGCTGTTTTTTTTTGTTATGTAGAGGTGCGTTCGTACATTGAAGCATTAGGTCCCATAGGAACTAATGCAAAGCTGGTTAATATGTACTCTACCACTAGGGGGAGAATTTTTTTTAACCTAAGATGACCTAAGGTTAAAAAAAGAGCAGGAAAGGTTTTTTTTTCCTGTTCTTATCTTGGATTTCTGTTCTCAAGTAGAAGCAAAATTTAGCAAATGGAGCTGTTCTTAAGTTGGATTGTTCTTAAGTAGAGACGTTCTTAAGTAGAGACCCCACTGTATTGTTTTGGATCAACTGGGATCTCTTTTTCCATTAATTTAAATTTACTAATTCCAAGCTTCCATACGTATAGTCAGCTTTCCTTCCTTGTAATCCAGATAAATAATTTCCACACTGTAAAATATTATTTCATTTCCTCTTACCTCTCCCCCTCCTTGATTTTCATGATCGCCCTGTTCTTTGCACTATTCTCCAATGTTGCCTCATTTGCTGGTTGACGTTTCTATTTTTGGGAGCTAATTTCATCCTAACCGGGAGGGGGGAAATGAAGAGTTTGAAGGAGAGTTTAGCGCTATTAGCTCTTCTTTTTTTTATCTTGGTAAAATAGTGTGTTACATTGATCCTATGAAGCAGAAGGCAAAAGCTGGCTGTAATGGAGAGAAAAAACCCACACTTCTTTTCTTTAGGGAGGCAGCTAGAGGCTGCCCTATTCCCTGCTGAAGAGAAACTACCACTGCTGAAATCACAACTTATGTCAGTGGGAGTTCTAATTGAACACACCTCCAGGACCTGTGCTTGGTTTTGTTGGCTGGTTTGTTTTGTTTATCTTTTAAAGAACAGATGGGAGAATAGCAGATCTGGAAGGCCCCAGGCTGCAAAAAGAAACAAACAAACAAAAAATCAGTTCCAAAGTGTGTGTGTGGGGGGGAATCTGAAATGAAAGAGAAGCAGGAGAGATTGATTTAACACTCCAGTGAGGTCATGTGGATCTGTGAAACTAATCTAAATCAATGGGTAAATGAACCTCTCTTAAACAGGAGCAACTTGGATGTGTGGATAGACTATGGATTGTGCAGTTCCCTTTCTTTTCTTGCAGTAAATTAAATGCTTGGAGCTCTGACAAGGACTGGAATGCTTGGGGAGGTAAGTATTTCTCACCATGTAGTTGTTCTGATCCAGATTGGGTGACTGTGCCTTCACTTTGGAGCAGGGATAGGCAAAGTGGGGACCATGAGAAAAGTAAGTTCCCTCGAAAGCCCAATTGTATCTTTAAAATCAGAAAACTGAAGGACTTCTACAAATATCAGAAGTGTGTGTTTGTCACAGTTTATCTCAATAAAAGGTTAATTCCAGAATGAGACCAAGCAATTTTTGACTATCATTTTATTTATTTATTTATTTATTTATTTATTTATTTATTTATTTATTTATTTATTTATTTATTTAGTTATTTAGTTATTTAGTTATTTAGTTATTTATTTATTTATTTATTTATTTATTTAGTTAGTTAGTTAGTTAGTTAGTTAGTTAGTTAGTTAGTTAGTTAGTTAGTTAGTTAGTTAGTTAGTTAACTTATATGCTGCCCACACTACACGAAGGTCTCTGGGCAGCTTACAACATTTAAAATACAATAAAAAGGCAAAATAAAAGGGCAAAATAATTAAAATGCAATTAAAAATATATACTCTAAAAATTGCCATGAGACCCACAACTGATATTATTTCAATTAAAAGCCTTCTGGAACAGGAAGGTTTTGACCTGGTGCCGAAATGTCATCAGTGTTGGCGCCAGACGAATCTCAGTCGGGAGGGCATTCCATAGCCTGGGGGCAGCTGCCAAAAAGGTCCTTTGTCTACAAGCCATCCCTCTTACCTCCTTGAGGGATGGCTCCTTCAAAAGGGCCCCCTGGTTAGATCTTAACTGCCACGTAGGCTCATATGGAAGGAGGTGGTCCTTCAGGTATCCAGGGCGCAAGCTACTTAGGGCTTTATATGTCAAAACAAGCACTTTGAAGTGGGCTTGGGCAGCAACTGGTAGCCAATGTAACTTAAACAATCATGTCAATATTCATTTGAGTATCAAAGCATAAATTTTTCCATTGTTGCAGTAATCCCAGGCAACATCAGCTTGTCCAATTCTACATGTTTTACTTATCTACATGGCTTCTATTTTTCACATGTGTAAAATACTCCTGTTGTAAAGATACAAAAGTCTTACAGCTATGAAGAAAACTGTAGACACAAATACTTAAGAGATAAATGAAAACTGAACTTAAATTATATGCAAACACTTTAGTCAGAATTCCATTCAAAATACAGGAGCAAAAGTACAATAAAATATCATAAATAATGCTTCAAATTACATTTGAAAAATGCAAAGAGCTTATAGCCCAATAAGGCACATTTAAAAATCAGAAAATGAATCTCTTGTATATAATATTTAAAAGTAAAAATGTATAAAGTGCTTTACTTAGCCTCTAAACATATTAAGAACTCACGGAGAACAGTATTGTACATGCTCACCCAGCCATTTGCCAGTTAAAATCTACAAAAGAAAATCCATGATAATCAAGAGTTGCCTCTGTGTCCAGCTGTTCTGCTACATAATTGTTGCTGTCATTTGGTGTGAATAATGCAGTCTAGAGCCATCTTATGCATAGAAGGTGAAAGCCCTGTTTGTGTGTATCTGTGACCAGGTTCGCTTTGTGAAACTAGCAGTTCCCTTCTTTCTCTTTGAGAGACAACAGGAGACGGAATTTCTTTAACTAAACTCTTTTTATTGGGAGAACGGGAGGGGTGTATTACAACTTCTGTTGGTCCAATTGGACTATTAAACAATGGTAAAACGTTCCACATAGTGTCAGAATCATTTGTCATGATAACTTCCCTTAACGTGGCACCATCCCAAATCTCTCCAGGCTGATTGGTTTCCACATTGGGGTACTCAGAACTGCACAGGTTGTCCCACAACAAGGATATCTTGTCCAATCCCCCTCATGTTGGATCACTCCAGTGGGGAGAGGTTCCAGACGCACCACCTTCTTCCAAGGACCCTTCCCCCTGTCCATTTACACTATCCATTCTAAGGGACCAATTCCCCCAATTGCACTGGTATCCCTGTTGGGACCGGACCTAGAATAGACTCCCCACCTTTATCACATACCTTCTCTTCCCTCTTGGGTACATCAAAGACATATGGTTTAGACTCACTCTTTGGTTCATTCCTTTGCTCACTCTTCTGCTCATTTCTCTCTCTTTCTCCCTCCTTCCTCTTTGCCTCCTCCTCCTCCTCAACTGCAGCTGAACTTGCTAATGAACCCAAGCTTCTTCCTAGTCCTGCCTTTTCCTCCCACTATTCTGTTACTAGAAAACATTCCGTCATTGGTTGTCCTACTCCTGCCCTTTTCTTCTCCTCTCCTCCAGACTTTGAACTTCCTTCACAGTCATATTTTGAATCCCAGCCTGTATAGCACTCGACTCTTTGTTGATTCCTTGCACCTGAGATGATGGAGGGGACAGCTCACTTTCAGGTTTAATCTCTTTAATTGACTCTTCTTCACAGTGTCCCATCTCCACATATTTATAACTCTTTCAGTTGTTTTGATTTTCTCTATTTGCTATAGTGGTCTACAAACTCATATTTGCCTCAATGCTATCTTACTGATTACATTTCTGTTATTACTCTCAATTTCGCAAGTTTTTAGAGCTCTAACAACTTATGATTCTAAGCCTCTGGTGAATAGGATCTTATAGTAATGAGGGGTCAGCATTCCAAACTCTTGTAAACATGAAATATTGCAATGACCAGTAGATTGTGCTATTGAGCTCACAATTTCCAATTTATAATAATGTCATTAAAAGATAGACAATTATTCAGCTGCTCGTTACATCATTATAAAATTCAGTTTATGTCAGTTCACTTTCATACTAACCTGGCAGACATAAAGTAAATGCCATATATACTCGAGTATAAGCCTAGTTTTTCAGCACTATTTTTGCTGAAAAAGCAGCTCCTCGGCTTATACTCGAGTCAGTGTCAAAATTACATGTTCTACCTTGCAGTGCAGGTGTTCTCTGGACTCCCCCGCTCATCTATGGGCACCTGCAGCCTCTGTGGGTGGTCTAATGACCCAGGTTAAGTACACTGCATTTTTCAGACTCCGCAGGCAGACACTGTGCTGGGAGGATAATACTGTGCTGGGAGGATAATAGCAGTCTATGTCCAAATGAAGGAGCTGTAGATGAAAACTTTTTCCCAGCAGCGTGTCAGTATGTATTTCAAAGACCACTCTGAACAGAGGTCACAGTGATGGCATCTTTGTTTACAGGTCCAGGGAAGCCCATTCACCCCCCTTCTTCCCTGTCAGCTATGTCTCTTACCAGTAGCTGCTGCATTTTCCACCCTCGGCTTATACTCAATAAGTTTTCCCAGTTTTTGTGGTAAAATTGGGTGCCTTGGCTTATATTCGGGTCAGCTTATACTCGATTATATAAAGTACTTCAAAGCAGCATTATCATATCATTGACCTTGCTCTTAGAATTAACTGGAAAAAGAAAACAACTGTTTTGAACAGTGGCCAGTGGTTTAGAACTGTAATGTAAACTATTTTGCAAGCCGTAGTTTCAAACCATACTTTCATTTTCACAGCAAAAAATTTTACACTCCTTTAATCATTTTTAAGTTTTTATGAACTCATAATTTAACTGTTGACATATCCCTACTAAGGCCCCTGCTCCACAGCATACTCAACTCCAATTTAATTTTTAAAATGTTCAAGAAATCCCCTCATGCCTTCTTGGTTATTCAGAAATGAATTTTGCTACATCTTAGAGCTCCATGAGCTTTTAAAGGTGAGGCTCATGTTTCAAACTGGAAGTCATATTTGTTTCTTTGATTGTTTTGTAAGTCTTCTCCTAAGCCCAGAATTGCTCCTGGGCCATAAGAGTGTAAAAGGGGCTTGAGATAGGGCATGAAGGGTAATGGAGAGAGAGCTCTTATGCCCTGGTAGTTGCAGGAGCAATGCTATTGATGTTGCTGTTACTGAGTGTAAATTATCTGATAATAATCTGTGTCTTGTGGTGCAGTGATTAAACTGCTGTACTGCATCCAAAACTGCTCACAACCCTGGGTTCAATCCCAGGTAGCCGACTCAAGGTTGACTCAGCCTTCTATCCTTCCGAGGTCGGCAAAGCTGGGTGTGGGGGCAATGTGTAGCCTGTATAATTAACTTGTAAACCACCCAGAGAGTGCTTGACGTGCTATAGGGCAGTATACAAGCAGTATGCTTTGCATTAAAATCTGATACATTTATTAGTGGTATTCTGGTGCTTCTTATATGCATGGGCATTTGGCTGAGGTTTTTTCCCCTGGGTTTTCTTTGTTTTGTCTCTCCCACCACATGGCCTGGAGGTGGGGCTAGGGGGTGGGGCTTTCTGCTTTAAATGAGCGCATCCCAGGACCCTGGGCCTTTTTCCCTGGGAAGCTGGGCTGAGGCTGATGGCCAGGTACGTTTGTATGGGCATTTGGCTGAGTTTTTTCCCCCCTGGGTTTTCTTTGTTTTGTCTCCTCCACCACATGGCCTGGAGGTGTGGCCTAGGGGGTGGGGCTTTCTGCTTTAAATGAGTGTGTCCCAGGTCCCTGGGCCTTTTTCCCTGGGAAGCTGGGCTGAGGCTGAAGGCCAGGTACGTTTGCATGGGCATTTGGCTGAGGTTTTTTTTCCCCTGGGTTTTCTTTGTTTTGTCTCCCCCACCACATGGCCTGGAGGTGGGGCCTAGGGGGTGGGGCTTTCTGCTTTAAATGAGCATGTCCCAGGACCGTGCACCTAACGGCACACGATATTCTCAACTTCTCTTATTTTATCTCTGGCCCTAATATGGTAAATAGGAAAGCTAATAAGATTTGTATACACCTGGGATGCAGGAAAGTTCTAAGGGTTGGATCATACTCCCACACTATTAAAGAGCAGGCCGGGTAGGTGGAGCTCGTCAGCCATGGAATGCAACCCATCTAGGAGAAGGAAAACTCCGATTTCGAACCTCCACTGCCTTGTGGCTATATCCACTCGTGGAAAAGGCTTCAGGAGTTAACCTAGAGGCAAAATCCGGAGCTGGAGTCCCAAAGGCAGTTCGTTTTGTTCTGCCAACTCCTGCGACATTGCTGGAACCAATTGTATTGGCTCTTGCCTTTCCATTGGACCATTTCAGCAATGCGGAGAGGGGGGATTTGCTGCTTGGGTAACAGCCTATCCTCCTTATTACTCTACCCAGGCTTCATGCTCTGGAGAGGACATTCCTCAATTCAGAGCATGTTACCATGGTCTCTCGAGACTGAAGGATGCCTATGATATGATATATGAACAAGGAAAGGAAGCAGGTTTTACTTCACATTATTTTCCTGCACATAGGTCAAATGGGTTTATGATTCTTTTCTACAGCTTGCAGTGTTCAAAAGGTAATTTGGAAGTACATACAGTTATCATGGTCAGTCCCATAGCCACCATTGCAGTGGTAGTTTTAAAATGCAGCTGAGAACAAATCAACAGCTTCTGGCAAATGGCCACAGTGATGTCTGGGTGTTTCTATTGGACCAAGTCCTTTGGTGCTTGATAAGAAATGAAGAAAGGGACTTCTGAGAAAAAGATTCTATTGTACGGAGTAATCCCCAAACACTGTTAAATGTCACTGCATTTCCTGCTGAGACATGTATCCTCCATACACTACTGTTTTGCCCTACTGAAGCTGGCCTAGGATTAACAATATATTAAAATGTCTACCCATTCAGAAATTGGCCCAGAACTGATCCCATAAGGGAAATGCAAAGCCAGGAACTGATCTTCCCAGTGTGAAGGAGGTTCGAAGGAGAGTGGGCCATCTCATGAGATAGAGGGTGTAGTGGGAGGATCAGAACAGGAGAACATTGGTGTAAAGTTGGACTCAGGGGAAAGCATGACCAAAGAGGGAGAGAGAGAGGGAGTCGAAAGAAAGGGGAAGGTGGAAATATGTCTAGTAGAGGAGAGCGGGAATCGGGAGGGGAGGAGCAAGAACTGTCAGTTTGTGAGGAGAGTATAAGTAGCCAAGGCGAGCAGCGGTTTGAGGTAGAATTGGACATGTGGAAATGCAAAAGAGAGCTGGGGAGACTGCGAGAGTATGAGAGGGTGAAAACCCAGGAATTGTTAAGGGACTTTCTAAATCTAAAGTTAGGGGGATCGCTACCAGATCCCCTACTTAAAGAGTCAGGAGAAGTGAAATACAAAACCTTGGAGTGGTCGGTGATCATATTCCCCAAGGGAAAAGGGAGAGGATGACAGGGGATAAGACCAGATTCAAGATGTAACACTCCACCTGAGGGGGATTGGGCCCGGCATCCATGCTGTGGCACCATTTGCACAGTGAGGAGTGTGGAGACCCACCGACGTGGGGAGGTTTGGCCCAGCACGCCTGTGAATTTAACTGACTTTGGGCAGGAGTTCGCATTGGACAGTTATGGCTTATTGCCTGAGTCAAGTTGTCTTGATCCAATTATGAACAGTGTTGATCCTTGTATAAGCAATAAAGACAAAAATGTTAAAGTTAAGAAGAGGTCTCCTGTGATATTTCCCGCGCAAAATGAGGAGTTGTCAAAATTTGAAACTGAACCCAATCACACCCAGGTTACGTGTATGGTGTAATGGCCAGGAAAATCAGTATGCCCAATGTGCATGGATAGAAGCACGCCCAGCAGCACACCTGAAAGAAAAGTGAATGATAGCTGAGTTTCTGTTTCCTTAGTTGGTATTACATTTTTAACTACCCAATGCAGTAAGATTTCCAAAATAATGCAAGTGCTGACACTCAGCAGCACAGATCAGGATGCTTGGGGCTTTGCATGTTTGCAAAGTTCTTTAACAAATTGTGTGGGTTTTTTTGCGATAGGAATAATTATCACTATACAGTAAACTTGGGGAAAAAGAAATCACACTTGGAAATCAAAAATGCAAATGCTGGAATTTGTTGAAATGCAATTAAAAATACAGTATCTGAAAGTCTGCATTTTGAGCCTGTGAGCTGGGAATAATTAATCTTATTTGTGAACATTCTTATAGCATAAACAGACGTGTTTAGGTTTCTAATTTTGGTTCTCTAAATGAATATAAAAAGTGCAGCTCAGAACTATCCTTGAGACAAAAAAGTGTGATCCACAAATACTGAAAGCAGAGTGTTGGCCATTGACTTGGCTTAAAACCAGTGGTGAAGTAGTATTATATTTTTTTTTTAAATGATGCGTATTGGAAAATTATCATAAGCATGGAACTAAATGTTGCACAGTTTTGAATTTCTAGTAAAATACTCCTTTCTGCCACACGGCAGAAATACAGAGATTCACAGAGGAGAATAGCCACAAGTTCCCCAGAGTCCGCTCTTTTCTCATTACCTGGGACTTAAGAGTAACTCATTCTAAGACATTTGTAGGAGAAAGAATAAAAAACATTTCTTATTTATAGTCACAGACTTGTGTATAGTGCTTTTTTAAAATGGCCCACAAATTAGCAACCAACTGAGCAGTTGAACAGTAACAAATAACAGCCAACAACTGATGAAAGAGAGAGATAGAACCCTTAGCGAACCCAAGCAGTCGATCTGGAAGCCAAATAACAAATGCTTTCCATGAGTTTAAAGAATATTATATGAGAAGTAATCAGGGATGTGTGGGAGTGGCTTGTGATCCTCTTGACTGTGCCATGCAACACAAGCAGAAGAACATCTTCCTTTCACTATGTGGACCCTGTGTCTAGTGTGTGGGAGATGCACCTAGAAGGCATCATGGCTGCTAAAACTCACAGCTATATTGCATAATCTAGATGCAGCCATTTTTGATAATAGCCACACATCTAGTATGAGTCTGCCATGGAAATTGTTAAAATCAAGATTCCAGTGATTGATAGAATAATTAAAGGCATGTTCAAATGTTCAATTTAATGACATTCTGATGGACACATTCAGGTGTGATATAGCAACCATCTAGAAATATAAATATTTGCTTATTTCTTTCTACCTAATGGACATGAGCCCCTCAGGTCGGAAGGCGTCCAACATGCTACTGAGGAAGAGCAGAGGAAAAGTACAAGTAGCTCCAGAGTTAATGAGGTGGTTGGGCCAAAGCCAAAAGGATGCTCAGCTGTGGACGTGCCTGGAAGTGAAAGGAAAGTTTGATGCTGCAAAGAAAAATACTGCATAGTGTGAACGTGAATGTCTGAGTTTATTAAAGGATGCTTCCAGCCAGGGGACTACTTAGTGGTCAAGGTCTGGAACTCATGTCCGTTGAAGCCCAAGTGGTTCAAGTCCGTGGTAGTTCTACTCACTTCAGACATGGCGCTGAAGGTGGATGGATTCAGGTCGTGGATCCATCACACCCAAGTCAAGAAGGTGAAAGCTCTGGATACCTGGAACATCCATAGAGCTTGCAACCAGGATGGAGACCCATGAGAAGAACACACTCTATAACAATACTTGAGCCAGACTGTGATGATAAGGTTGATCTGCTTAGCCCAGAAGAGTACCTCAGTTTATCCATCTCCTTAGTTAGGATGCTTGGTCTAGTGGTTTGGAATTCCAAATCCATCAACCGGCTAGCCTGTAACTTGGTCAAAACAATAAACCATACCTCTGCTGCTCTGTTGGATGTTCTGGATGAACTCAATAGTTTAGGAGACACCATTTTGGAAAACAGGGTAGCCATTGACTTCCTCCTACTGAGGCTTCATGTAGGATGTGAAGAAATCCAGGGATTTTGCTGTTTTAACGTAACAGACAATTCAAAGGCAATCTTCCGACACATCAACAAGTTGCATGAATTAGCTTGCTTTAAGGCAGCCTGCGGGGTCTATGAACGCATCCTAAAGGGGGGAAATCTGTGAACAAGAATGTCTCAGTTTATTAAAGGATGCTTCCACAGCCCCAGACCCTTACCCTTCTTGTTTGCTTTAAAGCATAGAAAAACTTTGCTTTTCTCACTGAACGGTGTTACTAGACTTTGTCACAAATGCACCTGCTTGCTCCGCTTTGAAGCTAGGCTGTGGTATATCAGCCGACCATGAATGTCCTGTGCTTGCTTGGTGCTTGGAAAATACCAGCTTGCTTGGTATAGAAAGCACCTGCTTGCTAACCTGCAGTTTATATCGGACGGCCACGAATATCCTGCCTACCTGATTTCCTATTGAAACTCTTCTAAGAAACAGCTTGCAACAATATTAGAAGAAACACAGAGGCAGGTGAGCTGCCTCCTGAATACTTAGAAATACCTGGCCCTTTGCTGTTCCATAGGTAGAGATCCTATAGGATAACCCCCTTGACCAACTTGACAGCCAATAAGGATTTTTCTGTACTTTTATTTCCTTGTGATTAAAAGGCATAAAACCTCATTGCACTGTTGTGTCAGAGTCCCTCACTTTGGGCGATAACACTTAAAATAAAACAGCACTTGTTCTTAACCTGCTGAGTCTGTGTGTGGTCAATCTCAACTGCCTGGTTGTACAAGAGAGTTTCAACACTCCCAGATCTCTTATATTTGGCTCACAATAGGAACCTGGAATGTAAGATCTATGGACCTTGGTAAGCTAGATGTGGTCATACAGGGATGGCAAGAACAAACACTGACATCCTGGGCATTATAATGATGTTCTTCTCATTATAGGGGACTGGAATGCTAAAGTCGGGAGTCAAGAGATAAAAGGAACAGGAAAGTTTGGCCTTGGAGTTCAAAATGAAGCAGGGCAAAGGCTAATAGAATTTTGTCAAGAGAACAAGCTGGTCATCACAAACACTCTTTTTCTAACAACACAAGAGGCAACTCTACACATGGAAATCACCAGATGGGCAATACCGAAATCAGATGGATTCTATTCTCTGCAGCTAAAGATGGAGAAGCTCTATACAGTCAGCAAAAACAAGACCTGGAGCTGATTGTGGCTCTGATCATCAGCTCCTCATAGCAAAACTCAAGCTTAAACAGAAGAGAGTAGGAAAAACCACTGGGTTAGTCAAGTATAATCTAAACCAAATCCTTTATGAATACACAGTGGAAGTGAAGAACAGATTTAAGGAACTCGATTTGGTGGACAGAGTGCCTGAAGAACTATGGATGGAGGCTCATAACATTGTACAGGAGGCAGCAACAAAAACCATCCCAAAGAAAAGGAAATACAAGAAAGCAAAGTGGCTGTCCAACGAGGCCTTACAAATAGCAGAGAAGGGAAACAAAATGCAAGGGAGATAGGAAAAGTTACAGAAAATTGAATGCTGACTTCCAAAGAATAGCAAGGAGAGACAAGAGGGCCTTCTTAAATGAACAGTGCAAAGATATAGAGGAAAATAATAGAAAGAGAAAAACCAGAGAATTTTTATTATGCATTGTGTAATATACAAATACAAGTACAGGCTTGTATCTAGGTTTTTTTTAACTGCACCAGAAATAAATGCTTTTTGCTTATGTTGGTGCTGATGGGAAAAAATATGGTCTTTTCACTCTGATACAAGAAAAAATCTCATAGCTCTTCATTTCTTTTTTCTTCCAACAGAGAGGTGCATTTCTCTTTAAGAAGCATATTTGTAACTTGGGGTAGCTCTTGATCCAGTGGTTCTACTATAATCACAATGCTGGTTCTGCCCCTGGTGCTCTGTGGCCATGCCTCATTGATTGCACTCAATGTCTTCCTTACTCCTAGACTAGACAACTGAGGCCTGTTTTACATGAGGTCCCCTTAGAGAGTGCTTGAAACATGGAATTGTATCAAATGAAATTGTGAGAACTCTAATTCACATACACTGATGGGAAGCATGTAACATCAGCTCCCGATTATCTACATTGGTCAGAATTTTTCTTTCTGTTCATTTGAAGGTTCTTAATGTCCTGAATTCTGTTTGTTTGTTTTTTTGTTTTTTGAAGGAACACTCCTTCCTATATTGTCTTCTTCATCTACTGAGAGTTTCCAACATTTAAGATGTTTAGTTGGAGAAATGTGGGTTTTTGTCACTTATGGGTTTTTTTTTTCATTTTGCATATGGACTTTTGTTGCAAGCCTTTAGGTTATGATATTAATATTTTCATGTTTGGTAACTATTTAATGACTTCTATTTCTTTTGGGGTTTTTTTACTTGCTTTAATGATCGATCTCTGAGATGCCATGAGTCCTTTCATAGGAATAAAGGCAACATGAAAGTGCAATAAATAAATTAAATAAATTTCAGAGAGCTTTGCAACAAAGAAATTTATGGAGGGGAATAGGACAGATTCCCAGTAAATGTGTACAGGACTGCTGCATAATACATACAAGCAACTTAATACATACATACCTTAGTATGGTAACTGATTGCAACATTTCACTTGTCAAAGCTTTGAAAAGTGTAAGCAGAGCCCCATTATAGGTAATGTATAATTTTTGCTTTAGGAAGCATGCATTTTATGTTTAGGAATAGTGAGCCAGAAGAAAAAGATGCATTTTCACATGGTTGTGCAAGAACGTACATTTCTATACCAGTAGCAGTAAAATATTATTGAACATGCCACATATCTGCTTTTCTGTTGGTTGGGAAATGAATTATTTGGCCTCAAATCTGTAAATAATTGTCACTTGGAAGAAATCTACAAATGTCAGGTTTTGGATGTTTCATCTTCAAAGGATTAAGATCAGCACTGACATTAAGTGGATGAGGTCAGTCCCTAACCCAAATAAATGAATGGATATTGAGTTGTTTAATGCCTAGAAAGCACTTTGGAAAAGAACCTACAATGTATTTAATTATTTACTTCACTGTTGATTAGAGAATGCACAGTAAAACATGTAATTGAGGCACTTAAATCTTGCTAGTTCTTCCACAACATTGTCCAGTTTCGTTTTGTTTTTTGCATTGTATCTGTTACACAGTAGTTTATGTGTAACAAAACATTCTTTGGGTTTACAGATAAATTTTGAATGGCATATATGTACACACTGAATCTGAATTTCAGAGTGAAAAGTGCCTGGACTAATACTAATGCAATGTCCTTTGTTCTGTAATAGTAATTAGCAAGGATTGCTGCCTCCTTTTTAAAAAAAATATACAGACAAAGCTATTGTAGTATTTTGTAGTTATACACTGAGAAACATTGCCAAGGCTAGCTAGGAATTCAAAGAGTTGAATAAAATGCAACTTCTGTGGAATAAAACTCATTAAAGGCATTAATTGGAGAGCAAAGGCAACATAAAAAAGCCTGTCACTTGGGGAAAGTAGGAACAATTCTATTGTGCTGAATGACTCCTGTCTATGAATAAATGCTAGTAAATAAAGCCTGCAATCATGTTCCTGGCTGCTGTTGGAATTCTCCTTGCCTCCCTCCCAGATCACATCTAATTCAAGTGCTTGCAAACGCAACTTAGCAGATATAAACATTGCATCCCATGTAAAATTTCAGCTGTCTCAGTAAATAAACATTGTCTTATATCGTCTTCCTGTCCTGATTTTATTTTAACGATTAGATGTCTTTTTTTCAGACTTCCATTTCATTCATATTTACTCGGATCACATCCAGACAAACACCCAGAGGCTAAATTCATTGTTTGTCTCACCTAGAGATTATTAATTGAAATAACAGGACATGATAAATCCCAGGACTCAATTGGATCTAGTCCTAAATTTCTTTTAATAGAACTAGACTAATCATCTGGTAATATATTCCATGTCCTTTATTATTATATTTGTCTGAATGTTATGTTAACCAAAGTAACTTGTATTGCATATACTCCAAAAGCCAGTTTTTGAAGTGTTGTGGAAATATTCAAATCTAATTTGGTACAGTCTGACACTAATATTGGATGGAAAGATTTAGATATCTTCAGTTTTCAGATTTTGCAACCAGTATATTCTAGCCGCCTTTCAAATGCGGAAATACCACCTATAGTATCAATAATTTCAATCTAAAAACAAATGTGTTTATTTTAAAATGCCCCGAAACATGCCATGAATTGATCCTAGCATATGGGATTATCTTGACAGTCATTAAATTGATGTTTCTATTTTAATTTTGAAATTACATCCCCCCATTGCTGCTTTGCTGACATGCTCCTAAACACTCCACTCTGAGAAACCCACATTTACTTGTTCTGATTTGTTATGTTCATGTTTTTTTAAAAAAACATTAAGCCTGAAGAATGGTCTGACAAATATTGTTATTCAGTGATGTCTGCGTGATTTTAAATGTGTTCATTCTACCCTTTGTTTTAATAGCTGATTTTTCTTACTTTTAATTCTGTTGTATTAATGATATTTAATTAATGCAGGGAAAAACAACAGCCCCTCTTTGTGGCCTTCATAGATCTCACAAAGGCCTTTGATTTGGTTAGCAGTTAGAAGTATTTTAAAATACTTCCCAGGATTGGATGTCCACCCCGACTCCTTAACATCATCAGGTCCTTTCATGAAGAAATGAAGGGCATTGTAGTTTTTGATGGCTCAACACCAGATCCCTTTGACATCCGAAGTGGAGTGAAAAAGGGCTGTGTCCTCGCACCAACTCTGTTTGGGATCTCTTTTTTTGCTGTCATGCTGAAGCACACCTTTGGAACTGTAACAGAAGGTGTTTATCTCTGGACTAGATAAGATGGAAAGCTCTTTAATCTAGATTGAGAGCACAGACCAAAGTCCAGCTGAAATGGATATGGGGCCTCCTCTTCACTGATGATACAGCTATTGTTGCCCACTCTGCTGAAGACCTCCAACAACTCATGAATCACTTTAGCAAGGCCTGCCCAAGACTTTGGATTAACAAGCAGTCCGAAGAAAAGACAAGTCATGGGCTAGGGTGTGGACTCACCTCCCTCTACAGTGTGCCCCACATGGCAATGATAATCCGTTCCATAGAAATCGCTGTTTAGCGAAATCATCATCATCTGAAAACCGTTTCCCCATTGGAATGCACTGAAACCCGTTTATGTGTAAATGCGTTCCAGTGGGGAAAATACATTGTCATCCTGTGAAGACCGCCCATAGGGAAGCCATTTTGCGAGCACCGATCAGCTGTTAAAATGGCTGTCCTGTGAAGCATGGGTCCCGAAAACACAGGGAAGCCATTTTGCGAAGCCGCCAATCAGCTGTAAAAATCATCATTTTGCAAACACACCGTCTGCGAAGCATGGACCAAATCATTGTCCAACAAAAATCCCACATTGGAATTACTGTTTTGCGAATCGCTATAGCGATCGCAAAACCTCATCGTCATGCGGATTCGTCTTTTTTTGAGGTCATCATCTAGCAAGATACCACTGTATTACAATCTCCACATGAATTGGAGGTTGTTCATGATTTTGTATACTTTGGCTGAACGGTCTCTGACACTCTCTCCCTAAATGTATAAACGCATTGGCAAAGCAACTAATACATTCTCTAGACTCACAACGAGAGTATGGCTTAAGAAGTTGACGGCATATACCAAGATCCAGGTCCATAGAGCCTGCATCCTCAGCACACTCCTCTACTGCAGTGAGTCCTGGACTCTGTGCACGGCAGAAGAAGCTGAACACATTCCATATGCATTGTGACACATTTTTGTATCACCTGGCAGGACAAAGTTCCAAACAGAGTAGTCCTAGAACAAGCTGGAATTTTTAGCATGCATACATTACTGAAACAGCGATGTCTACATTGGCTTGGTCGGATTCCAAAAAAATCTACTGTATGGAGAATTAGTGCAGGGAAAGTGCCTCAGAGTGAAACCACACCTGCAATACAAAGATATCTGCAAGCAGGATCTGAAGACCTTAGGAATGGACCTCAACAGATGGGGAACCTTGACATCTGAGCATTCAGCCTGGAAGCAGGTGGTGCAGCATGGCCTCTCCCATTTTGAAGAGACACTTGTCCAGCAGGCCGAGGCAAAGAGACAGTCCCGAAACCAGCAAAATCAGTGAGCTGGCCAGGGGACAGATTGAATTTGTCTTCAGTGTGGAAGGGATTGTCACTCTCGAATTGGCCTTCTGAGCCATACTGGACACTGTTCAAAGTCCTCCATACAGAGCACATTACCATAGTCTCTCAAGACTGAAGGATGTCTAATGAATGATATTTTGCTGTGTAGCAGTATATGTTATAATGTGAGTAACTTTGGGAAATGAGTGTTTTGGAGCCAAAAGGTGATTCAGAAATAATGTAATCAATCAATCAATCAATCAGTCAATCAATCAATCAAGGCTTCTGGATGTTTTTTAAATTTATTTAGCACTAGCCGAGGTATTATTATGGATATGGAAATCTTTTAGTCCATTTTCATTCTCTTTCTCCAAATCCCATCTTTGTGTTCTTCCTGTCCTCATTTTCTACCAGGTTGCAATATATTTTTCTTCCTCGGTGAATCTGTGACTATTTTGATACTCACTTCTCCTAATGAACATACTTTTAATGCCTTTTTAATGGATGACTTTATATTATCTTCAGGGACTATAGTGCATTTTTTCAAAAGCAAACATTTAAGCTGTTTATATTTATTTAAGCATAATTCAGAGACCCCCAACTTTATTGGTTTTACAAACTCATTTAATATTACATTATAGCAAGTGTTTAGGTTTATGAACCCACTTGGGTTTCTGGCTTTAACTTGGTAAATTTGAGTGTTGGTCTGATATGCCTGGTGCAATCAACCCTGGGGGTATCTATTACTGATCCCCAGCGTGCAACTGACTAGTAATATCAGTTTTATTTTGATTTGAGAATATTAAGTTTCCTATAATTAATTTATATATGTCACCTCCCACTTAAAAGATATAAAGTGAAAATTTAGTCAACTATGCAGGCTGAACCCAAATATCACATGGCAAACTGCAGTCATAACTGGAGGAGCAGGACTGCCTTGACTCATTTCAGTCTGGAATCAGGCCACAATGGGGTACTGAGATGACTGGTTGTTCTACAGGATAACCTTTTAGCAGAGTCTTACAGTGGTAGATGCACCCTGTTGCTACTCCTAGCTATTCTCTTTTGATTCCATCAACAACTATATTCTTCTACCCTAGTACTAAGTACAGGAGCTCCCCAGGGTTGTGTGCTAAGTCCTTTCCTCTATTCCCTGTACACACATGATTGCACCCCACTGTATAACACCAATGCAATTATTAAATTTGCAGATGATATGACAGTGGTGGGGCTCATAAACAAGAACAATGAGTCTGCTTATAGAAAAGAAGTACAAGGGTTGATACTTTGGTGTAAAGAAAATCATCTCACACTTAACATTAAAAAAAACTAAAGAACTCATAATTGATTTTAGGAGGAAGAGAAATGTACATTTATCACTGTACATAAATGGCGAGAAAGTGGAGAGAGTTGGTAGTTTTAAATTTCTGGGCACTTACATCTCAGAGGACCTCTCATGGACTATAAATGCCAACATGCCAACATGCTAGTGAAGGTTGCATTTCCTGAGTATGCTCAGGAAGTTAAAGTTATCTCAGCATTTACTTCTGTCCTACTATCGTAGCACCATTGATTGTCCTAACCTATGGCATTCTAGTATGGGAGTAGCTCTGTAGCAGACAAAAAAGCTCTACAGAGAACCATTAAAATTGCCAAGAATATCATTGGGCTCCAGCTACCAACCCTGTATGGGTTGGTAGCTGTCTACCACATCCTGCTGTCTGAAGAAGTCACACAACATCCTGAGAGACTCTTCCCATCCTGCTTACAAGTTTTTTGAACTGTTGCCATCTGGCAGAAGATATAGAACAATTAAGACTCAGACCCACATGTTTTCTGAATAGTTTTTATTCCAGAGCTATAATTGCACTTAATAATGAGCTTAAAGACCACCAGTAGTGAATAGTTAGTTGGACAATGTTACTTAGCCTGCGGTGTAGATGTCTGTATTCTTAGTGGGGGATTTTTAGTGGGTGGAGAGTTTTGTAAATTTTTATGTGTGTGCGTGTGGGTCTGATCTCTGGGTGCCTGTGAGAATTTTGTTGTATGAGTATACCATGTATATACTTAGAATGACAATAAATGTATTATTATTATTATTATTATTATTATTATTATTATTATTATTATTATTATTATTATTATTATTATTATTATTATTATTATTATTATTATTATTATTATTATTATCATCATCATCATCATCATCATCATCATCATCATCATCATCATCATCATCTTGGACAGGCTCTTTGAGATTGGGATTGAAGATTTAGCATTGAGCTGGGTTTAATCCTTCCCCAAGGAACCTGTCCAGAGAGTTCAGCTAGGGGAGGAGGTGTCTGCACCTTCAACATTATGGTATGGGATTCCTCGGAGATTGGCATTATCCCTGATGCTGTTCAACATCTATGTTTCTTTCTTTCTTTCACCAAACCTTTATTGGCATAAATACAGCTGGGATTACTAACAATAAACACAACGGGTTATAACTTGGAAGTTAATTTAAGAATCTCAAGCAAAAAAATAGCGACAGCTTCAGTAATACGGGAGGAAGAATCATTCAGAAACATCTCAGGGGTGTTCGGCAGGGAAGATAACCAGGGTTCTAGTAGTGCCTTACGAATGGAAAAATGAACTGGGCAGGAAAACAGTATATGATCAAGTGTATCCGGAACCAAGTGGCAGAACAGGCATAATCGGTCCTCTTTAGGAATATTTGCAAATCGACCGGCATGGTTCGCTGAGGGAAAAATGTTAAATCGGGCTAATATAAATGCTCTTCTTGACCTGGGGTTGATAAGTGAGGAAAAATAATTTGGGTGATAACCAAGTGAAGGGAAAAGACCAAAAGAGAGCGGGGAACAGGTAGGATTCAGTTTGGCTGCAAGGATCTCAAACTCATGCTGCCAGAGTTTAGATTTAATAAGAGCATGAGCCTGTTGAATTCCTAAATCATTTAGGGATTCTAGATTCAAATCAAGGGATTGAAGTTTAATCTCAATCAACTTCAGCCACTTGGAAAGGAAATTGTCTCTGAGTAGATCGTATAGTAAGGAATTGGGCTTGGAGTTTAAATGTAAACGAAGCCAATATTTAAATGTGGTGGACCAAGCAAGGGTAGAAGGGAGATGGGTACCTAATTCCAAAACTAAAGTTGAAAGACGAATCATGTTGGGGACTCCTAAGATTTTCCTGAAGAAGGCAGCTGCCAAAGTGTCAACATCATGATCTATGGCCTCAATCCAAATAGGAGCTCCATATAGTAAGTGGGAAAGCAATTTAGTCCGAAAAATAAGCAACGCTGCAGGCACAAATTGATTGCCAGATGAGTAGTGAAATTTTGAGATGGCATTAAGATGGAGGCTAGAGGAAGATAGAACCAATTTTTTGTGGGGACGCCAACTGAGTTTATGATGCAGAGTGATACCTAGATATTTAAAGGATAGAACCTGCTGAAAGGTTTGTGCTCCGATTGTCCAGGGAGATAGTGATACGGAGTTGGAAAAGTTAATTATTTTAGTCTTGTCAGCATTTATAACCAGATCATTAGCTGAACAAAAAGTTTGAAATTTAGATAGGGTACGACGGAGACCAGCTTTTGTTAAAGATAATAGGACTGCGTCGTCCGCGTACAAAAGCACAGAAATTGGGGAACCATTAAGAGAGGGTGCAGCATCAGTAGAAGCAGAAAGAGAGGAAGGCAGGTCCGCTAAAAATAAATTAAAAAGTAGTGGGGCTAAAACACATCCCTGCCGGACACCTTTGTCAACTAATAATTTGTCAGAGAGCTCATAGGAATTTGGCAGCCGAATCTGACATATATTAGAGGAGTGGAGACACCTAAGCAAGAAAAGCAATCGGGGTTCAATACCCCAGTTGTTAAGTTTATCCCACAGTAAATTCCTATTAACTGAATCAAAGGCTCCTCGTAGATCGACGAAGGCGGCAAAAAGTCTAGCTTTGTGATAGATTGAGTATTTTTCGGCAAGGTGATACAAAAGCAAAACATGATCCAGAGTCGAGGCTTCAGAACGGAAGCCTATCTGTTCCTTCCCAGGGAGGTTTTTAGAAGAGGCCCAAGCTGATAGTTTTGATAAGAGAAATTTAGAATAAAGTTTGCCTATATGAGACAGTAGGCTGATTGGGCGATAGTTACTAGGGAGAGAAGGGTCGCCCTTTTTGAAGATTGGTATCAAAATAGAGGATAGCCAAGAGTCCGGAAATACACCGGAGTGATTTACTATGGTAAATAATTTGGCAAGCAGATGGGACCACCAAAGAGGATTATTAGACAAAATCTCTGAGATAACATGATCAGGCCCTGGGGATTTACCAGGTTTAAGGGTGGAAATTAACTCTAGTACCTCATCAGAGGTAACCGGGGGCCAATCTGGGAAGTTTTGAGAGGAAATGATAGAGTGATGGGGAGAGCACGAGGAGGAGAAGATTTTAGAAAAATGGGTAACCCAAGAATCAGAGGGTATTGGAGAGTACGGAGAGAGAGTATAAGATAAGTTTGTACGGGAAACAAGGGACCAAAAAACTTTAAAATTCCGAGAAAGAATGGCTTGCAACAGATTGGTTAAGATGTTGGGGGAGGTCATCAGGAGACACAACTCTATTTCTCCATTACCACCTCTGCACTGGATGCCATCCAGACACTTTGCCTAGTTTAAGTACTGGAACTGACTGGGGCTACCAGGCTCAAACTGAACTTGGACAAAATAGAAATTTTGCTCCTGGGGGGGACCTCTGATAGGTTAGGAGGGATGATCCTTAGACTGGATGGTATGCTCCTCCAGTTTAGGGACCAAGTGCATAATTTGGATGTTCTTCAGTGCTTTGATCCCTGTTTTCCTTTTGCTAAGCCCTGCAGGACCACTTTGATCCCTGCTTTCCCCTCCACTTGTTTTTTTTCCCTCCTCAGCTTACTTCTGTGCATAAGATGACTCTCAATTTTAGCCTAAAGATTTTAGACAAAAGTATAGTCTTATACATGAAAAAATACGGTAAATTTAACCACATCACTCCTGGCTTGCCTCCACTGGTTGCCCATTGTATCCTGAATCATATTCAAGGTTTGAATACTCACATAGAAAGCCCCCCATAGTTTGGGCCCATGTTATTTGTTGGAGTGTCTTTCCTTAATATCATCCACCTGATCCACAAGATCATCCCAGCTAAGGCTCCTCCGGTGGCCACCTTGAGGGAGGACCATGAATCCTCTACAAGAGGTAGGGGCTTCTTCACAGTGGCTCCAACTTTATGGAACCACCTTCCAGAGGAACTCCATCTAGCCCTCTCCCTGTTGACATTTAGGAAGCAAAGACACTGCTTTTCATGAAGGCTTTCCACACTGACTCTAGCAGATCACCTTCCCCCCCTCCCCCCAATTTTCTCCATCTAGTCTGGGTTTATATGATTAGTTGGTCTCATCTGTTTTTAGGGTTAATGTTTTTATCTTTATTTTTGTTTTTTATTATATGTGTTGCAACCACTCAGAGAAGTGCCTCACTACTAAAGGCAGTGGGATACAAATTGAAAAAAAATTCCTTCTGCCTTCAATGGGGCGGAGTTTGATTCAATTAAGAATAGGACATAACATTTTTGAGAATGTTAACAATTTGAAAGCAAGTTGACTGTACATAACAACAAAAACAATAGGCCCTAAACAATGCTGTATTTCAGGATTTTCAACTTTGGATTCAGTAGTCCTGTTGTCACATACAGATGGTGGGGTTGAGATTTACTGGAACTCAGATCCTCTGCAGGGGTAAGGGACTGATTGTGATGGTTCCTCCTTGGAAACACTGGAGGTACAGAAATGGTAAAACCACTCCTTAAATATCTCACTTCCTCTGAAAGTCCTATCAGGTCCCCAATATTTCACTTCCAAAAGTATATCCTCGCTAATGATGGCAGGTAAGGATGGGAGTTCTAACCTCAATGAAACAATTTTTAAAAAATGGTAAAATCAAACCTTATTTTTAAAATCCACACACACATGAAGAAAAAATGTTGATGATGCTAACGAATGACTTCAGAAAGGTGTTGCAACATTTCAGCAAATAATTGCAAAATATGACTTAAGCATTTTTAAATGATCTCCACTCTCCGAAGGCACTGCACACTTGAATCTAATTATATCTAGACTAGCTCTAGCTGCCATGAACACTTTTCCAGTCTAGATCTGAGAAATACTTTTCTCTTATTCTGGACAATACTATAACATATTGTTAGACATATTTTGACAAATAGTACTGACTGGAACTCTAAAGAAATATGTGATGAGCAGCATAAACTGAATTCAATTAGCAGTTTTCAATGCACACTGCTTCAACTTTTGTTTACAAGATCACTTCTTAACACACAGCAATGGGTCCTTGGAACCACAGATTATCCATGGTCATTTTAATTTATCAAATGATCATTCTGAAAATACTTCAAGAATTGCATAAGATTGTTGGCGAGTAAGAAATGATGATATGAATTTCATGAAGGACATTGGAGTCAGATAAAATGTATTATGAACATGACTCATATTTGTCTTGAAAACAGAACACCAATTTCACTCAAAGCAGAATTTAGACAGTACTTGTTTGTAAACAATTTACAATCCTGTCTAGTCTATGACTTAAACAAACTTCAAAATGTTTTCTTTCCATACAACTTTCAAATAGCCTGACTTTTCAACAGACAAGACTAAGCAACAGTTCATATTTGGAGAGAGTTACAAGGAAGCAATATTCACTAACAGTTGAAATTCTGTATTTAGTAACAATAACCGAACAAATAAAATGTCAAGATCCAATTTTATGCCATCTAATTAGTATAATAAGAATCAACCTTTGTATTTCAGACATGGATGTTGAACACATACAGATTCCAGAGATTTTATAAGTTCTTTGTATTTGGATCCATTTCTTCAAAATTTTGGATAATAATACCTGCATTTATAATTTTTCTTCCACATGCTAATTAACTTTTTAAAAAAAAAAATACATTACTGAAAACAACAGATTTGTCTCAACAGAAATCTGCTTCAAGCTACCAGAAAATCTGACTCAGATTCATAAATGAACATACTAGAGTAACTACAATCCAACAATTCAGGATTAGAGACATTGGAACCCTTGACGTTTGAGATTACTGAAGGACAAGGCCCAGTACATTTTCAGTCTTATAGCTTTATTATGAAGGAAAAAGAAGAATCCTACATTTTGGTAACATAAACATTTCTCTCAGAAGGCAGGTGATTATGAGCATTCAGCACCAAATTTAAATAAGATCACAGGTAATGTTTTGAAATTTGGCCTCTGAGCAGAAAATGAAAATAGACTGAATGTTTTTTTTCTTTCTAGGACATTCTGAGGTTCCTGATGAGCAGCAATGGGAAAAACAACAACAGAATAATGTACAGTGGTGCCTTGCTTAGCGATTGCTCCGTTTAACGACGAAATCACTTAGCGACAACTTTTCCAGAGCGTTTTTGCACTTTGTTTAATGATGGTCCCCATGGGCGATTTTCACTTAGCGATGGTTGGGACCATGCTTCGCATAGCGATTACATTTTGGGTCCCCTGTTTCGCTTAACGATGGTTTAAACAGCCTCAGGTTTGCTGTTTTTAAAATGTTTTCCTGTTATTTATAAAGTTAGAGTTTACTGTTTAAAATGTTTAAAATCATAAAGTGCACTTAATAAACCCTTTGTTAACCAAATTTGACTTTGTTTGGACTCTTTTTCAATTTATTATTGTATTTTTTTTCCCCATTGAGATGCATTGAATAGGTTTCAATGCATTTCAATTGGGGAACCGTGTTTCGCTTAGCGTTGTTTCCTATGGCGATTTTCGCTTAAGGACGGTAATTCATTCCTTTTGGAACGGATTATCCGGTTTTCAATGCATTTCAATGGGAAACCGCGTTTCGCTTAGTGATGAAATTGCTTAGCAGTGATTTTTTGGGAACGAATTAACATCGCTAAGCGAGGCACCACTGTATTCTGCTTTGAACAAGCTTCACGATGGAAGAATGCTTTTGCGATGTTTTGCAAAAGATCCCAACAAACATCCTAAGTAAACATACCTATTGTAAGAGTGAGGTAAGAGGGATGCCTAATGGATAATACATATTTTAATTAATTCCTTGCAAGCTGGATATTTGCATAGCACTTAGGTCACTGGCAGTGGTAATAAATCTTGCATAAAGTTTATTTCAGCTGGTTATAACCTCTGTGATAGGTTCAGATTATGCTTGAAAAGAAATTATGTTGACAACAGATGCTCAGAAGCAGTTGATAAAAAATTAAAAATGTTTAATTGAAAATCTAATGTTTAATTGAAATAGATGGAGCCTCACATATTGGTAGAAGGAATGAAAAACCAGGACAAACATAATAGATTCGTAGCTTAGCTACTGTGGGGCTTATTGGTTAAAGTGAAACAGTGAATACTGTTTAGAAAGTAGTATAAATGCAAGCTTATTTAGAGGGATTTTTAGGAGGTACAGGAGGAGGAAGAGACAAGAAAGCAAGATGGGCACTGAGTTTGAGAAATGTTTCTTAGAATTATATTTATTTATTTAATTTATATTTTTATATTGTTTTAAACTGCTGTTTTACTTTTGATTTTAAAATTGGCTTTGGATGTAACATATATATTCATACATGTGGTTAATACTTTTCTAACATTAACTATATATTTTTCTACCTTTTAAAGTGATTTTTATATAATGAACTTGCGTTAAAATGGAAGAAAAGATGTGCCTTCATGGTACAAAACTTATAGACTATCACAATACTTCCGAAAATGTTATCTCTCTCACTCTAAAATGTAGTTAAAATATTTTCAACTGACAATTTTTGGAATAATGATAATTTTCTGCTTTTTATAATGACTTTTCTCTTATGTATAAAATATATATTCTCAAAGAGAGAAAATATTTTGGCATGAATATTGCATTTTCCTGCTTAGAAATGGTCTAGAACATTCAGGATATTCAGATGAATTATTTTGTAGTGCTAAAATCTATATAAATCGCATGCAAACAATAAAACTCTCCCTATGGTGAGGAATGTTTGCCATTGGAAGACTCTATGGGCCTTCTTTTGATTTATTACAATTCAGTGGTGGTACTCTAAACCTGAGTGACTGTTTAATTCTGAAAAAGAGCTTCTTAAAACCATATGTTTCATTTTAACAAAATAGTGGGACACTAAATTTTAGATTATTTCCCTGTTTCATGTTTCCCTGGATTGCTTGGGAACCCAGTGAAGAATGTTTTTTTTGCTTCAGTTCTTTCTTTTGCACTGTTGGGAGTTGTGGTGCCCTCTCTTGATTGTGTTCTAAACTATAGACAGTTTTGGGTTTTTTCTGGATTTTTTTTTTGGTGGGGTTTCCCCTCTTCTTTTTGTGGCTTATTTTTGCTGCCTGCTATTATGTGCCAGGAATGGAGACTTGTGAGTCACAACTTGCAAGTGAGTCCAACTAAAGTCACACTAGCAACTTCACTTGGAGCTGACTGGCAGGTTTTGGTGGGGACTTGTGACTTGACTTGCGATTCAGATCCAATTGTCCAAATTGCATTGTCGAGTCCTTATGAGCCCACCCACCCCATCATTGCCTCCACCCCACCATTGGCCGATCTGCTGGTGCCTCTGTCACTACCATCCTCCATTCCCAGGGCCAGCCTGATGTGTTGGTCCACATAGGCATGAGCCAGCTGATAGGCCAGCACATGCCAGGAACAACAGGCCACTCTGGGAACAGTGGGCCTGCCTCGCCTCCCTTACTGGCCTCCTGTCTGAGTAGGCTCGGAAGGTGTTGCAGCAGCAGGAGTAGGTAGAGGGGTTGTGAAGGTGGTGAGGGGCTCACAGAGTGTCAGGCCTGCTTGGTTTCCCTTTCAGTCCCCCCCATCTGAGCAGACCTGGAAAGTGGCACAGCAGCAGGAGAGGGTAGAGGGGTCATAAGAGGGGGTGGGAGGTCATAGAAGGGAGTCACAGAGGACGGTCACAGAGGGGGGTCAGAGGGGCTCTTATCTTCAGAAGCAGCAGGTCGGGCTTCCCTTGTAGGAGCCAAGGCCTGCTGCCTCTTTCAGTCACCTGCCATGATAGGTGGGCCTGCAGAGAGGCAGGGCCTGCTTGGTAAGGGAAGTCCATCTGCTGTCTCTGCATGTGTCACATATGGGCAGTCTTTGGGTCCCAGTCCCTAGTCCCAAGTCTGAGAGGTGGGGCAGGTGACTTGGGACTCAGACTTAGGGCTTGGGATTCAGGACTTCGACCCAAAGACTTGGACTTAGGACTTGGGCCCCAAGACTCAAACTTGGGCCTGAGGACTTGTCAACATCCCTGCTATGCGCCAGTGGTGGACTCAAGGAATAGAAGTGATGGGGAGAAAAATCTTCTCATTTTGATTTGGGAGGGTATTGACTATAATTTTTTTGCTGGTATCTGCTTCTGTGGTATCTTTGGTTTTGGGTGAAGAGCAGTGTGTGCATGTCATATTTTCCTTCTCCCCACTGTGTGTGTGTTTTCTATTAGAATGATTTCTTTAAAAATAATTTTTAAATTTACTATGGCTTATCCGCCTTGATTCTACTTT
Organism: Pogona vitticeps; assembly: GCF_051106095.1. Taxonomy (NCBI): domain Eukaryota; kingdom Metazoa; phylum Chordata; class Lepidosauria; order Squamata; family Agamidae; genus Pogona; species Pogona vitticeps. Next base: position 138,789,629 of record NC_135785.1, read on the forward strand.
TTTGAAGGGGTATTTAAGGCTTCTTTAGGGCTTTTCAATTGATCATCTGTTGCCTGCTTTGTCCCTGCTTTTTTAAAAAGAAGTTTAAAGAGTGTTCTTTGCCCTTTTGGACAAGTGATAGACAGAACATGAGTGGGGAAATTTTAAATGAAAGAATCTGAAAGAGCCCCATCCCTTTCATGTATAACCAAAGGACACGTACCCATTGGACACTTCTGTACCTTCTTTCCTAAATTATATAGTCCATTGTGTGATTTCATTACCTTTCCACATTACCTTTCTCTGAAGCCCAGTGGAAAAAAGTGCCCAGCCAACTGTGAGAAGGTGTTCCAAAGAGCAGCAAAGAGGCACCTGAAGTCTTTGCATCTACAGATTCTCAGGGCAGGGTGGGAGGAATCCTTTTAATGCCAAAATTACTGTATATAGCAATGAAGTCCTGTGAACATGTGTTGTAGCTGTAATTAAAATAAAAGTCATGATTAAAACATGTTAGGATTAAATGCTCTATCTTTCCTAATTCTTGTGGTAGGAGAAAAGAAATCTAATTCTTATACTTCTGTGTAATGCACTAAAGTATATGGTTCACCATCATTAGAGAATTCAATATGAGCTGTTAAGAGCTGCATATTGCTCTGTGTAGCTCTTTCTTCTCCAGCTTACATAAGATATTACACAAAGTGCTTCTGACACCAAAGCAGCGGTTTGCCCTGAGGGACAAAGTGGCAATTTAAAGAAAAACTAAAGGGCAGACTTAACATCTTCTCTTACATCTGTATTTTCCTGGCATACAACCCAAGGAAATGAAAAAATACGTTTGATGCTCCTACACATCCTGTCTTCCTTCCTTGATGTGCGAGATAATTGCCACATCCTAATGAAAGTGTTTATATTTTATCAGCATTATCTGTTTTAATACTTTTTAAAATGAATCTCTGAAATGTTTTCTCCAGTTTAAGAAGGCTTCTTGGCATGATCATATTCAAATACTTCATTTGAAAGTCAGTTTTCCCCCCTTCAAAATTTAGAATGAATTTACATGCTTAGCTTGCTTCAGAACTGCCATGTACCTGAGATTAAAGTTCTGATTTACAAAATGCTCTGCTAACCGAAAATCCAAACAGTGGGCTACAGACAGGCAGGAATGCACACTGGAGGACATCCTGTTTCCTCTGATGTTACCCTCAAAAAACCACAAAACCCTATGAGAGCTGTGCATGGATCGAGTGGGGAAAATAATGCTAGAAAACACATGCAGCTAAGCAATACTCAGAGTAGAGATATTTCTTTTATACAGATGTTGTATTTTCAAGGTGATGAGTTGATAGAGTTCACATATTTCAGTCAAAATGGAGCTAGTTTAATCAATTACTTAGCCATCACCCCTTCCTTATTAGATAATATTTTATATTTTTCAATAGGTACACAGCCAGAAAGCGACCATCAGCCTCTTATATTTCATGTGTATACCCCCAAATCTCCACTAAAAAAGGGGGGTGAAAAACCATCTTCCGATGGATCAAATGCTGGTAGAGTAGACCTTGGTCTAGATGGGTGGGATAGAAATCCAACAAGTAAGTAAGTAAGTAAGTAAGTAAGTAAGTAAGTAAGTAAGTAAGTAAGTAAGTAAGTAAGTAAGTAAGTAAGTAAGTAAGTAAGTAAGTAAGTAAGTAAGTAAGTAAATGCATAATGATGTCAGCGGATACAGTAGACCCTCGACTTATGAAGGTCCCTACTTAATGGAAATTTTGAGGTATGAAAAGCTCTGGTTGCAAAATTTTAGTTCGACTTGCGGCCGGAGTTTCGACCTACGAAAGGTGGGAGAAAGGGTGGGAAATTCAAAGCAGCCCCCTCTGCCCTCTTGTCTCCTGTCCCTGGTGCCCTCTGCCTCCTATGGACAGGAGGCAGAGGGCACCGGGGACAGGAGACAGCCTGTGCCCACTGTCAGCTTTCGGCTTTCAGGGCTTAGAAAGGTGCACCCATTCCCTCTTGTCTCCTGTCCCCGGTGCCCTCTGCTCAACAGAGGGCAGCGCAGACAGGAGACATGAGGGCAGTGGGTGCACCTTTCTAAGCCCCGAAAGCTGAAAGCCGATCCACCCAAAAGCCAGTCTGCGCCCGTTGTCAGCTTTTGGGGCTTAGAAAGGTGCACCCACTGGCCTCTTGCCTCCTGTCCCCAGTGCCCTCTGCCTCCTGTCCCACCGTGTGCAGCTTTGGAAGCTCTGGATTTTTTTTCCTTGGGAATGGATTAAATGGTTTTCAATGCATTCCTATGGGAAAGGGACCCTCGACCTACGGAATTTTCAACCTGCAGCCACAGTTCCAATATGGATTAATTCCGTAAGTCGAGGGTCTACTGTATTAGGCTGAAGTGGTCACCTACTCTGCACAAAGAAATGCAACAGATTCTGTATAGTACCCCTATACTTCAACTGAAAGGAGAAATTGGGATAGCCCAAAATATTAAGTCTGCTTTGAAAGGGTATGGCAAACTAATTGATACTCTGAGACCCTTCCTAACTAAGAATGTAAAAATACCATCTAGAAGCTGCCCAACTAATAATACCCGGTTTGATAAAGAGTGAGAAACTATGAAACATCAATTAAACAGAGCCCTCAGGTTGCATAAACAAAACCGGTCTATGAGTTTATCCAGATCCTTTCTTTGACCTACATAATAAGTATAAACAACTCCTTAAAATGAAAAAAAAGCCTCAATTAAAGATTCCTATCAAGAACTTGCCCTGGCCTTGTCTCAGAAAGATATAATGAAATTCTGGCAACTCCTGGCTTCAGCAGAAGGAAGGCTTCCTTATGATTTTGACTCTTACATACCTGCTGAATGCTGGGAAGAGTACTACTTTAAACTTTTTAATGATATAGCCCCTAATAGTGAAACTGTTCTACCTTTAGTATCATTTTCTGGTAACTTAACTAGTTGGCTGCCAGTTACAACTGAAGAAATAATATCGCTGATTTCATCAATCAAGAGCAATAAAGCCCTGAGAAAAATTACATCGCTTCTGATTTACTTACATCTTTTCAGGACTGGTGGGCCCTGATTTTAGCCACTCTCTTTACCTATATAGATATTGAGGGTATTATCCTGAAGGAATGGACCTCCTCAATTGTTGTGCCCATTTTCAAGAAAGGAGAGTGAAAGGATCCAGCTAATTATAGACCTATAAGTTTACTTGATGTCATAGGCGAACTTTATGCACGACATCTTCTCCTTAAATTGGAAGTCTGGGTAACAGAAAATAATCTTCTATCTCCTGAACAGATCGGATTTAGGGAGGGTCACTCCACATCAGATCTTTTTAAAAAAACAAACAAACATCTAATTAACAAATACAGTATAGTACTCTCAGGACAATTATATGTGGCCTTCATTGACCTCAAAGCTGCTTTTGAATCCATTCCAAAAGGACAACTATGGGAAAAACTTACGAATCTCGGAATAAATCCTAGATTTCTAGCAAGAATTAAAGATCTGCAAACTGACTCCTCCCTAAAGGTCAGAATCAGCGTTTCCGGCCAGCTATCCAATACAGTTAAAACATCTAAGGGTGTCCGCCAAGGTTGCATCCTGGCTCCATTGCTCTTATATGTCAATGACATGGTGGATAGGTTAACAGGACTACATTTCTTTCCCACAAGAGTAGGTGGAAAGGCTATTTCAATACTACTCTATGCAGATGATACCCTGTTAATATCTCATACTTAGTAACTATTGTAAGGAAAATTCCCTTAATATCAACTATAAGAAAACCAAACTTATGGTTTTCAACAGAAGACCTCAGGCTCATAAATGGCCAATGGACAGAAGACTATTTATTTATTTATTTATTTATTTATTTATTTATTTATTTATTTATTTATTTATTTATTTATTTATTTATTTATTTATTTATTTATTTATTTATTTATTTATTCGATTTTTACCCCGCCCCTCTAGACAACGTCTACTCGGGGCGGCTTACATAAGTTAAAACACATTAAAACAGTATACAGTATAAGTAACATATATCATACAAGATGGCAAAAGTCAAGAAACAAGAGGGGGAAAAGAAAAAGAAAAAATTACTTAGTTGACTGGGGGGAAGGCCTGTTTGAATAACCAGGTTTTTAGTTGAGTTTTGAAAACACCCAGCAAGGGTGCCAGCCGAATTTCAGTGGGGAGTGTGTTCCACAGCCGAGGGGCGACCGCTGAGAAGGCCTGGTTTCTTGTTTTCGCCTTCCAGGCCTCCCTCGGCGTCAGTCCCCTCAGCCGCCCCTGCTGGCTTTGTCGGATGATTCGGGTAGACCTGGGCGGGAGAAAGCGATCTGCCAAATATTGAGGTCCCAAACCGTTTAGGGCTATATATGTGATCATTAACACTTTGAAGTCGATGCGGAAACAAATAGGTAACCAGTGCAGTGCAGCCAGACTATTAGAACACGTAACTCATTATAAATATTTGGGGGTGATGTTCCACCAGTCTGGTTCCTGGGCAGCCCAGATTGACTATGCAAAGCAGAATTTTGAAAAAGCCATGTTTGGTATACTTAGATTCTATAGAACTAAAGGAGGGCATTTGGTTCCACCCATCTGTGAAAAATCAAGCTACTTCCCCAGATCCTGTATGTTGCTGTAATATGGGAAACCAGAAACCTAACCTCCTTAGAAGTAATCCAAAATAAATTTGCTCGATTACTCCTGGCAGTCCCCCCCTTCACCCCCCTCAGCATTTCTTAGACTAGAACTGGTACTAAGGTCAATAATGACATTAGTCTACAAGTTAATAATTACTTACTGGTTGAAAATTCTGTTCATCACTCAGTCAGAATTTTTAATAGCATCATATGAGGAGATGAATTTTGGATCGTGGAAACTTTTTGCATTGCAACTAGTTGCTAAACTTGGATTCTCAGAACAGTATGTGGGACACCTTGGCCTAACCACTGCAAAACATTTACTGAAAGAGAGATTGTCTGACCACTGGGTTCAAACAGAGTTAGGTCTGTTAGGCACCCTAAAAGTGCCCCATTTATATAAGAACATTCTATCCTTGCCTTTGAATCTTCTATCTTATTTCACTGATCTAATGAATTCTGATTATAGAAAAGCTTTTAGTCAGGCACGTTTTGATATGTTACCACTAGCCAGTTTATTAAGCCATGTGGCGGAATGCCCACATCACTCCTGTCCATCATATGGAGCTCAAGTGCAGGAGCCTATGATAGGACAGAAATGGTGGAGTTAGAGTGACAGAGAGTTAGAGAGACAGAGAGTGAGCTAGGGAATGGAAGTGGGAGAGTTAGGACATTGAATTCCTCAATGGCAATTTCCAGATTCTTCTACAATAAAGGGGGCCGCCTAATCCCGGCAGCCCTCAAAATATTCAATTCTAAATCTATTTCTCAAGCCCTATATGGTATTCCCATTTGGATCAATGCTTACCATAAATCACTAGAAAATTTCCAATCAGCTTTTCTGAGAAGAATCTTGGCTATGCCAAACTGCGTCCCCTACGAGGCTTTATGCCTCGAAACGGGACAACTCCCACTCAAGGATGTTGCCTGGTATAAAACCTGCAAATACTGGCTAAGAATGTATTTTGACACCTCTCAAACAAGCCTACTTTACCATCTAAAAAAAGATAGCTGCCCCCCAGCAGATGGTTGGCTTAGGAAGATCAAACAGATCGGGCTAGACCCGGACACCCTTGGGTTTCTTCCGTTCCAGTCTGCCCTACGAACTGTCAAACAAAGGTTGGCTGACATCAACTCACAAGACTTATTAAGAGCCGCTAACAGATCTTGTTCACCTCTGTTCTGGAATCTCCCCTTGGTAGTAGGTAGGCCACCGATTTACATCTCCATACTGTACAACCCCGAAATTAGAAGGGCGATTTCTTTGGCCCGCTGTAATTCAATCCCTTCGGCGGTGCTAACGGGCCGATTTAACAATATTCCTTTCAACAACAGACTTTGTCCTTGCGTGCTGAATGTTGTAGAGACATTACCCCACATCCTTTTCCATTGCCCATTCCACTCGGCCACGAGGGATAAATTTTTTGCCTCTCTACCACAACGAAAGCCCTGGCTCACCGATAAAGCCTATCTTAGTTTTATTCTACAGCGGACAGATGAGAATTCTCTGAATGCGCTTCGTAAATTTCTGCTGGACATAATCAAAACTAACTCAGCTCGTGAATCCAACCTGAAGTCTTATTCTTTTAGGAGTCATTTCCACAAGCTGTATTTTGCACTTTTGTATGTTTGAATGTGTGTATTATGCCAATAAAGGTATTTAAGTAAGAATTCAGAGAGTTAAGACAGAGATTGGAAAGTTGTAGTGTTATAGAGAATAGGAAAGAGTTAAAAGGAATAGAGCATAGATAGGTGATTAAAGAATATTATTAAAGAGGTTGCTGTGAATAAAAGCACATACAAGGAAACGTGTAATCAAATCCAATTTAATGAATGATCCTCAACAACTGTGATTTACATCTGTGATTTACATACCAACTGAAAGATCAATAAACCTGTTATATTGGCAGAACATGTCTGAGATATATTTGGTATATTGTGGACTAGATCCACTAGTGGCAGCGTAAAAAGAAGCAACACATCCTGAGGGTGGACCTGTGTTTGGGGAGAACAAACAAGGAAGAGTAAGGGGAGGCGACAGGCCACTATACAAAAATTCCATATCACAAGAGAGTTTGCTCTTGTGATAAAAAATCAGTGGAGAATTTGGCACATGTTGTGCTCTATTGTCCACTATTAGACACCTATCGTGAAAGACTCCTTAACCCTATTTTACAAAAACACTCTAATAATTCCGAACAAGAAAAACTCAAGTTTCTACTTTCCGACAGAGACAAATTTGTCACTTTCCAAATGGCATACTTTATCTCTACATTGATAAAAATGAAATCTCTACCAATTAAGTCAATACTTAAGTAACTACCTCTTTTGGGTTATTTCCCCTGCGGTAAGTGCTTGTTGCTGGCATTGGTTAAGGTTTTCTATCTGTCTTTGTCCTCTCCTTAGATGTCAACATTTTGTGCTATAATATTTTATTTATTTTATTATTTATTTATATATTTATATCCCACCCATCTAGTCATTCGACTACTCGAATAGAAATCAACCTGATTCTAAATGGCTTTTAATATTGTATCATACTATATTTTAATGGAGTATATTATATTGTTTATACCATTTTATATTGTTTTATCCAATGTATGTTGCAATGGCCCGTGTGCCACGCAATAAATATATTTTGCTTGCTAACCATTTTGCACCTCTCAAGTGTCATGGCAAGACCCACCACACTTTACCTTGGAAATGGGCACATGTGCGAGCCTTGCAGTTTGTTTCACCTCTGCATGGCTAAAGATGTGTATGGTTGAAAGTTATATGCATGGTGGTATCCTGTGTTGGGGTGTAGGGGATTGTCAGAATGGCAAAGATAGATTGAGTTGTTATAAGGAAATAGCTCTGAATAGCAGGCATGCATATCAAAGACACACATTCCTTTTATTAATAATAATAAGGGATTGAGTTGAATTGATAATCCCAACTGGAGTACATCCATGGAATGAGTGAGAATTTGCATGTGATTTACCTCACTATTCATTCACCAGTTGAGTGAGTTTATTCTAGTCCTTAGATTTAGGCCAAGGAATGGTTCTTTGTAATGCTAAGAGCACTGTCATGATCTTTAGCTATACAAAGTATTCATACCCAATGTTCTTTTCTTTAATTTGGGGATGAGTCTATTCCAGACTCTGTTCATGGGGTATTCTTGGCAAAGATACTGGAGGGGTTTGCCAATTCCTACTCCAGGTGGATTGCATTTAGTCGGAACTCTCCACTATGACCTGTCCATCTTGGGTGTCCCTGCACGGCATAGCCCATAGCTTCTCTGAGTTACTCAAGCCCCTTCGCCATGACAAGGCAGCAATCCATGTATGGCAGTGAGAGCGGGACCATAAAGAAAGCTGACCGCCAAAGAATTGATGCTTTTGAATTGTGGTGCTGGAGGAGGCTCTTGAGAGTCCCCTGGACTGCAAAGAGAACAAACCTATCCATTCTGAAGGAAATCAACCCTGAGTGCTCACTCGAAGGACAGATCCTGAAGCTGAGGTGCCAATATTTTGGCCATCTCATGGGAAGAGAAGGCTCCCTGGAAAAGACCCTGATGTTAGGAAAGTGTGAAGGCAAGAGGAGAAGGGGACGACAGAGGATGAGATGGTTGGACAGTGTCACCGAAGCTACTAACATGACTTTGACCCAAATCTGGGAGGCAGTGGAAGACAGGAGGGCCTGGCATGCTCTGGTTCATGCAGTCACAAAGAGGCGGACAGGACTAAATGACTAAACAACAATAACCATTCCAGACTCACCATATATGTTTTGTTGAGGATAGCTTCTGATATACATTTATATTCACACACTTTGGCCAAAATTCTGTTGCTTAGAATAGTAAATTGCAATTAGGGTAGGCTCACTGATTTAGTAAATCAGCTTCTCTGTAATTTTCATACCCAGCTTATATCAAACTTTTACAACAAAAGGTGGCTTTGGGACTATTGTTAATATATTTATCTGATCTTGTGTGATTTATGTTCAGACATACCTGATATATGTGGTCTCAATCCTACTACAGATAACTATATTTTACAGTGATGCCTCGCAAGACAAATGTGTCGCGCAATGAAAAACTCACGAAAGCATTTTGTGAGTTTTTCAGTGACTTGCAAGATGTGTCATCTTGCAAAAATTTTCGTCTTGCGAGGTGCAGTTTCCCATAGGAATGAATTGAAAAGTAATTAATGTGTTCCTATGGGTGAAAAAAGTCACTTACCAGGTAGCCCCAGAGACCAAGGGGCGTCTGTAACAATGGCCTGGAACGCCCCCCCCTCTGCCCACTGCATTCATCTGCTTCTTTGACGTGCGTGGGACTTCTCCCCTAATGTTTGAGTCTGGCTTTCATCTTCACCAAGTCACCATCTTCAAGGCAATGGAAATACACCATGAAGGGATGTATGAGGCTAGCAGATATTTTTCTCTTCCATTTTAGGGTACTCTGTTTTGAAAACACAAGTAGATCTGATGCCTCAATACTGTTAAACTTCTACTTATTCTTTATTCAGTTTTGTTTTATATAGTCAGCTTTCTAACTGCTTTATTTCCAATAAAATGAATGAACCTTCCCAGGATCTATTTTTTGTTCCTATGGTTTCTGTGATTTCACAATCAAGTCTTTTGAACATGTATTTTGGAGACCTTCACTCTATTTGTGAAAAGAGCCTTTAAATAGCATGGTAGCCTGGACAATGATGTTGAAGCATTGTGCCTTCTCTGAAACTGGGGATGGGCTGGGAAGAGGAATAGTTCATCAGAAGGAGAAAAGGCTAGGCTGGGTTAATGGGTATGGGATGGTAAAAAGCGTGCACAACTTCCTAACAACAATGAAAGGTGACTAATGGACAGGAATTCAAATGCCCCTATTCTGCAGGAGATGCTAACCTGAAAGAGTAACAAGAAAACTCCATTAGTGTCATATTGTTGATATTTGTTTGAAGGTTTCAGAAAAGTCAGAGACAGAGGCATCCAAATGCACAATGTCTGCTCATCTTTAAAAAGAATGTGAGCAAATCATGTGATGGATATCGTTCTAAATTGGAACAGGAGTGGCATATGGTGTGTGAAGAGGTCATTGAAGGGCACAAAAAACCTTATACTTCACTCCTCTGGATTTGTGACCACACAGCACAGTCTTATTTGCACTGAAATTAATTATATGGAATGTTCCATTTACATTAGCTCTGCTTACCTAAGGAAATAAAAGCTGAGGGGAGGCAAATACAGATGGATTGGAAATGAGAATTATGGTTATTCCATACATCTTTCAAAAAGAAAGCCTATATAGTATTTCAACATATATCTTTGGTATAAAACAAGAAGTAAGAAGCAACATAAACCTATTGATGCTGGTTTTGATGATTTGTGACCATCTAGTAACGAAATTAAAATATATTTAAAATGAACCACACACTTAGCCTAAACACAGGAAATAGAAAGAATGATGAGCAATACCTGCTAAAGGTGAATCTTGACAAAACAGAGATGTTGTGATTCCCAAGTCTGGAAAGTTGGTGAGCATCTTCTTTTGAAGAGGATCTTGTACTCCCAAAAGGATCAGAGGCATATTCTCAGAAGTTCCCAGACCTAAGCATTGTCCTTAGGTCACTGACTCAGAACATCCTTTAACATATTTGCTTGGTTCATAATCTGTGGTCATTCCAGTATAGGAATAGTCTTACTGCAGCGCTCCATGTGCTCTAAACATCAATTATTATAATATGTTATAGAGCTGCCTCCAGAAATGATCCGGAATTTGCATGTAGTGCAGAATGTAGCTGCTGCTTTGCATTGGTGGAACTATATTACACCAGTTCTAAAGGAGTGTCTGGATATTCACTACCCATTTCACATCTGAATTGTCTTGGGGCTCAAAGACATAAATGAGGACAATCATCTATAAAATGAGATTTTTTTTCTGTAGTGCTGGCACAAATTTGAATGTTCCCATATGGGAAGTTCATCTATCACCGACATTATACTACTTTCAGTTCAAAATCAGGATTTCTTATTTGAAGAGGTCCTTTTTTAAAAAATTTAAGCAATTACATTTTAAGCTGCAAATGTATTTTTGATGTTAATTGACTAGGTTTTAGATTCTCAATTTTATTTGTCATATTTAGACTTTGTTTTATTGGCTGAAATTCTGTTGTGCTACTATACAAAAGGCACAATATTTCAAAACAGTGTTGTAAGTAAAGAAATCTCACACAAAGCATCACTGATAGATGGAATTCACTTTTAAAAAGTACACCTTTTACATAACTGTGCAACAGGACTTTGGCCACTTTATTGAGTTTTAAAGTATACCATCATGAGAGTACATCTATGTTATTGTGCAGAAGAGCAAATTTCAGCAAATTCTGCAAATGGAGCAGCTCAAACAAAATAAATCTGAAACTGGGCTTCAGATATTCAGACAGTCTGCTTTTGCTCTGTGACAAATTTGGGGAAATTTGGACCAAGGATTTTTGAGGTATGATTTTTTTAAAAGTACAACTGTCTTACCTACCCACCCAAGTTCAGAAATAGGTGACCCTCAAATGATCACAGATTTAAAATAAGTCACTTAAATTGAAAAGAGCAATCTAGCTTATCTTGAAAGAAAATTGTTGGGCCCACCTCTTTCTTTAATTGGCAGAATCCATCTTGTAGGGGCTGATCCTCAAAAAAGGCCACTCAAAAGGGGAAAATAGCAACTTTGTTATAACACTGAAGGATAGACTTGCCAGCAGGACCTTCACAAAATGATACATTGTACACATTTGTGGGGAGGGGAGGGAGATATTTAGAGAGCTTCAGGGCAATGAAAGGTCACAGGAAGAGTCAAAGGATAGGTTTTCTTTAAAGTGTTTTTAAAAACTTAGTTTGCTGCAAAGAAAGGAACAGAATGACAATCCTGCAGAATGAGGGGGGCATTATTCCATTTACAAACAAACGAAACTCTCCAGTTTATGAACATACAATGTATTGCTTCTTGTATTCACAATTCAAAATGGCAGGAAATGGCCTGATATTGCTGCACAATATTGTGCTCACATTACCAGCAGGAAAAAGGATGCCAAGCTTTATATAGAAAAGGGCAGTTGTGAACATCGAGGGCACCCATGTCAGCAATCAAGATACTAAATAGGTACCCTTGTGTGCTCACTATTTTTCAAAAAGAGAAACCAAGCAGAGGAAAATCCCAGAAGCTAATGTTCTTTTATCAGTTAACCATTTCACATCTGAATAGAAAGCAATGACCAGGGCTATTTTTCTACAAGGTCTCTATTATCTATTATTGGAAAACATGAATGTTCATCAAGTACTGTGATGAAACCTCTGCTTTGAGGAAGACAAATGGGACTGGTTTATAAATCCAGATGATCAGTCACACTCATGATTGAATTCACCTCTGAACTGATTTTAGATATGTATGCAGAGAGATGGCCTTGATTTCACATTTCATATCTTGGATTTTGCATATTCAGAGGATGGAGGTCTTTCTGCTTTCTTTTCATCTGTATAGGAGCTTTCCTTTTCTTTGCCAAAGCATGATACCAGTGGAACTTGATCTTTACTGCTATTCTTGTTTTCGAATCTTCATGCTGCTAATGCGTCAAACACAAAATGATGATTCATAGATTCTGGTATTAAAGAGGAGGCTGAGAAAATAATTGGCAGTATTTGCTTCTCTGTTTGTCTTCATGTACAGCAGCAACTCAGCAAATACACAAAGGTGGGGGGTGTGCTGAACTTGATTTAGCATAATTTTTTCAATCCAAAAGAGACAGCACTTCAGATGCTCTAATTTAACCCATTTCACTTCCTTTCAAAGGTTCAAGTAAATCTCGTAAGCATCAATTTGCAAAGAAAGACCCATAGTTCACGGCCCTAAGAGTGATTTAGAATTAGGTGCTTTGCAGATTATATCTATACATTTTCTTTGTTGTACTTCACTCTTGAGCAAAAAGAAGAACCCTGAAGGAATGTGTCTGAGACCTTTCGCAGTACTGATGTCTGGTTTTGCTGTGCATCGGGTGGCATGGTGTAGAAACACTCCAAATTCATGTAAACCACTTGAGGTTAGCAATCCAAGACCTTCCAGCTGCAGAGACTTGTAAGATTAACACAGTTAAAGACAAATTTCTTCTAGGCATTTTGATTCTTTTGTGGCTTCAAGCAATGGGTATTTAGAGAACTTGTTGAAAAGCAACCCTGACTGTTGCTTTGTGTTTGACTGAGAGGTAGTAAATAGGTTTTTAAAAAGGAGGCAGTTTCTGAGATTTCACCCTGCTTGGTGTCTCTTGTGAATGATAGTGAGTGTGAAAGGGTAACCTGTAGTGTAGACCATCTTGACTGCTGCCATTGGTGCTGTCAATGTTCAGACTGCCCTTTGCTATGTAAAGTTTGGCATCCTTTTTCCAGGTGGGTAACATGGGCAGCAACATTGGCATTTAGAAACATGAATATAGAAGCACAATATCCCACATTCATAAACTGGAGGGTTTTTTATTATTTATATACAGTGACATGAAATCTTCTCTGGGATTAATTTGTATACATTTTCTAAATCATATAAATAGTGAAATACAGTACAAAATACAATGTTCTTTCCCATTCTTTCAAAAGAAAGCATCTATCTGTGATGTTTTGCAGACAAGCCAACTGTAGTTCATTTACAATAGGCTAAACTTGCAAATACAGAATGAAATATATTTTATTTAACTACTACTCAAGAACCGATTGCCATGGCAATCATGTCCTTCTGTTAAATATTTACTTGTGAAAAGGTCTTCAAAGGAGCTTCAAAGGCTCTTTCCTCAAGAAGACATTGATATGTAGCGTAGCAAACAGTTGTATCCTTGTCAATCCTATCTTTTACAAAGCCTATTGCATACATAAAATATTCTCTGCTCTGTGATGTCTTGTCATTTGCGTTGTCCATTTTATAGCAGAGCATTTGATTCAGACTAGGGATACGCACTTTTTGACAAATGCATAAATATGAATGAAATTGGGAATAATTCTGTCTTTTTGGGGTTACCAGAAAGTGGAGCAAAGAAGCCAGTTGGGTGGAGCAGCGCTCTACATATCGAACTAAAATGTAAAAAAAGAGGGAAGATTTTATTACATGTGGGAAAAGAGGAAGAGAGTCTAAGGAAGATATTGAATTGGCACCAGTGGAGGTGAGCAAATACATTACTAATGAAGCTTCCCTGTTTTTCTGCAGGATATTCATTGATTCAGCCATCAAGGTCTGATGTCTAAAAACAAACTTTTCATTATTGAACATCCATCACACACTGTTCCAACACAGCTCTGCAGCAGGACAGGAATGCAGCATTCTTAATTTCAGATCCCCCTATGAGTTAGTAGAGGAAAGTGAGGAGAAAGAAAGTATGGAAACTGTAAAGATTGGACTGTAATGTGTTACCCCACTTTTTTCTCCAAAAGAAACAATTAAAAAAAACTACTTCCTGTCCTGAGAGATGGGAGAATAAAGGGCTGAGAAGGGGAAGACAATTTAGTGGAACTGCGGGTGAGAAGGAAGAGTGGATTTTTTTAATAAAAGAAATCAATCAGGTTTGCTCCCAATGCCCTTTAAAATTATTCTGTCATTCTTAGGTTCAGTGTCTTTCACTTGAAATACCTCAATGGCTGTCCCATCTATTCCTAGTGATATATTGATTCCAACTGTTTTGAGAGCAACTTTCAATTCGCTTTCTAAAACTTCAAGTTCTTCATAAAAAAAAATTGTTAAAGAAGTCTGCTATCCTTGTATTAATTCTGTATAGTTTTTCAGTACATTTTCTCCATTATCTCCTTATTTTATCCTGATCAGATAAGATATTCTCCTCCTGATCTTTTGGCACCCTAATTCAGGTTAAATTTCACTTTGATTCCTTGGATAATATGCAAAAGATCTCCTGGACCTTTTTTAAAAAAACTCTTTTATATATCTTCACAATCACTATTATAATAGTTATCTTTGTTCCTATATGTGTGGTTGAAAAGTTGCTTTTAAGATTATGTTTTTATTTGTGTAACCTTTCACATTTGCTTCTTGTATACTACTAACATATGAGTTCCTCTAATAATTTTTTAAAAAATTAATGTAACATCCAGGATTGCATTTGCACAATTAAAACCACTGCACCAGCTACATCTGTTTCTTGAGAGATCTGATCTGGTGACTGTGACACATGCTGTAGTTATATCCTGGTAGGGTTACTGTAATCTGCTTTATCTGAGGCTGCTAATGAAAAGGGTCAAAAAACTTCAGTGAGTCCAAAATGCAGCAGCCAGATTGCTGACTGGGGTCAGTTACAGGGATCGCATAACCCCCCCCCCTTGTTACAGCAGCTCCACTGCTGCAGATCCATTTCTGGTCACAATTCAAAGTGCTGGTTTTAACCTATAAAGCCTTAAATGACCTGGGTTCAAGCTATCTCAAAGACCGCATCTCCTATTATGAGCCAGTTTAGGTATTATGATCATCAGGAGAGTCCTTTCTCTCGGTCTTGCCACTTTCATAGGTGTGTCTAATGGGGACACAGGAGAGAGGCTTTTCTGTTGCTGCTCTGAAACTTTGGAACTCCCTCCCAGAGGAGGCCAGACTGGCCCCATCTTTGCTATGCTTCCACAAGCAGGCAAAAATCTTTCTGTATAGGCAAACCTTCCCTCAGTAACCAGCTACTTGAGTGTAATTTTTAGATGGATTGTTAGGCATTACTACTTTGACTTGTGTTTACCATTTCTCAGAGTGGTATTTGTTTGTTCCTTTTTAATATCTGTATACTTACTGTTTTTAGCTCTAATATGGTCTTTTCAGGATGTAAGCTGCCTTTTTATACTCGTTGTTTGTCATTTAAAATGTTTTCTTTTAATTATGTAAACCACAGTTGTATACTCATCTTTCATCTTCCAACGTTGCCTTTCAATGTTGTAAGGCACCTTGGGTCCTTTTTTTTCCAATTTTTTTTATTTTTTAACATAAGGGGTGACAGAAAGGAAAAAGGGAATTGGAATTAATGAGGAAGAGGAGAGACAATAACATACCAACATCCATTCTATACCTATTGCCATATCAAGATTTTAAGTTATTCTGTTTACTCTTTTCTGCCTTCTAGATTAAGTTCTCATTTCAATATATGCTATTCACACACTGCCTGTTAATTCAGTCCAGTTGTTGAATAGATCCCATCTTTCTGTTGCCTTTTGCAAGGGATAGTCCTTCATGACTTCTGATAGAATATCCATTTCTGCTATTTCCCATATTTTTTCAATAAGATTTTGTTTCGGTACCATCGGACTTTTCCAATTTTTAGCATATAGAATTCTGGCTGCCGTAACAATATATATAACTATATGTTCCTTTGACTTATCTATATTATCAGGTATCATACTCAATAAAAACAGTTCTGGGGTTAATGACACCTTACAGAGCAATATTTGTTGCAGCATGGCATGTACTCTTTCCCAATATTGTTTCGCTACTCCACATGACCACCACATATGATAATAACCCCACGTGCGCTTCACATTTCCAACACTTATTTGATACATCTGTGTACATATTTGACAATTTTTCTGGGGTCATGTGCCACCTATAAAACATTTTATATATGTTCTCTTTAAAATTAACCGATCTTGTAAGTTTTATGTTACTTTGCCATGTTTTCAGCCATTGATCAATATCAATATTATGCCCTATATTTTGTGCCCACTTAATCATACATTCCTTAACAATTTCATCTTGCATTTTAATTTCCAGCATATAATTATACATTTTCTTAACAATTTGTTCTTTTGAATCCACAAAAGCTTATCAAAAATGGTTTGCTCTGAGTAGAAACCATCTATTTTATCTTTTGAATATCTAGATTCTAACTGTGCTCTAGGCCACCAATCTATATGGACATTCTGTGACTCTAGGTCTTCTTTAGACCTTAGTTCACCATCCTTTTTAAATAAATCTTGATATCTTAAAAGATTTGCTTTTGTCATGAGATTAGGTTATGCAAAGGCCTCTATTTGTTGTGTAATCTTTCTCCACATCCCCAGTAAAGCTCTTCTTATCATATGTGAGTTAAAATTCTTTTGTTCTTTATCCTTTTTATACCATAAATAAGCGTGCCAACCTAATTGCAAATCGTGTCCTTCCAAGTTGAGTAATCTATCATTTTCTAGAGTTATCCATTCTTTTATCCAGTCTAGAATACAAGCTCTATAATACAGAACCCAATCTGGAAGACCAAAGCCACCCCTCTGTTTAGCATCTTGCATTGCCTTAATTTTAATTCTTGGTTTTTTGCCTTGCCATATAAATCTCATGATTATCTTGTTAAGTTCTTTGAAAAAGGACTGTTTTAGTATGATAGGAATTGACTGAAATAAAAATAAGATTTTTGGCAAGATGCTCATTTTGATCGTCGCAATTCTTCCCAGCAACGATAGTTGTAATTTATCCCATTTCTCCAAATTGTTCTGTATCTCCTTCAGTAATTTCATGTAATTATCTTCAAATGTATTTATTTATTTATTTATTGCATTTATATGCTGCCCATCTAGACATGGTCTACTCTGTAGAGTGTGCTTGTCTTCTTTGTAATTTGTATCCTTAGATATCGAATTTTCTTTCCCTCTTGGAAGTTTGTCTTTTCTATTAGCTCCTGTCGTTCTTGTTCTCTCATGTTTTTAGTAAGTATTTTGGTCTTCTTTTGATTTATTCTCATTCCTGCCATGTCACCAAAAATTTTTAACACTGCCATCAAGTCTTCTATTGAATACAGTGGATCTTCCAGTATGATGACTAAATCATCCACAAAGGCTTGGAGTTTATAGACTTGTCCTTTTACTTTTAATTTTTTCAGTTCCTTTTTATCTCTAATTTGGTCATTTAGTATTTCTAGAGTCAAAATAAATTAGAGTGGGGGCAGTGGGTCTAGTACCTGTATTTGAATTTCTTTTGACAACTCGCCATTAATTCTCACTTTTGCCTTTTGTTCACTATATATTGCTTTAATTAGTTTCATAAATCTTTCTCCAACTTGCAGTGTTTCCAACGTATATATCAAAAAATTCCAATCGAGATTATCGAAGGCTTTCTCCGCATCCAAGAATATCATGGCCATCTGTTTCTCCGGGTGTGCTTCATAATATTCCAGGGAATTTATCCTTATATTATTCTTCATCTGTCTTTTTGGAAGAAACCCAGACTGATCTTGATGTATCAAGTGGGTTAAAATTCTTTTCATTCTAGTTGCCAGGATGGTCGCATATATTTTATAGTCCACATTCAGCAATGAAATCGGCCTATAATTTTGTATTTCTTTACCTTCCGTGTTTTCTTTATATATAAGAGAGATTGTCGCTTCAGTCCATGTTGCTAGTATTTTCCCCTCTTCTTCGACACATTCTAACAGCTTCTTAAATGGCTGAAGTAACACCTCTTCCAGTTCTTTGTAATATTCCACTGGTAGCCTGTCCAGGCCTGGTGCTTTCCCTTTTTTTTTAAGGGCTTATATAATTTCTGCATGTGTTATAGGCTCATTTAAGGACTAAATTTGTTCTTTAGTCAGTTTCATTTTGTTATGCTTTAATATATATTCTTCTTGGGTTCCTCTATCAACTTCTTTTTTCTTGTATAGCTTCCGATAGAAATCTTCAGCAATTTTTTTTTATTTCTTCCTGTTTAAATTTGTCTATTCCCTTTTCATCTTTCAAGGTTCGGATTATTGTCTTCTCGTACTCTTTCCTTAGTTTATATGCTAGCCATCTTCCCGGTTTATTTGCGTTCTTGAAAAAATTTGCTTTGCAAATTTAAACTTCTTTGCAGTTTCTTTGGTGAGCAGTATATTTATCTGGTGTTGTATAGATTTTATCTTCTCTGTCAATTATTTATTGGTTGGATTTTGTTTCAACTGCCTCTCCTCTAGCACTAGTCTGTTTTCTAGGATCTCATATTTTTTCCGTCTTTCTCTTTTTTGTTTTGCTGTGAATTTTATGGCTATTCCTCTTTATTTTATTAGTTGATTGCTTGAAACCATAGGTCATCACAATATATCTATGACAGCATCAAACATATGTGGCACTATCATATCACATTACACTTAAAAGAAGGATTTAGGGTTTTGGATGCTTAGTGTGAATCTTCTTTGCTGCCAGGGCAAATTTTGCTACTTGGTGGGTAGTAAATACATCCCTGCCCGCAAGCAGCAAACAGAGATGAGCCAAAGGAGGGCTGTCACACAAAGTTCTAAGTATGCCTGCAAGGAATTTACTCCTAGGGTGATCATATAAAGGACATCTTAACAATTAATGAGAAACATCTTCAACTTCTCCTGATCCACATATACAAAGTCTTTGATCAAAGGGAACATTTTCATATCTTCCTACTAATATTGCAGATGGCATACACTGAAAATGCAGAGCTGTAAACGCTTTTCTTAAAGGGGCTGAGGTTAGATTTGTGATGATTTGTGTTTTTATGTGTATTAGAATGGGATATGTAGTCCTAAGATTGTCCCAATAGCATCCATCTTGATTTAAAGTCTGCTCTGTAGTAGGAAAGTTTTTCATGCTGTTTCAGAGAAGCTTCGCTCTCTGGTTATCTCGTTGCTAAGATGAGCAGAGAGCAGAGACTTTCGTAGTCAAAATAATTCTGCCACAAAGTATGATAACAACTGAAGCTCCATGAGAAAGTTAGGCGGGACAACAAGACCCAGGAGGGGGTGTTCCTTATGAAGAATTCTGGGAAGAAGAAGGAAGTTGGTAGGGAGTTAAAAAAAAAGATGGAGTTGGACTGAGAAAGGTCAGACACGTGCTTTTTCCCATAATGGTTTGTAGCTTTGCTATGGACTATTTTTCCTACCATGGACTGATTGAAGTCAACTGGATTTCATCTAGCATCAGCCTATGAAGACCCAAGACACGTGAGATGGACTGTGTTATGCTTTTTATTAGTTAGCATAATTCTATTTCTTTATTTTTCCAGCTGGAGTGGGGAGGGGAGTATTCCGTTTGTCTTGATATGAAAATGTACCTACTGAACCTTTTCTAAAGCAATTCTTTTCAATAAAGCAGTAATGATTTGATCTGCATGCATTGGTTCTTGGACAGACTAGCTGAATGTCTAATTGGCCATGTGTGTTTGCTACCAAAGATTTAGAGCCAGATTATTCTGAGTATAACTCATGGATTTGTCTGTGTGTTGCTTTCTTACTAAAGGAGATTGGCTTTTGAGGAAGAAATTTAGACAAGACCTTGCTGAGATCTAAGTGGCTCTGCTCAGCAGTCAGAGGTTTGTCTGGATTTCGGACTCATCCCAGTCTCCGGCACCCCCATAAATCTCTTTGGAGATAAGGGGCTGCTTACAAGATTAACAAAGTAGTCCTCCAAACAGAATGATGTATTATACAGAGGGAACCAACAGTTATAGGACGTTTCTGAGATGGTACAGAGATCCTGCCACTTAGAGTAGAGACGTATTTTTTCTTTAACCAATTGCTTAGCTTTGTTTGAAACAAAGGTAGGAAGGGAGTCTGTGTCAATCCCATAATTCTGCAAAATGGGTCTAACTAAATTCACCCAGGATTTTTGCGATTGATTCTGAAGCTGTTCTATGTAGCACTTCCTAGGAAGGCAAGAGTCATTCATACTGGCCAATTTCAGTGCAATATGAGAGTGTATTTCAATTGGGATCAATCCTACTTCAGCCCTTAAATATGCAGAGGGTATGCTGTGAGGGACAGTTAGAAGAGATCGGGTAAAAGAATTTTGGATGACTTCTTCAATGTGAATCTTTATAAATCCCCATATCTCTGCCCCATATGTTATTTGGGGTACTATTTTCTTGGCAAACACCTCAATTGCAGGGGCTACCAACCTCCCGCCATGGGTTGAGGTAAACCACAAAAGAGACTGAGAGGACTGAGATGCTTTCAGATTAATTGCTTTCAGATGGTATGTCCATGAAAGCTGGGCATTAAAACAAAGGCCAAGATATCTGAAATTGCATATCTGCTCAATGAGTTTGCCATCAAGCTTCCAGGTATGGGGTTTCCTCTTCTTTCCAAAAACTATGACTTTAGTTTTGGTATAATTGATGGTCAGGTGTTCTTTTGCACAGGATTTGCTCAACCTGGACAGAAGTCTTCGCATACCAACTAATGTTGTGGAGACCATTGCAATATCATCTGCATATAGAAGGACAGAGAGCTTAACATTCCTAATTGTGGGTGGGAAAAATTCTAGACCATTCAATTCTTGGACTATGTTGTTAATATAGAAGTTGAAGAGAAAAGGAGCCAGCAGGCATCCCTGACGGACTCCTGTTTCTGTTGGAATTGACTCAGACAACAGACCATTTGCCCCAAGCCTTACCCTGAGGCTGGTATTAGAATGAAGCATCTGAATTAGAAACAACAGCCTCCTATCTATGGTGGTGATAGAAAGTTTTTGCCACAGATGGGCTCTATCTATGAGGTCAAAGGCTGAACTGAAATCCACAAAGGCAACATACAGCTCCTTCTTACCTAATTGAGAGTATTTTTGTATTAGATGATGGAGTACAAAACATTGGTCTGAAGTAGATTTTCCCTTTTGGAACCCCGCCTGTTCTTCTGCTATTACTGAGTTTTCTACAGCCCAATGTTCTAATTTGCCCAGTAAATATTTGGAGTACAGTTTAGAGACTACATTAAGGAGACTGATTGGTCTAAAATTATTTGGGCCAGCTTTAGAGCCTCTTTTATGAATAGGGACTACTAACACCCCAACCCTGAGGTGTTTTCCCATGCTTGTTTATATATGTGAACATTCTGGCGAGCACTGCACACCACCAGGTGGTATTCGACTTAAACAGCTCTCCTGGGAGCATGTCTTCACCAGGGGCTTTGTTGCTGAGCAAACAGGTGAACAAGTTGTTTATTTCATCTGGGGTGACTGGGTCCCAGTGAGGGCAAAATGAAAGAAAAAGAGAGACTGTGTTAAAAGATGGTACTAGTTTAAGCCCTGAAGTGGGATGACTATAAAGAGCCGAGAAGTGGGCTTGCCATTGTGAGGAGGTTATTTGATTGTCTAAGGCACCAGAATAAGCATTGGTTCCCCTCGACACCAATGACCAAAATCTGGCCGTATCTCCCCTCAAGGCTGCTGCACCTAACTCTAACCAAGATTTCCTTAGTCTTGCTTGCCTCCCAGACCATAAACATTGAGGTGTCTGGCCTCATATTCTGTTTAAAGTCCATTTCTTCTTTTGCTTGTTTCTTGAATTCTTCATTTTTAAATGTAATATATTAAGCTTCCAATTAAATTCTCTTGGTCTACTACCTACTTGTACCAGAATTGGATTATGGTCTGCAAATGTATTAGGTAGAATATCTATTTGTTCCAGTTCTTTCATTAGGTTTGTTGACATCCAGCATGAATCAATCCTTGACCATGATTTATGCCTGTTGGAGTAGAAGGTATAATCTCTTGTCTTTGGGTTACATGTTCTCCATGCATCTACAATGCTTAATTCTTCTGCTAGTTGTAAGAAATTTCTTGGAATCGTGCTTCTCTTCTTTTTGCTTGTTTTTTCTGATTTTGTTTCTAGTTCTCTGTCAAAGACAGCATTAAAATCTCCAATTACGCAGTACTGATTATAATCTTTATTTGCCAATTCTCGTTGCAGTTGTTTATAAAAAATTTCTTGATTTCCATTTGGTGCATAAATGTTGACTATTAGCAATTTCTTAGATTCTCTTTGAATTTCCACCATTACTATCCTTCCATCCTCTGAGGCAAAAATCAGGGAGGGTTCCCACTCCTTCTTGATATAAATAGCTACTCCTTTCTTCTTTTTGCTCACGTCTGAAGCTGCAAATAGTTTTCCTAATCTTGGCTATTCTAACAGTTTCAAGTCCTTTCTTTTGACATGAGTTTCTTGGATGCATATAACATCAGATTTCTGTTTCTGCAGTTGTAGAAAGATCTTTTTTCGCTTTTGGGGTGAGTTTAGGCCATTTACATTTACTGATAAAATCCTCATTTGTTTTCTAGACATCTTGCTTGGAATTACTATCCTTTTGTTTTTTCTTCATCATGCTTCTAGTACATATTGGCTCAGTTGTTTCTTGTTCTCCTGACTCAGTGTCTGATTCTGGTTGTAATAATTGCATTTGCTCCTCTTGAGATCTTTCTTCTGGTTCCTTGTCATCTGGTTTTTTCAGCTTCTTCTCATTTTTTTCTATAAAATCTCGTGCTTTCATTGGAGACATTATATTATATCTCTGCGTATCAATCTGAAAAAATAACCCTTCTGGTGTTAGCCATCTATATGAGATTCCATTTTGTTGTTGTAGCTGTACCAAAGAAGTATATTCCTTTCTTCTCTGTCTCACTTGCCATGGAATTTGTTTTAGGACGTTGATTTTCTTATCTTCTATTTTCAATTCTTTTTCTTGTGAGGCCCTTAAAACCTTATCTCTGATTGCCTTCTTCGTGAATCTCAAATGCACTTCTTTGGGTAGCTTATTTTTCCTAACATATGCTGTACTCACTCTGAAGGCTGCTTCCAGACCTTGACGGAATTCCGCTACATCCATCTCTATTGCTGGCACCAGGGCTTCACTCATTAATGTCTCCAAATCTTCAGACTCTGTTTCTGGTACATTTTGGAATCTTAACATCTTCAGAGCCCTGTCCATTTCTAACATTATTAGCTGGTCTTCACATTGCCTCTGGTTTCTCTGTGTCTGCTGTACGGTTTCTTCAGCTCTGTCTAATCTGGCATCTGTATTTTTCATTTTCCCCTCTATATCTTGTGTTTTGGTTTTAATTTGTGTCACTTGCTCCTTTGTCTCAGTAAGCTCTGCCTGCATATGCGTCATTTGGTTTGTCATTTGAGTCAAGCATTGATTAATTTGATCAAATCCTGTAGTCAGCAGGTTCTGCATGGTTGTTTGCCATTCTTTATCTGATTTTTCTGGTTTCTGGGAGGTTAGTTTTCCTAATGCTGATATTTGGGCTGGGGAGGTTCCCGGTGTTTGGGGTTTAGGTTTCTTTGCAGCCATTATGACATCGACCCAAATTCGAAACCCACAATTGACCGCCTCCCCTATACCTTCCCCAATCTTTATCCAGTATTACAGTATATGACACAGTTTTTAAATTGACATTTTAAATTTCCACTTCAATACACTACAGCTCTTGAGTTGCCCACCAAGTCCTTCCACGAAGATCCAGGCTAAATAGAACTCCAGAGACACAAGAGTTAATGCCGTATAATGTTCTAGCATCCTGAGGGCTTTTTACCAGACAGTTGGGTGAGCTGGCAAGAAAGAGAGTTCAAACCATGTACAGTCTCACCAGAAAAAAAGTCAATATTCCAGTATTCCCCAACTCCCAGTGTTCTTTCCAGAGCCAAGTTAGAACTAGAAGAAGAAAGGTGAAAAACCTTGCCTTTCCCACTTCAGTATTTCCACAGTTCAGTTCCGTTCTTGATACAAAATCTCCAAAAACCCCAAAGGCTTTTTTTTTTAAAAAAAGAGTCAATTAAATGTAATAAAATTGGCGATGATATTCCGCTTTCCTCCAGTAGGTGTCATCCTCTCCCCATGCACAGGCTGTCTAGTACATTGTAAATCCACTTAGCACAGGCTTCCCTTCAGTCAACAGAGAAGGGGAGGGGTTTTCCCCCCACAGAAACAGAATATCGTCCCAAAGTCTCAGAAACCGGTACTCAATCTGCTATTAAAAGTTCTGTTGGATTCTTTGTAACATCCAGACAGGATCTGTCCACAATTGTTTAGTTCAACAAGCAGTTTCCAGGCACAGCTTTTATTGTTCTGACCTGGGATCGGTCCTTGGCCAAAAGTTAGTTTCGTTTTCAAGTTAGTTCATTAAAATAGGGCCGATCAACAAAGAGCTCACCGCCACTAAACTCCTTTTGGTCCTTATTGCCGTTACCAGTTCATTAGCTTAGAGGTTTCAAATTTTATTTATTACTGTCCATTTTAACTGCAGTTATCCGCTCTTCCTTCTTCCTCAGACACTTCGGGGTACTCACTGTTTTGGCACCAAGATGGTGTTCCCATTTCCAGCCAGTGCCTCATGATTCTCTTCAGAGGGAGAAAGAGAGGGGCTGCCACCCATCCTTCCTTCCTCCTATGCTCACGCTCAGCCAGAGGGGCTTCTCCTAGCCCGTCCTTGACTCCTGATGTCTCTAGGGGTCTTCCGGCTGGTCGGTTTTCAGCATTTCCCCGGGAGCTCTTGCCGGGTACAGCTGAACACCACAGTGACGAAGCTCCACCCTCTCCTTGGGTCCTTTTTAAGGAGAAAGGCATGGTAAACAATATTTTAAATAAAAAGGACAAACAAACAAATCCATTGGGAGTTTTCTCTTCTTTTGACTACAGCATTCTTTCCCAGTTTCAATCCACAATTCACCTAGTTCTCAGTTAACTGAGTTTAATACTAATCCATTCTTTATAAATAAATAAAGAATCCATATATATATATATATATATAAAGAAAGAAAGAACATATAAAAAAGAATCCAATATATATAAATTGTTCAGGATAGCTTTAGTATTATTCAGATTTAATCTAGGTTTTTTATGTTAATAATTCATGGTATGCACCACAGTTTGCTTCTTGCTGTGTTTTTTCCCAAAAGGAATAGAATTTCTCCATCCTTTGCTTTTCATCATAAAATACATTCTAAATTAGTCATTTGGTAACATCTTTATTTCCTTTTTTTTTGTTGTTGTTCATTTCCTTAAAGCATGTGTTTGCAAAAGTGCGACTCATTCAGATTTTTTACAGAATTTAAATGAGTCACGTTTGCTTCATTTCTTACTTCCAGGCCAAATTCTCCTAGAATGTTCGGTTGAGTTTTATTTCTTATTCCTATAATTATCAGCACATCCTGTTTTGGTATATGTCAATTTCTTCCTGCACATGAAAGTTTCTGATTTCTTCTTCTTCAGCATTTGTAACTGGAGCTAAAACTTAAATTATCATTATGCTGAAAGGTTCTTCATGACATCTGACTGACATTATTCAGTCAGTTAGAATTTACATTATAGCCCCTAACTGTTCAAGTCATAATTGTTGTCCTGATTACAGCCATGCTGATTTTTATAGGTTTATTCTTTCCAGAATAAATTGCGTTGAAATTCTCTGATCTAAAATGTCCCATTTTTGTCTACCTGAGTTTGTTCATCCCAAGTATTGCAAAGTTCAAATGTTTCATTTCTTATTTTACAATTTGAGGCTTGCCTTGATTTATGCCTCTTACATTCCATGTTCCAGTTACATCATTGTAACAGCCACCCTCACACATCACAGAGTGGTTGCTACTTCACTTTAAAAACCTCTGCTGCCACCAACTTATCCTTAAAAATCATAAAAGGACAAATATAACTTTGAAAAACAAAAACTTGGTTTATTGATTACAGAAATAAAAATGGTAAATCACTGGTGAAGAATCAATTAAACAATCACTGTTAATAAACACTGGCTCACACAGACTATTTCACACTGACAAGCTCTCTCACTCACTAAAACTAACAATCACTTTAAACTCTCAGCTCAGATTCTCATCTCCAATCTCTCCTCACACACTCTTCACCCCCCTTTTTATACTAGCTCCTCCCCTTAAGTTCCACCCTCCGTCACACCATAGGCTGATGACTCACCTCAGCTGTGATGGACATGTGATGTTATATCTGCCCATTACAATACATCCCCCCTTAATAAGTTGTTTTGTGGGGGAAAGCTAAAGTGCTTTTCTCCAAAAACAACGAGGAGCAATATACAAAAATTACATTACGCCAACATTACACGCACACTTACCCAAAATGTTTAACAGTTCAATAGCAGAAAGTCATACAATATAACACTTTTCCTTCTTATTACTTTAAAACACTTTAAACAATTAATATTCCTTATACTCTAAGCATTTTTATTAATTCCAACAATATACTTTACCTTATCACTTTATATTTTATAATTAATTTTCATTAACTTTATTAACTTTACAGTAATCACCATTATGCAACTTATAAACAGTTTAAACCATTCTTAGAGTCCAAATTTTTCTTTTCCATCTTCAGTCGTCGGGTCGTCTAGAGAGGGCATCTGCAGCACAGTTCTGAGTCCCTTTGACCACTCGAACCTCAAAGTCGAAGTCCTGCAAGATCAAAGCCCACCTCATCAGTTTACTGTTGTTGGCCTTCATAGTCCTTAGCCACAACAGTGGGGAGTGGTCAGTACAGAGGATGAAATGTCTCCCCCAAATATATGGTTTCAGTTTCTGGACCGCGAACAAAATGGCAAGACACTCCTTCTCGATGGTGGACAGGTGTCTCTCCCCTTTCTGTAGCTTCTTACTCAGGTAGGCCACTGGATGAAGGTCTCCGCAGTCGTCACTCTGGCACAGCACGGCTCCTAACTTGGAGTTGGACACATCTGTGAAGACGGTAAACTCATGATCAAAGTCTGGAGCTCGCAACACGGGGTTGGTGATTAACGTCTCCTTCAGCTTCCCAAATGCCTCCTCGCAGCTACTGGACCACTGGATGCTGTCAGCACTCTTCTTGCATGTCAGTTCCGTCAGTGGCACTGCTATCTCACTGAACCTAGGGATAAATCTCCTATAGTAGCCTACCAGCCCAAGAAAAGATCTAACTTTCTTCTTGGTGGTGGGTCTAGGCCAACTACTTATAGCTTCTACTTTTGCTTCCAGGGGTTTGATTACACCTCCCCCTACCACATGACCTAAGTACTTCATTTCAGGGCTACCCAGCTGGCATTTGCTTGCTTTCACTG
Organism: Pogona vitticeps; assembly: GCF_051106095.1. Lineage (NCBI taxonomy): Eukaryota > Metazoa > Chordata > Lepidosauria > Squamata > Agamidae > Pogona > Pogona vitticeps. The sequence continues at coordinate 138,817,067 of NC_135785.1, forward strand.
TTAGCCCTACTGCCTTTAACCTTTGCAGCACTACTTCTAAGTGACAAAGGTGATCCTCCCAGGTGTTACTGAAGATACCTATGTCGTTGATGTAAGCTATGGTAAAGTCACTAAGCCCTTGCAAATTTTTGTCCATAAGCCTTTGGAAAGTAGCTGGTGAATTCCTTAACCCAAAACTTAGGACACGAAACTCAAATAGGCCAAAAGGGCTACAAAATGCAGTTTTCTCCTGATCCTTGGGGTCAATTCGCACTTGCCAATACCCTTTGGTCAGGTCTAGGCAGGAAACAAACATCTCAAAGGGATCTGATGTTGAGCCATCAAAAACTACAGTGCCCTTCATTCCCTCATGGAAGGACCTGATGATGTTAAGAAGTTGAAGTGGACATCCAATCTTGGGAAGTATTTTAAAAAGGTTGTCCCTGCTAACCAAAGACCTTTTTCAGATCTATGAAGGCCACAAAGAGTGGCTGTCATTGTTCCCTGCATTTCTCCTGCAACTGTCTGAGGGAGAATACCATGTCAGTGGTGGATCTATTAGCTCAAATTCCACACGATTCTGGATAGACTGTCTGCAAGCACCTGAAGCCTCTTCAGCATGACACGGGCAAGCACCTTCCCTATAATGCTGAGAATAGAGATGCCACAGTAGTTATTGCAGTTACCAGTGTCATTATTGTTCTCATATAATGTGACAATGTTTGAATCCTTCATGTCCTGTGGTACTCCATCTTCCCTCCAGCAAAAACAAAAGATTTCATACAGCTTGGTGGTGATGATCTCTTTATAGCACTTCAGCACTTCAACAGGAATGTTACCTTTTCCAGGTGCCTTGCCGGAGGTGAGAGAATCCAAGGCCACTTTTATTTCTGCTAAAGTTGGTTTGGTATCCAACTCTTCCAAGACAGGTAGACACTCAATGTTATTTAATGCCTCTTAGGTTACTACGTTCCCTCTAGAATATAGCTCAGAGTAGTGCTGCACCCAGCATTCCATCTGCTGTGCTCGGTCCTGGGTGATTATACCTGTAGCAGACTTCAAGGGAGCAGATTTCTTCTGTATTGGACCTAAAGCCTTCTTGATACTGACATACACTCCTTTGATGTTACCTGTGTCTGCTGCTATCTGTATCTGAGAGCAGAGCTGAAGCCAATAATTGTTAGAACACCTCTTGGCAGTCTGTTTGACTTTGCTAAGAGCAGCTTGAAGAGCTTGCAAGTTGTACTCACTAGGACAGGCTTTGTATGCTGCTGGAGCTCTCCTCTTATCCTTGATGGCTGACATCAGCTCCTTGGAATGCGTTTCAAACCATTCCATCATCTTTTTGTCTTCTTGCCAAATGTGGCCAAGGCAGATTTATAAACAGCATTCTTGAAATGTTCCCATTGTTCACTTGAAATTGCACTAACCAGGCCTGGAAGGGTTTCCTCAAGCCCTTAGGCAAATTCCTCCACTTTTCTCTGATCGTGAGTCTTTAATTTCAATATGTGGGCTTCCTTCCTTTTTCGTGTGATACAATCTCTTTGTTCGCAATTTTACTCTACTACAAACCAGGGAGTTATCAGTATCACAATCACCACTCTGGTAACTGTGTGGTATCATAATACTAGGAAGGCTAGAACATCTAGTAAGGATCAAATCGAGATGATGCCAGTGCTTGGATCTTGGATGTCTCCAGGAAACTCTGTGTTGAGGCTTCATATTAAAGAATGTGTTGTTGACACAAAGATCATAATAACAGCAAAACTCCAGCAAGCATTGGCCATTTTCGTTCATGTTTCCAGTGCTAAAATGGCCTAGACAAGTGGGCCAAGAATTGAGATCAGCACCAACTCTAGCATTAAAGTCTCCAAAAATGAACAGTGCCTCTCTTTCAGGGACTTTTTTGATAATAGTTGCCAGATCGTTATAGAATTTGTCTTTCACTTCTGTAGTGGATGACAGTGTTAGTGCATATGCACTAATGAGGGTTACTGGTCCTGCTGATGAGTGGAGCTGCAGAGACAGGATTCTTTCACTCCCCACAGCAGGTGGAACAATGCATCTCAGAAGATTATTTCTGACTGCAAAGCCAACACCATATTCCCTGGTCTCATTTGATGGTTTTCCCTGCCAAAAGAATGAGAAGTTCTTTTTTCTTTGACAGATCCCGAGTCTGGTAATCTCGTCTCTTGCAGGGCAACAATGTCCATCTGCAGTCTACTCAGTTCCATGTCAATGACAGCTGTCTTGTGCACATCGTCTATTTCTTGCAGGTCTTCAGGAAAGCCATAGTCAGAAAAGCCAGGGGTCATTGTCCGTACATTCCAGGTGCCCAACTTTAGGGCAGAAGTTTTCTTACGATTGTTGCATGGTGCACGGTTATCGATCTGCTTGTTGGGTTTCACCCTAAACCCAACGCACCCCGTGAAGTTAATAGACTGTGGCAAGGTAGCACCTTACTGGCTGGGGACTGCCCAGCTTAAAGCGGATGGTATCTACCTAGTGTGGTGCAATGACCTCTCCCACCATCAGAAGTAGCCCCTGGTGTCCCACTCTACACCAATCGAGCAAAGACTTATAACCGGTAACTGTTACTTCCTGTGTTGTTTCGACGCTGTATGCAAAGCTGGAGTGTCCTCTCCAGAGCACAAAGCCTGGATAAAATAATGTGGAGGATAGGCTGTCACCCAAGCAGCAAATCCCCCCTTTCCACATCACTGAAATAGTCCAGTGGAAGGGCAAGAGCCAATATAACTGGTTCCAGCGATGTTGCAGGAGTTGCCAGAACGAAACAAACTGCCTCCGGGACTCCGGCTCCAGATTTTGCCTCAAGGTTAACTCCTGAAGCCTTTTCTCTAAGTGGATATAGCCACAAGGCAGTGGAGCTTTGAAATCGGAGTTTTCCTTCTCTTAGATGAGCTGCCTTCCAGGGCTGACAAGCCCCACCTACCCAGCCTGCTCTCTAATAGTGTGGAAGTATGATCTGACCTTTAAAATTATACTCCCCCCAGGTGTATGTAATGCTAATTGGCTTTCCTATTTACCAAATATGGGTCCAAAGTAGGATTAGAGAATTTCACGCACCATTAGACACATTCTCCTGCTCATCCTCCTTTGAAGCTGAAACTCTGCCCTCCCTCAGGCCATTCCTATTTGCCATATTAGGATCAGAGATAGAATCAGAGTATTTGAGAATACCTGGCCTTCATCCCCAGCCAAAACCTCCTAGTGAAATGGGCCCAGGGTCCGGGCACACCTTAATTCAAAGCAGTAAGCCCTCCCCCTTGGGCCATGTGATGAGGGAGAACAAAAAGAGTGGACCCAAATCCACTCATCAGTTTAAAATACACATCCAAGAGGAATATGTGCATCAAGAAGGGGATGTATTTAAGGGGGACTTCCTTAATGCATAGAGTTTACTCTTTTTTCAAGTGGTAAGATGATGTAATTGCTAGAACAAGTGAATCCATCTCCAGAGTGCTACTGCCAGCACTTTTCTGTGCCTATGGGCTTCTACTTGTAGTTTGGTCTGTTTCCAGTCCATGGGATTGCTGATGGACCAAGAAGCAAGCCTTAAGCTGTCTAGGTTCCTTCGGCTGTCCATTTCTGATATCATGAAACAGTTTAATAAATGAGCCACATCAGGATATTGGCAAATTGAACACTTACCCTGCTCCTTGGTAGAGGAGAAGAGGAAGTGAAATTATCATTTGTTTACTTCCATTATATAATACACTGCATCACTTAGATTAATTTTTAAAAAATGCCTGCCAGTTGAGAAACTGTCTGCAACTGAAACTGGAGCAGTGTTCAGTTTCCTAATATCTAGAAGTGGCTCACACATTAAGCTATTTCATGATATCAGAAACTGACAGTGGAAGGAGCCAGACTAAATAGTATCATTAGAGGTGCATATGGTAATTGGATATGAGGATCACACCAAATGGCATATTGCACTTCCACCTGACCTCAAGGGGTCCTATTTACTCTAGACTGCTCCAAAAGTGTAGATTAGCAATTATTTGTACAGTATATGTGGTTTGTTTGTGCTACATCAACATAGCAAGAAGCCTGGAGAGAGAGAAAGAATTACAGAGCAACTTTATGGACCTATAGTGCCTTTCAGAGTAAGGCAAAGAGCAAAGTGCTTGCAGTGAAATTCAAGAGTTTTCTTATGGCACAGCAGCAGTGCAGGGCCTGGAAATACGCCAGTCACTTTATACATGCATCCTGTAAGCCAATGTGGGATGCAAGATGTTAAAACTGCTAGTCACATTTTGCTCCTTGGCAAAAATGCCTTTCTCCCCTACTCTGAGTTGTCTTACTACTTGGTTAGATATATTTTACCTGGCATCATTTACTCAAATTCCCTGCACCTCAGTTTTGAAAATCATCAGCCCCTCAACTCTGCCATCATTCCACACCTTGCTTGTTTGTATTAAAACAACCTGAATAAACAGGAATATAGAATTTCACAATAATTTTTAACAAACCTAGTATAAACAGAAAGAACTGTACCAGACAGCAGGTGAATCAAGTAAAAGAGATGTGCAGCTAGAGTAAAGAAACAGTCCATCGTTCAAACCAGTAAAGTCAAATCAAGCAACTCATACAAACAATTCCTTTTACACAGCTGAAGAATGGATTCCCCCCCCCTTATGAATGGGAAAAAATTATTTATTTATTTATTTATTTATTTTATTGTATTTATACCCCGCCTATCTAGTCATTTTGATCACTCTAGGTGGCTTACAACATAAAGGATAACAAGTTCAAGAAAAATTTATAACAATTAATTAATTAAATGATTCAGCAATATATGTATAGCAATAAACATTGGTCCAGTGTAAAATCTATATGCTTGCTTATTCTCAAATGAAAAGGATCGACACATGCAGTGGGCCCTGGTCACACAAGGGAAATGTTATGTAGTTATCCACCAGTTATGCTGATATTTTTTTCCATGACACACAGTAAAGACCGAGACATTTTCCTGGCTAGCGGTGTAACTGCAAAATATTTCCCCATTGCCAAAATGGTTGTGTCATTCCGTATGTTTGTTGTTCCAGTGCATTCCTTACCAGGACTGCTTGTGTGCATGACCTGCCCTGCTTCTTTTCAGAATGGAAGCCAGGAAGATGTCCACCATTACTGCAGCACACACATTAATTAAAAAAAAAAATTGTTCCTGATACATCAATATGTTGGTAAAATTATGACACTTGGGGGCTGTCGCCATTACATTACTGGTGAGTAATTTTTTTCTTTGCAGTGGGAAAATACATTGAAACGTTGGTATGTCAGTGTCACCGGGGGGGGGGGGGAGGAGAGTGATCGCCTTTATTGCTGCATGAATATCCCAAGTCCATTTTGTCCAACACATTTCTGCAGAAGCAGCCACTGCAACAGAGGGACACTTTCCTAAACAGAAACCCCTTCCTGATCAATGTTCCCTCTAATTTCCACCTACCCCTGGATGTGAGTCTGCCCCCCCCCATGTGGAGTTCCTTTGCAGTAGGAATTAAAGGGGCTGGAAACAATAGCTGTGGGTGCACCTGGAGGAATAAAAATGTGAAAACCTCTTACTTTTGCTTTAGTTGTGTTTCCCTAAATCAGGGGTCTCAAACATGTGGCCTAGGGGCCATTTGTGGCCTGCCAGATGATAGTTTGTGTGCCCTGCCCTGCCTGCCCCCCCAAAGCACCCACACATCCTCTGCTGTCAAGAGTTTAAAAAAAAAAGCCTTGCCTCACTTGCTGGTTCTCTCCCAAGACAGCACCTCTTGCACCCTCCATCCTGAACTGCAGCCTGCCAGCCAATCCGGCTCTCTGCCAGCTGGCAGGCTGCAGTTCCGGATGGAGAGTGCAAGAGGCACTGTCTTGGGAGAGAGCCAGTGAGCGAGGTGCGCTGCCAGCCCTTTTCCCTGAGCGCCCAAGCCGCTGCCGCATGATGCCTGAGAGTGGACCTCACTCCCAGTCTGTCCTCAAAGAGTGCCTCCAACAGCGCCGCCAACAGCAGCTGCCACCACCACCTCTTCCAGGGAAGTGGCTCTGTGGCTCTGTTTCTCTCTCGGCACCCCCAGCACCAACCCGGCCAGCAGCCAGCTCAGTACCCAGCGGTGCTTCCTCCTCCTCCTCCTCCTCTTCCTCCTATTCATCCTGCTTCAGCCACCTCAGCTCTGGAGGCTGTCTGGGCTCGCCTCGCAAAGTTTGCTCCTCTGTTGCGGTAGGGGTAGCTGCTGCTGCTAAGCGTGCCTTTTTTTGAGGGGGGCCCTCAGAGGAAGGTTGCGGACTTCTCTCTCTCTCTCTCTCTCTCTCTCTCTCTCTCTCTGTGTGTGTGTGTGTGTGTTTGTTTGTGTGCACGCACACACCCGCAAGCACCTGTAGGGGTGTGCCCCATTCTGTTTAATTTCGCGGGTACCGATGGGGGCTTTTGTCCTTTGGCAAGGCAATTCTGTGAGGTTTTTTTAATTTTATGTTGTGCCCTCCCCCTCGGCTAGGCGGTCGCTCGCACTCTCTCCCTTTTCCGCTTCTTCATCCTGCTGCTGCTGCTGGTAGTGGTATTGAAGAAGGAGCTGGAGGGGGTCATGGCCAGCGATGAGGGCTTGCAAGCCCCTTCTCCTCCTCTTTGGAGGCCCAGCCGGACTAAGAAAACTCTTGGGCGGCTTCCTCGGGCTGTTGCTCCACTTGGCATAAAATCTGATGTGGCCCAGCCTCACCCAGACTCTGCCTCCAGTGGCCCCCAGGTAAATTGAGTTTGAGACCCCTGCCCTAGATCATACCTGTATTTTAATCCCTTCCTATTTTTCTCTTCGGTTGGAATATTTTGTGTTTTCTTCCTACATTGATATTAGTGTGCATTTATCATCTATTTTCCTAATGTGTGTATTCATTTGTTTATTTTCCGATTGGTTAAACTATGTTCATGTATTTTTCAATTGTCTATATTTTTAGTAATTTTGATTTTAAAAGATACACACTATTTTTGCTCAGTTTTTTTCCCTTGTAAGCCATCCAAATCTGTGAATTCTCAAGGCAAAGTACTTCTTACAGCACATTCTGGGAGATGAGGAAAAGTTACTTGCACCTTCACTATGGAATCCAGCAAAATTATTTTCCACCCCTACTAGTTTTAAGAAAATGACTCATTGTAGTGCATGAGGGTGAATTCTAGAAGTTTACTTCAGAAAGCGCAAGCTTTTAGTACTTCAGTCAATGCTCATGCATTCAGACTTTCAGATCAATGTGGTTGATTTGAGCAGGAAATACGAATATTTTCTAACAATATTCCCAAATGTAGAAATATTCTTTTTTTTTACCAGTGCTGTTTTCACTGCCATTTCTCTTCTATATTTCACAATGTTTTTGCCTATGTGAAATGTGGACATTTTCCTACACACACTTTTCAAATATGTGCCTTTTTAAAAATGTGTCCCCACCCATCAATTAATGTGAGGATTCCCAACACAAATTGTGCCTGACCCAGATAACCTGTAGAAGCTTGAACTGCAAGTGTATTCCTCATACATCTATATTCCCATATATCACAGAGACTTGTACACTGGCTCTTTCTGCAAAGCCAGAATTCCAATCTTATAAGCTGTGGGGGAGGCTACTCAGAGATGTGGCAACAGGTGGAGGTAAGAAGAGAAGCAGATTTGATGGACACACAACCGTAATCCAAAATGGGGACCATGTAGAACTGGCTGTGGAGACAGAGGTTGGGAGTTTGATTTCCCACTGTGCCTCCTTTACAGGGGCTGGACTCAATGATCCATAGGGTCCCTTCCAGCTCTGCAGTTTTGAATTAATTATTAAATGAATCCCTGTGCTTGTCTAAAGACATTACAAGGGAAGGGACTTCTAAAAGACCAACTCAAATCATAAATAAAAATGTCCAATGAAGCAGAGGAAAAGGAAACAAATATTTTAAAAATCCTTAGAAATTCTGCCTTGCAGGTAAGAGCCTCAGTAGTCTTTCAGACAGCTTATATGGTCCCATATGGGAGCTTCAGAGCTCCTTTGCTATAACATAATCCTAGCTTGTTTTCTCCAAAAGTAAATTCAATTTCCTTGGGTAGCTTTGACTCCTAGGAAAGGTGTGTGTGTGTGTGTGTGTGTGTGTGTGTGTGTGTGTGTGTGTGATTGTCTTGTCTAAAATCATATTAGGCTGCATTAAAACCCTACTTTTTGCAAGGCATCAACTCCTTCACACACCTGTGTGCTGACATTTTTATTTTAGAGACTGAGAAAAGATCTACCACTTGACAAACATTTTCAGTTCAAATGTCTGATTGAATCACATCAGTGAGCTGCACAGCTAACAACAGCTAGAGGAAAAACAATCATACTCCTCAGTATTTATTGATTTAACATATATTTTAGTTATTTTATATCTGTTTTCTTTTTTCTTTTTTTTTTTTTACTTATGCCTCACCCCAGAGTCCTGTGGATATTATGACATCTTCTTATCTACACCCATTTCTTTTCTATTTACATGCCCATTGTTTTATCATGTCCATTAGGAAGAAACCAAGCTTGCCGGTGGATGATATTGGTAATTAGCAAGGTAGTTGAGAAGGTGGTGGCCGATCAGCTGCAGGCTCTTCTGGATGAGACCAATGCCCTACAGCTGTTCCTGTTGGGCTTCAGGCCGCACCACGGCACAGAAACATCATTGGTCACCCTATTTGATGGCCTATTGAGGGAGGCCGGCAGGTCCTCCTCGATATCTCAGCTGCCTTTGATACCGCCGACCAAGGTATTCTCCTGGGAAGTTTCTCCAAGTTCGGAATAAGTGGCCTTGCTCTTGCCTGGCTCCATTCCTTCTTGGAGGACCATCCCCAGAGAGTGCAGATTGGAGAAAGTTTCTCAGCCCCATGGAGCCTCAATTAAGTGGTTCTACAGGGCTTGATTATCTCTCCAATGTTGTTTAACATCTATATGAGGCCATTGGGAGTAGTCATCAGGGGATGTGGGGCTTCGTGTCTTCAGTACGCTGATACTCAGCTCTATATCTCCTTTTTTTCAACAACAGTGGATGCTGTTTCATCCCTTGAGCGCTGCCTGGGGGCTGTTCAGCAATGGATGCAGGTGAATGGACTGTGGCTGAATCTGGGCAAGACGGAGGTCCTTCGGGTGGGTGTCCCAGTCATCAGTGGTCTGGGAAACTCCCTTTCCTTTGGGGGGGGGTGACTCTTACCACCAAGAGTGAGGTTCGCAGTTTGTGTGTACATATGGACCCGGCACTCTCCATGGAAACCCAGGTGTCGTCAGTGGTCCATTCCGCACATTTCCACCTTTGGCAGATTGCCCAGCTGTGTCCCTATTTTGATGTGTGGGCACTCACTACATTGGTCCATGCGCTCGTAGTTGCAATATTAGACTACTGTAATGTGGTGTATGTGGGGATGCCTTTGAGACTGACGCGGAAACCTCAGATGGTACAAAATGCAGCGGCCAGCCTTCTTACTGGGGTGAAAAGGTACCAACATATTTCCCCCATGCTGGTTTCCTTGCATTAGTTGTCCATCTGTTTCTGCATTGATTTCAAAGTTCTTATAATTACATATAGAGCCCTAAATGGTTTAGGACCTCGATATCTGGAAGAGCGCTTTCTCCCACCCAGTTCTGCCAGAGTCACTTGTACCAGGCAGGCCGGGTGGCTGAGGGGGCTAACACCGAGGGAGGTACAGAAGGAAAGAACAAGGAGTAGGGCCTTCTCGCCAGTGGCCCCTCAAGTTATTCTTTGGAATAACTTGCCCGTGGAGATCCGCCTGGCTCCCTCTCTGAGTGTTTTCAGGAATAAACTTAAAACCTGCCTATTTGGGCAGGCTTTCCGTCCTGCCATATCTTAACTTCCATACTTTAATTACTTACACTTTGCCATCTTGGACTTTATTGTTTTTAAATTTGTAAACCACTCAGAGTAGACCCTTGGTCTAGATGGGCAGGATAGAAATCTAATAAATAAATAAATAAACTTCAAAGTTCTAATACTTACCTATAAGGCCCTAAACGGTTTAGGACTTCAATACTTGGCGGAGCACCTGCTTCCACCAAGATCTACTCGGATCACCCACATGAGTCAGGAGGTGAGGCTGAGGAGCCTGATGCTGAGGGAGGTCCAGAGGGAAAAGACACGAAGCCGGACCTTCTCAGCGGTGGCTCCTTGCCTTTTGAACAACCTTCCTCCGGAAATTCGTGAGGCCCCAACGCTGGGTACTTTCAAATGCCAACTGAAAACATGGATGTACATCCAGGCCTTCCCTCCTGTCAACTACTGATTTCTTTTCTTTGCTATTTATTATTTATTTATTCCTACACTATTTGTTATTATTGTATGCTAATGTTTTTATGTTTTTTAATTATTTTTGATATTCTGTAAGCCGCCCAGAGTGGTAGAATATACCAGATGGGCGGGATATAAATTGAACAAATAAAATAAAAAATAAAATTAAATAAAATTAAATAAAATTAAATAAATAAATAAATAAAATATCACAGAATTTAAACTGAAGGCAGAAGTTAAGTCTCTAATGATTAAACAAAATTGTTTTTGCAGCACTGCAAGTACATGTTATGAACTAGGCCAGGTCATTGCCAATGTCACCAATTAGCTAGAACAATTTAATGTATATGATTTCATGAACACAGTTAGCAGTGAGATAAGCAGCACTTTATTTCTGAATGTGTAGTAAAGTAGCTGATCTCAAAGTTCAATCTGTAATGTGGAGTAATCATTGATGCCTAGTTCATACTCACAAGTAACAATAATTACTATAGTATATTCCAAATGCCAAACTCCCATTGCTTAGTGCAGTAAATTGCATTTGAGTAGCCCCATTGAATTAATGGGGATTTAATGAGTCATATCTGTCCTAGTTAGAGTAGGCCCATTTAAATCAATGGAATTTATGGAAGAGATAACTCGCCAAATCCCAATTGATTTAATAGGCCTACTCCAGTGCCATTTACAATGCTAAGCAACAAGATTTTGGCCATTGAGTCTTCTGCTTTACATATATGATCTGGACCAAAGTATATCTTACCAGAGTAGCCTACACTATAACAAAAAACCAAACAACAGAAAAATAGGATGGAGTAGGATGAGGTGCCTGTATGCTCATAATGCCAGCCATGGATATACATCTGAAAATAAAACAAGCAATGGGCTTTTAGAAGATCCTTCTTCACAAGCTTTTTGTTACTTTGTATCCCATGGTAACACATATATTTGTATCTGAAATTGTCCTTTAATTTCAAACTGATTGTACAGCTCTGAAAGTTTTTTTTCACTTTGTGCATTGCATTCACCCACATAAAATCATAAATATCGTATAGCGCAAGTCTGTGTTGCTGTTGTGCTGTGAACTGCATGCACAACAGGCTTAACTGTATGATTGTAGCACAATTACAGCATCACCTTGTCCAACAACAGGATTCACAATGCATATCCCTAGTGAGGATATTTGTAGTCATTTGAATTTTTGTTGCATTTTACTTTGAAAATCAACAATAGCTGCTGCTTCCTCAGACAAAACGTGTGATTAGCTGTACAGTGAAAGTAAACCCTTTCTCTCTTCTGACCACTGCATCTCACCCACACAGTCAGGGGCCAGCCACAATCTGTCCTTTAATTAGATTTGAAATGTTCAAAGCAATCAGTTCGGCTGCAGTTCTCCCTGAAGTTGCTGAATGTAAAACAATTACTTCCCTTTGTCATTGCCAGTCTGCCACTCTAGGCTTCTTGGTCCCCTGATAACTAATTGTTAAATTGTGCATGAACTGACGAAGCTGCTTCCATCGCTTGTGTTCCTGATGCCTGGCTGAGTAAGAGCACATCAGACTCTGGCATAAACAGATGGATCAGACACTTGCTGCTCCTCCATCCCAGCACTATGACCACGGCCTAACCCCTCATCAGTTGTAAAACACAGAAGTCTAAATTTGCTCTTAGCATAAAGCAGCTACACACTTTTGTCACTGTTCGCAATTTTGTCACTAATCATCTAGATGATTACAAGACTCTCTGACATCCGTTAGCATTGTTGCATGTGGTGTAAAAGAAGAAGTACGTAAAAGAACAACCACAGGTTCTCCATATTTGTTCAAGTGAATGCTAGTGTAGCATAGGAATTGGACTAGGATTTGTGGGACCTGGATTCAAATCTGTGCTTGGCCATGAAGTTGACCTTGGACCACTTTCTCTCTCTTAGACTAGCCTCCCCCACAAGGTTACTGTGAAGAGAATGTGGAAAGGAAGAATGCCAAAAATAACAAAATATTATGTTCAACACATTCAGAACCTGCTCAACTGAATAAAGTCATTTTATATTAAGACTGCAATTCCAGCATTTACTTAAGAGCAAGCGCTACAATGACATTTGGACTTCTGACAAAACTTCCATGGATATGTGTTATTAGTTACACACAGTGGTCAATTCAGATGTAGACTGAGCAAGCCACAGCATAGGGCATCAATTTAGACAGGGCTACTTAAAAAAACCCAAAAAATCCCTCCACATTAGAATGATACACATTATAGTACTCCTCAGCCTTTCTCAGTAGAAATAGTTTAGGGCCTCAGAATGTTTTAATCTGACCCTGGATATTTCTGTCTATGACATAATGTGATACAAATGTATGATGTAAAAGTAACCACACTCTAGTAAAGTCTAATTGGCATGTAAAATTTCACGTGGATTGCTTTTTGAAATAAATGATTGGGAACAGACTGGGTCCTGACTTTTAAATATAAAACAGCCATGCACAGAATTTTACATGTGCCCAACCTTCATTTTAATGAGAATATTGTGCTTGTGTGCTTATCTATAGCTGATTGCAAAATGCAAAGTGAAAATTGAATCTCTGGTATAAATCTTTTCAGCTCTGCATTAGACTTTTTAGTGTTTCTGTGAAAGAATTTCTGAGCACAAAATCATAACCCTCTAATGTCAGACGGGTGGGGTTGAGGATCAGTCCTTCAGCCTTCTTTCCTCTAAATTCATTTATCAAGAAATGTGTGGATTTTATTATATTTTTATCAAACATAAATCAAACCAAATTCCTACAAATCCCTACAAGTGAAGGGATGATGAAAAATGATCTGATGACACAGAAAATAAATGTAAAACACCATTTGTGCTAGTCTTGTACAGCTCCATGTTCCACATAGTCTTTTTCCATGGTGGACTGAGAACCTATATCTTTATGTGTGGCAAGAACAGTTATATGTTAGATCTCTCTCTCTCTCTTTATCTCTCTCTATCTCAGTCTCTGCATGTATGTGCATGTGTGCATAGAACAAATAATCACTGATTGTCCAAAGTCTGAAGTGGCAGAGTGCTGTATTCCAGTCATCTCATCCTAGCAGTGAATCTAGGCAATATGTAAAATAGCCCAGAAAAGCCTGTGAAACAGTATTTTGATGTTTTGGGAGCTGTGGTAATCTTAGCTGGTAAGAGTCTAATATGTGACTGTTCGCCACTTCATAGTGTTTCTGCCCACAAAGGATGGGCAAAACAGACATCAGAATGAACTGCAGACTATAAAGATATCACACAGTGAAGCTAAAGCATGGCTACATACAGTACATACATACAGTACATACAGCCGCCTAGAGTGGTCCATTGGTCCAGATAGGCGGGGTACAAATCAAATCAAATCAAATCAAAAAATCAAAAAATCAAAAAATCAATAATAATAATAATAATAATAATAATAATAATAATAATAATAATAATAATAATAATAATAATAATAATAATAATAATAATAATAATAATAATAATAATAATAATAATAATAATAATAATAATGTGAAACATGACTTCTGCCAGCTGTGATGGGGATGTGCCTTCCTCATCAGAAATGTTCACTTTCACATAACGGATGCTAAGGATTGTTCAGGAAGTGTGTGTGTATGTAAAACAATCAACATAATTTTTTGTTCCTTTTGAAATTAAGCTTACCCCCTTGTAAATTGTTCGGCAGAAGAAAGGAATGTCATTAACCTCTGAATCTTGAGAGAATCTAGCCAAGCCCTTGGATACACCTCCTTCTAATGTGAGCAGCTCTTTTCATAACTATCCTCCCTCTGTTGTTTGAAATTGAGGGTCTGATTTCTCCTTTATATATGACATTCACTGAAGTGAAATTACATCCTGCATATTTTCTGCTCCAAACAGTTGAGATAAGAGGTCAGGTTAATTTAAACCAGTCCTGGGTATAATTTATGCTTTAACCTTGGTTTTAGCATTAATTTTCTCATCACCCCCTTTGCTTTCTCCAGTGCATTTAATCCTCTTGCTTTAAAGCAATGTAAAACCAGCCCCTCCCAAAAAGGCAGCTAAATCTACTTCATGGTAATTTCTGCAACCTCTGTTTGAATCTTTGACCAAAGTACCAGACAGTTCATATTATTATATTCAGATTACCCATTTCAGTAATAATGGCTGTAATTCAAATGTGTATTAACAATATTGTGATGACTAGCTCTTTCTTCTTCTTCTCCGCAACAATGAATATAATGAATACATCACTGCCTTCTTATTTGAGTTTTTACTGTTTAGGATGAAACCCAATGATTAGGAGGAGCAATTCAACTTAATTAAATGGACAGGTCACTAAGGCAAGTGATTCTCAAATTTGTTTGACTGATGAGCAATGAGGTATAACTTTTCTTAGTAATCAAGCATACAGAACAAAGATGTTAAACTGACCTTGTGAGTTTAATGCTGGAGAATTCTGAAATGAAGATTCATCCATCAAGATCAAAGTATTGAAGCCAGTTTAAAAAGGGAAACAAAAAAAAGATCATATGATAATTAATATTTCAATGACCAACACAAAAGAGGTGTATAAAAATTCATATTATATATATAAAGTCTTGATTATCACAAATTCACTGTTATATAGAAGATTTATTTTGCTCATACAGAATTCTCCAAAGATCATGTCCCTGAAACACCGTTTGATACATTCTGGTTGGAATGTAGCCCCCTAGGCTGTACCAAATGCCCTTTCCTCAAGCAGATCTTAAAAGAACATCTGTGACTGCATATCCATAGAGTATGGTCCCATGCACATGTGTAAGAAGGAAACATTGGCTAGAATGGTGTTTTTCTGAGTTGCTACAACATTCATTGGTGAAAATTAGAACAGGGTGATAACCTCCTCCCCTTTTTTGTGCTTTCAAAAGTTGGTGTTGATCATGGCATCCTTCTGGACCATCTCTCTGGATCTGGGGTCATCATGTTTCTGATATACCATCCTCATAGATATATTTGATGAGGACAAGAGAGGGGTCTTCTTGGCGGCTGCTCTGAGGCTACATAACTCCTTTCTAATAGGGGAGGTTTAGACAGCTTCCTCTGTGTTGCAGGAAAATCCAGTGATTCTGTTTCTTATGCTGTAATGTTGTTGTTTTTAGGTATATAGTGTTTAGTTGTATGTATATCATTAGTTGCTCTGGGTCCCACAGGGGAGAATGTGTAGCAAAATTAAAATAAAATACAATAGATTCATTTAAGCAAGAGTTGGCAACACACTGTACTCTGAAGTTTAGGGAAGAAATCTCTAGCACAAGAAGTCTGATAACGTTGGAGACTCAAAATTAAAGACTATTGAGCTCATACACTGCACTGCTCCAAACACAGGAAAATTTTATGAAATATAAATAATTGTTTATTAGTCTGCAGAATTTCAAGTAAAGTTCCAGAAATGACATGTAAACAGGAATGGGATCAACCAAAGAACATGAGGAGTTAGTGTGATAAATGAATGCTATAAATAAATAAGCAAGTATTTAAACAAACAAATGATTTCTTTAAACTAGACAACAGCTGCTTTATGCAAACCTACACCAACACGTGGTGGCGCTGCAGGTTAAACCGCAGAAGTCTCTGTGCTGCAAGGTTGGAAGACCAGCCGTTGTAAGAGTGAATCAATGCAATGGAGCGAGCTCCCGTCACTTGTCCCAGCTCCTGGCAATGTAGCCGTTCGAAAGCATGTAAACGCAAGTAGATAAATATGTACCACCTCGGTGGGAAGGTAATGGCGTTCCGTGTAGTCATGCTGGCCACACGATTACAGAAACTGTCTATGGACAAATGCTGGCTCTACGGCTTGGAGATGGGGATGAGCACCACGCCCTAGAGTCGGACATGATTGGACTAAATGTCAAGGGGAAACTTTACCTTTACTTACACCAGGATGGAACTTGAAAAGCAACTTTTAAGAAGTAACTTATGCTGTAACTTGTTTAAAAGCACTCTGAGTAGCTCAGTAGTATTACTGCTACAATTTTCTTTACATTATGACTGAAATTCTGCTGATTAGCATAGCAATTACACTACTGAATCCTCCTCCATAAATTCCATTGATTCAAATGTTGTTGTTGTTTAGTTGTTTAGTCGTGTCCGACTCTTCGTGACCCCATGGACCAGAACACGCCAGGCCATCCTGTCTTCCATTACCTCCCGGAGCTGGGCCAAATTCATGTTGGTCGCTTCGATGACACTGTCCAACCATCTCATCCTCTGTCACCCTCTTTTCCTCTTGCCCTCACACTTTCCTAACATCAGGGTCTTTTCCAGGGAGTCTTCTCTTCTCATAAGATGGCCAAAGTATTGGAGCCTCAGCTTCAGGATCTGTCCTTCCAGTGAGCACTCAGGCTTGATTTCCTTTAGAATGGATTGGTTTGTTCTTCTTGCAGTCCAGGGGACTCTCAAGAGTCTCCTCCAGCACCACAATTCAAAAGCATCAATTCTTCGGCAGTCAGCTTTCTTTATGGTCCAGCTCTCACGTCCGTACATCACCACAGGAAAAACCATAATAGGCCTACTCTAATAGTGACATGCTACACCAGTGGTTCCCAGCCTTGGATAATCCAAATGTTCTTGAACTGCACTCCAAGAAATCCCAGCCAGTACAGCTGATGATGAAGACTTCTGGGAACTGCAGTCCAAGAACGCCTGGGTTACCCAAAGTTGGGAACCACTGTCCTACACCAAGCAACAGGATTTCAGCCTATGTATTCTTTTACATGGTACTTTCTAGTCCCTTAAGAAAATAGCCTAATTTAGTGAGGTTGAGAAAACTTCAGGGAAGAAAGAAATAACATTACCAGTTGCTATGTTACTTACAAAATAAACATTTATAAACTTTGTTTAACCCCAGAAATACTTTTACTAGAAAATGTTGTTACTTCAAACATTCTGCTTCCAAACTCTGATCTTAAGTGCCATCAAAGTTAGTCTGACTTGCTTCCAACTAGGCTTGGTTTGCAAAATAATGATTTTGGTTTTTGTCTATATTCAACATTGGAAACTGAAACTAAAAAATCTACATTTCCTTATGGCATAATACTTTCATTTATATTGTATAGAATACTGAAATAATTCTAATTTACTTCAGCCCATTTTGTATCTCTACAAACAGAGGTTGTCCTGTATGTAGAAGGACTTGATTTTTTTTGCTATACAAATATGTTCCTAAAACATAAAAGAGCTCCAATGTATAGCATGCAGCTGTAGCTGCTAGTGACATATAGACCTTTATGCCTTCTACATTCTTACCAGCCCTGTAGTCATTATAAAGGGGAAGGGGACAGAGGAAGAGAGAGAGAGATTTATTTTTTATGAAGATATTCAACCTTGGATCAGGGAGAGTTCCCAAATGGCAGTGCTTTAGTATGCAAGAGTAAATACATAATTTACTCATCCTCCTGTTTGAAGAAAAATGTATAATACTCGAATGACTTGAAGGAGGTAATATCTTGATTAAATTTTGAGATCAACATACTTCAGAAGACATGATATAACGCCTCCTTGATTTGCATATGAATGTTGTATATAAAACTACACTTTTAGAAGTATCTTCAACTGATATCTCTTTGCAGGAAAAATTCTGAGAATTACTGAGGGGCAGGGAGGGAAGAGTATGTGTGTGCTGGGAGAAACATATACAAGCTGAACAAGTTGTTAGATGTATATTTTATGGAAGCAAAGATCAAATACATCTCATCTGTCAAAATCTTCAGCCAATAAGAAGCAACAGGATGCATGAAAGAGCAAAATGATTGTGAAAATCTTCTTCTCATCTTCCCCGCTTCCTCTCCTAGACATTATAAGAGTCATAATGACTTTGGACATGGACACTCTAAACAAGGGTGTTGTGCTGCATCCAAACCAGTTCCAAGTACCTGCAGCTAAAAAGTTCTTTTCCTTCCTATACTTCTCTTCCCATTTATTTTACCTTGAATGATGAGATTGAGCAATCTGTACTTTTTGCTTGTCTTTAAGCCAGTGAACTATACAGTGGTGCCTCGCATAGCGATTGCTCCGCATAGCGAAGAAATCGCTTTGTGACGCTGTTTTTGCGATCACAAAAGTGATCGCTTTGTGATGGCCCCTATGGGGAAAATTCACTTTGCGATGATCGCAGGGAAGCGATCATCGCAAAGCCCCCATTTTCAGCCAGCTGATCGGCGGGGCTTTGCAATTATCGCGGGGACCCACGATTATTGCAAAGTCCCGCCAATCAGCTGTGCAAAAATGGGGGCTTTGCGATGATCGCTTCCCCACGATCATTGCAAAGCCCCCATTTTTGCACAGCTGATTGGCGGTTCCAAAATGGCCACCCGCTGTTTTGCCTCACTTTAGAGGCACCGAAAATGGCTGCCGCAATGGAGGATTTTCACTTAAGGTGAGTTTTGGAGCCCATAGGAATGCATTGAAGGGGTTTCAGTGCTTTTCTATTGGCTTTTTAAAATCGCTTAGCAACAAAATTGCTTAGCAGCGATTTTTGCTGCATGGATTAACATCGCTAAGCAAGGTACCACTGTATTTGCTTTCTGCAATGTTATGTATTTTCTGATTTCTTGCCATTTATTTATGCCAATCTTTCTTTGGTAACCTTAAAACCAGGAAGTCCTTAGGACCTGTGGGGGTGGGGGGAGGGAATCACATTCCATGTGCTTCCATCAGTTGCTTGTGTGAAACTCCATGCTTCCATGCCATACGGAAGAATAAAACTAGAATGGAAATAATACTGGTTATTTTTCCTCTCATCAATTTGGTGCTGCCTTGACATAACGACAAAACATGAAAGAAATGTTAAAGTTGAACAAGATACCTTCTACCCAAGATTTGGGATGGGAATTCTTGTTTGAAGACAATGTATGTATTAGCTATTTTTTGTGTGTGTGGTAATGAACATGCTGGCTGACAAATTATCTCCCTTTCATCTGAGAACTTTCCCCACAAAGTTCTGTCTCTGATTTTTTTTCCACATGAAAATAAGATTCACGTCCTTGCCATGTGTGTGAAATAAATTTAGCATGACAGAAGACACAGTAGGGCAAAGAGTATTGTAGCCGCTTCCAATGAAAAGCAAATTGGGCATTGAATGAATAAGCTGCTGCAGAGCCGAGGCTTCGGCAGCGTGGCCTACCTTTGCTGTATTTCCTGGAGGACACAAGACCATGCAGTCTTGCGTGACTAGCTTTGGAAGAGGGGGGAATGGTAGATGATATAAAGGCTGTTCCCCCCCTCTTCACTTCCTCTTTCTTGTTGGCATACCACCTGCCTGCCCTATATTCTAGTGTGAGTTTACCTGGTCGCCTTTGGGGACGGATAGAAATTTTTGACCTGTCTCCTGATTGGCTCTTCGAAGAGGGGATTTTTTTTTTTCCTATCCCACGCTGGATAAGATGCACTGGTCATTTGGAGGTGAAAATTTGGTCACACTGGTGGTTAGTGTGAATTAAACAGGTATTTTGGGGAATCACATAGTAAGAGCAGGTAATTATAGCTCATCCGATCTCCCAGCACTGTGAATCATGTGATTACAGTGCTTGTGGGGAAAGATGGGCTGGGGACACACCCGGACCAACAGTCAGCATGGAGAGAGTGGCCCGACATCCGGGGGGGCAGCAGTGTTTCCCACTGTCTTCAGTACTGGGAGAACTGGGACCAGGGACTAGCACATTGGTTGTTAAGATGGGTCCGTTTAGACCTAGGTTTTAAACCTGAATCTGCACTACGGCAGGACCCACCTTTGCGAAAGGATTGGCAACAATGATTATATTCTATAAAGTGTGGCCCATGTTTAATCCATATTTCTGGTCTCGTGTATTTATTCTGGTGTAAGGGGGCAATGGTAATAATCTGGTCCCACCAATGAAAATGAATGGGTTATAAACTATTTTTAAAGCAGGTCAGGAATAGATCTGCACACTACTTTTCTAACCCAATTTGGAAGCCCATGTGAGGTTTTGGAATATATCCCAATTTGGTGTTCAGTAATTTGATTTGATTCATCTCCCAGATCCAAGTTGTTTTATAAATCTCCCATTGACTTGTACTGGAAAACCAAAATGGCTATCCTTTTTTAAACACTGTTACCCAAGAAATTTGAAGACTTGAGAGGCCTCAGCGCAAAGTAACCAAGTCTCAGACAGCTAGCTTCAGGGTGCTGCTTATGCACTCTGCCTGGTTTGACCTGTGCTCTAGAAGCAAATTGATTTATAAATATACTTCACTTCATCCTGGAACTGAAGCTGGCTGTCCTGTTTGTAGTTATCTTTCACACCGATTGGCCTACTCAGGAGTTTCCCTGCCATCCCTGCTGGCGAGCAGAAGAATGTTGTAATTCTCTGTGCTTACATGTGAGGGTGAGACCAACAAGTACTTTCATCCCTAGATCCTACTACAGAGCACCATACAACATGCACACTTAAAGTCAATGTTACATTTTTGTTGCATAATAAATTCTTCATCTTAATAAAGCAGGTGTGAGTCATCTGTATTCTGATCTCACTCTTCATTCAACCAAATTTCAAGGTATCAAGAATTTCTATATCACTGTTTGCCAATACATTCAACACATTCACTTTTAAAAATCTTTAATTGTGTTGATATCACTGCTCTTTTGTTAACATTCCTTTTTATTATGTGATATAAATTCATTGACTTCATTCAGTAATCTTTGCAGACAATGGAAATTGTCAATTAGCAATAAGAGTTCTGGTTTGGTTTTTTGGTAGGTGTTGGCTAATAATGTCTGCATTGACAATACCTTGAGTAGAATCAGCAAGTGCTTTTCTCAAAAAAATCTTGGAGTACAAATTGAAAAGCAGTACTGGCAGAATACATACTGACAGGTTTGAGCTAAACCTGGTGGAATTGTTAAATACAGTTTTGTACTAAACAATAAGTATTTATCAGAATCAGTGTTAAAGAGAGAAGTAAAGCTAGAATTTATCCAGCTGAGTTAATTGTTAAAAGCTGAGAGAGCAATCCCAGGATTGGCTAACCCTGGGATAAAGCTAGCAGACCTAGCTCACACACTCTGTGGGTTGGTTGGTGTCATGGAGTGCTGTTGTCGTGTTGCTGTGCTGGAGTATCCTGGAAGAAGCCGTGTCTTTGTGCTGTATATTGGAAGAGGAACTCTGGCTACTGGACTGAACATATGGTATTTGACTGCTGAACTAATTTACAAGGACTTTGACTCTGATTTATGCCTTGAACTCTGTGGAAACTGCTGTGTATGACTTCGGGACTGGAAACAAGGACTAAGCTGTACATGTATGTATATATACTGTAAATAATACAACTATTCTGCTATCAACACTGCTTATTGCTTGGTGTCTTCATCTCTCAGGGAAGTTCTTTTGGTTAGTGCCACCTGGTGCATCCTGGTAATACCGCAACTCTCTCACATACTAGTCATACTTCTCTTCATAGTTCAATGTCCTCTGTCACTGGAAGTTCACCCTACATTGTAACTTTTTGTTGGTTATACAGGCTGCCTATGATAGCAACAGCACCAAAAATTATACAGGTGTTTCTTACATCAAGACCATTGTTTGCCAACAACTCCAGCAATGTGCCATACTGGACTTTGGGGCTTTCTCATAGGCAATAAAGCAAACACACATATCCATGTTCAAGTCTTTCTCCAAGTACATGTAGGCTATCTTGCTACTCTGGTTTCAAAACCTCATCTGAACTGCATGTCTTATGAAATATCTTCACACTTCTTGCCAATTTTGCCATGTATTGTCTTTAAGAAAATCTTAAGGAAGTGCTCTTTATGCTTATTCTTCTCATGTTACTGTGAGGGCTGGCTGTTTCTCTTTCAGTAATCCAGTGGTGCTTCGACTTACGAACATCCCTACTTACAAACATTTTGACTTACGAACAGCTCTGTTTGCAAAATTCTGCTTCAACTTGTGAGTGGAGCTTCGACGTACGAACAAAAAAAAGCATTGGCCAGCGAAGAGGCTACTTGTCTGCTACCTCATTTGTCCCAGAGGTCAAGTGAGTGGATACAGAGACTTTGGACTGCCTGTTACTGCCTGGTACTGCCTGGTATTGTACTGTATGGACTGGTTTTTTTGGCTTTTTTTATTTTGGATTTTTGACTTTCTTTTTTAAAACAGAGAGACTGCCTGTTCTGGGTGGTAAAGGTAAAGGTTCCCCTTAATAATTTTTGTCCAGTCGTGTTCAACTCTAGGGGGCAGTGCTCATCCCTGTTTCCAAGCCATAGAGCCAGCGTTTTGTCCGAAGACAATCTTCCGTGGTCACATGGTTTCAAAATGGCCACTGGGTAATTAAAATGGCTCCCCTCTGTGTTTAGGGACGGATTCCTTGCTATACAGGCAGCGAAAATGGCCGCCGTATGAAGGATCTTCGCTGGACGGTGAGTTTTTACCCCATTGGAACGCATTGAACTGGTTTCAATGCGTTTCAGTGGTTTATTTTATTTCGCTTTACAATGTTTTCACTTAATGGTGATTTTCCTGGAACGGATTATCGTCGTTAAGCGAGACACCACTGTATATTCTTGTTACCTCTTGGATATCAAAGGAGTTGATGCTTCTTTGTGGCAAAATACAGAGATGACTGGATTACAATTTGAATTTACATCAGCTCCAGCTTACATTTCCACCTACTTAACATTGTTTTGGTACTTTGTAATAACTAGAAAATAATCACTTTATGAAAGAACTGTTGAACACCAGCATCCATTGGCCTGAAACCTGTGTGGAACTAACAGCTTTTTCCAATTTATTTCTAGCTATGCCGAGCATTCATCAGAACTACAGGATGCTAATGAACAAAGAGCATTCTTTAGTTAACTAGTTAGGGAAATAATTGATAAGGAGTTAACTTTAATGATATAAGCGACAAAAGAAAGATTAGAATTGGGCACAGAATCAATATTGTGGACACAGAGGTGAGCAAGACATGCTTCACTGATGAGGCTCAACTTTCAGAGCATTTTTTCCTGAGCCTGAGGAGTCTAGGGACATTTGAACAGTTTTAAAAAAGTAGAGGAGACAAACTCAGGTGCACCCAAAATCATCAAAGGAAGCCCTTAATTGGCAGCAATTTACCATTGCAATCTTTCCTAATTGACTGAGCATTGCACAATTTAAAATTATGGATGTACTCTACATGAAATAGAGGTAAAATTAAAAATAAATTAAAATATATCTAACCTTATCTACGTTATCATATCATAATTCACATATGTTTAATATCTCTATATGAGTGCCTTAGAATCAATAACATCTAATATATTAATCATAAACATTTCTCAATTCATAATTAAATGTGCTTGTCTATCATTAAAATCCAAATAATTGTGCTTATCTGCTCCGTATATAGACCAGGAATTCCAGATTTCTTACAGTATCATAAATCTGAAATTAGTCTCTTGCCTCCTTTTTACCAGTTTTAAAATGCCATCTGTAAAATGTCTTTAAACCATTTTCTCTCCGGTTTGCTAATTTTATCCCAGTATAATTAATGTCTTGCCTTCAGAGCCATTCAAATATGTCTAATCTATGGTCAGAAATTTGTCCCCCATGCAGCTCCACCTTCATGTATTCCTCCTCCTTTACATTCTTTCCCATCAGAGTAATATTAATGTACTATCCCCACTCATCCACCTGCCCCTCCCTTTTATGCAGACTTTTTTTACTCTCCTTTTTCAGCATTTCATCCTGCTAAGAAAAAAGTCTTTGTTTCTGATAGTGCCACTTCTTCAGTTGGTTGGTCTTCGGTCTCACTATTCTCTTCCTTGGGATACAATCCAGAAAATATCACCTTGAGTTCTGAGATCTGGGCCTTAATTTGACTAATAATGTTCAATTGTACTTATTGAATATAGTTCTTGGAGTAATCTTCCATTGTAGATTTAATGATGAATCACACTATCTCCTGGATGTGGCTTTCATATATCAAGATGCTTTTACTGCCAAGAGAAAAGTTTCTTCTGGTTTTCCTGTGGCACACCCAATCAACTTTAGTTTGTTTTTCCCCCAGTCCGGAGCCAAAAACTCAAGAATTATTTAGACCAGCCTGAACTCAGACTCCTACGAAAACAACTCCAGTCGTAAATCCAACCATGATAAAGATAAGTTTGATTTATAATCCACCTCTTCCAGCTCAATGCAGAATCACTTAGGTTAAAGTTATCCGGACTTCTTAAGCTCGTAATTTATAGTATATCAATTTTTCCACTCATTGGAGGACAGGGGCTGAGAGAGGGAAATCTCCATTGAAGTCTTTAGCTAGTTTTGTTTTCCATTCTCTCAAATGTGATGCAGTCAGATTGTAAATCTTCATACCTCCCCTCTCTCCGGGCAGCTACTCACCATGATGGTGCCCTGTCAAGTCAGTTGCTTGATAGGAAGGAATAACTCTCACGAAAACAGATTTGCAGGTTTGAACTTCGGAAGTTTCAAAGCCCTGCCTGCTGCAAGTCCACTCTCCTGTTGAAAACTTCTTCTCCTGGGGGTCCGCTGACTCGAAGTAAAACCCAGGACTTCCCAGAGCCCTAGGAATTCCCCTGTTCTCAGGTGAGGCAAGAAGCCTGGAGAAATAGTGATGGGTGCACTGCTGGCAGAGGAAGCAGCAGGGGCAAATTGCCCCACAGCAAGGACCTCTCAGTTAGCATACCCAGTATCTCTTAGCCAGCCCTCCTCTTGTCTCACTTCTCTCAACACCTCATTACTCCGACAAGCCCAGTCATGTCATGATAGACTTTTGCCATATTTCCCAGAAGGAGTAAAACACATATCGAGCAGTTGCCCCCAGAAGTGATTATACATTGGTGCCTCGCATTACGAGCGCTCTGTTTGATGACGAAATCACATCACGATGAAGATTTTGCGATTGCAAAAGCGATTGCAAAACGATGTTCCCTATGGGGGAATTTCGCTTTGCGATGATCGGTCCCCTGTTTCACTAATCGATTATCACAAAGCGATGATTTTCGGCCAGCTGATCGGCGGTTTCAAAATGGCTGCTGGGTGAAAAACATGGCCGCCTGCTGTTTTCTGGCACGGATTCCTCGCTGCACGGGCAGTGAAAATGGCGGCGCTATGGAGAATCTTCGCTGGATGGTGATTTTTAAGCCCCTAGGAATGCATTAATTGGGTTCTAATGCATTTCTATGGGCTTTTAAAAATCGCATGACGATGTATTCGTTTGACAGTGATTTTTTCAGAACGAATTAATGTCGTCATGCGAGGCACCACAGTAGAAGGTTTGCTGGGGAAGGAGCCCATGCTACACTACTCCAGGGATATTTGAGTGCCTGCAGTGCTCCATGTTTAACCCATCTACAAAGGGTTCAAGAATTAGTTGAGTAGACTGGGCTCCACTCCTCTCAGTAAAAGACTGTTGTGAAGTTGTTATCCTTGTTTGGGAGTGAAGGTAATGTCTTGGTGCCCTACAAGTGCATATATTAATGGTTAAGCCATGTTGGCTTGTTAAGATGTGTTGTTCCAATAAAAGATCTTCTTCCTGCAAGTACTCTGTGTCCAGATGAGTTATGTAGGCATCCTTCAGTCTTGAGAGACTATGGTATTGTGCTCTGTACGGAGGTCTTGGAACAGCGTCTGGTGTGGCTGAGGAGGCCAATTTGAGAGTGGCAATCCCTTCCACACTGAAGACAAATACCATCTGTCCCCTGTCCAGCTCCCTGGTTTTGCTGCTTTTGTGACTGCCTCTTTGCCTTGGCCTGCTGTACAAGTGTCTCTTCAAATTGGGAGAGGCCATGATGCACCGCCTGCCTCCAAGCTGAACGCTCAGATGTCAGGGTTTCCCATCTGTTGAGGTCCATTCCTAAGGCCTTCAGATCCCGCTTGCAGATGTCCTTGTATTGCACCTGTGGTCTCCCCCTGGGGAGATTTCCCTGCACTAATTCTCCATACAGGAGATCTTTTGGAATCCGACCATCAGCCATTCTCACAACATGCCCAAGCCAATGTAGACGGCGCTGTTTCAGTAATGAATACATGCTGAAAAATCCAGCTCGTTCTAGGACTACTCTATTTGGAACTTTGTCCTGCCAGGTTATACCAAAAATCTGTTGGAGGCAACACACATGGAAGGTTTTCAGCTTCCTCTCCTGCCGTGCACAAAGGGTCCAGGACCCGCTGCAGTACAGGAGTGTGCTCAGGACACTGGTTCTATAGACCTGGATCTTGGTATATGCCGTCAGCTTCTTATCAAGCCATACTCTCTATGTTCAAGCTAGGTTCATGCTAATTGCTGTTCATTTAATTTGATGATTTAGAGTTAAGGGTTTCAGCCAAATAATTCATCAAAGAGCTGGTTTGCCATCTGAAATCTGGGAATGGAAGAGGTGGTCACACTATGGGATTAGTAAAGTTGAGTTACAATGTCATACAAGACCATTATTGCTCAGAATCAGTTTCAACAACTGTGGAAATGACCTGTTTGTGGGTCTTTTGGTTGGACAGTCTCTTTGTTTTCCAGCCAGCACTCTTCCCATGACTGCAGTCTGTGAAGGCCATTGAATCAGCACCAGTATTGGCATGTCTGTCATTGTTATTCTTGGAACAGACTTTGCTGGCTTGTGGAATGGTAGAGGAAGCCAAGAGTTTAAGCATTTTGTTATTTTGCCATACCCACTCCTACTGCAGCAGAACTCTGGCCATACTGAACATAATTGCAAATGAATCAATATGGTTAGCCCAGTTCTGTCCTTGTATTTTGATTGTTTGTGTTGTGGGTTCTGGAGCTGAATTATGAGCTTGTGTTGTATTATTTGCTAATATGGAGACTAAAGTCTGTTCAAGTCCTTTATGGTCAGTGTTATCAACAAAGGATAGGTTTATATGGCTTTCCTTCAAAGAACTGGCCTGGGAGAATTAGAACTAGACATGGCACTGAATGAATAAATAACACATTGCACTTTCTAAGTATTTTCTCTCAGGATTTTCTCACAGATTTTCTCACAGATATTGTGGAAATTTCTACATTTGATAACTGCAAGCAATAAAAACTTCTCTGTGCCCAGTTTCCTTTGGAATGGGTGGTAGCTACCTTGTTGTTCATGGAAGTCCAAACTCTAGAGAAGGTGCTTTGTGAACCTATCAAAATGTCCCAAGATAGTGACTTACATTTACAAGATAGTGACCTGCTTGTTTCACCAAACACAGAGCTCACGAAGGTATCCCAACACACCCTTTACCTCGCTGACACCAGCTGACACCTCTTTACCAACTATATTTCCTATGCTTTTCTAATATAGCATTTATTTAAAAGGCATGTTAATTACTTCAGAAGCTCCTCAAATACATAAAATCAAGAGGTGAGTTTCTGTTATCTCAGATACTATTTACATATAAGGAGATGCACATCAATCACAAAAAGAACATAGAATTCCTTTTGGTTCAGATTTTAAAAGGCGTCCTCACTGCCAAGCAGGGAAGGGGCCAAATGTTTCCCCATTCCTGATTACCAGATTCAGAAGGAAACTCCCACCCCACCTCTTGCTCTGAAGTGTAGCTCTCCCACTACTTGCCTCTCTGTGGCCAATCACATGTGTGGGAGTTGTCTGGAACTACATATCATTGGACCACCAGAAAGAAAGTAAGAGAAAAGGAGTCAAACTGGCAATTGAGTGAACAGTTCTAGCAAGCACACTGCTCACGACACATCTAGAAATACACTGAAGAGGAGTCAAAGGCAAATTGAAAGGGAGAGAAGGCAGGGATTTAGTACAACATATTGTTCAATTCCACATGTGCACATTATTCCACCACCTATTTGTCAGAAGATGACACAACTTCTCAGCCAGGCATGAAGCCTGAATGAAAGTTTTGTGCTGTGTTAGAAACTTCAACATCCTTCACTCAGTTGTGCAGAGGATCGAGTCTCAGAAATGCAATTCATATTATTGGCAACTAAGTTGACTTTCAAATAAGTACATTAAAGCTACACTTCCTTCAAAGGTTATAAACTTTCTATCTGAAATTGTAAAATCAAACTGTTGAGAATTTTTTGCACCATATTGGTGGATCCATGGTTTTTATACACAGGCAAACTCAGGTTTCTCCAAACTAATCTGTGGGAAAGAGTTCTGCTTGCCAAGTACCAAGAAAATGGAGAAGAGTCCAATGCACAAATGGGCACAGAAAAATAACTGTTGACAGGAAATGAGCTGTAAGACATTCTCCTGGAGGTGCGGAAATAAAAACAGAAGCCACTATGATCCTTTCTAATGGCAAACAACTTATCAAAGGAAGTTACCATAATGCTCCAGTCCAGTACTCAACCAGATGCTAAAATACTACGCCATGAAACCAGAAGAAAATTATTTGTTATCAACTGTGTAGGGTTGCTAGCTAAACAAGGCAGTTTAACCATGGGCACAAGGAGCATAGCACTCCCAAGTAATACCAGCAGGTATCAAGATACAAAGAAGCTTTCATTGAAGACCATTGTATAAACTGAGGGATCCTTGATAGGACTGTGATCAAAGCAGTCACTGACACTAAGATGTCCAGTGGCCAGGCTCTTTATAAAAGTGCTTGCCTTTCTCTTTCTTGGAGGTTCAAATGATAGTTTTAGAGGTACAATCCAACAATATTCACATAAAAGGACAGGATTATTGGTTGGGGGGTGGACAATAAGAGCCACAATTTTCCAGCCACTCCAGTTGTAACTTCAGCACATTCTGTAGCAATGCAAGACATAACAGACAACCCCGATCCAATCCAATCCAGCCCAGCCCAAGTTCAGAAACATTGTTAGTTTCTGGCAAGTTCCTCTTTGGTTGCTGCTACTGATTGGCTGCCTCACAAGCATCTATCCAATTGCTGTAAACATCCGCTGGTTCTGAAAGATATGTTATTGGGGTTTGAAATTCTTCCAGACACACAGTACATGGTATCACTCCAGTATCCATTTTAATTTCACAGGATTTTTCATGGTTAGAGAAGGGGCAAGTAAACTGTGTCTCAAGTGTCCCTGTCATCTTCTTCTTGGGCGGAGGCTTTCGTTTTGATTTCCTATTTCCCAGCCTTACCTGGCCTCATGAACCTTCCCGGGCCTCATTTCCAATGAAAGACTGAGGTCCATTCAGTACTTAACTTTGAAATAAGAACAGGTTTTTTGATTACAAGTTGTTTGAGGAATAATTCTTAAGCACATTCTTAAAGTTACACAAAGCTTCAGTAGTTTCCTTTTACCGTTTCTATCGTAACTAATACAGATAACGCTCTGACTAGTCACTTCTAAAATTCACTCTCTGTCTCAAACCCAAACTATCTCCCCTCAAAACTCTTGTCTATACTGAACTAACTAGACTCTGACTCACCCCTCCCCTTCTAGCTTCTCTGGCTCTGCCTCCCAACAGCTCTCATTGGTACATGTAAATAATCTTCTACCTGAGCCAAAGCAAGATGATCGCTACAGAGACCAAACATTTTGGTTCAATCTGGCAAGTCAGACAAGTCAGAGAATAATCCCCTTCTTTTGCACTTTCTTTAACCTGCTGAAAGCTGCAGAAAATAGGAGGGAAGTGAAGGAGGAAAACCGCATTGAAGAACAAAAACTTGGTGTTGTAGCTGCATCATCTGCATCTAGATTCATTCTCTGAAGGTGGAGATGCAGACTACATGAGAACAGATGCAGGGAGATAGTTTTGGTCCTGTGACCTGGATTGTCACCTCAGGAACATTCTAGTCAGCTAGATGAGAGCAAACCCATGATGATCATGTACACTTTCTCCACACAGAGAGAGATCCAGATGTCTCTGTGTCTTCATGAAAAAAGCACATGTACAAGTGAACAGAATTATCCCAAAGAAATCCTGGGGAAGTGATGGCCTGTGATCGTGGTAGAAGGTGCCCCCCAAATGTTGGGTGTGAGGTTCCTCATATCCCAGTCTATGGGCTGCAGCCTTCCTCCAGCTTACCTTTCCAGTTATTGGAGGAGGATGTGGGGGATCTTATTATTTTTTCTGATGTGGCTAGATGTGAATATGAAAATCTCTCTCCTTCCCCCACCATCCCAGTTCATCTGGCAAGATTGAAGGGAGGAAAGAAGTGCAAGCCAGATTATGTCTATGGGTCAAATATTGCCATCCTTGCAGGTCTCAGTTTATACACAGGATTATGAGACAAAGGTGAAATGTCCAACTGTTTCTCACAGGAAACCAGAAACATGCCATCCTAAAGTCTCTTACACATGCTTTTCATATTATAGACACATCAGTCATTCAGTGTCTTATGACTTTTCATATTAATGCTACAATTGCCCCCAGACAAAATAGCCCAGGCTGGTTTTGCCACAACATAAACCTTAGGAATTTATCTAAGAAATGGATGTTATATAACAAATAAAATAGATATTTGGCTGAAACAGACAGCTTGTTTACAAGTGCTATAATAAAATCTAGCAATAGTGGTGATGGGGAAAATATCCCCACTCCTCTTCTGTACACAGGAAGGATGTGGCATTTAAGACAGAAGTTCATGTGTTTTCCTATGAGCAGATTATCAAAAAAATCACTAGTCATACCTGGCCATTTTATAGTCCATTTAAAGAGAATGTGGGGGTAGTGCACTCCTTTTATTCTTGTATATTTGCACAGGACTGACTGATGGACAAGTAAGTAGCTTCTTTCATAAATATGAGTCAGGAAATTACTCTTTAGATGCTGACTATAATGTTGTTAGTTCAGCTTGTAGCCAGTTGCTGGTCTGAGACCCTTCTTTCTCTGAAAGTGAGGGGGGGAACAAAGAGAAAAATGAAAAGAGAAGAGAATTTAAAAGTGTAATAATTGATTCTGTTGAGGTTTCCATTTTGGATAGCAGTGAATGAAAAATAAGCTTTCAAGGTAGCCAAGGGGTAAATTCAATGACTCCAACTGAATACCCCATGAGATAAAGAAATTACCACAATTTAGAAATTATTCTAACATGATTGTACAAAGGTTATTTTCCTGAGGGAACTATATTTTTAATTCACCAAGCTTCTGGGATTCTAGTTATATACTTTTCTGGAAGAACTGTTATAGCTGCTATGAAATTGAATCATTGTATTATTCTAACATTGTCATGGGATATTCAGTGGATTATACAGTGGTCCTTGAACAAGAAACATCTTTTTTGCTGTGGAGTGATAAAAATTTGCTTACATTTTTTTAAAAAAAATGTTTGCTTGAATATGAAGATCTTCTTCAAAGGTCTGATCATTATGGTTTTGGTATTGCAGAACATAGACTTTAAAGAGGTGTTCAGATCCCGTTAGTGTCCCTAGTTATGTCATGAGGAAGATGATGGCAGGTCTGCACTGCATTTTGGTTTAAGCAGAGATTTAACTCAAACATATTAAATATGACTCTAAATTTGCACAGAGGGGTTGGGGAAAATATATTGGTGATATAATGGGTGTTAGACAATTTGCCAACTGGTTTTTATTTTCTGTCTTTAACTTGACTCTGCCACAGACTGATTAGAGCTATGGACATGGGTCTTCTTGAAATTCTCCACCTTATTCTTGATTAAAGAAACCAGATGGGTTTAGCACCAAATTTCATCGAGGAAGTGGTGGTCCTAGTTCATCAGCATCCAGTCCATGAGAGTTCAAGGCCAAAAACTGAGATTGCAGGGCTAGGCCTTTCTAGTTTTACAGAGATGCAGAAGATGAATGTGGAGATGGAGACTGGAACTAACTGCTTCTGGGTCAGCAGAACTGTACTGAGTATACAGCAATTATTTGTTTGGATCCTGACAATTTTTGACAAAGCAGAGAATCCAACAAAGAGAGAGATCAGAAGAAATCTTGAGCACTCATTTTTCTTTTCTTTTCCCCTTCTCATCAATTTCTTAAGCAAGCTACATTTGACAGTCCTTGTTGCTTGTGGGTGAAGTATTAACTACCTCAGGAACTTTAACTCTCTTTGTTGTGCTTGTTAATTTCAGGACTTTATACTGATCAATTACCATTTGAAATTGATCAGTGTAGGAGCCTGAGATTGACAACAGTAACAAAGATACAAAGATACTGAGGATAATATTTCAGACACAAGTAGCACAGGAATCAATAGGTAAGGTTTATCTAGGTTCTGATAAAGAATCTAGTCCACCTAAGGAATGTGCAGGATTGCACAAAAAGAAATTGAGGGCATTTTTCTGGTCATGACATCTCAGAAAAGAAAAGGAAAAAGCAGAAAATCATGTAGAAAGCTGTGAGAGCATGAAGCGCCTAGATTCACAACCCAAGAAAGGACTATAAGACAAATCTGTCTAAAACTCCAAATAATATGTGATTCCAAATCTGTTCACATCCTGTTTGAATTACCTGCAGTATAAATTGGATTGATGGAGTTTTTTCTAGGCCTAAAATATTTCTATGAAAATTGCAGCACAAGTCTACAAAGAGAATTTTTTCATCATAATCAACATAGCTGCTTTAAGGCTTGTATAACAAATAAGCTCAAGACACCTGACACTGGAACTTTACCTGGTTTGTGTGAAATAATACAACAATCCCTGTACACAAGTGTCTGGTTGTCACCCCAGTTCTAGTCCCTTGCTTGTGAGTATTTTGTGTAGCAATGTTGCCTAAATACTATATCCACCAAAACATCTTCAGGCTTAGCCAGTGAACTTGTGGTGCCAGCTGACTGTAGGAAAGGTAGGGTGACATGTGTTGAAGTCACCTCACAAATAAGAGACACACTTTCTTCTCATTCAGCTTTGTTTTACCTGAAATTAGTCTCCCTGGCTATATATCTGGGGAAACATAACAATTCCCTAGTACCAGGCACCCCTAAAGGGAGGGGCATTCTTCAGTGCTTATAGAAGCAGGGTGGCACATACCCTTGGGAGCAGAACTTCATTCTTTTTCCTCGTTCTTCCCTACCATTGAAAGCAGTGGTGGCAGCAGGTATTTGGGAAGCCTAAACACTAAGTCCAAGATTCAACTGAGGTTGTTTTTTTTAAAATCATTTTTTAAAAAACATTCAAGTTTGCCAAGTAAAGTTCTAATGCAATCTGTGGATAAGAAGTTCAGAACAACTCATCAAATGTTTATGCTTGCAACTGAACTATACAATGCTTGTTGTGCTTTTTCTTCTTGTAGCAATTTGTCTCTTTATATTCAAGAAAAATTGGTGTTTGTGTGAGGGTTAGCATTATAAGGGTTCTGATCAAGCTATCCTTTCTTTTCCACAGGTTGTCTTTTCATGTTTTTTTTAAAGTACAAATTTTAAACTTTGCTGCAGTGAAGATAATTTGCCAGTGCAAAAGGAGGAGGGAAAGTAAACTTTTTAGCTTGCTAGAAGTGCAGAAACATCTGCTGGAGTCATAAGTGGCTCGCTGGCTGAGTTCAGCAGGGGAGAGGCTGGCAATTAATCTGAAGTGTCAGTGTACAAGATGGAAATGGTGGCACAGGGTTTCTAGGGACAAAAAGGCAGTTTTGGCAGCCAAAGACTGCATATGTTTCTGTAACTTAAACAAAAACATAAGCTGAAAGGTGGTTTGATATAGCAGAACAAACTCTTCATGAAAAATCTGGTCAGTCAATGGAACTTAACCAACCATATACAGATATATATGTGCTACAGAAGTGTGGCCTACTAACATTCAGAGGTGTGTTAATAAGCATTTTGTGTTCTGAATCCGAGGAGCTATTTCTTGGACATCCCAGTTGACATCTTGGCCAGAACCACCATTTTGGACAAAAAAAGTGAGATAGGTAACAGACTCATTACCCAAAGAGAAGCAGGTAATAAACACACTATCTGGAGGAACTAAAGCATATGGCATTACAAAATGCAGTTCCTTCTTGGAACATAAATCATAGGTCTCTGGAATAATCTGGGAATGCTCCCAGTCCTGTTAAGGACTCAACACATTCAGATTCTTCTGATGCCATGAGAAAGTGTTTTCTTCTATAAAGAGGCCCCTCTGGGAAAGCACCTAGAGACACCAAAATCACAGAGAAGATTCCCCCAATTCTCTTCTGCAATCTCTCCAAGTATGGTGAAGATTGGGTTTTCCCCAAGCCAGCTGCTAAAGAGCAATTTCCTGGGGATGACTCACTTTGTGACTCTATAACTTGGATGTCTGAAACTCAAGTCTTTACCAACATGAGAGGAGTCAGAGAGGAGTCAGAGGAAGCTTCTCTGTGATTTTGGTGTCCCTGTGTGCCTGGGGACCATTTTACAGGATTTTAAAGTCTTGGCAAATCAATAAATTGCTTTGTTGATTAGATGGGAAAAATGTAATTTAAAAAAAAATAATTTTATTTCAACTACAAACACATATCTAAAATGCAGTACAGATACCCCAAACCCTCCCCCCCCCCTTTGAGGACAGGGATTCAGACCTCATTACATTCCAGCTTTCCCAAACTCCAGAGAGCATTGAAAAAAAGAAAAAAGAAAAACTAAAAAAAGACAAAGCCCATCAATCATTTTGCCCTGTCTTCAAGTCTGACCCTGGGCCCAAGCATGTATTAAGTTCCAACTTTGTTTTGCATAGTCTCTTGGTTGATCTCGTAGCACTTCTGATAGTGAATCCAGTTCTATAATGTCCAACAGCTTCTTCAGGAGCCCCTCCATTGTAGGTACGTCTTCACTTTTCCTTTTTTGGGCCCAGAGTGACCTAGCTGCTATCAATATATACATCAAACAATATTTAATTTTCTTGTCAGTAATTTCTGGCATAATGTTTAATAATGCTATTTCAGGTTTAAAATTTAATTTCTTTTGAATAATTCCTTTTATCATTTCCCACAACTGTAACCAATAAACCCTGGCTTTTTCACATGACCACCACATATGATAATAAGTTCCCACATTTTTTTGACATTTCCAACAGATATTACTGCTACCTTCTGACATTTTTGCCAGTTTTATAGAAGTATAATGCCATCTATAAAACATTTTGAGGATATTTTCTCTTAAATTTACTGGCTTGATCATTTTATAACAGTCTTTCCACATCATCGTCCAGTGATCAGTGTCAATATTATAGCCGAAATCCCTTGCCCATTTTATCATTGTCTCCTTTACCCTCTCATCCTCCAATTCATATTCCAATGAATATGTATACATTTTCTTTATTATTTTCCCGTCACAATAGATCCAGAGTTTATCTACCTGTACTTCACCTTCAAAAAACACACATTTCTATCTTTTCTATATCTTGATTCTAATTTATTCAGTGACCACCAGTCTTTTGCCACCCCTAGTTCCTCTAATTTTTGCTTACTTTTTATATTTTGTTCTCTATTAAGTAAATTTTTGATTCATGTTTCATGGACTTTGACAAATTATGACTCACAGCAAATTACCTCCCCCCCCCTCCTCTTCATGCCCATCTCTAGATGAGACTGGATTTGGAAAAGTTTAGGAACAAATATTGGTGGGAGGAAGGAAGGAAGGAAGGAAAGGGGGATGCTACATTAAGCTCTAAACCACCAGATTCGACTAGAACTCTTCTGGAAATGTACCTCTCCACAGTCCTGTGAGTATAGAATGCTGCTTCCACTGTGGAAGGTAGTTGTCAATTAGCAAACTTCAGCTCCATTTCCCATTCCCACTCTGAGGATTTCTTTATATGGAATTGTTTTGCAGTATTTTGGAAACCAGCTTTCTTTTTTTTTTTTAACTCTTTAAAATCTCTAACTGGTTTGAAGACATTTGGACTAATCTGAATCTGTTAGGACTGACTTAATCTGATTTGGATCTGATCCATGTCAGTCCAAATTGCCTCAGTTTTGTTTCTGATTGGGCTGATTCAGGTTTTCTGCATTTTCAGCAACCCATGTTTTTGGATTAACCTGATAATAACTGTCTTCCTCTACAGAGCCACCATGTGTGCACAGCTGTTTTGCTGGGAGATCTACTATACTTCTCTAAGTACTGAAGTGTTCAACTGATGTAAAGGCTTGCACCCCTGGAATAAATGCCTCTCCCACTACTTCTGATTAACATATCTGGGAAAGGATATAAAGTAAAGAAAATCTGGCCAGTTTCTCTTTCTTCCTATTTATATTCTTTTTTCAAGGGCTCATGCTTTCTTTAGGGTTTTAGGCCCATCATTCCTCGGCTGGTCTGAATATTTCACAAGTGTATTCCCTGTTTATCTTTCAAATAATGTGTGCATTTAAGAGCAAGAAATCCTGGTTTATTTTGCTTCTATTGATTTTCCTTTCTTGAAATACAAACTAAACATTACATTATAGCATGCCACAGTTACAGATTAAATGTATATTTTCTTGGCATGTATATGTAGTGACATATATGTGACATATATGTTTACATAGAGGGCAGGTGATAATATGATTGGAACTAGACGTGGGATATTTGTATTCATCTCCCTGGGGATATGAATATGAATATCAGCATCATGGGTGCCTGGGTAAACCAGACCCTCCCCCACCCCCCAAACTGGCAGGTTCACTTACTGCTTGACATGTGTGGCTGGTGTTGTTGTCATTGCACCAGTCTTGGCTGATCCACATCTGCCTGCACAGCCAATCACTCCAGTGAAAAGGCAGGATGAGGAGTCTCCCTACTCAGCTGTTGAACAGTCAGCTACATGGGGAAGTGGGGAAGCAGCAGCTGGACCGCTCCCTGGATTGGCGCAACATGTTATATTTGATACCTGATTTTTTTGAAAACTCTGAGGGATATAGATGTTGAGATTTTGATATGAATATGTATGAAATATAAATGTTGTATAGTTGAAAGTAAAATGGCTGATTTTGCTTGAGTCATTTTACTGATAGTATTCAATACCAAGGTTTGAGACTTAATGTTGTACAGCTGTGGCACATGATGAAACCTTATGTGACTAGAAAATGAAGTAATGTATTTTCTGATTGGTCCCAGAACTGTATATAAGTCATGTGTAAAGGGGACATTTTATCTGCTGTAAGTCAGATCACTTTTTTTTCCTATGCTATGTGTTGCATAATGTCATGTTATGTTGCCAGATGAATGTCTATACTCTCTGTATACCGTGTTTTCCCGAAAATAAGACAGGGTCTTATATTAATTTTTGCTCCAAAAAACGTGTTAGGGCTTATTTACAGGGGATGTTTTATTTTACAGTCATGTTATCTTCTTCTGGTTGCTGCGCAATGGTGGAGGTCAGGATTTCACTTAACTAGGGCTTATTTTTGGGGTAGGGCTTATATTACGAGCATCCTGAAAAAATCATACTAGGGCTTATTTTCAGGTTAGGTCTTATTTTCGGGGAAACAGGGTATATGTAAATATACTACACTGATATTTTATTCTCTCAGTGTCATAGTGTCTTTGCAAACTAATATCTCCTAACTCTGCTAATGTTCTGAGAATACATGTTTAACCAAATCATCCTCTACATTTTGGGAACTACCCATGCAAACACACACACATGGAAAATACTATATTCCAAGCAAAACTGAGTCTAACAGCTTTTGAACTAATGAAAAGTAAGGCTTTTCTTTAAAATAACAGTAAATGAAATGATAACATATGCCCTCTCTGAGACTATGCACAGCTTCAAGAGTCAAAACCCAGAATGACAAAAGTTTCAGTTTGTGTTTAGCTTTGTTTTGGATTGTACTTCTCCAAATAACTTGGCCACCATGGTAGCAGGTTATTCTAATAGTTGTAGTTCAATCATCATCATCATCATCACCATCCCTCATTCTCCCCAACTCTTTTCCCCTCTTTTTCATTGTCTGCTAACCACTTAGTGGTCACAAGAACTCCTCTACATTATTGGAATGACCCATGACTGGCATATATTAAAAAAGAGAATACAGACTTTTATAATCACAGACAGATAAACTGAAAGATCAAGTGCTGAGTGATAAAATGGTATAAGAACAGGAGCTTATAATAAGTCAAATACTTAAAGGTCAAGTAATTTGAAAGTTAGGATAAAAAATGCAGAAACGACGTAAATAGATCAGAAAGAGTATGAAAGATCAAAGAGTATTTGATACTGGCACACAGATAGCTGTAAAGTGTAAAGGGGAAGGGAGATACACACAGGGGATATTAACTACAATTTAGCAAGAAGAAGAACAACAAAAACTACAAGTACAAATAAACAAACAGAGAACAAAAGGTAAGAAGGACGCAAGGGGAATGCATTAAAAGCAGTGTACAAAGGAGAAGGGAAGCACAAAGGAATAGCATCACAATAGCTTATTTTTAGATTAGTTTTGTCTCCCAGAAGATAACTGCAAAAGTTTCCTATCCACTTCACATTTTT
Organism: Pogona vitticeps; assembly: GCF_051106095.1. Classification (NCBI taxonomy): domain Eukaryota; kingdom Metazoa; phylum Chordata; class Lepidosauria; order Squamata; family Agamidae; genus Pogona; species Pogona vitticeps. The sequence goes on from NC_135785.1 coordinate 138,855,606, forward strand.
AACACATTTTCTTTTCCCAGTTCACAGAAATGTTAATCCTAAGCAGAGTTATCTAAATATAGCTTTTACTGACTCACTTCCTGGTAAATGAGCTAAGCATTATAGTCATACAATCTATTTCCATATTCGCCAGAAATAAGTGCCATTGTGATGGTTGCTGTTGTGGGTTTTTCGGGCTCTTTGGCCATGTTCTGAAGGTTGTTCTTCCTGATGTTTTGCCAGTCTCTGTGCCCTGCATATTCAGAAGAACAGGAGTAGGAACTCTGTCCATGCTCTGTTGCTGTTTGTTGGGTGGTTGAGTATTTATAGCTGTGGGAACAGCTTTGGTCTTTTTCAGGAGATAGGGTGATTAGCATGTTTTTGTTGTGGATATATTGTTGTGATAAGAGAGATTATCTGTCACTGTGATTGATGAGTGTCTTTAGCTGGTCTTTTGTGTGCGATGATCCCTGGTCCTTGTGGCTGGGTAGAGTTCATTGACCTTTTGCAGGGTGTATTTTCCAGTGCTGGGAGCCAGGCCTTATTAAGTTTTAGACCTTCCTCTTTTTTTGTGAAAGCTCTGTTAGTGTTTATGGATTTGAATGGCTTCCCTGTGCAATATAACATAATGATTGTTGGTGTTGTCCAGTACTTCAGTATTTTGAAAAAGAATTTCATGTCCAGCTTGTTTTAGGGCATGTTCAGCTACTGCTGGTTTTTCTGGTTGTTTTAGTCTGCAGTGTATCTCATGTTCTTTGATTATGGTGTGAATGCTGCGTTCTGTGGTTCCAATATATGCCTGTCCACAACTGCAAGGTGTCTGGTATACTCCTGCAGTGGTGAGGAGGTCCCTTTTGTCCTTTGCTGATCATATCATTTGTTGTATTTTTGTTAGCTACCAAATTTATTGCAGTATGAGCTCCTGTGGATACTCTCTACTTTGTCAGATATGTAGAGCACCTTGAAACAGACTAACATAACTACTATTCTGAAAACTGCTAGATGTGTTTTGTAGATGCTTCTTCTCAGCCATAGGCTTACCACCTGTTTGAGAAGTAGAAGTCTCAATGTACCTGGACTTTAATTAAAAGCTTGAATCCAATAGTAAGTCCCAATCCTTGTGTCTATACCCTTGTCATGGTCGGATCACTACCTAATAAAATGCAACCTCACAATGCCCCCCCCCCCCCGGCAAGGAGCAGGGACCTATTTTAATGGTACACCCTTGCAGGCTACTGGATCCTATAGGATTCCAGGATTCCATGCGAGGGATACCAATTGGAGCTCCTGCTGAGGCTCTGGTTGATGGCTGGTTTGCTGCTGCCACCAGGGCTATAGACATGATCTCTCATAAATGTCCTCTCTGTTGCAGACCTCATCCAGTGCCCTGAGAGCTATGAAGCAGAACAGGAGAAGACTAGAGAGCATTTGGAGGCGGAACCTGACAGAAAATAACTTAAAAGCTGTTAGGATCGCATCTAACCTTTACTTTTCTAAGATAAAGGCTGCAAAGAAAGCTTACTTCACTGTCTGGATAAGCGAAGCTTCCAACCAGCAGGAGGAATTATTTTGCATAGTATGCAATCTATCCAGAATTGGTCATAGTGATTGGCCTCCCCCAGTACCTCACCTGACCAATTTGCAGCATTTTTTAAAAACTAAAGTGGAGGCCATCTGCCAGGACCTAACCTCCTATTTGAAACCAGTAGATCGAGCTGAGACATCCAGCGCACCATCTTGCCCGGTGAGAATTACTCGCTTTCAGCCAGTGACGTCACTTGAGATTGATAAGGCACTGGATTGCTCTCATGCCACCACCTCCTCCCTTAACCCTTGCCCTGCCTAGCTAATCAAACCAGCCAGGCCTGTGATAACCAAATAGGCCACAGCAATAATTAATGCATCTCTCCAGGAGGACAGGGTTCCCCTTGCCCTCAAGGAGACACTAATTAGGTCCATTAGGAAGAAACTGAGCTTGGTAGCGAACAATGTTGGCAATTATAGGCCCGTCGCCAATGTTTCTTTCCTTAGCAAGGTTGCTGATTGGTGGCCAATCAGCTTCAGGCTCTTCGGGATGAAACCAATGCCCTGGATCTGTTCCAGTCGGGCTTCAGGCCATGTCATGGTACAGAAATGGCATTAGTTACCCTGCTTGATTACCTATTGAGGGAAGCTGATAAGGGCAAAATGTTCTTGTTGTTTCTCCTTGATATCTCTGCTGACTTTGATACGGTTGACCATGATATCCTCCAGTTTTCTGAGTTGGGGATCGATGGCCTGACTCTTGCTTGGCTCCGGTCCTTCTTGGAGGACCATTCCCAGAGAGCTTGGAGAGAGCGTATCAGTCCCGTGGCTCCTCAAGTGCAGGGTGCCGCAGGGCTAGATCATCTTTCCAATGCTATTTAATATATACATGAGGCCGCTAGGTGGGGTCATCTGGGGGTGTGGGGCTACATGTCATCAGTACGCTGATGACACACAGCTCTACATCTCCTTTTTTCCAACAGCAGTGGATGCCGTTACGTCTCTTGAGCGCTGCCTGGAAGCTGTACTGCAATGGATGCAGGAGAATGGACTGAGGTTGAACCAGGACAAGACAGAGGTTTTGAGGGCGAGTGCCCTTCTATCAGTGGCTTGGGAAGCTCCCTCTATTTTTTTTTATTTTTTTTTTGCGGGGGGTGACTCTCACTACAAAGAGTGTGATCCACAGCTTGGGGGTCCATCTTGACCCAGCGCTTACCATGGAGTCCCAGGTAGCGTCTGTGGTCCTCACCGCCCATCTACATCTTCCGCAGATTGCTCAGCTGTGCTCCTGTCTTGATTTTGGGGTGCTCACCACTCTGGTCCGTGCACTTGTAATCTCAAGATTAGACTACTGTAATGTGCTCTACGTGAGGCTGCTCTTGAGATTGATGTGGAAACTACAAATGGACCAGAATACGGCCGCCAGATTATTACCTGGGATGAAAAAAAAATCACATTTCCCCCACTCTGGTGCCCTTAGGCTGGTTGCCCTTTCGTTTCTGCATTGACTTCAAGGTGTTAATGCTTACATATAAAGCCCTAAATGGTTTAGGACTTTGATACCTGGCAGAGTGCCTGCTTCCACCTAGATCTACTCGTATCACTTTATCTAGCCAGGCTGGGCAGCTGAGGGGCTTGACCACTGAGAGAGGCCCGGAAGGAGAAAACTAGAAACCAGGCCTTCTGGGCGGTGGCCCCTTGCCTCTGGAACATCTTGTTCCTGGTGATTCACCTGGCATCCTTGCTGGGAGTTTTTAAGAACAAGCTGAAGACTTGGTTCTTGCAGGCCTTCCCCCCTTCCATTTCTTAATTCCTTATGTCTTACCATCTTGGTCTTTGCTTATCTCTATGTTGTCTGATATTGTTTGTTTTATTTTGTTTTATATTCAGAACGTAAGCCGCCCAAAATAGATTCATTTAATCTATATGGGTGAAATAAAAGCTGGAATATAAATAAATAAATAAACAAACAAACAAACACTATTGATTTAATGAACAACTGTTGACTTGCCATTCAGCAGCAGATTTAACGATATGTTCTATGAACCAGCAACTGGATTTAGGCCAACTTAGCATATTCCATCCACCATTTTCTGGAAAAATTTTTGGCTCTATATGGCATTCTATTAGTCAGTTGCACATTTAACAGTACATATTTTAAGCAGTGACTTATGGGGTTTGAGAAGGAATTTTTGCAGCAACCTCTAATTGGCCCTATAGTTTGCCTCATTTTGCTTTACCCCACATTGTTAATGGGTTATTTTTCATTCAATAAACAGGTATGCAGTTTCTTTGGTCACATCTGGTAGGAGTATGGATGGGGAGGGAAATATGGCTAGCACATGCTGGTGAACATCCAGAGGGACCTTCCTGGTGAAAGGTTGGAACTCGCTGGACAACCAATGTCCAGCAGGAATTTGAGGATGGCAGGTAGGGCTTTACCTCTGTTTACATTAATGATGGTCAGAGGATAATAAATTTGACTCAAAAAATATGCCTTTTAAACTTTTGCTTGGGAAGAATGAGATTTTCAGATTTTCTTCACTATAGCTACCAGAATTCAACAAGAATTCACTCAACTAGGAGTCTGGTAGCTTCAGCCAAAAACTCCTGGTTCTCAGAAATGTTCAGGATAAACATTCATTCTTTGCCAAGGTTCTTCTTGCAGCAACAGCCATTAAGCAAGGAGAAGGACACGGGTGAAGCATTCTAAACTCTATAGAAACTGTAAAGCATTAAGTGTTTGAAAAGCTGGGAGATCCCTGTCCCTACTAAAAGCCTTTTCTTCAGTGGCCTATTCAGCTGCACAAAGCCTTCCTGAGGAGAAAGGCCTTTGTCTTCCATAGGTAGAACAACAGGGAAGGGGCTGACCTATCTACCCTTGGGAGGGAGCTAGGCAGCCTAGGAGAAGTCAACCAGAAGTCTCTCTTATGTGTCCTTACCTTTAAATATATATTTTTCAACTTCAGCAATACAGTGTGCACACCTGTGTGACACACAGACTCAGTAAGATATATGAATTAGTATGGCTTTCATAGTGATATTGTATCAAACTTGTCAACAAACATGTATGTATGTCCTCTGATACCTCAGAGGAAGCCTGGGCCATTTCACATTGTGAGTCCCCCATGTTCCCTGGGCTGCGATGAGGTGCCCCATGGACCAGAGGTTTGGGCCAAGCAAGGTCTAAGGCCAAAATATGGAGCCTGCTCCCTTGTAGGGCATTATCAATATTAATAGATCAATTTACAACTTGTCAATGAATATATATCAATATTAGTCAATCAATATGAAACAACTACAAATATAATAATTTTAAAGCATCAGATCACTCTCGATGAAGTTTTTGGTATAGAACCTGTAAAAACAAATACAGCTGGGTATGTATAATTTGTCTGAATGAGATCCAAGTGTAAGTCTCATTGAGCAGATGAAAGAACAAATATGGTCAAATTGAATTAATGCTTTATTCAAAAGGCAAAAGCAACGTACGCCATTGGATCCACATATACATACATTACATTTTATTTCTTTTTGTAGAGCATATTCTCAATTTTTTAATGAAGGGCTTTGAAGTCACTCTGATGTTTTGAAATAGTTAATCTTATTTGGAATGTTCACTGTAAGGTAACTAGAATGAATTTTGCCAGATATAACTTTGGCAGGTTCTATGTAACATTGACATGAGTCCAACGGAAGTGTGAAAAAAGAAAAGAAGAAGCAGTAAGAGGCAAACAGCACCAGTATATATTTTACGAAAGTGAGACAAACCCCCAGGTGCTGAAGATTGAGGTTTGGAGAGGGAAGGGGAGGAAAAAAACACACACTCCGGTAAATATTTTGCTCTTCATCAGAGGCAATGATATCTTCTAATCATGGATGCTTTGAAGATGAAAGGTTCTTCCGTAATAAAAACTTAGATGATAACATGATTTCTGATGAAGGACACTTCCTTAAAACATGACAAGCACAGCATAATATTAAACAGCTTTCAGTGTCTCAGGGTTCACCTCTCTCTTTTTTTCCAGCAAAATGTGTGTCAAAAATGCAATAATGTTCACAGTATGTTACAGTTAAATGATGTAATGTTGCCCTTTCAATTCTGAATAACGAGATAGGTTCTTAGGGTAGTAGATGAAAAGCTAGATATTAGCTTCCTTTGCAGGATTATCGAAGGCATCAGGTTAGGAAGAATGTCGGAACTATACTGTGGCTTCTCTGCTCCTGTAATTATACCAGCACAACGATCTATATTATCATGTGGAATGCAGGTACTGACTGTACAGTAAATTGGTAGCATGTGAAAAATGACCTGCGGGTAATGTCACCCAATGGTGGCAATTTTTGGTTTTTAAAGAATTTCTCCTCCTCCCTCATGGCTCCCACAGCTTCCAAGCAATGAAAAGATTACAAGGTATTTGGAAAGCTGAAAGACAGATGAAGGAAGTTTTTAATTACTGATAATTGCCCCTTCTTGTTACATCGTCACCCTTCTGCAGTTGCAAGTTACACAGCAGGATAGAATTACAATATAATCAACAGTTCTTTTCCCTAGCTTGTTTGTTTCAAAGGGTGCACAAAAATCTGTCTTCCTTTTTCATGTGTATTATCTCCTTTTCCATATGCAGATGATGTACATTTGATTTACTTATCTATAACAATGTATATGCAATTTCTACATGGCAGATTTGAATTACTGTTCACATTGCATGCTTATTATCTCTCAGATCATCTTCAGAAGCCCTGCTCCAAATTTGTTCACCACCTGAATTACAATGAGTGGCCATAAGAGACCGTTCACATCACATTCATCTTCCCTTCGTGTCAGATCAACCCTTTATCTTTCTGTAGAGCTTTTGAGGTTGCAAATGAATAGTTTTTGTTGCCTTCTGCTTCATGATGGTTTGATCCTTTCTTTTATTTTTAAATCTTCTGTTGTTGAGATGGTTATTAATTTCATGTGACTGTTCTGTTTCAGATGGGGTTTGGGTATGATTTATGTTGTTTCCACCAGACTGAAGAGGGGCAGGGCAGAAGAGCAAGAACTATGGTACAACAAGAAAGGGATTATATTTGCCACTTTGTCAATTACAGGGCATGCAGCTTGGCATGGTGTAGGGCAAAGATCCAAACAAAGGACAGGCTGACAGATGACCAATAAAACTGCTCAGCATGCACCCTGGGAAACTGTTACTAGGCAGAATGCAAACCTAGGGCCACCCTTAGGCCATATCCCAGGTGGCAAAGCACATATCCTCTGTGATGAACATCTAGATGGGAGGAGGGAGGAGGGGATTGCACTCCTAAACTCCACCTCCGACACATCCATGCTTGTCAACTCACAGTTTTGGAAGGAAACAGGAGAAGTTTTTTCTACCTGTATGGCAGAAGCATGTTATTTAGACAGCAGGGCTAATGCAGCACCTTTTGCAGTCTGAGACAAAGATGCCCCTTCTTCCCATTCCACATAGAAGCCAGCTGGACTGGCAGTTGTCTCTTGCATGAACACTGGTAATTGGATATACTGAGTAGGTAAAAAGAGTGTAGCAAAGGACAGCCTGCCTTCTAAGAAGGGAAATAGCTGAGGGGCTTTGCTGGGGGAATTGGGGAGGTGGTGGAGGCAGCTGAATCTGCTCCTTCCTAGCATTTGTCAGCTGAGGTGGTTTCCTTTACCAGCCCTGCTGGCAGTGAATACTCTTAGTCATAGGGGAAACCAATCTATTTAAAGATGGCTCCCCTATTCAGAACGTCCCCCTTTGAAAAACAGAAGTGGATTAACAATATCACTGTGAAAATGAAATTTTGAGTAGGCTTCATGAAAGTGCTATTTGCACATGGGGAGTAGAACATAATATTCCGTTTCCAGGTATCAATTTCAAGGCACGCTCATCTCATTGCTTTATAGAAAGGAAAGAGTATGTGCCTGGGGGGGCTTAAAATAAAATTTATGTATGCATTTATGTATGCATTTATGTATGCATTTACAATGCTTGCTGCCTGGTTCACTCATTAAAAAGGGGGATGTGCACAGAGCCAACTGGCCTCAGGCATTCAGCACTGTTGGTTAAAAGTAAACCCTGAGGCAGAACAACTATTGGCAGAGACCTGTCTGTTGTCTTTCTGTTTTCTCACTTCTAAGTAAGATATATTTCTTGCCTTCCTTTCTGTGTGAATGTAGGGTGTTTGATCTCAACATATAGATCCCCACTAGGCATTATGAAACAGCAGCTCCTGCCATTGTTCTTTCCCAGCTAATCTGAATAGAGACAGCAGCAACAGAGGTGAATCCATCAATGTTAGAAACATTTTGAAAGTAAACCCTGCTGTGCTGAAGGGAGTTCTCAGACATCTTTATAGAAAGTTAACATACAGACCTTCCTAACTCCCTTCAACTCAGCATGGGGAGCTGGAGTACATTTCACACAAGCACTCCATGCCACGGCATCTCTGCATAAGACTCCATCTCTCCAGATGACTTGTGTCACTTCTGGGTCAACCTGAAAGCTGGGAATTTGCTGACCTTAGTTTTGGAAATAGGCTGAATGAACTGTAATCATCAGGAGCTTATAGAACAGCTCTCTGGGGAGTGCAGTAAAACCAGCTCCCATTCCATCATTCTCATGGCTGCAGTACTGAGCTATATCCCTTGTCACCTTCCACCACTTCAAATCTCTTAAATTAGTTCTTTCAATGTGGCTTGACTTTCTGAAAGCGTAAGTAGTTATATGCATATTTAGGATTGCTTCTCAGTGTTAATCTATGTCAGGTATTCTGAGGCATGTAAACACATAGCCACATTCATATGGTATGACATTTGATATGAGATGACATCGTATCATATCATTCTGTAGTTGTAAAGCATCTGTCTTGTGATGGTGATGTTATGCTATGGACTTCCTCCTATGAACTTCCCAACAATTGAGGGAAATAAGCTGCCATGTCCATACATGTTCACAATCTGGCATTTGAGATAAAGGGCTGTAGTGTGCTTGGTGGGGATAAAAATGAAGAAGAAGGGCAAAAACTCTTTCTTCAGTTCAAACTTTGGAAGACAGATGGATGGTCTACATTACTCACTTACTCTGTAGTAAAGCTGCTTCTACCACAATCACTTTCCCTTAAGAGACACAAAAGAACATTACCATCTTCCCAACAGATGGGAGGATGTTTATTGTATGTGTCTGTCCCTCCATTCCTCTGAAATTCAGAGGCTCAATAAACATAACTCAAGTGCCAAAGTCTGGCTTTCCCCTTTATTAAACAAGAAGTCCCTGGTATGTGTGCAGAACAGATAAGGTAATGGACACCTTGGATTTTATTTGAGAAGGTATATATTCAAGAAAATATTACAATGCATTAATTTTAAAAAATGGTTATTGCAAAAGCACAATCAGATCACAGGACTCCTTTCTTGGGCACAACTTAATAATTTCCGAGAAACACCACAGCACGTAGTCCTCTCAATTCTAACCCTGATGTAAGCAACAACTACATAGAAAGATGATCCCACAATTATTCAGATTGGTTTTCTAAAATCACTGCTGTCAAAATGATTATAATTAATTGTCACCATTGTACAGCACCTTTCAATTAGTATAATTTTCTGTCCTACCATATTAATGCTGTCCTTTACCCTACCACTTCATTTCATGCTTCCCATACATCTATCTTTTCTCTCCTTATGAAAAATTAACAGGTGATGCAATGCTGATTTCTGATAACTGACTATTAAAGACTGTCTTGGACACCCCTTTTGCCCTTTCCCAATTTTTAAGACCACTCTGCCATGTGAGCACCTCCACACTCTTTGCTCCATAATATAGACAGCCTAGAAATGCACAAATAGTTCAGATTCAGTCAATGCTTCAGCATTTGGCTGAATATCGTTCCCAGCCACAGTGAGAAGAGCCCCACTGAACATAAGCCCTATACTGTACTAGTTCAACATCCTATCTCACTTTGTAGCCAGGCAGATGCCCATGGGAAGCTCATAAATGTGAATGAAATAGCCCTGTCTTGTTCTCAAGCAAGTTACCTTAAGAGATGTTCCATCTATGATCCTGCATGTAAAGGTAAAGCTTTCCCTTGACAATTTTGTCCAGTCATGTCCAACTCTAGGCAGCGGTGCTCGTCTCCTTTTCCAACCCAGACAATCCTCCATGGTCACATGGCCAGCATGACTAGACACGGAACCCCATTTACCTTCCCATTGAGGTAGTGCCTGTTTATCTACTCGCATTTTTGCATTTTGCATGCTTTCAAACCGCTAGGTTGGCGGGAGCTGGGACAAGCAACAGGAACTCACTCCATCACGTGGATTCGAACTTATGACTGCAGGTCTTCTGACCTTGCAGCACAGAGGTTTCAATGGTTTAACCCACAGCACCACCACATCCTGCAGGCAGTATAGTCACAAAGACTGATAATGCTGGCAAGCTGTATCTGCCGTAACATTGGTCTAATCTCCTTTTTAATGCCAGCCAAATTGGTGGCTGGGTTCGCCATTAGCTGTGGTAGAGAATTCCACAGTTTAATGATGCACTGTGTTCAGAAGTGCTTCCTCATATCTTTCCTGAATCTCCCACCACATGTCATGTCATCTCTTACCTGGGTTCTTTTAAAAAAAAGACCCAAATGTTTTAACCTTTTCCTGCAAACGGTTTGCTCCAATTCTTTGATAATTTCTGTTGTACTTTGTTTTATCTTTTCCACCACTACAATTGCCTTTCCGAGGTACACCAAATAGAGCTGTACACATTGTTCTAACTTTGGTCACATCAGACTTGTAAAAAGACATTATGATATAACATGTTTTATTTTCAACACCTTTTCTAATGATCCCTGAAATGGAAATTGGATTTTTTTACAGCTGCTGTACATTGGGTCACTGTTTTTATTGAGCCATCTACCACAATCTCAAGATGGACAACAGAAGATTTTCTAATCAGACAGTATCAACTCAAACTAGTGTATCCTTTCCCCTGGTGTGCATTCCATGACACTTATGTAGGACTCATGTTTTGATTTGCCATTCCTTTGTACAGAGAGATTTTTTTGGAGTGCTTTGGGGTAATCATGTTGTCTAATTATTTAAAAAACAATCTAGTTCTGCACATACGGACTTTTGAAATTCTGTTTTATTTATGGATGAGAAATTAGGGAGATTATTTCTCCTCAATTTCTCCAGAGAGAGGAAAAATTATCATTAGCAGTGGCCTGAGAATTACCTTTATTCCCCCCCCCAAAAAAAAAGTTTTGGGGTCTTGCATTGCTACTGGAAATGGCAGCAGCAACAACAATCGTGTTGGCAGCATGGATGCCATTTTGGTTCCTTTGGGCTGCCCTCTACCTAGCATTGTTCTAAGACATTGTGGTGGTTTAGAGGCAACCAAAATAAAATAAAATAAAATGGTGGGGGAAATTGAAATAATTCTGCAAAAATGTCTTCCATATCTAGGGGGACAAGATAAAGGAGGGGAGGAACAAGTCAGAATGTTTCTCAGAAAAATGTCTTCTGACAAACCTTGAGTCAGTGTTTGGGTAAATTCGGGAATGAATTCTGGGTCCAGTGGTTTAATCAGGCCTTCCAAAGGTTACATTTTTGTCTTTGCTCAAATTGCTAATAAAACAGCTTATTTCCTGTCAGCCCTATAATAGGGATGAAGAAGAGTAATGTTGTGTCCAAGAAAAAGGTACAACTAGGGCTGCCATAATTTGGGCTCCAATTCTGCAAAAGTTTCATTTCCTAATGAAAGAGGTTTCCATTTTCCACCTGTTAGCTAGGAAAGAAATACATAATTCCTTGCAGCAGGCACTGTGATTGAAAAGGGTTGGCTGTAACCTTATCCAAGATTGGAAGTTAGAGCTGTCAATGAGGACGTAACATCTCCTCTGTTACTTCCCTTTACACACCCATGATATTTCACTTATGTAGTGCTGTTTTGTAATATTTCAAAGACAAGATCCATATTTCTTTTGGTGTCTGAACTGCTGAATGTTCCAAAATAATTTGTACTGATTCACTTTGGGCTCAATTTGAACTCAATGGATTTCAGTCAGACTTGATCCCAAGCAGTCCAAATGAGTCCCTCTTGATGCAGAAGGAAGGAATGCTAATGTTTTTCTCATTCTTTGTGTAAAAGCCCTGGCCACATGAGGGAAATGGTATGTAGTTATGCTGGTTGTCCCCTCCCCCCAGTCACACAATGCAGATTCAAGACCAAGACATTTTCCCAGCTAGCAGTGTAACTGTGGAACATTTTCCCATCACCAGGAGGGTTGTGTTATTTTCTACCTTTGTTGTACTGGTGCATCCCTTACCAAGATTGCCTGTGTGCATGACGTGCCCTGCTTCTTTTCAGAATCGAAGCCAGGGAGATGACCACCATTACTGTAGTGCACACATTATTTTTAATTTTTGTTTCAGTACGTTGGTAAAAGTATGTCACGGGGGGGGGGGGGGGGTGCCGCCATTACATTATTGGTGAGTAATTTTTTTTCTTTCCTGTGAGAAGATAAATTGAAATGTTGGCATGTCAGTGTCACGGGGTGGGGGGAGTAATCTCCACTACTGCTGCATGAATATCCCTAGTCCATTGTGTGCAACACATTTCTACAGGAGCAGCCACTGCAACAGAGGGACACTTTCCTAAACAGAAACCCCTTTCTGATCAATGTTCCCTCTAATTTCCACTCTCCTATGCAAGTTCATACCCCCCCGGTGGGTGCATGGGAAGGAGGAAAGCTGTATGGAAGCAGGCAGAGTCAAGCTCACTCGGGCAGTCACACACCTTAGAAGGAGACTTGTTTCTGATGTATTGATGTATTGATAAAGAAGAACATTGTGGCACAGTGGTTAAACTGCTGTACTGCAGCCAAAACTCTGCTTATGACCCAGGTTTAATCTCAGGTAGCCAACTCAAGGTTGACTCAGACTTCTATCCCTCCAAGATCAGTAAAATGCATACAGTACCCAGCTCACTGCAGGGGCAATGTGTAGCCTGCATAATTAACGTGTAAACCTTTAAATGTGCTTTAAATGCTATGGGGCAGTATAGAAGCAGCACACTTTGCTCTTTTTTATTGAGAAATACTATTTTTAAAAAACCTTGATAAATATTGATAGATAATATTTTTAAACATATACATATAAATCAAGGAACTAAATTTCCCCTTGAAGCAAGAGAGAAAATAAACTGATACCATGGTGTAGCTGGCTATAGCGATTCAAATAGGATGAAAAAAAATGGTACTGCTAAGCGTTCTTGGGACATTCATCTTGGGATATAAATCATGTGACCATGACCGGGTATGGAAATTATCAGAAGAACTAGAAAACATTTCCCTTGTCTGACCAGGGCCTCAATTAAGGTTGTAGCACATCTGACGGTGGTAATGGTGATGGCAGGGAGCAATGTGCCATCATATGTAGATGCATAACCCAGACATAGATTTGCCCCCTTGCCCCAATGCATTTTAGATTCAGAAAGATGGTTCAGGTGTCTCTGTTACCTCCTCAAAGTAAAACTAGTTGCTGACCAGATCACTGAGCATTCCGTTCAAATGATACAAAATGTATCCCAAAACTAAGATTTTTCCAGAGCCCTTTTACCATGAGTGAATTTCTTTTCTATAAATAATTAACATTTTTTTAAAAGTGTGAACATCAGAGCTGTGTAGGATGGTGCTAGGTTTTAGGTCTAAAATGAGGGCTGACTCTTTTAATGAGGGGCAGTTGAGTGATGCCATATGCTCCTGAGTTTGAAATTAGCAGATCCATCTGTTAAGCAACTTCTCATTTTCCTGTTTTATTCGTAATTTCTCCTCATTGAACTCTGAGCCTGATTATTAAGCAACAATCTCAAAGTTCTAAATTCTTTCACTCTGGTTTCTCATTTAAAGCTATTACTCTGATATTCAGCAGGTGCTGGCAGACATAAAGACCTCCTTTAAAAGAGTGAAGATCACAAGCTTCACTCTCCAGGGGCATGGATCATTAGCAATTATCCGTGGACTTATACATCACCAGGGAACTCTGGAAGCCTACAAATCTGTAGCGCAACAAGTAACCTCATTCATCTTCCTGTTTCTCCAAAGCCCATTATAAATACCTTTTTTTCCTGTAGAAAAGAGAGAAGTAGAAGTGGGAAATATAAATAACAGATTCAGTACAAAGGACAAAATCTGAATCATTCCTTCTTAGGGTGACAAAACAGCAGCAGACATGATGAGATAAATGTTAATGTCGTTTTCATGTACATATTTGGGAGGGTCTACTTTCCTACCAAAGAAGTGCAAATGGATGGAAAAGCTTGATTTTCATGCCACCTTACTTTGCTACATTCTGCAATTATTCACTTTTCTTTTCAGCTTGTTTCACTCATGGTATTAAAGAGACACCATACCAGATGAGCTCTACAAATGTACCAAATTTGAAACTGATCTCAGTGGGAAGCCCTTCACACAGTATAAGAAGATAAATAGTGCAGGAAATTGATGAATTTGTCTTTCTCTATTTTTAGAAAAATGTGTAATATAGTTCAATCAAATTTTGGTTAAAAGGTCTGGAAGAGTTAGTCCAAATTTGTTGAGGAATGATGTTTTCCCTTAGTTTGATGGCACACTGAGCAGCAGTTCAAATATTATTAACATCTGCTTCATTTAAGCTATGGAAGTAACTACTAATAAAGTTATGGCAAGATCATCAGTGAAGGTCTACCTGCCTTTGCTGCCACCGCCATTACTGCCACCATCACTGCTGCTACCACCATCACCTCAGTCTTCCTGGGTGGCCCAGAAAAGCCTGGTTGCTGCCTCTGCACATGGGCCCACCAGCCAGCTGATCAGGCAGAGAAGCCCCAGCACCAGGGCTTCTCTGCCCCTGCCATTGCCTCTCCAGGCCACCCCAGGCTTCCCAGCCTGATCAGCTGGTTAGTGGCCACATGCACAGTGGCAGTAACCTGACTCTGGCTAGCTTCTCCAGGGCACCCAGGTATACCAAGGCAATGGCAGTGGGGTTGGAGTGGGGCAGTTAGGCCAAAGTATGCCTGGACCATCATGAATGAAAAACCAGTTCATTTTTGGGTGGTTTGCTCCATGCCCATCTCTTTTTGTTGTTTAGTCATTAAGTCATGTCCGACTCTTCATGACCCCATGGACCAGAGCACGCCAGGCCCTCCTGTCTTCCACTGCCACCCAGAGTTGGGTCAAATTCATGTTGGTGGCTTTGATGACACTGTCCAACCATCTCATCCTCTGTCGTCCCCTTCTCTTCTTGCCTTCACACTTTCCCAACATCAGGGTCTTTTCCAGGGAGTCTTCTCTTCTCATGAGATGCCCATCTCTACTCCAGATCAAACCACAATGATTTAATCCATCTTGATTTCTAAGGTGGCAAACCAGTAATATTACGTAAATGTGTGTGTGTGTGTGTGTGTTTCATCCCAGCCCTTCATAGAGCTGGTGAAGCTATGGTGGCTGTGATATAGAAGCATGAGCATGGAAACGTCAGTATCACTACATTACTGTTATGGGGGCAGGATCAAAGCAGGTAAGTCCTTCTTGCACCAACCTCTTTCACTTGGACTTTGAGTCAGAGCAGGATGCCAAGTGCTGGATAGGTAGAATGTCATATTAGGACTAGAGATGGGGACGGATATATAAATGGATTGGTTATTCCAACGAATATAGCCAATTCATTAAATATCCATCGATCTGTATTTGTGGGTTCCAGAGACCCCCATGAATATGAAGGGATGAATATTTACTCATTTTTATTTGTACTTCATATTCAAAATCAAGCCAAACCAAAACACTATTCTGCCTACCAGCCATCGATCAGCTGATCGGTGGCAGAAAGGCAGCCACCACCCCACACAGCCACCCAATACCACGGCCTACCTCACCCCCTTTCTTTCCCTACCTTAGCCCTCCCCCATCCCCATCAACAGCCCCTTACCTTAATCAAAGGTCTCTTGGCCTAGTCTGAAGCACGGCACGTAAAAAGGGAGACTGGCTCCCCTTTGCAAAGATGGCACTTGTGGTTTCATTTAGGCTCGGGAAGCTGCAGCTGCCATCTTTGCAAAGGGCAGCCTGGATTACCTTAGCCTGCCTTAAGGGCAGTGGCTGCGGAGGCCTGATGGAGACCTCAACAGCAGCTACTAAGGTAAGGGTGTGTTGGTGTGAGTGGGATGGAGGCTAATGTAGGGAAAAGAAGTGTGTGGGTGGGCAGGCTGTGGGGGTGGCTGGCTGTGGGGGTGTGTGGCTGCCTATCGGCCTCTGATCAGCTGATTGGCAGCTGGTATGCAGAATGGGCTTCTGTGCTGTGTGGTAAACTCTCCTGGGATCACCATTTTTTTATTTGTCCCCATCTCTAATTAGAACCTACCCCCTTGGGAGAGAGCAGCCCCAGGAGTAAAGTTTCTAGCAGTTACATGGCAACATGCTGTTGTCCCAGGGAAAAGAAGACATCATAGAGGTTTTAGTGGGAGCCATTTGCAGAGATGAATGCCACAGGGTGCAGGCCTTAGAGGCTTCTTTTGCCCTTATTTGGACACTCACAGAACTGAAAGTCAGGCCTTTAGGTCCTTGGAGATGATGCATCTTTTCTAACAAGGGCATGGATTGTCTTGGTAAGACATTAGCTAGAGCTCCAGCACAAACAATAGAATGATGTCAATACGAATCCAAGGCAGACCATTCAACATCACAATAATCCAAGTTTATGCACCAACCAGCATTGCTGAGGAGACTGAAATTGAACAATTCTATGAAGATTTACAACACCTTCTAGAACTGACACCAAAGAAAGATGTTCTTCTCATTCTAGGGGACTGGAATGCTAAAGTAGGGAGCCAAGAGATAAAAGGAACAACAGGGAAGTTTGGCCTTGGAGTTCAGAACGAAGCAGGACAAAGGCTAATAGAGTTTTGTCAAGAGAATAAGCTGGTCATCACAAACACTCTTTTCCAACAACACAAGAGGCGACTCTATACATGGAAATCACCAGATGGGCAATATCGAAATCAGATTGATTATATTCTCTGCAGCCAAAGATGGAGAAGCTCTATACAGTCAGCAAAAACAAGACCTGGAGCTGACTGCGGCTCTGATCATCAGCTTCTCATAGCAAAATTCAAGCTTAGACTGAAGAGAGTAGGAAAAACCACTGGGCGACTCAGGTATAATCTAAACCAAATCCCTTATGAATACACAGTGGAAGTAAAGAACAGATTTAAGGAACTAGATTTGGTGGACAGAGTGCCTGAAGAACTTTGGATAGAGGCTCGTAACATTGTCCAGGAGGCAGCAACGAAAACCATCCCAAAGAAAAGGAAATGCAAGAAAGCAAAGTGGCTGTCCAACGAGGCCTTAGAAATAGCAGAGAGGAGAAGGGAAGCAAAATGCAAGGGAGATAGGGGAAGTTACAGAAAATTGAATGCAGACTTCCAAAGAATAGCAAGGAGAGACAAGAGGGCCTTCTTAAATGAACAATGCAAAGAGATAGAGGAAGATAACAGAAAAGGAAAGACCAGAGATCTGTTCAGGAAAATTGGACATATTAGAGGAACATTTTGCGCAAAGATGAACATGATAAAAGACAAAAATGGGAGGGACCTAACAGAAGCAGAAGACGTCAAGAAGAGGTGGCAAGAATACACAGAGGAATTATATCAGAAAGATTTGGATATCCCGGACAACCCAGACAATGTAGTTGCTGACCTTGAGCCAGACATCCTGGAGAGCGAAGTCAAGTGGGCCTTAGAAAGCCTGGCTAACAACAAGGCCAGTGGAGGTGATGGCATTCCAGTTGAACTATTTAAAATCTTGAAAGATGATGCTGTTAAGGTGCTACATTCAATATGCCAGCAAGTTTGGAAAACTCAACAGTGGCCAGAGGATTGGAAAAGATCAGTCTACATCCCAATCCCAAAGAAAGGCAGTGCCAAAGAATGCTCCAACTACCGTACAATTGCACTCATTTCACACGCTAGCAAGGTTATGCTCAAAATCCTACAAGGTAGGCTTCAGCAGTATGTGGACCGAGAACTCCCAGAAGTACAAGCTGGATTCCGAAGAGGCAGAGGAACTAGAGACCAAATTGCTAACTTGCGCTGGATTATGGAGAAAGCCAGAGAGTTCCAGAAAAATATCTACTTCTGCTTCATTGACTATGCGAAAGCCTTTGACTGTGTGGACCACAGCAAACTATGGCAAGTTCTTAAAGAAATGGGAGTGCCTGACCACTTTATCTGTCTCCTGAGAAACCTATATGTGGGACAGGAAGCAACAGTTAGAACTGGTCATGGAACAACTGATTGGTTCAAAATTGGGAAAGGAGTACGGCAAGGCTGTATATTGTCCCCCAGCTTATTTAACTTATATGCAGAATACATCATGCGGAAGGCTGGACTGGAAGAAACCCAAGCCGGAATTAAGATTGCCGGAAGAAATATCAACAACCTCCGATATGCAGATGACACCACTCTGATGGCAGAAAGTGAGGAGGAATTAAAGAACCTTGTAATGAGAGTGAAAGAGGAGAGTGCAAAAAACGGTCTGAAACTCAATATCAAAAAAACTAAGATCATGGCCACTGGTCCCATCACCTCCTGGGAAATAGAAGGGGAAGATATGGAGGCAGTGTCAAATTTTATCTTCCTGGGCTCCATGATCACTGCAGATGGAGACAGCAGCCCTGAAATTAAAAGGCGCCTTCTTCTTGGGAGGAAAGCGATGACAAATCTTGACAGCATCTTGAAAAGCAGAGACATCACCTTGCCAACAAAAGTCCGAATACTCAAAGCTATGGTTTTTCCTGTCATGATGTATGGAAGTGAGAGCTGGACCATAAAGAAAGCAGACCGCCGAAGAATTGATGCCTTTGAATTGTGGTGCTGGAGGAGGCTCTTGAGAATCCCCTGGACTGCAAGGAGAACAAACCTATCAGTTCTAAAGGAAATCAACCCTGAATGCTCACTTGAAGGACAGATCCTGAAGCTGAGGCTCCAATACTTTGGCCATCTCATGAGAAGAAAAGAGTCCTTGGAAAAAACCTTGATGTTAGGAAGGTGTGATGGCAAGAGGAGAAGGGGACGACCGAGGATGAGATGGCTGGACAGTGTCTGCGAAGCAACCAACATGAACCTGACACAACTCCGGGAGGCAGTAGAAGACAGGAGGGCCTGGCGTGCTCTGGTCCATGGGGTCACGAAGAGTCGGACACGACTAAACGACTAAACACACACACACCAGCACAAACATTCCTCAGCCACAATTCTTAATTTCTCATGTAGCCAGCAAAGGGATATATTAATGTACTGCCTCTGGACAAATGTGCAAAAATGGGCCAAATGAAGGATAACTATGAGATACTAGAGCAATTACAGGGAGTGCAGCAAGAAGACATTTTTACCCATTGGAGTGGGGAAACATCACAATTTATCCTTTGTATCACATTCGGCATTTATAGGATTAAAAAAGTGATCAACAATTTGTCTAAGATATTTGGCAAGGCCATTCCATGTTTTGATACCAGAAGAGCAATCTGGAGCCTACACCTCTGAGCTGAAAATACAGTCCCTATTTTGAAACTTGATTTCATCAGAAGACATACATGTGGCCAAAATTTATGAAGGTTTTATGTTTGTTCTGCACCTTACACAGCTCTGCGGTGCTTAGCCTGATGTATGGATCAAAAGTTAGCTTCTGTTTTTAAACTTTAAGTGAACTAATAATGGTATCAGCCAACTGTGTTTTTGAATTATGTTAAATAATAACAAAAACAACACTGCTGCTGCTGATGATCATGATGATATAATCTTAGGATTGCAAAGCTGGAATATAGATCAAGTTCAGCCCCTGTCAAGGAGCCCCAATCTCTGCTTTGGCAACCTTATACCTAAACCACTGAACCATCCAGCAGTTCAAGGGCCACATAGTGTTTTTTTTCCTTTTTTGTTGAAATGTTCAGGTGGATCCTCTTGGAATGAAACATTTGCACTGTAACCACGTGTGAGCCTAGTCAGAAAGAAGCCATACTGAATTCAATGGGACTTGTTTGCAGGTATGTGTGGTACTGCACTGTAGCATATATCTCCCAATGATTTCATCCTTCATAAGTTTGGGTGTGCTGTGTGTATATCTGAGAAGTAAAAAGTAGAAAGCCAGGAAATTCAATCCTTCAAAAAAAAAAAAAAAAAACACCCTCTGTTTTATTAATATGGGATATTGCTGCTCTGGTCCATAATTCAAAATGCTAACTAATGGTATGGCATTGCCTTACAATATTGTGTCCTCATTGCAAACAGGGAAAAGAATGCTAAGCTTCATCTGGCAAAATTCAACCTGAATATTAGAATCTTAGAACTGCAGAGCTCGAAGGGACTCTATGGATCATCATGTCCAGTGCCTGTCAAGGAGGTCCAGTGGAGAATCAAATTCCCAGCCTCTAGCTCTGCAGCCAGAGACCTAAACTTCAGTAATGAAGACAGTTTATAGCAGCCATTCTCAATGGGTGCCCTGGGACACTTGAAGAGGGCCACAGATTTAGAGAAGGGGAGTTTCTATTCATCCATGTTGTATTCTTGTTTGAGAATGGGCCCTGGAACTTGAGAAGAGCTCCTGAAATGGCTGTGGCCAAAAAAAAAAAAAAAAAAATTATTGAGAATGGCTGGTCTACAGCATTTTTTCTTGTGCTCACTACCATTCACAATGGTATCTCAAGCACTTGAAAATGCCACAAGCTGATTCCTTTTTTTCATAGTTAACCACGTCATAAATGGACATGGCTGCTTTTCTGAGGTACAGGGGACTACAGAGATAACTATGCATTTTGCTATGCAACCATAGTATTATATACAGTGCAGGTTGTGGCAGATGCCCAAGTTGCTCCTGTCAATCACAGCAGAATCTCATGTGCAGAAGCCAATGAAAGGACAGGGGAGGCAGAGGTTTTGTCAGTTAGTCAGTTGGAGAGTTAGAGAGAAGAAGGAGTGAGGTTTGCTGAGAGAGAGAGAGAGAGAGATAGTCACAGATAGAGAGATATTACTAATAGACACTGGTTAAATTGAAAATAAGTAAACAAGAAGTGATCTAATGTGGAACATTAAAATATGATATTTCAGTGATTGTGATCTAATGAAAATGAACAAAGACCATCTGTGATTCTGAGTTACCCTTTCACACCCCTTAATAAAACTAATTCTGTTATTGGCAGCAAGTGTGAGAGTAAAGTTCTTTACTGTGTGGATAAGTGAAATCCACTGGTGGCAGTGAGAGAGAAAGAAGGAACGTTGCCAGCATGGACCTGGGTTGAGGGAAACAAACAAGGACATGTGGGTGTACATCACAAAGTGGTGACCAGTGGTGGAATTTGAGTAGAATCCAGTAAGGCCAAAGAAAAGAGTAAAGATTCTTGAGTCAAAGATACCTATTAGTTAGGGAGCTCTGTCATGGAAGGAGTGGGTAACTCTCTAGAGCTTTCGGGAAAAGCATAGTAGAGGGGCTCCTAAATGCAGATTGGGGACTAGGATAGGGAATGACTCTCAAGGAAAAATTTCTGTTAGAGGTTTACCTCAAGATTTGAAAGACCAGTAGGCTAGCTTTGGATCCTAGGCTCTTAGAAGGGAGCGCTGAAGGGACAAAAGCAGAAGCCAGGGTCAGACACAGATCTGAGGGAACTGGAACAGGCAGAGGCTTGTAAAACAGGAAAATAAAAGTAATCTGAAATAGTTTGGTGTCTGGAGGCAAAAAGATAGAATGTCTCAGAACAAAGAACAGCGTGGCTAGGTGCCTAAAGAAACAGAGTAGCAATCCATGGCTGCCAAAAGAGAGCTACAGAGTAACTCAAGAACTCTGTAGTCTTTAAAAGTGAGGCTTGACTTTGCTTGACTATATCTCTCTGCAGAATAAACCCACCAATCCTAATAAATACACGTACTTATGTCTCCTAAAAGAGGGGAAAAGATTGTGATGGAAGAAGTTGATCCTGAGGAGACACAACAAGGGTTTCCTCAGGAACTTGAGGGAAATGAAGTTCCTATAGTAGTGGAACAGGAGGGTGCCTCAGGGAGAGAAAGCTCCCTAGAGTTGAGAAATAGAAATTGGAAAAGGAATTTAAATTAAAGGAATTAGAAATCAAAGCAAGAGCAGAGGAAAAAGAATTAGAAATAAGATTCAGGGCTGAAGAAAGGGCCAGAGAATTAGAAATTAGAGTAAGAGCTGAGGAATGACAAACAGAAATGGCAATGGCAATAGAACAAGAAAAGAGACAAATGGAGTATCAATTAGAACTGAAGAGATTAGAATTGGTGTCTCAAAATAATAACAACAATAATAATGAAAATGTAAAAATAGATCTTCAGAAATTTCCACAATACAGAAAAGGAGACTGTCCTGAAGCATTACTTATTTCATTTGAGCGCACTTGTTGGGATTATAAAGTGAATGAGGGTGAAAAAATGAATGTGCTAAGATCTCAAATAAGTGGGGATTTAGCAAATCTCTATTCACAAATGCCCCTACATCAAGCAAGAGATCTTGAGGTCTTTAGAAAAATGGTTTATGTACAATATTGCACTAATGCTGAACATCTGAGGTGAAAGTTTCATACCTTAACAAAGAAACCTGAAGAATCTTATTCATATTTAGGGTCAAGGTTGGTCCAGTATCTGGAGAGATGGTTGGAGCAAGAGAAAGTCATGTCTCTAGAAGTAATGAAAAACATAATAGGGCTGGAGCAGTTGTATTCAGTTTTACCGGGGGAGTTGAGATATTTAGTAAGGGACAAAAACCCCAAGAGTATACAAGAAGCTTGTGAAAAAGCAGTTGAGATAAAAGAAATCAGAAGCCCTAGATTTTCTGAAGTAAAAATTGGAGGGAAAGAGTGGGATGACAGAAGAAGAGGCAATAGAGAATACATCAGGAGTACGCAAGCTCCTGGAAGCCATTTTAAAAACAAACTCTCATCTCCAGAGCTAAGTCACCTGAAACAACATATCTCTGAAGGAAATTTTAATAAACCATATTTTGAACCTAGAGCAAATAAAACATGTTGTGGATGTGGAGAGAAAGGGCATTTTTGGGCTCAGTGCCAGACCACCAAGAATAAAGATGTTGGTCAGCATAAAGGAGGAAGAAATTCCAGTCAGCCAAAGCAGACATATTGTACACAGCAAAAGGGAGTTACCACAGAGGCAGTTGAAACGAGCGCCATACCAACCCCAGTAACAGTGAGAGCAGAGAGCCCAGAACAAGAACTTCCTTTAGCCAGGGTAGTTCAATTTTATTTAATTGAAAGTAACCAGGAGCTTCTTTGCTGCTCTGGTGAAGTTATTTATGTGAACAATACTAAGTATCGGGCATTAAAAGATTCATGCTCTCAGGTCACATTGTGTCACCCTGATGTAATCCCTCATGAAAATATAATAAGAAATGAAAACATCATCATTAAAGGGATTGAAACTGAACTAAATTACCAATGGCTGAAATACAAATAAAATATAAAGGGTGGAGTGGAGGTTGGAAAGTAGCCATATCCAATCATATTCCTGCCCCATGTTTAATAGGAATAGATCTATCTGAGCATGTGAAGAGTTTTCTGGTAACTACTCACTCCCAGAAAGGAAAAGGGGAAGCACCTGAGGAAAAATATGAAAACCCTAATGAGACAATAGGAGAGGATGAAACAGCTGATGTAGTATCTATAAGGAACCCTCATGATCAGACTTTTAAAAAGGAACAAAAAGAAGATCCTACCTGAGAAGAATGCTTTAAGTTAGCTAGAGAAGGGCCATTGACCCCTGAAAACCCTGAAAGGTACAGTGGTGCCCCGCATAGTGAGGTTAATCCATTCCAGATTAACCCTCGCTATGAGGAAACATCGCTAAATGGGACGCAAAATGCCATTGGAACGCATTAAACTTATAATGGCTTCTATACTCACCGTTAAGCGAAGTTTCCTCATAGCGCCGCCATTTTTGCGCCTTCGGTAAGCAAGGGCAGGGTGCAAAAATGGTTGCGGTGGCCATTTTGGGTCATCCGGTGGCCATTTTGGAGCCGTTGAACAGCTGATTTCCCGGCGTCGCAATGCGAAGATGGTTAAGCGAAACGCTTACCGATCTTCGCAATGCGAGTTTTGGCCATAGAGGCCATCGGTACGCGATCCATTCGTGATCTCAAAAAAGAGATCGCTATGCGATTTCGTCGTTATACGGTGCGCTCATTAAGCGAGGCACCACTGTACTTTGTGGAGAAGGACCTATTGTACAGAGAGGTCTTAGCAGATCCTAAGAGGGGAGGGGAAAGCATACATAAACAACTGATAATTCCTTTTAAATATATAGAGAGAGTTACAGAAATAGCACACAAAAACATATTTGCATCTAGGCATCTCAAGAACTAAGAAAAGAATTGCTGAACATTCTACTGGCCTGGGATGGGGAAGCAGGTCAAAGGGTACTGTCAAAGCTTTGACACGTGCCAAAGACAGGGATACCCCAGGTTAGAGATGAACCCTGAAGTAGCAGGAATGGATGAAGAAGTCTTATTGAAAAACCCTAATGATAGTTCCTATATTGATGAACAAAGGGAAAAGGAAAAACCCTAATGATACTTCCTATATTGATGAACAAAGGGAAAAGGATATTTTCTATGATTGTATTGCAATATCTAATAAGAATATCATTCCACTGACCCCTGAAAACTTAGAGAGGTCTATAGCTTTTGTGCTTACACGCTCACAAGAGAACCAGGAATCACCCACTGTAGCAGAAAAGAGTACCATAACAGGGGGAAGCTTGGAAGGAG
Source organism: Pogona vitticeps (assembly GCF_051106095.1). NCBI lineage: Eukaryota > Metazoa > Chordata > Lepidosauria > Squamata > Agamidae > Pogona > Pogona vitticeps. The sequence continues at coordinate 138,879,915 of NC_135785.1, forward strand.
AAAGATTCCTGAATAGTCAGAAGCTGATTATAGGTGTATGAAAAACCCAAATAAAGATTGTTTTACTCTGGAGTGGAAGGAGGACACTAGTCTGGTGGGGTTTTTTGGAAGTGGTCAATAACCCCACTTTATTGTCTCCTGAAGGCTCTGAGGGACTCTGCCTAGACAAGAATCTTTTACCTAAGGAAAAGTCCTTAACAGTGGCAGAGTCTAGCTTAAGAAGTGCTCCTGGAAAGAAAAAAAACTTATATGAGACCCAGGAAAGACCATACTGTCCTGAGGATAGTGAGACTGAGATCTTTAGAGGGGATTAAATTGCCATTAGCAGAGCCAGAATCTATGGATTTGTTGTGGCAGAACCGGACAGCTGAGAAGTCTAGTAATTCTGTAGCTGCAGAAGCTCGTAAAACCGTGCAAGGCACACCCCTAACTAAGAAACCAAATAATAAAGTGATAGAACTGGATGAGAACAGTAGTGCATCCAAAATAAACCTAGTGATTAAGAAGACACTTCAAAGAAACTTGCCAGCAAATAGGGAGATGACCTGTGATAGTAGTTCCACTCACAGGGAGACCATCTTAACAAAAATACTTATAAGTGAATTGAGAGATGAGGAGAAAAGCTTAAGTTATAAGAACACAAAGAAAAATACAGCTACAGCCGTATATGGTCTAGAGAAGGGGAAGAAACTACCTGTTCTTTCCTCAATTAATAAAGTAAAGCCACAAGTCATAAAGAAAACAGGCTTTATTAGGAAACAGAGAGTAGTAGAGGTTGGATGGACATCAAAGTGCCCAGTAATTGATGAGCCTTGGAGGAGAATGTGGACGTCAAGCTCTGTCCTTGTGATGTCGGAATACATCAAGATGTCATGCGGGGAGTCGAGAGCCATGCTGTGCCAAGTGGAGGACAGAGGGAACCTGCACAAGAAAGACCAAGCAAGTGAGACATTTATTTGACAACTTGAAGGCAAGATTGGCAATTGATTGGACATTGCAAAGACTGAAACTCTATGTGAGGTTACGAGCTGTCAAATTAAAAAAAAAAAAAAACCAAACTTGCAAGAGGAACACAAAATCTGAAACACTTTAATTGTGAGACCCAAAGCAAAAGAAAGACTCAGAATAAGATTGCAGATGCCTGGTCTTGAAGACCCAATGGATAACAGAAAGTAATGGGACGCGTTATCTCAAAGAGCAGAAAACTGAAGAGTGAAGGAGAAAAACATGTAATGACTAATATTAAAAGTAATACTGTATTAAATGTTCTGGTTATGTTCATATGTTGAAATATAAAGTAATGCAATGTCATGTTAAAATTAATGGCAAGTAGTAAATAAATGAAAAAAATAATGTACCGTATTTTTTGCACCATAAGACGCACTTTTTCTCCCAAAAAAACTGGGGGGAAAAGTGCATGCGTCTTATGGAGCAAATACTGTCCCCTCCATGCCACCATCGCTGGCTTCCCAGGTCTCCGGAGGCCTCAGCAGGCCCCGTGGGGGCCTCCCCCGCCACCATTGCTGGCTTCCCAGGCCTCCGGAGGCCTCAGCAGGCCCCGTGGGTGCCTCCCCCCGCCACCTTTGCTGGTTTCCCAGGCCTCCGGAGGCCTCAGCAGGCCCCATGGGGGCCTCTCCCAGCCACCATCGCTGGCTTCCCAGGCCTCCGGAGGCTTCAGCAGGCCCCGTGGGGGCCTCTCCCAGCCACCATCGCTGGCTTCCCAGGCCTCCGGAGGCCTCAGCAGGCCCCGTGGGTGCCTCCCCCAGCCACCATTGCTGGCTTCCCAGGCCTCCGGAAGCCTCAGCAGGCCCCGTGGGTGCCTCCCCCCCGCCACCTTAGCTGGTTTCCCAGGCCTCCGGAGGCCTCAGCAGGCCCCGTGGGTGCCTCCCCCCGCCACCTTCGCTGGCTTCCCAGGCCTCCGGAGGCCTCAGCAGGCCCCATGGGGGCCTCTCCCAGCCACCATCGCTTGCTTCCCAGGCCTCCGGAGGCCTCAGCAGGCCCCGTGGGGGCCTCTCCCAGCCACCATCGCTTGCTTCCCAGGCCTCCGGAGGCCTCAGCAGGCCCCATGGGGGCCTCCCCGCCACCATTGCTGGCTTCCCAGGCCTCCGGAGGCCTCAGCAGGCCCCGTGGGTGCCTCCCCCCGCCACCTTTGCTGGTTTCCCAGGCCTCCGGAGGCCTCAGCAGGCCCCATGGGGGCCTCTCCCAGCCACCATCGCTGGCTTCCCAGGCCTCCGGAGGCCTCAGCAGGCCCCGTGGGGGCCTCTCCCAGCCACCATCGCTGGCTTCCCAGGCCTCCGGAGGCCTCAGCAGGCCCCGTGGGTGCCTCCCCCAGCCACCATTGCTGGCTTCCCAGGCCTCCGGAAGCCTCAGCAGGCCCCGTGGGTGCCTCCCCCCCGCCACCTTAGCTGGTTTCCCAGGCCTCCGGAGGCCTCAGCAGGCCCCGTGGGTGCCTCCCCCCACCACCTTCGCTGGCTTCCCAGGCCTCCAGAGGCCTCAGCAGGCCCCATGGGGGCCTCTCCCAGCCACCATCGCTTGCTTCCCAGGCCTCCGGAGGCCTCAGCAGGCCCCGTGGGGGCCTCTCCCAGCCACCATCGCTGGCTTCCCAGGCCTCCGGAGGCCTCAGCAGGCCCCGTGGGTGCCTCCCCCCCGCCACCTTAGCTGGTTTCCCAGGCCTCCGGAGGCCTCAGCAGGCTCCGTGGGTGCCTCCCCCCCGCCACCTTTGCTGGCTTCCCAGGCCTCCGGAGGCCTCAGCAGGCCCCATGGGGGCCTCTCCCAGCCACCATCGCTGGCTTCCCAGGCCTCCGGAGGCCTCAGCAGGCCCCGTGGGTGCCTCCCCCCGCCACCTTAGCTGGTTTCCCAGGCCTCCGGAGGCCTCAGCAGGCCCCGTGGGGAGTCCCCCACCACCACCATTGCTGGCTTCTGGGGACCTCCAGGAGGCTTTTGACCGGTAAGGTGCTGCTTTTTACTTTTTTAAAAATGTTCTGCATGGGAATTGGAGGGTAGATTTGGGCTGGGAGTATGTTTCGATGTTGGTTTGTGTTTTGGTGATTTTTTTGCAGTCCCAGCATGGGACCTGCTCTCTTTATTTATTTTTACTTTATTTTTTGGTATTTAAAAATTAGTTGCTGCTTTTTACTTTTTAAAAAATGTTCTGCGTGGGAATTGGAGGGTAGATTTGGGCTGGGAGTATGTTTCTATGTTGCTTTGTGTTTTGGTGATTTTTTTGCAGTCCCAGCATGGGACCTGCTCTGTTTATTTATTTTTACTTTATTTTTTGGTATTTAAACATTAGTTGCTGCTTTTTACTTTTTTAAAAATGTTCTGGGTGGGTTTTGGAGGGTAGATTTGGGCTGGGGGTATGTTTTTATGTTGCTTTGTGTTTTGGTGATTTTTTTGCAGTCCCAGCATGGGACCTGCTCTGTTTATTTATTTTTACTTTATTTTTTGGTATTTAAACATTAGTTGCTGCTTTTTACTTTTTTAAAAATGTTCTGGGTGGGTTTTGGAGGGTAGATTTGGGCTGGGGGTATGTTTCTATGTTGCTTTGTGTTTTGGTGATTTTTTTGCAGTCCCAGCATGGGACTTGCTCTGTTTATTTATTTTTACTTCATTTTTTGGTATTTAATTTTTAAATATTAAATAAATTAAATAATTTTAATTTTTACTTTTTAAAAAATGTTCTGGGTGGGTTTTGGAGGGTAGATTTGGGATGGGATGCATGTTTCTATGTTGCTTTGTTTTTTGGTGATTTTTTTTGGCAGTCCCAGTGTGGGACTTGCTCTGTTTATATATTTTTATTTTATTTTAATTTTCAGTATTTAAAAATTAAGTGCGTCTTAACGTCCGGTGCGTCTTATGGAGCGAAAAATACGGTAATTTGTACTGAGATAATTGATTAAAAGGGTTATAGTAAAATAAATGTTTTAAATATGTAAAATAATAAGTTTAATTTCATCAAAAGATAAACTGATAACAGAATATATGAAGATATGCTATATGTAAAGGAAATATATGTATGTAATATTTTTAACTTAAAAGAGTGGAAAGGTGTTAATTAAAGTTTGCTTTTGCATTGTTCATGAGGGTAAACAAGGTTTCCCCCATCAAACAAACTTTCCAAGGGGGGAGGTATGTGGTGGATGTCCAAGTCGCTCCTGTCAATCACAGTGGAACCTCATGTGCAGGAGCCAATGAGAGGACAGGAGAGGCAGAGGAAGAAGCATTGTCAGTTACTGTAGTCAGTTGGAAAGCTAGAGAAAAGAAGGAATGAGGTTTGCTGAGAGAGAGAGAGAGAGAGACAGAGAGAGAGAGAGAGAGTCAGAGAGAGAGAGAAAGAATTATTACTAATAAATAGACACTGGTTGTTGTGGATTTTTCAGGCTTTTTGGCCATGTTCTGAAGGTTGTTCTTCCTAACGTTTCACCAGTCTCTGTGGCCGGCATCTTCAGAGGACAGCACTGCAAATAGACACTGGTTGAACTGAAAATAAGTAAACAAGAAGTGATCTAATGTGGAACATAAAATATGATATTTCAGTGATTGTGATCTAATGGAAATGAACAAAGACCATCTGTGATTCTGAGTTACCCTTTCATACCCTTTAATAAAACTAATTCTGTTATTGGCAGCAAGTGTGAGAGTAAAGTTCTTTACTGTGTGGATAAGAGAAATCCACTGGTGGCAGCGAGAGAGAGAGAGAAAGAACGTTGCCAGCGTGGACCTGGGTTGAGGGAAACAAACAGGGACACGGGGTGTACGTCACACAGGGCATCACATCCAGATAGCAGCAACTGGCTCCTGTTGTGGCTTTGTTCTGTGACTGCTGTGGGGTTTAGAGGAAAAGAGGCCTGCTGTGGAAAGGTGCCTTACCATTTGTCTAGGAGTTGATTATCTTCCCCTTGATGAGCTTGGACAATAATGACCTTGGCTTGATGAAAGGCAAGACATTGAGAGCCACAGTAGACCTGCAAGAAATTAAGCAGAGGTGTTTGGTTATCTGTGCTGCTTGTCTGGTCTGCCTTTTGTTCCATTTCATCTGGGTGGTGGAATTGGACCTTTCAGGGCTCAGCAGAACCTTTAGATGGGTAAGCAGGTAGCTGAGAAGAAGTCTCTCCAAGGCTGTGGAGCAATGTGTGACCATAGTTCATGATTTGGGTTGGTTTAAGAATTAATAGAATTCTGTCTATTCTGTTTACCCCAGAATTCTGTCTATTCTGTTTCACCTCTTTATTCACAGTGTGGGAGGCAATCTCTGTCCATCTATATTTAAATCTCTCTCTCTCTCCCCCGTATATATGCATATATAATTATAATCTTAAATATTATATTATATAAATATTATATTATATAATAAAAATTATAATTATTGAGGACCCAGCACCAGAATTTCGTGCCAGTATTCTAATTTTCTGCATATCATTTTACACATGTTTATTGTTAAATGTTTTATTTTAATTAAATTATATCCAAATTTGAGTGTTGACAGACTGTTGCTTCAAATGTTCATTCAGAGTACAAAGTAATGCTAGTGTCAGAATGAGTTCTGAAGCTATTAATAGTTGGCAATTATTTCCAGCTGGGATATCTCTACTATGAGTGATTGAGTTGCCTTTTCTGGTTCTATTGAAATTTCAAGTAAAATGCCCCTGTTGTGTTTGTGATTTTATGGTTCCCATCAGGAGCAAGTGTTGTACACAAGGCAGGTTGGATTCTGGTTATGAAATCTGTTCTTCTATTACTTTAGCTAATTTCACTCTTTGATATGTAGCTATATTTAATGCATAAGATTTTTGATCCATCAGCAAAAACGTTCAAGCTACTAAGGAAATGAATGTTAATGTGAACAGCTGAAGAGGCTTTGATTGTTTGTCTTGCTATTAGGCCAAGTTGTTTAAGGAAAGGTGCACAATATGAGGTTATAATTCTCATTAAAATACAAGTTTTTGAAAGATTAAAAGGTATCCTTTGCTTTGATCTGTGAAAGGAAAGGGCTTATGAGCTTTAAGGGATTTCAGTATCAGAATCTAACATAACTGTACACCTATTTGAGTTGAATGATTTGTTTTAAAGTACAGCATATGACACCAGACATGTAAAGAGCATAAATGTGAAAAGTAAGGAAGAAAAGATATATTTTCTAAACATATACTCAAAGGAGTTCTTACAAGATTTATTAATAATATTGCACAGTCTGAGGGTGACTCAATAGCTGAAATTCAGCAATAAACTGCAACTAGAGTACACCCATAGAATCAATGGAACTGATGAAAGAGTTGGCTCACCAAATCCCTACTGATTCTATGTGCATACTTCAGTTGAGATCTACTACTGGATTTCAGCCTACACATATTTTTTCCTGAATGAAACTGCCATTATGGACAGGAGAATGATCATCCATGTTTTACCCATGTGGGCTGATCCTCATCAGGAGAAGATCCAGAGCTGCCAGATGGCAGCAAGAAGCAGATCAGGCACTGAAAATGGATATGGATTCTTCCCCCCCCCCTTTTTAAAAAATTATTTAAGGACAGGGTAGGGTATGCAAAAAGTAAGGGGGAATAGGGAAAAGGGAAAAAGGGTTAGGGGATAGGAGAACACAGAGTATACAATCATCCAATCAATTCATATTACAATAATGAATCAACTTTTTGCTTTTTCACAGTTTGATTACCCTCCTGCTTTCATCTTATAATTTAATTTTAGTTTAATTCTATGTTACTCCAACACTATCTGGTAACTGCAGCCATTTATACAATACATCCCATCGTTCAGTTTCCTTTTGAATTGAACAATCTTTCAGCCCATCTGACAGGATATCCATTTTTGTCACTTCCCATATTTTCACAATAAGTTTCTCTTGTTTCATTATCTCTGCTTTTTTGAGATTTTTAACGTAATGCTTTTTAATTTTGGAAGCTGCATAAGTCACTGGATAATTCTTTATCCCATCTATGTTACTTGGTGTCATGCCCAATAAAGATGGTTCTAAAGTTTGTGCAACTTCATTTAACTGGCATCTAATGTCCCCTCTTTCATCCTTTCATCAGATCTTCTATTTTGCTAAGACCTTCATTCACTTGCTGAAACCCTGTTATTATTGCCTTTTGCATAGTAATCTGCCATTCCCTTTCTATTTCTTGTACAACTATTCCAAAACTTTGAGATTGGACAGACCAAGTCTCCATTTGATGTCTTAAGTTTTTGGAGGCCATCTCAGGCTTTCCAATGAGTGGGGTTTGTATAGATGATACTATGTCTTTCACCACAATAATCGCCCCTTAGATATCCTTCAACAGTTTCCACAATTTTATCAACCATCCAAACCCATAATCATAAACCTCCCCTTAGATCTCCCTCCAATCTTTATCCAAATATTATAATATAAAAATCAACTTTTAACCCAGCAAATTCAAATAGAAGCATAGCACAATTATTTCTTCTTTTCCCGAGTCTACCAAGCTGTGATTATCAGACTCACATGCAGTCCGACAAACCAAACAACAATCACAGAGTCTCAGACTGTCCAGTAGTTGTCCTTGAAGTCCGTCTTATGATCTTTCCATTAACCCATTGATACTTCTCAGTCCAGTCGACCACGTCAGCTTCTTTCTTCTCCAGAAAACCACCAGCTTCTATTATCAAAAGTTCACAGAGTTCAGGAAAGGGAAAAGAAAAATACGTCCAAGCCAAACTGCATTCACAAAACTCAAGTCTCTTGAATCCTGTCCGGTGGTATTACCATCTGGGATTTTTTTTCCAGAGACACAAGATTTATTTTTCCACCTCACTCTCTCGGCTTTGAAACCAGCCTGCTGTATTAAGAGTTAGTTTCACCTTTGAAGCAGACTGATAAGATAGGTTCGCCGCTGCTTTTCTTCTTTCAGCCAAATATTTTCATTCTTATTTTCAGCTTAATGGGGTTGTTTCATAAATCAAACACTTCAGCTTACTTAGTTGTTATATATTTTAACATTATATTGGTTGTTCTCTTCGCCAGTAAAGGGTTACTCACGGCTCAGTGCCAGCATGGCTCCCCGCCTCCGATCTGTGCTCGGTGATTTCTTTAGAGGGAAGAAGTCTGGGTTTGCATCCCTTTCTTCTCCTTCTGCTGCTCACCAACTGCTTCAGAGAGAATTCTCCTAGACTCTCCTTCGATCCCCATTTCAAAAAGGAGATCCCGGACTGGACGGTTCCAGTTTTTCCAAAGAGCTCTTCTCTGGAGCTACTGGTAGCACCACAACAGAGCCCCGCCTCCTGAAAATGGAGATGGATTCTTAGAGAGATTCAGAATCCTATTCTGAAGAAAGAGAGAACCTGGGTCTTGAAGATGAAGCAGGGACTTTTCCCAGACCAAGCCATTATTTATTTATTTATTTATTTATTTATTTATTTATTTATTTATTTATTGGACTTATATACCGCCCCATAGCACTACAAGCACTCTCCGGGTGGTTTACAATTTTTAATTATACAGGCTACACATTGCCCCCCCAGCAAGCTGAGTACTCATTTTACCAACCTCGGAAGGATGGAAGGCTGAGTCAACCTTGAGCCGGCTACCTGGGATTTGAACCCCAGGTCGTGAGCACAGTTTTAGCTGCAGTACAGCGTTTTAACCACTGCGCCACGAGGCTCTTTTATTGCAGGATGAAAGCATGGAAAGTTGGTGGTGTTAAGAAGAAGAGTCTTCCTATAATGGAGGACTCCTCTAGAGTAGAGAGGGATCTCCTCAGGACTAGGTTTTCCCTAATAAAGATCTTCCTTCGGGGGAGACTTTGTGATGCCATGCCTACAGCTGAGTGCTGTATAGACCCAGAGAGCCACTCCTGAAAACCTCAGTTCCATGCTAGAGGGACTGCTGAAAACATGCATATATCTCTCAACTTTGTTGGCTGAATTTTATTCCCCAGATCTTGTAGTGCATTTGTCTGAGTGATTGTGACTGGCCTTGGACAGTGTTTGAGTTGGTTCTTATACTACTTTTGTCTTGCTGCTGAATGAAGTTTTCTCCTTGGAATCCTGGGCTGCTTTTTCTTTCTGGCTCTTTGGTAGGGTCCTTTGTGCTTAAACTTTGACTGCCTTGACATTGTTTTTGTTCATATCTACATTGCTTGCTTTTTACTTGTACCCTGACTACTGAGACTGAAGAAGGAGACACTGAACTTGAATCTGTATATGTAACCACATTTCTAGTCGCATTCCTGGTATCTGGTGTACATTCTCCTACTACATTTGACATTAGTAGTGGAAAGTATATTTAATTAGGTTGTAGAAATGAGGTGGGACATAAGTAGAGAAAGGCTGAACATTTCACCCACTATATTCATTGAGATATTTTTCCTCAGCAGAAGTGGTGGTAATGTTTTGGGAAAATTTCAGAAAATGAGTTACTCTTCCTCTGAATTTTTAGAAGAGTAATTTAGACACAACAGTGTTGTAATTTAAATTTTTTCCCCTTCTGTTCTTTTTATAGCCACGGAACCAGCATATTTCTGACTCCTACAATGCCAAACAATGATTACCAGAATAGCAAATTACCTAGTGCTGTGTCAAAATTTCTACCACTTTAAAAAACACAATATTTTCATTAATTGATAAAAGAAAAATTCCTTCAGAAAATACTTTCAATATAAGACAAAAAAAAAGAGAGAGATAAATTTTCATGGATGAATTTCAAGATTCTTATACTTAGCACATGATATGACTAAGGAGTACTGTATATGTGAATGATGCTGTGACAGCTGCCAGCCTCTCCAGCTTCCCACACTCCAGAAGAGGATCCAGATTTGTTTGATGGTGGGGGAAAAGCAGATTAGCCCCTGAAATTCTGGGACTCACATTGGCAGAATCGTAGCCGATGGAACTTTTTCAGTTCATGAACTGTGGGCAGCTATGGAAGCTTCAGAATAATGAAAAGATGTGTATCAAAAAGAAAAAAACAAAGAAATTTTCCACTTGCAAAGGCAAGCACAAAAACATCACTAGAAGAAACTTTAAAGGGTCTGAATCAGATAATATGTGACAAGGACCACAGAGGAAGACAATAACTGAAGTCCATTGCTTAGCTTTGGACTCTGTTAGCTTTGGGCTTGGCTAGACTGCCAAATTGGAGTGAGCAAGATCTGGCAAAGCAGGATCACTTAAGGTTGGAAGGAGGTGCATGGTGTGAACCTTGCATCCATATGGTTTCAGATCAAGAAACCACACCGCACCTCAAGTGACCATGTTTAGCATGATCAAAATATTCTTCTACTTGGAAAAAAATCCTTTTAAAGTGAAAGATTTCTCAAGATTTTTGAGGTTTTTCTGTGCTCACGACCTGGGGTTCAATCCCAGGTAGCTGGCTCAAGGTTGACTCAGCCTTCTATCCTTCCGAGGTCGGTAAAATGAGTACCCAGCTTGCTGGGGGCAGGGGCAATGTGTAGCCTGCATAATTAACTTGTAAACCGCCCAGAGAGTGCTTGAAGTGCTATGGGGCGGTATATAAGTAGCACGCTTTGCTTTGCTTTTTTTTGTTCCTTTAGAGAAGCTACTTGATTGAAGTTGCTGGCCAGCCACTTTAATCCCAGCCACCACACATGGTAAATGAACTAAAATGGGGGTATCCTACCTGCTCTTAAAAACATTAGCTCCTGACAAGGACCCAGATAAGCTAAGATAGGAGTACTCTGAGAGTGGGCTGGTTCATGTTAACAATTAGGTCATCTGAGTGGTGGCAAAAAGAGTAAACTAACTGATCCCCACAGGGGACCACATATTGGGCTAGATGCCCTTGTCGTCACTCTCATAGTATAATGGATAATGGATATAACAGTATAATAGATTCTAGCATAGGAAATTTTAGCTATACAAGGAATGAAATCTGTGACTTCATTTGAGCAAGACAGATGTACCACACACATTTCTCATTTCTGAGAGTGATGATCCAAACATGCATCACTACAAACTATGCCAAGGGAAGATAAAATGCAAAAGGTGAAGAAAGTGGCTTCCTTCTTATAATAGGTACAAAGTACTTAGAAACTGTTTACTGTGCCTTTTCCAGAGAGCATTCTGGAATTGTATAGCTTTCCTAAAGCAATATTATTATTGGTCTTCTCCCAGGGGGTATGCTTGGGAATCAAACTCCTGATCCCTGGCTCCTGAGGCAGGAGCTTCAACACACTAAACTGCCCTGTGGCTACCTATCATTATTTATTCTCTGGATTAACAATTGAATTAGATAGGAAGGCTTTATATATGTTCGTTACAGCGGCACCTGAGAGGACCAAAATTGTATGTTGTAATAGAAAATGCTGATACAGAGAGGAAATAACATTTTTATCTAGCACGTGTAGTATTAACAAATCTGCTTTTAAAACTCTATTATTTGCATTAATTCTGGAGCAAATGTGAAAGGTATTGGGTACTGAGAGATATGACAACAATGATTGCTTACTGTTATCATTAAACAGGATTGCAGTGGAAAGGGTGTTGCTGGATTTGTTACACTTTGCAACTAGTTATTCACATTTTATGATTTGAGGGGTTGATAACAGGTCCAAGAATTGCAAAAGGCTGCTTTATGTAATATATCTTAATTAATACAACAAATCACATCATTTAAATATCTGATGAAAACAGCATGCATTAGTCCAGGGGTCTCGAAACTTTTCAGTATGAGGGCCATATCATATAGTTTACACATTTTTGAGGGCCAAAGGGGGAAAAATGAGTTTATATGACCCAGCCAAGCACCTACAGCCTCTTTCTCTGTCCAGGCAGAGGTTGGAAAAGTTATTTTTTTAGACTACAACACCAGAATTTCTCAAAGAGCATGAGGTGTGGCCATGCTGGCTGCAGGATTTGAGATATTGTAGTTTTAAAAGGAGTACTTTTCAGAGTTCTGCTATATGGCAGAGCCAATATTTGCTTGTAGACAGCCTTTGAATAACTGATCCATGTACATGGCGCAGTTTCTGAACTGAAATGGCAGGGATCAACCATTGTGCCATTGTTCATGTTAGATTTGTTTCTCCATATTCCCTGCATACTGGCTTTCAACTGCTATACACAAGGACCACCGTATTCGCAGGATCAGTAGCCAGTGTCACTTATCCACTGCCTGAAAATAATAACCCACCCACCCAAACACATGTTTCTAAAATGTATTACCAGAACTAGCCACTAGGGAAACAGAAACAATATCATGAGTGTTTCTATATCGGTATGGAGGGGGGCTTGAAACCTATTCCCCACAGATACTGTGGTCCTACTGGTTTCTCTCTATCACTGCTTGCCCTTTTGGCTTTTCGTTTTGGTTTTAAAAACAGGATGAAGACATTGCAATGCAAAACAACAACATAGAATCTCTCATATCCATTTTCTGTCCATTTCCCCCCTCACACTTCTAGTCTACTTCTCCAAGATTTTGAAAACCTCACAGCATAGTTACCCCAAAATGCATTTCTCTGCTTAAGTAAACTTGGACCCATTACAGCCAAAGTTAATCTTTTTTCCCTCCCACTCATTGCAATTAAACAGTCATTGTTTAATAAGGTATTAAAATCGGACCACAAAAAGTCCCAAAGGCTTCCCTGAGAGGGTTGAAGCCAGACCTGCTCGGGCAAGCTGGCCCCCTTTCCCTTCTCTCTCCAGCGCAGCCACTTGCCCTCCATCTCATGTCTTCCACAAGACCCTTCCTCCTGCTCATTTCCATCCAGCAGCCATTTGTTTCTGTTGAGGGCACATGGAGGTACCAGTTGCTTTCTACCCCTACCCCTACCTGGTGCCCGCATCCACCATCATCCATGTCCAGCAGCCCAGGAACTACATGAACATCTTTTAAATGAACTTCTGCTTCCCCAGCTTCACAGCCTTTGTCTTTCCTATCAAGGTGAATGTCCCCTCTCATACATGCACACACATATGTGAGGAAAGGAGGAAAACCCTCCTTCTTTACGCTTAGCTGCCCTCTGTGACCACATCAGTTCCAACGAAGATTGTTTCTTAATAATTATAACATTAACCTTAGACATGCAGAGCTGGAAGGAATCCCAGAATCTCCAAACTTTTGACCAGGCTGGATAAAAAGTCAAGGTGGGCCAGATGTGGCCCACGAGATGTAGTTTAGAGACCCCTGAACTAGTCAGTAGAACTTCAGTTGATGGGACAGTTTATCAGCTCTAGAAAAGTTTCAAAAGCAAAAGAGTACAATCCCTTGATGTTTTTTCTCTGTAAACTTCTTAGCCCAATAACAAATTAAGGATGGGCTTTAAGAATAATTGGGTTTAAAAACCATACAGAAAAAATTTAAATGGAAAAAATTAGGTTTCTCTGTCAAGTTGTTAAATTTTGCATACAGAGTGTTAAAATAAGTAAGGAGGTATAGAAAAAGTAGTTCTGAAAATGGAAGTGCTTTTAACATTCAGGTTTGAACAATAGTTTACTGTTATCATTGTAAAACAATTAGCCAGCCCTGCAGATGAGCAAGGTCATTTTACCATAACAGTCCTGATAGCAGAACATGAATAAATAAGGTGACATTTGCAGGTCTTATAACATGTACTCTTTATAACTTACACCTTTTGTAGCTACAGTACTTTATAGTTCCAGTACTTCGGTGTTGCCGGGTAGGTGGGGCTCGTCAGCCATGGAAGGCAGCCCATCTAGGAGAAGGAAAACTCCGATTTCAAACCTCCACTGCCTTGTGGCTATATCCACTAGTGGAAAAGGCTTCAGGAGTTAACCTCGAGGCAAAATCCGGAGCTGGAGTCCCAAAGGCAGCTCGTGTCATTCTGCCAACTCCTGCGACATTGCTGGAACCAGTCGTATTGGCTTTTGCCTTTCCATTGGACCATTTCAGCAATGTGGAGAGGGGGATTCTGCTGCTTGGGTAACAGCCTATCCTCCATATTACCTTACCCGGGCTTCATGCTCTGGAGAGGACACTCCTCGATTCAGAGCATGTTACCATAGTCTCTCGAGACTGAAGGATGCCTATGACTTCGGTGTTACAATATACTGGTGTTCCAGGATTCTGGTGTAACAGGCCTTTATTCCTCCACATTTTGCAGAATTTTAGTCATAGTGGCAGCCTGACAGATTCTACTTTACAAACTCTTGGATTTACATTATGTACAAGAACAACAGAATTTCCTTGGACTACCAGACACCTGGAGAAGAAATTGTTGACAGAATGAGGAGAGGTGCTAACATCTGAAATATAGGGAGATAAGACACACACAAAGAGAAATACAGTTCAACATTGCAAGGCCACACAACATAACACCTCACATGCCAGATGCCAACAACAGTCATACAGCAGAGCATCATTTTCCAGAACCAGGAACAAAAACCAATATGGATTTTCCTCCATAAATTCAAACTTATTTGGCTGTGTAGTGCAGAGCATAATTTTCATGTGCATCTAGAAACCTAAGCAATAGATTTTTCTTTCTTAGATTTTAAATTTTAACAATGTTAATATTGTTAGAGATGCTTTCTGTGCTTTTTGGTTGTGCTTTTCAAGGCTATACGTTTTTGCATTTTTAGAATGTAATTGAAATATTCTTGTTCATTTTTACTTTTGAAAGATATTTTACTGGATTTTGTACTAAGTTCTGACTTAAGTATTTGCTTGGAAGTTTTCATATATTTTTAAGTATTTGTGCCTACAGAACTCTAAAGGTGTAAAACTTTTTGATGTTTTGAATGTCTGGGATTTTATTTTTGTGCATAACACAGAAACAAACTGATATTGCCTGGAATTATTGCAACAATGAAAATGCATGTCTAGATATCCAGATGAATTTTGATATGATTGGAAATTATTATCTTGTTTTTCTGGAATTAAACTTTAATGTTTACTAGGCTGTCCTTGCGCTAAATTGTAATCTCTATCTAAGAATCCTACAAAGAAAAATCTATGAAACCTACTAAACATCTATGTAAAATAAAAACAAAATTAGCACAGAACACAGGACTTCCAGTGAACAATCAGACAGATTTATCTGGAGGTGTACAAGTATGGCATGAAGTTGGCAGAATCCACTGTTTCTCCCCACCATCTGGCATCCTAAGATATGTTACAACTGAATGTAGGAATCCAGTTTAGCAATAATGGTCAATATATTTGTCTTCTAAAGAATCACTGAATTCTTTTAAAATCCTCTTTATGAATATTTGTCCAACCTTGTGAAGGTGATTTCCATAAATTAATTTAAAGTTCTATGAAAATAGATGGTCTTTTTTTTCTGGAACTCTTTTCAGCTATCTTTAGTGACCCCAAATTTTATTACCAAAAAAAGAGAGGTTACTTACTTGTAACCATGGTTCTTCGAGTGGTCCTCTGTGAATCCACACAAATGGGTTTTACACAGGAATCCTCAGAATATTTTATAGCTTAAAAAGACATGATAAGTAGGATGTTGCCCTGTGGTGCACATGCTCTGCCTGCCCGCAATACCTCAGTTCCAAAATGTCCACTGCTGTCAAGGTTCTGACTCCCACAAAGCTCAAGACACCAGTTGACAGACAGTAGGGAGGATGGGCGGGATGTGTGGATTCACAGAGGACCACTCGAAGAACCATGGTTACAGGTAAGTAACCTCTCTTTCTTCTTCATGGCCTTTGTGAATGCACATAAATGGGTGACTAGCAAGCTCACTTACCGGAAGGAGGGTCGTAATGCCAACAATGAAGTCAGCACAGCCCTTCCAAAACTTGCTTACTTCTTGGCCCTGACATCAAGATGATGATGTGTCACAAAAGTCGAGGGCGTAGACCAAGTGGCCGCTCAACAGATGTCAGGGACTTCAATGTCATGCAACAATGTCATAGACATAGACATAGCTCTCGTAGAGTGTGCCTTCAGCACTTTTGGTGGAGTCTTGCCTGCCAAGTCATAAGCTAAAGTGATAGCAGAAACAATCCATCTTGGGACTGTCTGTGAGGAGGCAGGAGAACCCTTTTGTGGGCCATGGAAGCACACAAAAAGTCTGGGGGAAGTGTGGAATTCCTTAGTCCTGGAAATGTAAAATGATAAGGAATGATGAATGTTGAGGGAGTGGAGCATGCTCTCAACATCAGGAGAGGGATTAGGAAATAAAGTTGGAAGAATTAGAGGTTGATTCATATGGAAATCAGAAATCACTTTGGGAAGAAAGGACACATCTTCTATATGACTATAAGACAACTTTGTCAGGATAAAATTGAATGTAAAGGGCATCAGCTCGAAGGGTGGGCAGCTTGCTTGCTTGATGCGCAGAAGTTATAGCCACAAGGAACAAAGTCTTGATAGAAGTTTTGAGATGCATCGAGGCCATGGGATCAAACAGTGGACAAGTGAGTGTGCAGAAAACAACCTGGAGAGACTACTGTGGAACTGGATGTTGTGTAGGTAGGCACATGTTCTGCAAACCTCTCAGAAATCTCTTCCAAGTAGGATGAGATAATAAATGAGAGGCCTCTGACCCCTCAGGCTGATAGGAAACTATGGCAGAAATATAAACTTTCAACGTTGAATGAGCCAAACCTTGGTCAAACAGATAACAAAGGAATTGGAGAAGGGTGTCTAAAAAGACAGGAACTGTGGGTAATTTCTGTGATGCCGCAAATTTGATGGAAGTGTTCCACTTATATGACTACAGCAATTGAGTAGAAGGCTTCCTAGCCCTATTTAAGACTTCAGCCACATTGAGGGGATTCTCCACACAGTGAGGTGTAAAGAGTCAAGGTCAGGATGACAAATCCAACCTTCATCCTGAGTCAGAAGGATGGTTGACGAGGTAACCTCAGGAAGTCGGTAGCCATGGCTCTGAGAGTGGTGAACCACGATTGTCGAGGCCACCATGGTGCTACTAGAATGGCATCAGTTCAGCTGACGGAGCCTGACTATCATTCGCTGGATGAGTGGAATGGGCAGAAAGAGATAAAGGAGACTGTCGCCCCAGTCCATTATTAAAGTTTTGCCTAGAGAGTCCTTTCCTCTTCCTGCCTGTGAGCAGTACCTGTTGCATTTGCAGTTGACCTGGGTGGCGAAGACATCGAGATCTGGCATCCCACACTGACTGCAGAGAAGAGAGAAGACGGTGTCGTTGAGGGCCCACTCATGGGTTTGAATGGTAAGACGGTTCAGACAGTCGGCAACTTCGTTGTTCTCTGTAGCCACATGAAGGGTCACCGGAAAGACATGGTGATAATAACACCATTCCCATAGCTGAACCGCTAAATATAGAAGATTTAAAGAATGGATGACACCCTGTTTGTTGATATAATACGGGGTGGTCATATTGTCTGTGATGGCTTGGACTCTGTGACCAGCTATGAGAATATGGAAAGCTCGAAAGGATTTGATGTCTGCAAGCAACTCCAGGTGATTGATGTGCAGCAGTCTCTCTGAGCTTGACCACAAAGCATGGATCTCTTGATGTATACACCCCATCCTGTCTGACTGGCATCTGTTGTGACCTGTATCGTGAGCTGGAGAGGCCTGAATGGGTGGCCCACCAGGAGGTGAGGGGCAAAAGTCCACCAGGTAAGTTGGCGAGCTAACTCCGGGGTCACTAGTAGAAGCTTGGAAGGATTGTCTAGCAGAGGGTCGAACTGGGATAGGTAACAGTTCTGAGATCTGCCACAGTCTGCCACAGTCTGTAGGATGAAGCTAGTGTCCCTTTGGGCTGCACTATGTGATTATGCTACTATCAACCAGTCATCTATATATGGAAATATTGTGATGTTGTGTAGATGAAGATAGGCAGTGACTGGAGCCAGACACTTTGTGAAGGTCCTTGGAGCAGTGCACAGGCCGAAGAGAAGGGCACAAAATTGATAAGCAATGCCCATGGAGAGAAAACGGAGATATTTGACATGGTGCTCACAAATTGAAATATGAAAATATGTGTCCTGGAGATCTATGACTACAAATCAGTCACCTGGTTGAAGCAGAGGGATGATTGATTTGAGAGTAACCATGCAAAAATGTCTCAGATGAATGTAGGTGTTCAGCAGTCGCAGGTCTAAGATGAAATGGAGGCCTCCATCCTCTTTGGGAATCGTGAAATAACATGAGTAAAAACCATTGGGGATATCTTGGGCAGGAACCTTCTGGATAGCATGTTTGTGAAGAAGGAAGGTAATCTTGTCCTCTAGAGCAGGTGAGTACATTGTGGGTCTGACATGACCAAGAGGAGGAAGCTCCTTGAATTCCAATAGGTAACCGAAACATATGATGGTGAGCACCCAAGTGTCCTTGGTGATGGTGGACCACTTGTTGAAAAAGGGAGCCAGCCGAGGATGATGGGGATAGTCCAAGAGAGGAGAGTCAAAGACATTGTTTATTTTTTTCTTGTAGGGCGACGGAAACCTTGTCTGCATTGAGCAGGGGCCTGGGACAGGAAAGGAGGAGCAGCAGAAGAAAACTGAAAAAAGTTGGATCTCTCAGGACCCTGAGAGGTTTGTAAGGGCGATAGTGGTGCTGGTATGACTGATGGAAAATGAAAGGCTTACGGGGCTGTTGAATAGAAAAATAGCAGGCAGTCTTGTGGATTTTATGTAAGTTTTCCATCACCTCACCAGTCTTACTGTTGAAGAGGCCCACGCCATCGAAGGACAAATCCTCAATACGGGACCGAGCATCATCAGTGATCCCCGCAGACCGCAGCCATGCATGACATCTAAGGGTGATGGCAGAAGCCAAAGATTTTGAAGCAATGTCAGCTGTATGGCGAGATGCCAAACGCTGTTGATTAGCCAAAGTAATGGTCTCAAGGTGGGTATTGAGAGGACTGGTTCTAATCTCTTTAGGAGCAGCTTGAAGGACAGGAATGATTTTGTTCCATTGCTGTCTGTGATAAGCCCCCATTGCAGCTTGATAGTTTGACACCCTCATAATGAAAGAAGCAGAGAATATAGATGACAACCCAGTACGTCTAGTTTCCTTCCCTCCTTGTTAGTAGAAGTGACTGATTTGATTGCACAATAATAGAATTTGATGGAGGATGTTTGACTAGAAACTCTGTATCAGTGCCGTGAGTGTGGTAGTGATTCTCCACACATCTCGAAATCTGTAAGGACGTTGGTGGTTTGTCCCAAGATTCCTTAATAAATGCCAGACTCAATGGAGGAGATTTTTTCTTGATTAATGTCATCAAAGATAAGGTCATGCTTAGGAGAAGATGGCTATTCCATGTCCAGTTCTAACAATTTGGCCATGCGAAGGATGAGCTATTTGTAAGAAGTAAAGTCCTCAGATGGAGATGGAGGATGAACATCTGCAACATCAGAATCTGGGGTTGTTAGATTTGATGGGGACTCCCTGGATGACTCAGAGGGAGGATCATGTTCAGAAACTGTCGATGCTGAAGATTTTCCCAAGATGGAAAGAGTTGGAGAGGGAGAGCATTGACGACCTCGAGAAACAGAAACAAGAGGGGTTGGTGCTGGGACCTGAGAGTTGGAAGGGAATCCAGGTAGAGAGACAGAGTGGCGTGAGGTCAAAGCTGACGGTACCATAGAAGAATGTTGCTGTTTAGATGGAACAGGCTTGTGTTGAGTGGACTTGTGTCAAGATGGAATAGGGTCACGATGTGGTACCTCAGCGCTAAATGGTGTTTAGAAAATTTCTTAGATGTTGGTACCATTGGAGCGGGCTCATAACTAGACTAGTATTGACTCCGAACAGGAGGTGGTGACAGTGACAGAGAGGATTTGGATGGGGCATAAGCATACCGAATGCGTTGGGACACTCATAATACTCTGGAACAAACCTTGGGTCATATTGGTCAAATCGGTATCAGTGGTGATCACCATGTTGATTGATGTCATAAAGAGGCTCTCCATATTCAGGAAAGACATGGCATCAAGATGGATGCGGAACAAAGATTACCTCCCGATACTGCGGGAGTGGAGAGATGTGATGCTGCTATGCTGTCCTCTTCCTTGGAGGGGATTGCGAAACCGATTCCTCCGAATTGGATGGATGGATCATAGTTGCCCGCCCAGTCAAAACAGGGCTAGAATGGGATGAGGCCAGGCTGGATATGATATCAGCCTCAGAGCAGCCATGACTTGGCGACAAGCTCGGTATGGAGACCGAAGCTTGAGCCCGCGTAAGAAGACTTGATTCCCCTACTTCACAAATGGAGCCGTGGTCTGGGATGTCCCTTGACAATTCCTCCAGGATGGGAGATGGGAGACATGGACAACTGGTAGCTCATGAGGTTAATGAGGTTTAGGAGCCTGCTTTGTTTTCTTTTGTTTGTCCTTATTGTGGCCGCCTCCTCATACGTCACAGAGGGGAAGCCACTTCACACTCTCTCAACACACGCTGCCACCAACCATACACATATATCTGACTCCTCAGACAAAGGTATGGATTTTAAAAAGGAAAATGATTGTTTATTGTAACAAGTAAATAAGTTAATCACTATAATCAATACATAAATAAAGTATCCCCTCAAACACACTATCACTCAGACCTTAACTAACACAGTACTTCATGCCCTAACTCAACTCTCACTCTAACTCTAACTCTCCAAAAACTGTCTCACATCATTCACTCCCCCCCTTATATACACAGCTCCACCTACTGGAGCACGTGACATGAAATAGGGGTGGGCAGGAAGTGAGCTTGTGCGGACTAGTGGTGGTGAGTTTGGTTTCGGCTTAGTTTCTGCTGCTGCTGGAGGGAGGCGGGTTCTGGGGTTTCCTTGGTGACTCGAAGGGAGGAAGGCAGAGCTTAAGGGGCAGCAGGATTCCTCTCTGACATGAGCAGCAGCGCCCGGGCTTGGCTGCCGCTGCCCTCATTGCAGCTGCTGTCAAAGGGATAAGAGCGGGACACGGGGAAAGGCTGGGTGGACTGGGTGGAGGCGGTAGGAGCAGGTAAGCTCCCGAAGGGCAGTGATGGGCCAAAACTAGCAGCCACGCGGGGCCTAAGAAGAGTGACCGAGTGAGCCGGGGTGGACCCTCCATTCCTCTGGGTGGCCCAGGCAGGGGTGCCTGCACTTCTGCCACGCTTTCCTCCTTGGGCTCCTCTTCTCCCATCGCTGTTGTCATTTCTCTCCTCCCCCCAATCCCCGGTGCCAGGTGTTGTTTCCAGGCTGCATTTCCTGGACACACATGCACCGCTGCCTTTTCTCTCGTGGTCTCCCCTACCTGGAAGCCATCTTCGCCTGCCCTGAGTGAGGGGGTGCCCCATACCCTTCACCCCTCCCCATTCTCCTGGTTTCATCTTGGCGTGGCTGCATGTTGTTTCTGTATGGCTCTGGCGGGAGAGCGGTATGGTCTAACCCTGCCATCTCTTCTGGGAGGTCCTCTCTCCTTCTTTTAAACTCTTTCCCTCTGTGATGGAGGTTCTGCATCTATTCTGTGGCTAGACAATAGCTTCAGACAATAGATACCTTTGCTCAGTTTTGCTCTGGGAGGCAGGGGCGATGGGGTGTTCTCATCCAGCAACATAGGGAACAGGTACAGTAATAACGTGTGCGTGTGTGTTTGTGTGTGTGTGTGTGTGTGTGTGTGTGTGTGTGTGTGTGTGTGTGTGTGTGTGTGTGTGTGTGTGTGTGAAAAATAACCCCTGGCCAAGGGACCCGGCTGTGGGGGGCTGTTTTATTTTACAGTCATGTCATCTTCTGGTTAATGCACAATGCAGTAATCACATTGATTAATAAACCAAGCTTTCTAAAAGTCCTCTTTTTTTTTACATTCCAGCATGGCTTCTGGAATGTCAAAAAATAAAAACAAACACACAAAAAAGAAAATGTCAAACATCACTAACTTCATTTCCAAGTAAGTTTAATGTTAACTATGTTTTCAATGTTTTGTGTTTTTTTTGGATGATCAGGTATTGTTACTGTTATTTTATTTTATGTGCGGCCCAAACCAAATTTTCATCTTCTAATGGGGACCAGGGAAAGTGAAAGGTTGGACACCCCTGCTCTAGAATATTATGAGGAGTCCTGTGCAGGCACAGTAAAACCCATTTGTGTGCATTCGCAGAGGCCACAAAGAAGAACCAATGCAAGTGGGTGTATGGGAAAAATTTTTCCTTCCAGTGCTCATTGTGTATAGTAGCAGCTGATCATTTAAGCTCAGCTTTTCAAATGTGACTACAAGATAAAATTCTGCTGCATTGACCTTATTGAACTTACACAAATTTCCTATTAGCAAAACGCTTTTAGAAACCTAGGAGAGGAGGAGATGACAGACAAAATCAGTCATTGGTTTGAAAAAATATTTCAGAGAAAAAAGGCATTCCACCAAATACACTGTCCTTGTATTTCCTAAAAATGCTTTTTATTTTTTTTGTTCATTCATTCTGGATAAGCAAAGAAACATTGGACTGTGAGTAATGAAAGGTGATGGAATTTGTAGACACTATGAAATGCATTTTCCTAGAATTTACAGAGCAATTGATGCCCATGGTGTTGCAAATCTGATATAGACACAGCACTATATAAGATCTTCTCTAAATCAGTCCCCTGTATCAATAGCAGTATACTGTACATAAGACAATAAGAATAATTTTGGAACTGAACAGAAAACAATGCCATTCTTGTTGCTAAAATCCAGTACAGAAAAGGGAGTACTATAGTGTTTCATAGTTAAACAGTCTTTGACCTGCCAGGTATTTAATGGCCAACATGCTTTCTGCAATCCCGAGAAGACTTCACAAGCACAGTGAGGAGGTTTAGAGTGCTCTTGGTGGTCCACCATATGTGGCTCCTGGGCTTTTTCAGATCATAAACTAGACAGGCTGGTACTGCTCACAATCCAGCTGTTCTTCTGTTACAGTAGCAGGAGAATTCTGCCATAAGTGAAGATTTCATAAGAGGCATTTAGACGATGGCAAAGCAGAATGAGGCGAGGCAGAGCAGAGCAAGTTCAGCTTTCAGCAAGCCACAGTTGAGGCAACCAAGGCAAGGCAATGTAAAACAAAGTTCTTTAAAAGAAAGCAATGCTAGAAATGGCAAGTGTTGCGAAAGTACCCAGGCAACTCTACATAAAACATATAAGAATAAAGTTTATATATAGGGCAGCAAAAGAGCGTTCCAGAATAAAAGCAAATAAGGTACCAGGTTCTTAGTTGAAAGTTGATAAAATCTTGTCACTCCACAGATGCATTTTCAAAGCTAGCATGTTTGTAGAATACATAAATAAAGTCCATTATTTTCTTCCCAATGACCTATCCACAAACAAATGCAATCTAATTTATAACTTCCAGAGCTCCAAGAACCCATGTTTGAATAATAACTGAGGGTTTAATCAGATGGGCATTTGTCCTGTTGTTGGAGCACTGTGGGGATGAGCTGGTATGCTTTTTTCCAAGCAATCAGATTACATAACTGGTACAATGAACCAGTCTGTTCCCAAAACACCCGTACCCACACCTTTCTGAGCTGTTGTCAGGGGCTCCTGCTTTTTTGGTACAGGCAGGTTCACTCTCGTTTGGTCAATTTCCAGTCTGTGAGATTGCTGAGAACGGACCAAGAAGCAAGACCTAAGCTTTCAAAGCTCCTTCCAGTGTCAATTTCCAGTATCATGAAGTGTCTTAATAAACAGAAGAGCTGGGGAAATGGATTTTTTTTAAATAGACTCTAATAGATGATCACTGATAACCTGCATCACTTTAAAAAAGAGAGAGAAATGTTTTTCTTTTACTTTGGTTTCTCTTAAAAGAGTGGTCAAGAATCTGCAGGACAGTTTCTCAGCTGGCCCTTGAGATAAAATCTTGGTTTCAGCTGCAGACAGTTCCTTGATCAGCACTTCAGACAAGACAATTAAAAATATATTCTGATTCTGATGCATTGCATCATCGATGGTCTAGCAAAGTAAAAAAAAATCACTTCCTCTGCCCTTCCACTAAGGTGCAGAGGAAGTGTTCAATATGCTTACTTATTAAGCCACTTCTCAGTATTGGAAATTTGTTATAGAAGATCCTGGAACAAATTAAGTAGTTTGAATTCCACATGCCACTTAAATGCAAGAATTACACCAAGTGACACATCACACTTCCACCTTATTTAGGTGGAACAACCCTATTTAAACCACATCAGCTCACTCCAAAGAGCCAGTGTAGATGAACCATGAGTCATGTCAAGTAAATTCTGGCTTACAGCGACCAATGTTCCCTCTAATTTTCAGCCGCACTGGACAGGACTCTGCTCCTCACGTGCACAATGCTGCCCCTGTGCAGGCATGGTGGGGGGCCCTCTGGGGAGGTTCCATTGAAACTAGAAACAAAGGGGCTGAAAACAATTGCTGTGGATGCACAGAGGAGGAGAAGCCCTACATAGAGGGGGCAGAGGTGTGCACACACAGGCGTGCACCTTAGAGGAAACCTTGATGGTGGCCCTTTTCAGGGTTTTCTTGATAGAGTACTCAGAAGTAGGTTTTCATTTCCTTCTTCTGGGGGCATTATGGAATTGTGCAACTTGCCCGAGGCCACACAATGGATACACAATGAGGAACTGAACTTCCAGTCTCTGCCTCCACAGCCTGATACCTAACTTACTCAGCTGGATACTCAATTGCCCTTAATTTCTTAAGGGGTCCTTTTATTTAAGAGGTCTGTTTCTCCTCCTTAAGCAGAGCTGCAGCCCCATCTACACAGCTCTAATGAGAGATGATTCTTCACTGATGAGATGGTTGAAGGGACTAGTTCACAGTGACTGCCTGGCAAAGGGTGACTAGTTCCTCGGACCTGTCAGAATCAGGAAGGAAGTATGGTCATTCAGGCTGCAGTGCTAGAAAAACAGGATAACTTTTTGGCTAGGACATTGGGGGCAGGAGGGACATCTGGGACTGGCTTTGAGGGAGATTCTAAATCCACAACCTTGCTCTCCAAATATGAGGAATCAAGCCATGGCTCTACAGGTATCAGTCCTTAATGCAGAAGCTTGTTCGTTTGTTTCTTCACATCTCCAATGCATATCTTTTGCTGTATTTAAAGAAGAGGT
This sequence comes from Pogona vitticeps, assembly GCF_051106095.1. Taxonomy (NCBI): domain Eukaryota; kingdom Metazoa; phylum Chordata; class Lepidosauria; order Squamata; family Agamidae; genus Pogona; species Pogona vitticeps. The sequence goes on from NC_135785.1 coordinate 138,904,850, forward strand.
TATTGTTTCTGGAGAGTTTGCTTAACTATAGCCATTTTCCTTCACGCTGCTCCATATGAAAGGATATTTCATACATTTCAGATATATTTCTATGAAGCTTTCAAAATGGTTCTCAGAGAGGCCACACACTGGGCCTGCAACCTTATCTGAGTTTCAGGATTTTCAAAGGCCAGTATCTATGGTGCTATTTTTTTGGCAAGCAGTTCTGTGGACCCTACTACGTAGGTCAAAATCTACTTACAGGGGCAGGAGGGCAGCCCACAGATTGTGAAAAACCAGGAGAAAGTTCAAGTATCTCCCTACAAAATCCACACTACAGGCTTGGATGCCTGTGTGTGTCCAGCTGGATCTGCAAAACCATGATATATTAACTGAGAAAGGCATGGTATAGAAAAGGAGATTATGTGTTAATAACGCTGCAATACATTGCACATGGGATTGCCTTTGAAAACTTTTAAGAAACTTTAGGACCCTCCCCAACTTGCAGGGAGCACTGCTGAAAAAGTTGTTCTGTGCATAAGACAAGGCTTCAGAGGCTACTTGTTCTCTTAATAAGACAAACCAAAGGAAACTGAACAAAAAAGGAAGGACTGAAAAATAGATGGTGCACGGTGAAGGGAATTACACAAATGTGGCTAAAGAGGTAAAGGTTCCCCTTGTCATTTAATCCAGTCGTGTCTGACTCTAGGATGCAGTGCTCATCCCCGTTTCCAAGCCGTAGAGCCAGTGTTTGTCCAAAGACAGTTTCCATGGTCATGTGGCCAGCGTGACTAGGCATGGAATGCCGTTACCGTCCCACCGAGGAGGTACCTATTTATCTACTCGCATTTGCATGCTTTCGAACCACTAGATTGGCAGGAGCTGGGACAAGTGACGGGAGCTCATTCCATCGGGTGGATTCACTCTTACAACTGTTGGTCTTCTGACCCTACAGCACAGAGGCTTCTGCGGTTTAACCCAGAGCACCACCACGTCCCTTTGATAAATGTGCCTAGCTTGCCCATAAAGAAGGCATGAGGTTTCATTTTTCTTAACACAAATTATTTTGAAAACAAACAAACCCAAACCTTGTAGCCCTTACACAAGCCTAGTCTTGCTTTGTGGACACATTTACACTGTAACTCCCCTTGAAATAGATTGCCAGTTGACAAGTCATAAGCCTGCTGTTACTATACTTTGTTGATAGTAGTGCTGGGGAGGCGGACAAGAAAGATTTGGGGAAATGATTAAAGAGAACCTTAAAATCCATTGTCTTTTGCACACAGCAAACATGTCTGGAAACAGCGTCTAAGCTTCAAAAAGACATTGGTAGTCTTGAGTGCTGGCCTGCAAACAACAGAATAAAATTTAGCAGCAATGTACAAATTTCTACACCTAGGGAGAAAAATAAATAAATAAATGCACAGTTACAAGATGGGTGATACTTGGCTAAGTATGAGAAGAAGGGACTGGGAATTGTCATAGATCACAAACTGAATATGAGCCAACACTGTAATGTGGTTGAAAAAAAGGAGCAAATGCTATTTTAGGCTACCTTTACAGAAATATAGTGTCCAAATCCCCTGAAATACTATTACTAACACCCCTGTTTGGCACTAGTTAGGGCTCCTCTTGATTACTGTTTTCTGGATGCCACACTTTAAAAAGGATGCTGACAAACTGGAACAAGTTCAGAGAAGGACAACAAGGATGATCAGAGGACTGGAAATCAAGACCTATGAGGAAAGACTGAAAAAGTGGGCATGTTTAATTTTGAGAAAAGAAGACTGAGGGGAGATATGATAGCACTCTTCAAATACTTGAAAAATTGTCATCCAGAGGAGGCACAGAATCTATTCTGTCATTCCAGAGTGCAGGACATGGAATGAAAGGCTCAAGTTACAGGAAGCTAGACTTTGGTTGAATATCAGGGAAAAAATGTTCTGTTAGAGCAGGACAACAATGGAACCAATTACTTCAGGAGGTGAGGAGTACTCCAACACTGGAGGCATTCAAGAGAAAAATTAGGCAACCATCTGTCAAAAACACTTTGATTCGGATTTAGGCATTAAGCAAGAGGTAGGACTTGGTGACCTTATAACCTCTTTCAACTCCATTGTTCTATGATTGAATGATTCTATGATTTTACAAATCAAATCCCTAAATAACAGTTGTTGGAAGAAATGCAGATCTTCACAACTCAGGCTTTTGTAAATTTGACAACTTCCAAAGCATCAGCATACATATAATGGAATACAAGCTACTCTTTACACTTTTAATATTCATGTTTAACATACTAAGCGGCTTCAACTTAAATAATGTTGGCATTACACTAATTCAAGTGGTGGTGCAATGGTTATCATGCTGGAGTGAGTGGCTTTTATTTTTTATAGACCAAGACACTTATGAACAGGGCACTTGCAGAGTAGGCATTAAGTGGCATTGCCACCGAAGGAGATGAAAACACCTCCTCTAAGTTCAAGCTGCTTCCATGTACTGTTGTTGTAGCTGTTGCTGCTTTAAAGAGACAAAAATTGCAAGGATAAAAAAATGACCCCTGAAAAACTATTAGGCAAAATTATGCTGCATAGTGACACCTGCAGGAGCCAAACAGTGCAACTTTTCAAGCGGGGCTCTGGGAGTGATTGGAAGGAAGATCAAGGCTGCCACTGTCACTGGATGCGTGAGTGGATGGTCCAGCCCCAGGGGGCCAGACTCTCATTAAGTCTAGCTGTACAGGGGCATTTGTATTCATATACGAATACTGCCATCTCTAATTGGTACCAATAAAATAAGATAAAAATACCCCACTGTTTTTTCAGTAAATCATGAAGCAGAAGTTACATAATCTGGTTCTCAGTAAGTTGGCCCATTCTAACTGCTACTCTAATCCTCACACTACAGTTAACTCTCAATTCATTGGAATACTCCTGGGAGGTCAGAAAATACCCCAAAAGTCATTCAGTTCATTCACTCCCTTTGTTACGCTGATGGAAGAAGTTTAGCTAGGTCCATCCTTAAAAAAATGTTCTGTCTTTTCAAAACCCGTGTTCAATTTGCTTGCTTCCCATCAGAAATATTTGTCAAAAACCCTTGGGTGAGGTCAAATGTTTTCACATCCTAGATCTGCTCTGCAATTAGTTATGGCAGAGTGAGACAATTAATTTATTCAACATGTATAATCATGAACAGGGTTCTTCCTTTGTGCTACTTGAAATATGTGTCAAAAGAAAATTGTGTAAATGGGAATCTGTTTAGAATTCTCATGATGAAGGAAGGACAGACAAAGCAAACAGGATGTTTTAGAGCTCTGAGAGCAGTATAGAAATAATATGCAGAAGCAGAGTACAAATGCACCTTTGCTTGGTGAGAGGTGAACTTTTTTTCTGCTATGCCTGCTAGAGCCAAACCAAAATTTCTCAGAGGACTCTTTCCCCCTTAAGAAAAAAAATATATGCCCCTCTCCCTCTCTAGAATATCAATTTTGCCCATTCTTCCTACATATTTTTAATGCCAGCCACATGTAGATTTCTGTTAGGTCCAGAAATACTGGATAATGAATAATGCTAGCTAAATTTGCATCAGTAGTGGTTAAAAAAAAAGTCCTTGACTCAAAAGAAAAAATATGTTGTTTGCATGATTATACTGTAACCTGCCCAAAGATTACAAAATGTTTCCTAGTTACTCCTCATAAATTATAAGTTTGTTTTTTATGTTCAGACTATGCATGGCTATTACCTAATCTTTTGCTCCTCTTTCATGCTATCTCCACATCAAATCCAGCCCACTGGGAGGCTTCTAGTATAATTGTTCTGTGTTTCATTGTGCGTTACATCTGAAATTCCATCATGTGTGCACTACTAAACAGATTCTTCCTCATTACATCTGGCGTGCAGTCACTGCCTGCCAGTTGTTCTTTGAGTCCCCCCCCTTTTAAAAAAAATAATAATAATCGAAGTGTAGGCATGTTGCCATGCTTCTGTCAAAGATAAACCACCACTAAAGTGGGCTGTGCATTCTCCTCCATTGAGGGCAACACAGCACTGGAACAGAAAAAAAAAAAAAAAAAAACACGCCGCAAATCAGTATGTGATCATCAAGGGCATTTTGAAGACTTCCAAGGGTTGTCATGGCAGCAACTCCATCACTGACTAGCACTTTGGGCTCCTAGGCACAACCCCTGCTCTACAGGAGACTTGCCACATTAATCGCGCCAGAGTGAAGAGTGCACACTCATGGATGTGTGTGTGTGTGTGTGTGTGTGTGTGTGTGTGTGTGTGTGTGAGAGAGAGAGAGAGAGAGAGAGAGAGAGAGAGAGACTAAGGCAGCAAACAAGGGCTCTGGTCTGTCTCAGCCGGTCACAGGTAGCCCTGTGAAGAAATGCACAAAAAGAGGAAGAAATATGTCCTGCTGCAGGGATGTAGGTGAATGTGCCACATCTAATTTACCTAAAAATGTGGAGTGATTAAAAAACATATGAACTACTATCATAGGTTATATGGCATGTGACCAAAACATATAACTCTAAAGGAAGCAGAAGGTGACAGAAAATGGGGACATTTCTCTAGTGTGACCATGGCCTCAGTGAAATGAGTGAAATTCTATTTTTGTACTGACAAATGACACAAAGAAATACAGATGGGATTTTCATGTAAGTACAAAAGAAAAAGAAAACAACACAAAATACCTTTTCTTTTTCTCCCTCTCACTTACTCCCTGTTTACATGTTTCTTCATTCATCAGTTTCCAAAAAAAACACAACCCTCTTAATCACAATTTGTTTGAATGAAAGATGGTCCATGAAAGTTTTGTGTCTCTTCATGTTTCCTTCTTTCATTTACACCTTATCTGTCAAATTACCTAGGAAATCCCCTGGATTTTTTTTTTTTAGAATGTCCAGGAGCGGGCGGGGGGGGAGGAGAAAATTTGAACCTGTGAAAGGGCCTAGATTGGTTGAAAGCCAGTGAAGGGAATGATTTGCTTCAGTCATCCTTGTGAAAATCAGTGTGCTGCTACTTCCTGATGCCATTCATTGTGCTGCCTGTGGCAGATGGCCTGGCTTGTTCATTGATTTTGCCAGTTTTGCTTGAGTCTGGGGGCAAAGCTTTCCACACTAGATTGAGGATTTTAAAAAATGTTATTTGGTTAATTTTCTGTATATTTATTGGAGGTATATATTTGGAGAAGGGGTTGGATGATTTTTCTTTTTTATGTAGTGTTGCCTGCTTTATAGTAGATTTATTCTGTGTTGTTGAGATTTTTTGTCATTTCGGAGTAGTTTAGGGTTTTTTAGGACTTTGGTTTTCTCTAGTCCCTGCTTTTTTTTTTTTTTTGAGTAGCTATGAAGAGTTTTTGAATGAGTCACAGAGAACATGAATGGGGGAAAAAACCCCTAAAGAATACTGAAGAGTTGATCATTTTCATTTTTTACAAAAGGATTTAAAAGCTCAAAAATGAAAGATGTACAACCTCCAAGAGAACCCAAAATTGAAAAAAGAAAAAAGAAAGTTTTTGCCATATACATTTCTAGCAGAGAATTTCAAAAATCTGCTTCTGTTTTGACTAGTTGACAGCATGGTTTGGGCTGTAATTGGAAATTAGTTGGTTGAATGGGGATGCTGATTGGCTGGCACTCATAATGTTGTCTTACTCTTTAATGTCTGAGGGCCTATACTAGGGAAGGCACTCTATAGCCATTTCAGGCTTCCTGTTCACACTGCTGCCACATAGGGGAGGGGTGCCAGACCTCTCCATTTCTTAGGTAAGTGTGTGCACTTAACATAAGAGGAAGGAATTAGGGTTGCCTCTCTCTCCATTGCCACTTTGCTCATGCAAACTTAACAGCTCTGAAGAACAGAGCATATTCTCTTCATGGAGGTTGTCCTTGTAAACTAGAATGGAGAAAAAAATCATTTTCACACCTTTCACTTCCACATGAGAAAAGAAATAATGAATAGGGCAGGGCTAGTACTCTCCCCTTCTTACATACTGAGTAAAAATTTTCCTCTAATATCTTAGACGTGGTATTCACTAACGAGAATTTGATTGGTTGGCTGGAGCTCAGTTCTGCCTAGCAAAGACATGTGGGGATGATTTTTTCCTATGAGGCAGCAGGGAGGTGTTTGTGGGTAAGGTTGCTGCGATTTTATTCCATCCCGATGATCTCAACTGATGTTCCTGGGATGGAGCTGACTGGCTGAGGGAAAAACATCCCAAGCACTTCTGCTCATCTCACCCAGCCTATTCTTAGGCTAACTTATATTGAAGAAACAATGATTCTGCATTCCATTCTTCTCTTCATTTATGTTTGGAATCAGAAATGAAAAATCCATAAATAATTAGCACCATCCCCTGGAGAGCAGACTGAAAGAACACTGACCAAAAAGAGACAAATTCTGGTGAAAATTTTATTTGAACTTACAGTACCTCAGGCACATATGCAGAGGTCATGTGAATTGCACAGCTTAGAGACTTTCCACAACATCTCTAATGTACACTTCCTCAGTGAAAGCAGTAGCCCAGGCATGTATACTATAGTCAAGCTTGGTGTTCTGCGTGTCTAGCATAATTATGCCTTGATCCCCTCTCTGACTTGTGACTGAAATATTAAAATAAAATTGCCTGCTGCAGAAATAGCTTCTAGGATTTGTACCACAAGAGCTGAAATAAATCTAAGTTACTATCTGCTACAGTCTTAGTCCACCTGAGGGTCAGCAAGCAACCATGATAGATACAGTAGTGTCCGGAGGTAACTGTTAAGTTTCAGAGGTGATTTGGGCCAAGATCTGAAGACTTCACACTGACTGAACATATTTCTCAGTGGCTGGAGACATAGTATTTCTTTTGATGGCTTAGTGGATGTCCAATATATTTAAATTAAAATAGTGTTTCGTTACATTGGATCAGACATGGAATTACATTGCCATTAATTATAGGTAATCTGCACTTTTACATTAACTCCATTACCAGTAATAGACTTTTAATGTGGTACTTATATTGTGCTTAAAGGGTGAGCACTGAATCTACTTGGAAATATCTAAGGAAGAGAATAAGAAGGGAGATTAGAGAGAAGAGGATAAGAGATGGGGTGGGGAAGGTAAGAAAAAAGGAAGGAAGCAAGATGGCCCATCAAGACACTACAAGACACACCAGAGGAGTGGTTGATGGGGAAGAAAGGCATAAATGAACACATTGAGCACACACAGATTTCTCTAACTGTATAGATAAGAGTGAAGATAGATATAGAACAATATAGCATGGAGTGTAATGCTCTTTGTATGCAGGAGTCCTGCCAGCAAATGCTCACCAGCACGACACAACATTTCTTAAGGTGGTAGGATGAGGAAGGGAGTGGCAATTTGTTGCTTTCAAATTAGCACTGTCCAGCCTCCAAAATGTGGCCACTTCTCCATTGGCTATGAGGATAATGCATGGCTTTGGGGAAATTTAGGAACATCAGCATTGTGGGAAGGGTGCCCAAAGGGATTTTTTTTTTTGCCCATCTCTCTCACAGTGCCTTGGCCCTGAGAACTGTCAAAGCCAGGTTCCATTCTCATAGTCGCTCAAGAAATTGCCATTTTTTTCTGGCTAACAGGTAAATAGTCAGAAAAAAGCCTTAACCACAGACATAAAAGGCAATTGTACATGTGCAGTGGGCAAATAAGAAACTGACCATAGTATTGGAAGATATGTAATATAACATATGCTATAGAAACCTGGGTACAAAAAGGTAGCTATTATGGGAAATTGCACAAAAATGAGTATTGAGATGCATATTTATTTCCACAAATATCCCAATGCTCATACATGCCCACTTGCACATTTTTGTTGCCTAAAAATGGAAACGTGTTCAGAAAGGGAGCACAATAAAAACATGTAAACACTATATAAAGCAAAATAAATCCATCCTGTATCTTGTACATCTTAATTTTGGTTTTGACTACATCTTCATCCATATCATTAAAGAAAAACATAAAACAAATATGTTTAGAAAAGTGCCTCCAAATTTAATGTATTCGCAAAGGATTTCATGGCCAGGATCTGATGGTTGTTGTAGGTTTTTTGGGCTGTTTGGCCATGTTCTGGAGGTTTTTCATCCTTACATTTCACCAGTGTCTGTGGCTGGCATCTTCAGAGGACAGGAGTTAGATCTCTGTCTGTGTTTTGGTGTAGTGTGTGGGATAGTTGAGTATTTGCAGTTGTGGGATCAGCTTTTTGCCCTTTTTAGGAGTTTGGGTGATTATGATGATCAGGGGAGTTTTTTTTAATGGGAGTATTGTTGTGATAAGGGGGCAGATGATCTGTCACTGTAATTGATGGGTGTTGCTGCAAGGTATCCAGTATACTCCTGCAGTGGTGAGGGGGTACCTTTTGCCGCAGAGCTTCAACAAAAAAGAAGAAAGTCTAAAACTCAACAAAACCTGGGTCCGAGCACTGAAAAATACAGCCTGCAAAAAGGTCAACGAACTCTATCCAGCCACAAGGACTGGTGATCACTGCACACAAAAGACTAACTAACAACACCCATCAATCACAGTGACAGATCATCTCCCCTCTTATCACAACAATACACCCATAACAAAAAACACCCCAATTATCATAATCACCAAATCCCCTGAAAAGGACAAAAAGCTGATCCACCAGAACACAGAGTTCTAACTCTTGTCCTCTGAAGATGCTGGTCACAGACACTGGCGAAACATTATTTATTTATTTATTTATTTATTTATTTATTTATTTATTTATTTATTTATTTATTTATTCATTCATTCATTCATTCATTCATTCATTCATTCATTCATTCATTCATTCATTCATTCAATTTTTACCCCACCCCTCTAGACAACAAAAGTTCCACCTGCCGGTTGGATGCTTCGCTTATCCGGTCAGCGACGTAAGCTCTTCTAGCAGCCTTTACCTTAACAAGGTAACGGTTAGTTGCGATCCTGACAGCAATCTTATTGTAAGCCGTCGGTTCCTTCCTCCAAATGCACTCTAGCCGTCTCCTTATTTGCATCATCGCTCGTAGATTCTGACTATACCAGGGTCCTGGCCAAGCTCTGCTCCAGAGAGGGCGTTTGGGTGCGATCGTGTCAACAGCCCTAGTGGTGGTGGTGAACCAACCATCAACCAGGACTTCAACAGGAGCGCCAGACAGTGCCGCTGGAATCCCTCTCATGGTATCCTGGAATCTCATTGGATCCAGTAACCTTTGAGGGCGGACCATCAAAATAGGTCCCTGCTCCCTGCGGGGGGGAAGTGCCATTGCGAGGTTACATTTTATCAGGTAATGGTCTGACCATGACAAGGGGACTGACACAAGGTCAGTCACCATCAGACCACGCTCGCTACACTCAGTAGAAAAGACCAGATCAAGCATATGGCCACCCATGTGTGTGGGGCAGTTGACATGTTGGGACAAGTTCAAGAAAGCCATGGTTTCCAAGAATTCAAGAGCTGGCCTGGATACCTCTGCCTCTGCATGGATGTTGAAGTCAAACAGGACCAAAAGTCTCGGGGACTCCAACAGTGCCGCGGAGACAAAGTCTGCCAGCTCTGGTAGGGAGGTGGCTGGGTTGCTGAGAGCGCGGTAACCCAGCAAGATCCCAATACCATCCCTGGCCCCAATCCACACATGGAGAGCCTCCAGACCTGGCCTCACAAGCGAGGAGCGCCTAGTAGCCTCTAATGATTTTCTATAAACAATGGCAACTCCCCCCGCCCCTCCAGTCTGCCCTGGTGCTGCACTGCATAACCCGGAGGGCAGGAAAGGGTCAAAGGGACCCCTCCTTCCCTACCCATCCAGGTCTCAGTTATGCATGCCAGGTCTGCATCCTCATCCAGAATAAGGTCTTGTATAAGATGGGATTTATTGGATACAGACCTGGCGTTCAGAAGCACCAACTTCAGAGTGGAGGGCCAGCTGGGCTGCCTACCTCGATTTTGGCAGTTGGTCACAGTGTCAGAACAGTGAACAGCCTTCAGACATCTGTTCACTGTTCTTCTGACACAGGTAGGCACTGTGCCAACACCTTTATACCTCCCTCTACCTGTTATCACACCGATATTAGACACCTCGCTGGGGAAACAGGCCCTCCTGTCCATGTCAAGAAGGGGGGGATGGAGAAGGAGGGGGATAGAGAAAAAGAAGAACAAAGAACAAAGAAAAAGAATAATACAATAATATAAAAAACAATAATAACAAATTAACGTATACAGTGGTGCCTTGCACAGCGAGGTTAATCCGTTCCAGATTAACCCTCGCTGTGTGAAACATCGCTGTACAGAAGTAAAAAAGCCATTGGCACATTTACTTACCGTACAGTGATGCCGGCAGCCATTTTCACGCCCTCCCCTCGCAGAACGAGGGCGTGAAAATGGCTGCGATCAGCTGTCCGGTGGGTCCAAAATGGCCACCAGAACAGCTGAAAGGGGCCGGGGCACAGCGTTTTCGCGCCCTTGGTAAGCAAGGGGAGGGCGCGAAAACGCTGCCAGAAGCCCCGAAACGGCTGTGCGCAGCGTTTCCGCGTCCTCCCCTTGCTTACCAAGGGCGCGAAAATGCTGCGCCCCGGCCCCTTTCGGCTGTTCCGGCGGCCATTTTGAAGCCGCGGAACAGCTGATTGTCAGGTCGCAAAGCGAAGGTCGGTAAGCAAGCAGCTTACCGACCTTCGCTCTGTGATTTCCCGCCTATACGGGCACCATTTTGAGATCGCTCTACGAAGTGCCCGTTCTGCGAGGCACCACTGTAATATCTATTAGTAACCTTAAAACATGAAATAAAAATATAATATGTTAAATTTGACAAAGATTAAACCACCCCACATTACTTCTCCAAATTATATCCAAATTAGAAGATTCAGTAAATTAGAAGATTCAATAAAATTCAAATTATACAATTTAAATAATTACAATATTGAAATTTAAAATATGCATTTGTTTTAAATGGATTAAACAATAAATAGAATGGGGCAAGCTAATGGCAACAAATGGAATAATACAGAATAAAACAAAAAACAACAAAAAATAATATATTGAATAAGCAGAGAAAATAAACCCAAGCTTCTCCCCATATATAATTAGTCCTGTCCTGCAGCACCCTAGGAGAGGGTCTTATTTTCCTCAGAGTGTTTGTTGGATATGAGTTCAAGTTCATGGGGGCAAGAGCCCCCACCCAGACAGTCAGAGGCAAAGCTTGTTAAAGCATTGAAAGGAGGAGAGCCACTGAGGACATGATACCTATGCTGGTTCTCTCGGCGTTAGAGAGTTGAAAGGGGAATTCCCCATTCAACCTTTCAGGGTCCACTGCTGAAAGCTGGGCTTCTCTAGCCATAAATAATAGCAAAGAGTCATAGTTCCAATCTGGCCCTCCAAGAAGCTCTGAGAGAGAACACAGCCAGCCGGTATCAGATTTCATTCTCAGTCTCTCAGTTTCCTAAGCACAGGCTCACCCGACTCCTTCGAACAGCGTCCACAGCTTCTGGGGGTTCTAGCTCTCGAACCGGCACACTCTTCTGGACCCTTCCATGCCGGGCCACGTCTCCCGAGGCCCCCAGCGCCAGGCCCACCAAGCACAATAGTTTTCCAAGAGCATAAGCTCTTCCAGCCCCCACGGAACGAAAGGCAAGCTCTCCCAACCCTCGCAGCAAGCAGCAACAGCATAAACTCCCGGGACGCCAAACTCTGCCTCACTGACAAGCCAGGCCAAGGTCAGGTCTCTCCCTCCGCCTCCTCCAGCTCTCTTGGCAGCCTCCGAAGCAGTCCCAGCAAGGCAGGAGACAAGGGAGAGAAACTCAGAAAGATTATGAGTTAAAAAATAAACTAAGTAGGCTAAATAAAGTAAAAATAAAATAAGTGATGCAAAAGATAAACTGAGTGAAGCAAAAGCAGCTAGAAAAGAAGGAAAAAGAAAGGAAAAAGAAAAAACCAGACCGAAGTGGAGGAGAGAAAACACTCCTACCAGCTACCGGTCCGCCATCTTGGATCGTATCTCTAGGAAAAACAACTTCCAGAATACGGCGAAAAAGCCCAAAAACCTACAACAGCTTCCAAATTTGTTATAAGAAATGGAAAAGTGTATCAATGCGAGTCCCTTGGAACTGCCATTCTCCAACTCTTTTTTTGGCCACAGCCATAAACACAATATAGAAGAAATATAGGATGAATCAGGATTGTATAAGTCACATAACAAATGATATAAGGTGTTGTGTGAAGAATTGTTTCCATTCTGTTGTTGTTGTTTAGTCATTAAGTCATGTTTGACTCTTCATGACTTCATGGACCAGAGCATACCAGGCCCTCCTGTCTTCCATTGCCTCCCGGAGTTGGGTCAAATTCATGTGGGTCGCTTCGATGACACTGTCCAACCATCTCATCCTCTGTCATCTCCTTCTCCTCTTGCCCTCACACTTTCCCAACATCAGCGTCTTTTCCAGGGAGTCTTCTCTTCTCATGAGATGGCTAAAGTATTGGAGCCTCAGCTTCAGGATCTGCCCTTCCAATGATCACTCAGGGTTGATTTCTTTCAAAATGGATAGGGTTGTTCTTCTTGCAGTGAAGGGGACTCTCAAGAGTCTCGTCCAGCACCACAATTCAAAGGCATCAATTCTTTGGCGGTCAGCCTTCTTTATGGTCCAGCTCTCGCTTCCATACATCGCAACTGGAAAAACCATAGCTTTGACTATGCGGACCTTTGTTGGCAAGATGATATCTCTGCTTTTTAAGATGCTGACTAGGTTTGTCGTCACTTTCCTCCCAAGAAGCAGGAATCCTTTAACTTCATGTCTGCTGTCCCCATCTGCAGTGATCATGGAGCCCAAGAAAGTAAAATCTCTCACTGCCTCCATATATTTCCCTTCTATTTGCCAGGAGGTGATCGGACCAATGGCCATGATCTTAGCTTTTTTGATGTTGATCTTCAGACCATTTTTTCCAATCTCCTCATTATGAGGTTCTTTAATTCCTTCTCACTTTCTGTCATCAGAGTTGTATTGTCTGCATATGTGAGGTTACTGATATTTCCTCTGGCAATCTTAATTCTGGCTTGGGAATTCATCCAGTCCAGCCTTTTGCATTATGTACTCTGCATATAAGTTAAATAAGCAGGGAGGCAATATACAGCCTTGTCGTACTCCTGTCCCAATTTTCAACCAATCAGTGTTTCCATATTCTAACTGTTGCTTCCTGTCCCACATATAGGTTTCTCAGAAGATAGATAAGGTGGTCAGGCACTCCCATTTCTTTAAGGACTTGCCATAGTTTGCTGTGGTCCACACAGTCAAAGGCTTTTGCATAGTCAATGAAGCAGAAGTAGATGTTTTTCTGGAACTCTCTGGCTTTCTCCATAATCCAGCGCATGTTAGCAATTTGATCTCTAGTTCCTCTGCCCCTTCGAAATTCAGCTTGTACTTCTGGGAGTTCTTGGTCCACATACTGCTGAAGCCTGCATTGGAGGATTTTGAGCATAACTTTGCTACCGCGTGAAATGAGTGCAATTGTATGGTAGTTGGAGCATTCTTTGGCATTGCCCTTCTTTGGGATTTGGAAGTAGACTGATCTTTTCCAATCCTCTGGCCACTGCTGAGTTTTCCAAACTTGCTGGCATATTGAGTGTAGCACCTTAACAGCGTCATCTTTTAAGATTTTAAATAGTTCCACTGGAATGCCATCATCTCCATTGGCCTTGTTCTTACCTATGCTTTCTAAGGCCCACTTGACTTCACTCTCTAGGATGTCTGTCTCAAGGTCAGCAGCCACACTATCTGGGTTGTCCAAGACATCCAGATATTTTGGTATAATTCCTCCATGTATTCTTGCTACCTCTTCTTGATGTCTTCTTCTTCGGTTAAGTCCCTACCATTTTTGTCCTTTATCGTGTCCATCTTTGCACAAAATGGTCCTCTAATATCTCCAGTTTTCTTGAACAGATCTCTGGTTTTTCCCTTTCTATTATTTTCCTCTATTTCTTTGCATTGTTCATTTAAGAAGGCCCTCTTGTCTCTCCTTGCTAGTCTTTGGAAGTCTGCATTCTATTTTCTGTAACTTTCCCTATCTCCCTTGCATTTTGTTTCCCTTCTTTTCTCTGCTATCTGTAAGGCCTCGTTGGACAGCCACTTTGCTTTCTTGCATTTCTTTTTCTTTGGGATGGTTTTTGTTGCTGCCTCCTGTACAATGTTTCGAGCCTCCATCCATAGTTCTTCAAGCACTCTGTCCGCCAAATCAAGTTCCTTAAATCTGTTCTTCACTTCCATTGTGTATTCAAAAGGGATTTAGTTTAGATTATACCTGACTAGCCCAGTGGTTTTTTCTACTTTCTTTAGTTTAAGCTTGAATTTTGCCCTAAGAAGCTGATGATCAGAGCCACAATCAGCTCCAGGTCTTGTTTCTGCTGAGGTCTTGTTTCTGTATAGATTTCTTGATCTTTGGCAGCAGAGAACATAAGCAATCTGATTTCGGTATTGCCCATCTGGGGTGATGTCCATGTGGAGAGTCGCCTCTTGTGTTGTTGGAAAAGAGTGTTTGTGATGACCAGCTTGTTCTCTTGACAAAACTCTATTAGCCTTTGCCCTGCTTCATTTTGAACTCCAAGGCCAAACGTACCTGTTATTCCTTTTATCTCTTGACTCCCTACTTTAACATTCCAGTCCCATATAATAAGAACAACTTTCTTTGGTGTCAGTTCTAGAAGGTGTTGTAAGTCTTCATAAAAGGTAAAGGTTCAGGTTCCCCTTGATATTTTTAGTCCAGTCATGTCTGACTCTAGGGGGCGGTGCTCATCACGTTTTTGAAGCCGTAGAGCCAGCGTTTGTCTGAAGACAGTTTCCGTTGTCACATGGTCAGCGTGACTAGGGAACGCCGTTTTACCTTCCTGCTGAGGTGGTACCTATTTATCTACTCGCATTTACATGATTTCGAACTGCTAGGTTGGCGAGGAACAGGGACAAAGCAATGGGAGCTCACTCTGTCGTGTGGATTTGATCTTACATCTTCTGTTCTTCTGACCCTGAGCACAGGTTTCTGCGGTTTAGTCCACAGCGCCACTACATCCCTCAGGTCTTCATAGAATTGGTCAGTTTCTGCCTCTTCAGCATCGGTGGTTGGTGCATAAACTTGGATTACTGTGATGTTGAAAAGTCTGCCTTGGATTTGTATTGAAAGCATTCTATCATTTTTGAGGTTATATCCCAGTACATCTTTTCCTACTCTCTTGTTGACTATGAGGGTACTTCATTTCTTCAATGGGATTTTTGCCCACAGTAGTAGATATGATAGTCTGAATTGAATTCACCCATTCCTGTTCATCTTAGTTCACTGACGCCCAGGATGTCAATGTTTCTTCTTGCCACCTCCTGCTTGACCACATCCAGCTTACCAAGGTTCATAGATCTTACATTCCAGGTTCCTATGCAATATTTTTCTTTGCAGCATCAGACTTTCCTTTCACTTCCACACATGTCAGCAGCTGAGCGTCCTTTCAGCTTTGGCCCAACCTCTTCATTAGCTCTGGAACTACTTCTACTTGTCCTCTGTTCTTCCTTAGTAGCATGTTGGAGACCATCCAACCTGAGGGCTCATCTTCCAGCGTGATATCTTTTAGCCTTTTGTTTCTGTCCATGGAGTTTTCTTGGCAAAGATATTGGAGTGGCTTGCTGGATCCTGCTCCAGGTGGATCATGTTTAGTCAGAATTCTCCACTATGACCTGTCCATCTTGGCTGTCCCTGCATGGCATAGCCCATAGCTTCTCTGAATTACTCAAGCCCCTTCTCCACAACAAGGCAGCAATCCATGAAGGATTTCAGTAGGTGCCCCCCTTCAATTCACCAGGGGCCTCCAAGGGACCATATGGTCCCTACTGAGAATGGCTGCCTTATGGCACAAGGCACCAGCCAGAGATAGATACTAACCAATCATGATATATATCCTAAAATGTTTATTTTTACTCATTTCTTCACTGGTTAGAATACCATGGGGTGGAAAAATTGATGTTATTCAGATGTTCTACTGCAGCTCCTAGTCAGTAAGACTAGAGTGAGGAATAATGAGGGTGGTAGTGCAGATACATCCCTGTGAGTCCAAATTGCTCACCCTTAATTTACTAGGTTTCGGAGTCAATCCATGCAATGATTTATGTCCAATTATATCTGTGTTCAGTACAGCTGGTGGAGTTTAGTCTTACTCAGGTTTATTCGCACTGAGACAAACATTTGTAAGCATTTTATG